>NC_092376.1:4192167-4824190 GCF_030028105.1 Mobula birostris
CTGTACTGCTGCCACAAAACAACAAATTTGACGACATAGGGTTATGATCCAGGGCATGTTCGATAAGACTTGGCAGCATGGACTAGATGGGCCAACAGGCTAGTTTCTGTGCGGCAGTGTTCTATGACACCACACTCAGTGATCTGGCCACTTCATTAGGAACACCTGCTCCTTAATGTAAATATCTGATCAGCCAATCATGTGGCAACAACTCAATGCATAAAAACATGCAGACATGGTCAAGAGGTTCATTCAGTCCAAAAATCAGAATGGGGAAGAAATGTGATCTAAGTGACTTTGACTGTGGAATGATTGTTGGTGCCAGACAGGGTGGTTTGAGTTTCTCAAACGGCTGATTTCCTGGGATTTTCACTCACAACTGTCTCTAGAATTAACAGAGAATGTTGCAAAAAAAAAAAAATCCAGAGAGTGGTAGTTCTGTGAGCAAAAATGCCTTGTTAATGAGAGAGGGCAGAAGAGAATGGCCAGACTGGTTCAAACTGATAAGATGGTGACAATAACCATGTGATACAACAGTGGTGTGCAGAAGTGTATCTGAGCGCACAGCACGTTGAACCTTGAAGTGGAAGGGCTACAACAGCAGAAGACCAGGAAATACATTCAGTGGCCACTTTATTAGGTAGAGAAGATACCTCAAAGTGACCATTGGGAGTGTATATGAGTGATTCTGATAAACAGTGAATTCAGGACAGAGTTAAACCAGTTTCCCTGAGACAGTGATAGACCAACATAGAACATAGAATAGTACAGCACAGTACAGGCCCTTCGGCCCACAATGTTGTGCCGACCCTCAAACCCTGCCTCCCATATAAGCCCCCACCTTAGATTCCTCCATATACCTGTTTAGTAGTCTCTTAAACTTCACTAGTGTATCTGCCTCCACCACTGACTCAGGCAGTGCATTCCACGCACCAACCACTCTCTGAGTAAAAAATCTTCCTGTAATATCCCCCTCGAACTTCCTACCCCTTACCTTAAAGCCATGTCCTCTTGTATTGAGCAGTGGTGCCCTGGGGAAGAGGCGCTGGCTATCCACTCTATCTATTCCTCTTATTATCTTGTACACCTCTATCATTTCTCCTCTCATCCTCCTTCTCTCCAAAGAGTAAAGCCCTAGCTCCCTTAATCTCTGATCACAATGCATACTTTCTAAACCAGGCAGCATCCTGGTAAATCTCGTCTGTACCCTTTCCAATGCTTCCACATCCTTCCTATAGTGTGGCCTAACCAGAGTTTTATAGAACTGCATCATTACATCGCGACTCTTAAACTCTATCCCTCGACTTATGAAAGCTAACACCCCATAAGCTTTCTTAACTACCCTATCCACCTGTGAGGCAACTTTCAGGGATCTGTGGACATGTACCCCCAGATCCCTCTGCTCCTCCACACTACCAAGTATCCTGCCATTTACTTTGTACTCTACCTTGGAGTTTGTCCTTCCAAAGTGTACCACCTCACACTTCTCCAGGTTGAACTCCATCTGCCACTTCTCAGACCACTTCTGCATCCTAACAATGTCTCTCTGCAATCTTTGACAATTCTCTACACTATCTGCAACACCACCAACCTTTGTGTCATCTGCAAACTTGCCAACCCACCCCTCTACCCCCACATCCAGGTCGTTAATAAAAATCACAAAAAGTAGAGGTCCCAGAACAGATCCTTGTGGGAAACCACCAGTCACAATCCTCCAATCTGAACGTACTCCCTCCACCACCACCCTCTGCCTTCTGCAGGCAAGCCAATTCTGAATCCACCTGGCCAAACTTCCCTGGATCCCATGCCTTCTAACTTTCTGAATAAGCCTACCGTGTGGAACCTTGTCAAATGCCTTACTAAAATTCATATAGATCACATCCACTGCACTACCCTCATCTATATGCCTGGTCACCTCCTCAAAGAACTCTATCAGGCTTGTTAGACACGATCTGCCCTTCACAAAGCCATGCTGACTGTCCCTGATCAGACCATGATTCTCTAAATGCCTATAGATCCTATCTCTAAGAATCTTTTCCAACAGCTTTCCCACCACAGACGTAAGGCTCACTGGTCTGTAATTACCCGGACTATCCCTACTACCTTTTTTGAACAAGGGAACAACATTCGCCTCCCTCCAATCCTCCGGTACCATTCCTGTGGACAACGAGGACATAAAGATCCTAGCCAGAGGCTCAGCAATCTCTTCTCTCGCTTCGTGGAGCAGCCTGGGGAATATTCCGTCAGGCCCCGGGAACTTATCTGTCCTAATGTATTTTAACAACTCCAACACCTCCTCTCCCTTAATATCAACATGCTCCAGAACATCAACCTCACTCATATTGTCCTCACCATCATCAAGTTCCCTCTCATTGGTGAATACCGAAGAGAAGTATTCATTAAGGACCTCGCTCACTTCCACAGCCTCCAGGCACATCTTCCCACCTTTATCTCTAATCGGTCCTACCTTCACTCCTGTCATCCTTTTTTTCTTCACATAATTGAAGAATGCCTTGGGGTTTTCCTTTACCCTACTCGCCAAGGCCTTCTCATGCCCCCTTCTTGCTCTTCTCAGCCCCTTCTTAAGCTCCTTTCTTGCTTCCCTATATTCCTCAATAGACCCATGTGATCCTTGCTTCCTAAACCTCATGTATGCTGCCTTCTTCCACCTGACTAGATTTTCCACCTCACTTGTCACCCATGGTTCCTTCACCCTACCATTCTTTATCTTCCTCACCGGGACAAATTTATCCCTTACCTCCCGCAAGAGATCTCTAAACATCGACCACATGTCCATAGTACATTTCCCTGCAAAAACGTCATCCCAATTCACACCCGCAAATTCTAGCCTTATAGCCTCATAATTTGCCTTTCCCCAATTAAAAATTTTCCTATCCTCTTTGATTCTATCCTTTTCCATGATAATTATAAAGGCCAGGGAGCGGTGGTCACTGTCCCCCAGATGCTCACCCACTGAGAGATCTGTGACCTGACCCGGTTCATTACCTAGTACTA
Source organism: Mobula birostris (assembly GCF_030028105.1). Taxonomy (NCBI): domain Eukaryota; kingdom Metazoa; phylum Chordata; class Chondrichthyes; order Myliobatiformes; family Myliobatidae; genus Mobula; species Mobula birostris. Next base: position 4,195,183 of record NC_092376.1, read on the forward strand.
GATCTAGTATGGCATTCCCCCTGGTCGGCCTGTCCACATACTGTGACAGGAATCCATCCTGGACACACTTAACAAATTCTGCCCCATCTAAACCCTTGGAACTAATCAGGTGCCAATCAATATTAGGGAAGTTAAAGTCACCCATGATAACAACCCTATTATTTTTGCACCTTTCCAAAATCTGCCTCCCAAACCGCTCCTCTGTATCTCTGCTGCTACCAGGGGGCCTATAGAATACCCCCAGTAGAGTAACTGCTCCCTTCCTGTTCCTGACTTCCACCCATATTGACTCAAGAGAGGATCCTGCTACATTACCCACCCTTTCTGTAGCTGTAATAGTATCCCTGACTAGTAATGCCACCCCTCCTCCCCTTTTTCCGCCCTCTCTATCCCTTTTAAAGCACTGAAATCCAGGAATATTGATGGAGGAACCCACCTGATTGCGGCCCTTATTCTGAGCTGGGCGTTTGGATCGGCTGTCGTACTGAGAACGGTCTTGCTTGTCCTTTTCCTTTGGGCTTGAGGGGCGTGGAAAGCAGCTCAGTTGTTTCTTGGCCTGGGAAACAAGGGAAAAATACAGTGGTGGTGAGATTGTAAAGAGTAATGCACCATGTGCGATCTGCAGTCATACCTGCAAGACCCGCTCACCGTCACTACACAAGTGGAGGAGTTAGCACCAGCTGCCTCAGAGCTGTGCTGCCATCGTGCCTGATCCACTTTCTTGGCTGGCCAACAAATTATGAGGGGAAACTGGATTGTGCAGAGGGGCAGAGGGGCAGACAGGCAGACAGGTCATCATGAACATGATAATACTGTGTTGAATAGCCCTGTTAACCTGCAGGTTCAGTCGGCGGTAAGGAAGGCAAATACAATGTTAGCACTCACTTCAAGGGAACTAGAAAATTAGAGCAAGCGGTGATGCTGAGGCTTTGTAGAGCACTGGTCAGATCACACTTGGGAATACTGTGAGCAGTTCAGAACAGTTTATCTACAAACCCCATTTCCAGAAAAGTTGGGATATTTTCCAAAATGCAATAAGAACAAAAATCTGTGATATGTTAATTCACGTGAAACTTTATTTAACTGACAAAAGTACAAAGAAAAGATTTTCAATAGTTTTACTGACCAACTTAATTGTATTTTGTGAACATACACAAATTTAGAATTTGATGGCTGCAACACACACAACAAAAGTTGGGACAGGGGCATGTTTATCATTGTGTTACATCACCTTTCCTTTTAGTAACACTTTTTAACCGTTTTGGAACTGAGGATACTAATTGTAGTAGATTTGCAATTGGAAATTTTGTCCATTCTTGCTCAACAGTCCGTGGTCTCCGTTGTCTGATTCTCCTCTTCATGATGCGCCATACATTTTCAATAGGAGATAGATCTGGACTGGCAGCAGGTCAGTCAAGCACACGCACTCTGAGTCTACAAAGCCATGCTGTTGTAGCCCGTGCAGAATCTGGTCTGGCATTGTCCTGCTGAAATAAGCATGGACGTCCTGGGAAGACAGGTCGCCTTGATGGCAACGTATGTCTCTCTCAAATCCTAATATACGCCTCAGAGTCAATGGTATCTTCACATACATGCAACTCACCCATGCCGTGGGCACTGATGCACCCCCATACCATTACAGATGCTGGCTTTTGCACCTTTCGCTGATAACAATCTGGATGGTCATTTTCATCTTTGGCACGGAGAACTCGACGTCCGTTTTTTCCAAGAACTAGCTGAAATGTGGACTCATCTGACCACAGCACACCGTTCCAGAGTCTTTCGGTCCATCTGAGATGAGCTCGGGCCCAGAGAACTCGCCGGCATTTCTGCAAAGAGTTGATGTATGGCTTCCTCCTTCCGTAATACAGTTTCAAGTTGTATTTCTGGATGCAGCAATGGACTGTGTTGAGTGACAATGGTTTTCCGAGGTACTCCCGAGCCCAGGTGGCTAATTGTCACAGTAGCATGATGGTTTCTTAGGCAGTGCCACCTGAGGGCTCGAAGATCACGCGCATTCAACAGTGGTTTCCGACCTTGCCCTTTACGCACTGAGATGTCTCTGAATTCTCGGAATCTTTTCACAATATTATGTACTGTAGATGTTGAAAGATCTAAATTCTCTGCAATCTTGCGTTGAGAAATGTTCCTTTTGAACTGACGAACAATTCTCTCACGAATTTTGGCACAAAGGGGTGAGCCACGACCCATCCTTGCTTGCAAAGACTGAGCCTTTGATGGACGCTACTTTTATACCCAGTCATGATACCCACCTGCTACCAATTAGCCTGCTTAATGCGGAGTCTTCCAAACCAGTGTTACTTGAATATTCTGTGCACTTTTCAATCTTATTTTAACTCTGTCCCAACTTTTGTTGAGTGTGTTGCAGCCATTAAATTCTAAATTTGTGTATGTTTACAAAATACAATTAAGTTGGTCAGTAAAACTATTGAAAATCCTTTCTTTGTACTTTTGTCAGTTAAATAAAGGTTCACGTGAATTAACATATCACAGATTTTTGTTTTTATTGCATTTTGGAAAATATCCCAACTTTTCTGGAAATGAGGTTTGTAAGAAAAGATGTAGCAGCATTGGAGAAGGTCCAGAGGAGGTTCACGGGAATGAAAGAGTTAATGTACGAGGACTCTGGGGCTATATTACTGAAGCTTAGAAGAATGAGGGGACATTGCATTGAAAGCTATCAAGTGCTGAAAGGCCTAGACAGAGAGGATGTGGAGAGCATATAGTAGGAGTGTCTAGGACCAGAGGACACAACTACAGAATAGAGGGATGTCCCTTTAGAACAGAGATGAGAAGGAATTTTGTATCTATGTACAGTTCGATGACAATAAATTTGAACTTGAAGTACATATGTTTGGAATGATCTGGTAAGTAAAACAAAGCTTTGCACTGTGTCTTGGTAGGCAGTGACTAGTGGGGTACCGCAAGGCTCAGTGCTGGGACCCCAGTTGTTTACAATATATATTAATGACTTGGATGAGGGAATTAAATGCAGCATCTCCAAGTTTGCGGATGACACGAAGCTGGGCGGCAGTGTTAGCTGTGAGGAGGATGCTAAGAGGATGCAGGGTGACTTGGATAGGTTGGGTGAGTGGGCAAATTCATGGCAGATGCAATTTAATGTGGATAAATGTGAAGTTATCCACTTTGGTGGCAAAAATAGGAAAACAGATTATTATCTGAATGGTGGCCGATTAGGAAAAGGGGAGGTGCAACGAGACCTGGGTGTCATTATACACCAGTCATTGAAAGTGGGCATGCAGGTACAGCAGGCGGTGAAAAAGGTGAATGGTATGCTGGCATTTATAGCGAGAGAATTCGAGTACAGGAGCAGGGAGGTACTACTGCAGTTGTACAAGGCCTTGGTGAGACCACACCTGGAGTATTGTGTGCAGTTTTGGTCCCCTAATCTGAGGAAAGACATCCTTGCCATAGAGGGAGTACAAAGAAGGTTCACCAGATTGATTCCTGGGATGGCAGGACTTTCATATGAAGAAAGACTGGATGAACTGGGCTTGTACTCGTTGGAATTTAGAAGATTGAGGGGGGATCTGATTGAAACGTACAAAATCCTAAAGGGATTGGACAGGCTAGATGCAGGAAGATTGTTCCCGATGTTGGGGAAGTCCAGAACGAGGGGTCACAGTTTGAGGATAAAGGGGAAGCCTTTTAGGACCGAGATTAGGAAAAACTTCTTCACGCAGGGAGTGGTGAATCTGTGGAATTCTCTGCCACAGGAAACAGTTGAGGCCAGTTCATTGGCTATATTTAAGAGGGAGTTAGATATGGCCCTTGTGGCTACGGGGATCAGGGGGTATGGAGGGAAGGCTGGTGCAGGGTTCTGAGTTGGATGATCAGCCATGATCATAATAAATGGCGATGCAGGCTCGAAGGGCCGAATGGCTTACTCCTGCACCTATTTTCTATGTTTCTATGTATAACAGTAATAAAAAACTAATTACTAATAATATTCAAAGCCTATGGTAGTGACACACTTCAAGAATAAATGATAAATGAGATTTTAACAAAGATTTTAGCTTTACTTGTCACACGTACATTGAAACCTATGGTGAAATGCGCTACTTGTGCCAACACACCCAAGGATGTGCTGGGGGCAGCCCGTAAGTGTTGCCATGCTTCTGGCGTCAACACTGCATGCCCACCACTTACTAACTCTAACCTGCATGTGCTTAGAAACCAGGGCGCCTGGAGGAGACCTACACGGTCACTGGGAGAACATACAACCTCCTTGCAGACCACACTGGGAATTGAACCCAGGCCGCTGGTGCGGTAAAGCATGCTCACCACTGAACATACTGAACCCATGAAAACAGGGACATCCATTTAGAACAGAGATGAGCAGGAATTTCTTCAGCCAGAGGGTGGTGAATCTGTGGAATTCATTGCCACAGACGGCTGTGGAGGGCAAGTTATTGAGTATATTTAAAACAGAGGCTGATAGATTCTTGATTAGACACTGTGTCAAAGATTACGGGAAGAAGGCAGGAGAATGGGTTGAGAGGGATAATAAATCAGACACGATGGAATGGCAGAACAGACTCGATGCACTGAATGGTCTAATTCTGCTCCCATCTCTTATGATCTGAAGGTGTTATAAAACTGTAAGGTACAACCAGGAATTCAACTAGAGTTTACTGCAGGGAGCCAGCCACTTGCGACAGCAGTTTTACACTTCACAACAAGCCATGTCCAAACAGGAGAAGCAGGTGCGGCTACGCTCAGCTATTCTTACCTCAGGGGTGCCCGATCCCTGGTGCGACTCCTCAGAGAGTCGCTTGCGTTGCCGGGTGGTGACTCCCTTCCAGTTGGGGTTGAGGGAGTCTGTGGCCAGGTTCCTTAGGCGGAGAGCACTGATCTCCTTGGGCAGCAGGGTGGCTCGGCGGAGGGTCTCGTTGGGGTCTCCGAGCTTCAGTTCGTCCTCAGTGATCACGGATTCAGTGATGGCAGTCTGATGGGGCGAGGTAGGGGTAAGAAACAAACCTTTAAATTACAATACTGGAGGCCTTGAGTACAACCACTGGATTCCTACCAAGTAGTCACTTACGTACAGGAGTGTTACCAATAATAGAAACATAGAAAACCTATAGCACAATACAGGCCCTTCGGCCCACAATGCTGTGCCGAACACATACTTACTTTAGAAATTATCTAGGAGTACTCACAGCCCTCTATTTCACTAAGCACCATGTATCTATCCAAGAGTCTCTTAAAAGACCCTATTGTATCCACCTCCACCACCGTCATTGGCAACCCATTCTACGCACTCACCACTCTCTGCGTAAAAAACATACCCCAGACATCTCCTCTGTACCTACTTCCAAGCACCTTAAAACTGTGCCCTCTCGTATTAGCCATTTCAGCTTGGGAAAAATGCTCTGACTATCCACACAATCAATGCCTCTCATCATCTTATACACCTCTATCAGGTCACCTCTCATCCTCCATTGCTCCAAGGAGAAAAAGCCAAGTTCACTCAACCTATTCTCGTAAGGCATGCTCCCCAATCCAGGCAACACCCTTGTAAATCTCCTCTGCACCCTTTCTATAGGTTCCACATCCTTCTTGTAGTGAGGTGACCAAAACTGAGCATGATACTCCAAGTGGGGTCTAACCTGGGTCCTATACAGCTGTAACATTATCTTTCAGTTCTTAAACAATCCCACAGTTGATGAAGGCCAATGCACCGTATGCTTTCTTAATCACAGAGTCAACCCGCGTAGCAGCTTTGAGTGTCCTATGGACTCGGACCTCAAGATCCCTCTGATCCTCCACACTGCCAAAAGTCTTACTATTAATGCTATATTCTGCCATCATATTTGACCTACCAAAATGAACCACCTCACACTTATCTGGGTTGAACTCCATCTGCCACTTCTCAGCCCAGTTTTGCATTTTTTCAGTTGAAGCATGCAGCTGAGAAGAAGGGAGTGACGAAATCGGGTGCAAAAAGTCTTTTTTTTAAACACCACTCGGGGAGAAGGGTCTGCACTGCGCAGGTGCGTGACGTAGTGCACCAAGGTTTGAAAACAGACCACCATATACAGCGGCCATTGTCGGAGTGGACTGAGTCAGAGTGGGACGGCTTTGGCTCAACAGGCAGGTCAGGGTAGGTTTCGGTAAGTTTTTTGTTCAGATAGTTTAGAGTAGAGAGAATGCCAGGCAGGATGTTGGAATGCTCCTCTTGCAGGATGTGGGAAGTCAGGGAGCCCTCCGGTGTCCCTGACAACAACACCTGCAAGAAGTGCATCCAGCTGCAGCTCCTGACAAACTACGTTAGGGAACTGTAGCAGGAGCTGGATGACCTGCGGATCATTCGGGAGAATGAGGAGATTATAGATAGTAGCTACAGGCAAGTGGTTACACCAAAGGAGCAGAGCACAGGAAACTGGGTCACTGTCAGGCGAGGGAAGGGGAAAGGGCAGGCAGAGCAGGGTTCCCCTGCGGCCATTCCCCTCAACAACAAGTATACCGCATTGGATACTGTTGGGGGGGGGGGGGGGGGATGACTTACCTGGGACAAGCTGCAGTAGCCAGATCTCTGGTACTGGGTCTGGCTCTGCAGTGCAGAGGGGAGGGTGGAAAAAGAGGAGAGCGATAGTGATAGGGGATTTGATCGTTAGAGGTGCAGATAGGAGGTTCTGTGGTCGTGACAGAGAATCCAGAATGGTTTGTTGCTTCCCGGGTGCCAGTGTCAAGGATGTCTCTGATCGATTGCATGACATTCTGAAGTGGGAGGGTGACCAGCCAGATGTCGTGGTGCACGTCGGTACCAATGACATAGCAAGGAAGAGTGAGGAGGTCCTGGAGAGTGAGTATAGAGAGCTTGGTAGGAAGTTGAAAAGCAGGACCTCGAGGGTGGTAATCTCAGGATTGCTACCTGTGCCACGTGCCAGTGAGGGTAAGAATAGGATGCTCTGGAGGATGAACAAGTGGCTGAGGAACTGGTGTAGGAGGCAGGGTTTCAGATTTCAGGCTCACTGGGACCTCTTCTGGGGCAGGTGGGACCTGTACAAGAGAGACGGGTTACACTTGAACTACAAGGGGACCAATATCCTTTCAGGGAGGTTTGTTAATGCTATTGGGGAGGCTTTAAACCAGATTTGCAGGGGGATGGGAACCAGAGTGCCAGAGCTGACAGTGGGGCTGGGGTGAAAATAAATGATGTTAAAAGTTCAAGCAAATCCGCTAATAGAAAGGTTGTGAGTGGTGGTAAAAATCTGCTGAGGTGTATATATTTCAATGCTAGGAGTATTGCGGGGAAGGCAGACGAGTTGAGGGCGTGGATTGACACGTGGAATTATGACGTTTTAGCAATTAGTGAAACTTGGCTACAGGAGGGGCAGGACTGGCAGCTTAATATTCCAGGGTTCCGATGTTTCAGATGTGATAGAGGCACAGGAATGAAAGGTGGGGGGCGGTGGCATTGCTAGACAGGGAAAATGTTACAGCAGTGCTCAGGCAGGACAGATTAGAGGGCTTTTCTACTGGGTCCTTATGGGTGGAGCTGAGAAACAGGAAAGGTATGGCCACATTAGTGGGGTTGTATTATAGACCACCCAATAGTCAGTGAGAATTGGAGAAGCAAATCTGCAGAGAGATAGCAGGGAACTGCAGGAAACATAAAGTTGTTGTGGTGGTAGGGGATTTTAATTTCCCACATATTGATTGGGACTCCCATACTGTTAGGGGTCTAGATGGTTTAGAGTTTGAAAAATGTGTTCAGGCAAGTTTTCTAAATCAATATATAGAGGTACCAACTAGAGGGGATGCAATATTGGATCTCCTGTTAGGAAACAAGTTAGGACAAGTGACAGAAGTCTGTGCAGGGGAGCACTTTGGTTCCAGTGATCATAACACCATTAGTTTCAACTTGATCATGGACAAGGATAGATCTGATCCTAGGGTTGAGGTTCTGAACTGGAAGAAGGCCAAATTTGAAGAAATGAGAAAGGATCTAAAAAGCGTGGATTGGGACCAGTTGTTCTCTGGCAAGTGGGAAGCCTTCAAAAGAGAAATTTTGAGAGTGCAGAGCTTGTACGTTCCTGTCAGGATTAAAGGCAAAGTGAATAGGAATAAGGAACCTTGGTTCTCAAGGGATATTGCAACTCTGATAAAGAAGAAGAGAGAGTTGTATGACATGTATAGGAAACGGAGTAAATAAGGTGCTTGAGGAGCATAAAAAGTGCAAGAAAATACTTAGAAAGGAAATCAGGAGGACTAAAAGAAGACATGAGGTTGCCTTCGCAGTCAAATTGAAGGATAATCCAAAGAGCTTTTACAGGTATATTAAGAGTAAAAGGATTGTAAGGGATAAAATTGGTCCTCTTGAAGATAAGAGTGGTCAGCTATGTGCCGAACCAAAAGAAATGGGGGAGATCTTAAATGGGTTTTTTGCGTCTGTATTTACTAGTAAAACTGACATGAAGTCGATGGAATTAAAGGAAACAAGTAGTGAGATCATGGAAACTGTACAGATCGAAAAGGAGGAGGTGCTTGCTATCTTGAGGCAAATTAAAGTGGATAAATCCCCAGGACCTGACAGGGTATTCCCTCGGACCTTGAAGGAGACTAGTGTTGAACTTGCAGGGGCCCTGGCAGATATATTTAAAATGTCGGTGTCTACGGGTGAGGTGCCGGAGGATTGGAGAGTGGCTCATGTTGTTCCGTTGTTTAAAAAAGGATCGAAAAGTAATCCGGGAAATTATAGGCCAGTAAGTTTGACATCGGTAGTGGGTAAGTTATTGGAGGGAGGACTGAGAGACAGAATCTACAAGCATAGACAGGGACTTATTAGGGAGAGTCAACATGGCTTTGTGCGTGGTAGGTTATGTTTGACCAATCTATTGGGAGTTTTTCGAGGAGGTTACCAGGAAAGTGGATGAAGGGAAGGCAGTGGATGTTGTCCACATGGACTTCAGTAAGCCCTTGACAAGGTCCCGCATGGGAGGTTAGTTAGGAAAATTCAGTCGCTATGTATACGTGGAGAGATGGTAAATTGGATTAGACATTGGCTCAATGGAAGAAGCCAAAGAATGGTAGTAGAGAATTGCTTCTCAGAGTGGAGGCCTGTGACTACTGGTGTGCCACAGGGATCAGTGCTGGGTCCATTGTTATTTGTCATCTATATCAATGATCTGGATGATATGTGGTAAATTGGATCAGCAAATTTGCTGATGATACAAAGATTGGAGGTGTAGTGGACAGTGAGGAAGTTTTTCAAAGCTTGCAGAGGAACTTGGACCAGCTGGAAAAATGGGCCAAAAAATGGCAAATGGAGTTTAATACAGACAAGTGTGAGGTATTGCACTTTGGAAGGACAAACCAAGGTAGTACAGGTTAAATGGTAAGGCACTGAGGAGAGCAGTAGAACAGAGGGATCTGGGAGTACAGATACAAAATTCCCTAAAAGTGGCGTCACAGGTAGATAGGGTCGTAAAGAGAGCTTTTGGTACATTGGCCTTTATTAATCAAAGTATTGAGTATAAGAGTTGGAATGTTATGATGGGTTGTATAAGGCATTGGTGAGGCCGAATCTGGGTATTGTGTTCAGTTTTGGTCACCAAACTATAGGAAGGATATAAATAAGGTTGAAAGAGTTCAGAGAAGGTTTACAAGGATGTCACCGGGACTTGAGAAACTCAGTTACAGAGAAAGGTTGAATAGGTTAGGACTTTATTCCCTGGAGTGTAGAGGAATGAGGGGAGATTTGATAAGAGGTATATAGGATTATGATGGGTATAGATAGAGTGAATGCAAACAGGCTTTTTCTACTGAGGCAAGGGGAGGAAAAAACCAGAGGACATGGGTTAAGGGTGAGGGGGGAAAAGTTTAAAGGGAACATTAGGGGGGGCTTCTTCCCATAGAGAGTGGTGGGAATGTGGAATGAGCTGCCAGACAAGGTGGTAAATGTGGGTTCTTTTTTAACATTTAAGAATAAATTGGACAGATACATGGATGAGAGGTGTATGGAGGGATATGGTCCGTGTGCAGGTCAGTGGGACTAGGCAGAAAATGGTTCAGCACAGCCAAGAAGGGCCAAAAGGCCTGATTCTGTGCTGTAGTTTTTCTATGGTTTCTAATGTCCCACTGTAACCTCTGACAGCCCTCCACAACACCCCTAACCTTTGTGTCACCAGCAAATTTACTAACCCATCCCTCCACTTCCTCATCCAGGTCATTTATAAAAATCACACAGAGTAGGGGTCCCAGAACAGATCCCTGAGACTTACCACTGGTCACTGACCTCCATGCAGAATATGGTCAGTCTACAACCACTCTTTGCCTTCTGTGGGCAAGCCAGACAAAGCAATGTCCCCTTGGATCCCATGCCTCCTTACTTTCTCAATAAGCCTTGCATAGGGTACCTTATCAAGTGCCTTGCTGAAATCCATATATATAAATCTACTGCTCTACCTTTGAAAGAGAGCAGAGAAAATTGATGAGGATGTTGCTGGGACCTGAGGACCTGAGTTACGGGGAAAGATTAAATAGGTTATGATTTCATTCCCTGGATAAGGGTGATATGATAGAGGTATACATAATTATGAGAGGTATAGATTTTTCCATTGAGGTTAGGTGAGACTAGAACTAAAGGTTAAGGGTGAGAGCGTGGAACAAGATGCTAGCGCAAGTGGTAGGCGTGGGTTCGACTGCAACACGAAGAGAAATTTGGTAAGTACGAGGATGGGAGGGTTATGGAGGTCTATGACCCAGGTGTAGGTTCATAGGAATGGGCAGAATAACAGTTCGGCACAGACTAAATGGGCCAAGGGGCTTTTTCTGTGTTATCGTGCTCTATGGCTATAACTGATTAAATTGTACATTTATTACGGACCACAGCAGCATAGTGGTTAGTGTGACCCTATTACAGTTCGGGGTGCTGGAATTCAGGAATTCAATTCCAGTGCTGTGTGTGAGGTGCTTGTACGTCCTTCCTGTCAGCACGTGGGTTTCTTCTCGCAGTTAGTAGGTTAATTGGTGATTGTAAATCGTCCTGTGGTTAGGCTAGGGTCAGATAGGTGGGTTATGTGGCTTACTGAGTTAGAAAGGCCTGTTCTGCGCTGTGACCTCTAAATAAATAATTAAGAAAATACTCAAAACTGTTCTCCAGAGGAGGGAGAGGAAGCGACCCCCTTCACTTCTAAACGGACAGCTGGAAGAAAGAAAGGACAAGAGGCTCCCAGGGTAAAAATCTTTTCTTTTGTAAGGGTTGTTTGAACTATTTCTTCTCATAAGTGGAGGTCACACATTCAAAATCATTGGTATAAGATGAAGGAGAGACTCACTGTGGACTTCAGGAAGGGGAAGTGTGAAGAAGACATACACACACACCAGGCCCCACCGAAAGGTCAATGGTGGAAAGGGTGATATGATAGAGTCAAGTCAAGTCAGTCTGTGCCTTATTCTCAGAGGGGAATGTACTAATACAAGGATGCATAACTTTAAAATGTTTAGAGGAATCGCCTGCATCTACATCAAAATGATTTTGGAGCAAAGATAGAAAGGATAGCCGGAGACGTTTTCCCAAGGTGGAAACGACTAATGAAAGGGGGCATAATTTTAAGGTGTTTAGAGGAAAGCATAGGGAGGGATGTCAGAGGGAAGTTTTTGTAGAGTTGTGGCTGCCTGGAACATGCTGCCGGCATGGTGGTACAGGCAGATACATTAGGAACTTTGAAGAGACTCAAACTGACGCAGGGATAATAAAAAAATGGAGAGCTATATAGGAGGTGCCTTAAGATTGTTATAGCTGGGGCGGTAATGGGGGCAACACCCACCACCTATTAAATGCTCCTAATAGTTTGTGCCTCAAATAGCCTCTGACAACCAAGTCCAGCTCCTGGCCTTCACGTGTGGCTCAGTTACTAAGCTCGGTGGAACCTTTATTGCTGATTGGAACTGGGCATATGTGTCTCTTTGAAAGAGGATTGGGAAAACAGATGGTCAGGGACCAGGTGCAGCCTGATCTGTAGTAAATTTCTACCACATTATGTATTATTAGAGTAAATACAGTTTTTGCTTTTTGGATATAAATTAATCAGCTGCTTTTTCACAGTAAACTGAGCATACAAGAGATCACCCACAAAGCTCTGGTCAGAGAGCATCTGGTAAGATCGGATTTGACTATATTCACCAACTCAACTTGATTATATCCACCTGTACTTTTATTCATGTAGTAAAATTTGCAAGAAAGCCTAGCATAACAGAACAACAAACAGGAATAAAAATTAGTATGTGCAGTCTACAGAATCACGTGTTGTTGGTTATCTTTATCATACTTGATGTGTGCATTAGGCATCTGTATCCAGTTTCTGCAAGTTATCAGTTTAATTAATCTTAACATTTACATGAATGCTCCCTACCAGCCTTGTACTCGTCTGTAACAGATTGGTTACGCGCAGCTTCCTGTCAATCGCCCTCCTTCAACTCACTCTTTGGGTGTGTGTATTGGGGAACGGAACATTTATTGATCTTCCATAGTTACCACAGTAAGTTTAGTTCTACTGGCTGGCTTCCTTGGCCACCTCACAGAGTATTTCAGAACTCAACACATGTTTGTAGGAAGTATGTCTAAACCAAAATCAATATTTTTAGGTCACAACTAAATTGGTTGAGTTCTCACAATCCCGCATCCTCAGTCACTTTAATGATTCCCATTTTTATTTATCTGACTTCATATTCTTGAAGTGAAATTCCAAATTGATAATTCAGTTAAAATTCACATCCAGTAAGATGAATCTCTTCATTATTTCTCTCACATATAGTTTTCTTCTGTGAACATTGTTTATAATTCATTGAAGGGGCAAAGGCAGGTTACTGGTGCCTTAAAACCAGTTGCTTTGGCCAGATGGGGCTCGTCAGCCGTGGTTGGCAGCTCATGTAGAAGGAAAACTGGAACCTCCACTGCCTTGCGGCTGTACCCCCTCATGGGGAAGGCTTCGGGAGTAAACTCTTAAGAGAAAATTCCAGACAGCTGGAGTCCCTAAGGCAGTCCTACATTGAGTTCAATGCTGACTGGCAACTCCTGCGACACTGCTGGTACCAAACAGTATCGGTCTCTGCCGTTCCTTTGGGTTCATCAGATGTGTGGAGAGGGAGAGCTTGGTCTTCATATCGTACTGCTCAGGCTTGTGTATCTAGACAGCTAGGATGCAATATCCATGGTCGACTCTGACTGATAGAGGCCTCGCACTCAGAGATGTAGGAGGGAAGGGTTAGATTAATCTTGGGGTAGGTTAAACAGTCAGCACAACATTGTGGGCTGAAAGGCCTGAAATGAGCTATAATGTTTTATGTTTTACGATAGAGGCATTCCGTTGGTCAGGGTTGACCATGGATGCTGCATCCTAGCTGTCATACGCAAGCCAGGGCCCCTGCAGCTGATGGATCCAAAGGAATAGCAGACACCCATACATTTCGGCACTGGCAACTTTGCAGGAGTTGCCAGTCAGCATTGAACAGCACCGAATTTTTCCTTGTGGTTTACTCCTGAAGCCTTCCCCATACACATGGCAGTGAAGATTTGAGATCAGAGTTTTCCTTCTCTTAGCTGAACTGCCAACCACGGCTGACAAGCCCCATCTGCCCGAAGCAACTGGTTTTAAGGTGCCAGTAACCTCAGTCAGTAGAAATGGTTCGGCCGGACGAAGTAGCTAAGGCACACGTGAAAGCCAGGAGCTGGACTTAGTTGTCAGGGGCTATGAGACACATGCCCTTGTGAACATTTAATAGGTAATGGGAGCTTATTCCAACTACACCCCCCACCTCCCCACTGGCTATGACAACCTGAAGGAACTGTTCTGTGACAGAATGCTTAAACAAAACTGAGACCATGGAGAGGGCCACAAAGCGATACAGCTACTTACACGGGACTCCACAGGATAGGAGGTCTTCAAGTGCGGAGGACAGACTCCATTCCGACGTTGCAGCTCAGCAATCCGATTCCAGTCATCCATCTGGTCGGGCTCATCCTGGCAGCTTCCCGGGTACAACGCATTCGAACCTGACGAGAGAACAGGAGGGTGGTTGGGAAGAAGGTCGATGAACCCGTCAGGGAGCTTTTGAGATACACGGTTACATTTAGATAGACAGACACTCTGGACAGGTTACACATCAATTTCCCAGAGAAAGCATCCTACTAGGATGCATCACGGCCTGACATCATCTGCTCTTCTCTGAATGCAAGAAACTGCAGAGATGTGCACAGCTCAGCACATCGTAGAAATCCGCCTCCCCTCCATGGACCCTGTCTACACTTCTCACTGTCTCAGTAAAGCAGCCAATGTAATCATACACCGCAACCACCCCAGACATTCTCTCTTCTCTCCCCTCCCATCAGACAGACGACACAAAAGCCTGAAATAACATTATCACCAGGCTTGAGGACAGCTTCTGCTCCACTGTTCTCAGACTATTGAATGGTTCCACATATGATACAAGATGGACTCTTGATCTCACAATCTACCTTGATATGACACTGCATCTAATTGTCTGCCTGCTCTTACACTCGAACACTTTATCTCCATTCTTTTATCATTTTATTTTGCACTGTACTGCAACTTACTTGGTAAGAGCACTGTTCATGAAGGCAAAAATGATTTAGAGCAGAAGTTCTTACTTAAGACAAGGTGTGCTGGGAATTTGGGAATGAAAGGGTTAATGCATGAGGAGTGTTTAATAAGACCATAAGACATAGAAGCAGAATTAGGTCACTCAGCCCATCAATTCTGCTCCGCCATTCCATAATTGCTGATTCATTATCCTTCTCAATTTTCCTGCCTTCTCCCAGTAACCTTTGATATCCTGATTAATCAAGAACCTATCAATCTCTACTTTAACTACACCCAATGACTTGGCCTACACAGCCACCTGTGGCAAAGAATTCGACAGATTCACCACCCTCTGGCTAAAGAAATTCCTCATCTCTGTTCTAAATGGACATCTCTCTATTCTGAGCTGCGCCCTCCGGTCCTAGGCTCTCTCACTACGGGAAACAACCTCTCCACATCCACTCTATCTAGGCCTTTCAATGTTAGATAGGTTTCAATGAGATCCCCTCTCATTCTTCTGAACCCTAGGGTGTACAGGCCCAGAGTCATCACACACTTCTCACATATTAACTTTTTCATACCTGGATTCATTCTTGTGAGCTTCCTGTGGACCCTCTCCAATGCCAGCACATCCTTGTTAGATAAAGGGCCCAGAATACCATGGAATCTTATCCTGGAGCACCTTCCCCATCGTCACCTAGTGTGCACCCACACCCCAAGTGCTATTGTGGTTTCACAAAGTAGCTCTTTGCCACCTTCTCAGTGACAATGAACTGCTAGCTCAGCCTGCAAAGCCCACCACCCCTGAAGCAACGAAGACTACCCCATTTCTGCTTCCCGCCAACGTACTTGACGCAGCAGTGCCAAACATGGACAGCCTGGAGGACCTTCGGGTAGTGGGCCGGAATCCCGGGAGGTTCTTCAAAGCAGCAGTACCCACGTCCTCTGAACTGCTGCTTGCGTCCAGCGCGTCTTGGGATGCGGAGCGGTTGACAGTTGCTAGCGAGGTGACGGAAGAGGCCCGATTCCTCCAGCGGCTGCAGGGAAGCTGCCCCGAGACATCAGTCTGGGAGGCGGAGGGCTGGATGCTGAGGGTTGAAGCACTCGTGCTGGGTTCCTCATACTCTACTGTCTGCTTCTGCAAAGAAGGCCAGAGAGCTTCGGTTAGTACAGTGACAGCACATGGAAACAGGCTCCTTGCCCCATCTCATTTACGCAAACCAAAATGCCCGTCCAAGCGAGTCCATTTGGAGAAAAAAAATGTTTTATTTATCACATGTACATCAAAACATACAGTGAAATGTGTCACTTAAGTAAATGACAAACACAGTCCGACGTTGTGCCGGGGGTAGCCGGCAAGAGTTGCCATGCTTCCAGTGCCAACGTGGTATGCCCACTAGTCCTGATGAAGGATTTCAGCCCAAAACGTTCTGTTTATTCCTCTCCATTGATGTGGCCTGACCTGCTGAGTTCCTCTAGGATCTTGTGTGTGTTGCTCTGGATTTCCAGCATCTGCAGAATCATTTGACTTGCTCCCCAACCCTTTAGACTACGGGAGGATACAGGAGCACTCAGAGGAAACCCCCATGGTCATGGGGAGAACATATAAACAGTGGCAGTAATTGAACCTGGGTTGCGGGCACTGTAAAACTATGCCCCCCTCGTATTAGGGAATCCCATTCTGGGGAAGAAGTCTCTGGTGGTCGACTCATCTATTCCTCGTATCATCTGGAACAATGTCTGTCAGGTCCACAAGAACATAAGGCACAAGAGCAGAATTAGGCCGTTCAGCCCATCGAGTCTGCTCCACTAGTCCGTCATGGCCGATCCTGGATCCCATCCAACCCCATACAAATGACTTCTCGCCATATCCTTTGATGCCCTGACCAATCAACTTCAACTTTAAATATACCAATGGACCTGGCCTCCACCGCAAGGCTGTGTCTTTGCTGTTGCTTTGCTCACGCCTGAATCCTGGTAGCGGTGTGCTTTATCTTTGCTGGTGGGGGGGGGGGGAGGGATTGTTGCTCGCTTATGCTTTCGCGCGGGAGGGAGGGGAACTGGGGGGGGACTTTGGGGTTCTAACATTTAATTGTCATTCATTCTTGGGGCACTCCTCTTTTCGTGGATGGTTGTGAAGAAAAGCATTTCAGGATGTATATTGTATACATTTCTCTGACATTGACTGCTCTACTTCTAACAATTTGATTTGTCACTTTCTTCAAGAGTTTAATCATGCTCATCTGGCGTGACCTGCCCTCACAAAGCCACGCTGACAATCTCGAATCAGACTATGCTTCTCCAAATACAGTGGATTCCATTAATAGGGACATCAGGGCAGCCGCTATTTGGGACAATTCTTAAACAACAAAAACTAATCGAGAAAACAGCTGGGATCTCTTTCGTTTATTTGGAACACTATGCTGCTTATTGGGGCTGGAGAATAGTTTCTAACTAGTCTCAGTCATGTGCACTTGCATGATTGTTAGACATTGTACCATGCCTAATCTGAATAGTTTTTAAATAGTGTCAGTTGCATGTGTTCATGTTCAAAAAGCAGAGATTTTTGTCACTGATAGTTGGCGAGAAACAAGGAGTAAGACAATTCAGAACTGCTTTGCTCACTATGATTGCAAGCATTCAGGCTTGGAGATGCCAGAACGATCAGGAGTGAAAATGTAATGATTTCAATACTTCAGCAAGTTAGGAACTACAAAGAACTTGAAAGTATCTTGAATGTTACAACGAAAATGAAGATCTGGAAAACATAATTGTTAAAGGCAGTCTATCATCTGCACGAAGTGTGCGCTGATTTTTTTATTAGGCAGTCAATCAAAAGAATACGGCAGTATACACTGGACGAACTCTTCTGTCAAAAGCTATTAGGAACTAATACAGTTTTATAGTACTGTAGTAGTATTAGTAGTGTACTAATTTGTTCTGTATTTCATTTAAATACATAATTTGTTACTCAGTTACATGGTAGCTTGTCTTTTTTAAAACTATTTTTAACTATTTCCAACTGGGGCAGCTGCTTAATCGGGCCAAAATGTACTGGTCTCGACGTGTCCCAGTTAACCTGAGCCCCTGTACTGATAAATCCTGTCTCTTACCTTTGTCATGAGGATGTTGATGACCTGTGTGGTGCGTCTCCGGCCGGATCGGGTTTTCTTGGCCGAGTCCAGGCTGAGGTCCCCCAGCGAGCTGAGGCTGGTGTCCATCTTGGACTGGCCACGGTCCGGCAGCGGAGTGAAATACAGCGACTCCAGTGAGTCCAGCTTCCCACGCAGTTTCTGTGTCGCAAGTGATTGATTTCCTTCAGGAGCGGCATCAGGGGTCTTGAAACCTGTCCGGCCCCTCCTGCGGAGCAGAAGAATAATGTCAGCAGGGTCAGCCTGCATGCAGAAAGGGGAAATTTGGAGTTCCACTCAGACTAGATGGGCTGAAGGGCCTGTATCTATGCAGTAGCACTCTGGGACCCTGAAGTTTTGAAAATGAGCAGACCAGCGGAGTACAAGGATTATCAACAGGCCCAACCACCAATTTGGACATCAAAGACTACAGGAGCAGAATTAAGCCCACCGAGTCTGCTCTGACATTAAATCATAGCTGATTTATTTTCCCTCTCAACTCCATTCTCCTGCCTTCTCTCCGTAACCTCTGACACCCTCACGAATCAAGAAACAATCAAGAAACCTCTGCTTTAAATATACCCAATGACTGGGCCTCCACAGCCACCTATGGCAATGTATTCCACTGGTTCACCATCCTATGGCTAAATAAATTTGACGCATCTCTGTTCTAAATGGATGTCCTTTCGTTCTGAGGCTGTGGCTTCTGGTCTTAGGCTCCTCCACTACAGGAAACATTCTCTCCACATCTACTCTGTCTAGGTTTTTCACTGAGCCCCTCTCCCCATTCTTCGTTCCTCTAAACTCTAGTGAGTACAGGCAAAGAGCCATTCAACGCTCCTCATATGTTAACCCTGTAATTCCCAGGATCATTTTCGTGAACTCTTCTGAACCCTCTGCAACGCCAGCACATTCTTTCCTAGATAAGGGGCTCAAAATTGCTCACAATACTCCCAGTGTGGTTTGACCAATGTCTTATAAAGCATCAACATTACATCTTTGCTTTTATATTTTAATCTTCTCAAAATGAATGCTAACATTGCATTTGTCTTCCTTACCAATGACTCAAAGATGCCATTAAAAGCCTGAGACCATCTCCCCGACGCCTCCAGACTGAAATATCAATAGGAAGCAAACCCACTGTGATGGTGGAGCCTAGAGTGCACCCTCTTAAGAAAGGGAAGCCTACTGAATATTGAAAGGCTGAGATAGAGTGGATGTGGAGAGGACATATCCTATAGCAACAAGTATACTTCTGGGATGGAGTGGAATGATTCACCTTGATATAGCAGCAGCCGCTAGGCCAGTGGCACCTTGGTTGTCTCTGAGGCTCAGCAAGGAAGGGGAAAGTCAGGAAGAGCAGTAGTGATAGTTAGGGGGATGAACAGGAGGCTCTGTGGTCTCGAAAGAGATGTCAGGATGGTGTGTTGTCTCGCAGGTGCTAAGGACCATGATGTCTGAGAGTGGCTGAAAATCTCTGAATTTGTTAAGTGCATTCAGGAGGGTTTCTCAAATCAATATGTAGATAGTCCAACGAGAAGAGGGGCTGTACTGGACCTGGTGTTGGCTAATGAGCCTGACCAGGTGACTGGAGTTTTCAGGGGTGAGCAGTTAGGGAACAGTGACTATAGATAAGGGTAAGTATGGACCTTGCAGGACAGCGTTAAATTGGAGCTGGGCAAATTACAAGAGCATGAGGCAGGAACTAAGGAGAGATAATTAGCAGCAGCTGTTTTTGGGCAAGTCCACATCTGACTTGTAGAGGGTGTTTAAAGACCAACTGGACAGAGTACAGGACAGGCACGTTCCAGTCACAGGGAAGGACAAGGATGGCAAGGGAAGAGAACCTTGGACATCGAGAATTTTGTCAAGGAAAATAAAGATAAAGTAGGTAAAGCTAGAATCAAACAGAGCCCAGAGGATTGTAAAGAAGCTAGAAAAGAACTTCAACAGAATTAGGGAAGATAGGAGTGGCCATGAAAAGTCCTTGGCAAGTAGGATTAAAGAGAATCCCAAGGCATTCCATACATACATCAAGAGCAAGACGATATCTAGGAGAGGGTGAGACCACTCAAGGAGAGGGGGGCTGGGGGAGAAGAACATTTGCTTGGATGTGGAGGATGTGGGTGAGGTCCTTAGTGAGTACATTACATCAGCATTTACCAAAGAAGCATTTGACAAGGTCCCTCATCCAGAAGATTAAGGTGCATGGGATCCACGGTGAACTGGCTTGTCCACAGAAGACAGAGGGTAGTGGTCGAAGAGCTGGAAGTCTGTCATTAGTAGCATTCAGCAGGAATCTGTACTGGGACCTCTGCTCTTTGTGATGTATATAAAAACCATGAATGAAAATGTAGATGAGTGGGTTAATAAGCTTGCAGACAGTATGAAGATTGGTGGTGTTGTAGATAACATAGAAGACTGGCGGAGAATACAACAGGACGTAGATCAGTGGCAGATATGGGCAGAGAAATGCAGAGTTTTTAATCCGACCATACATGACGTGTTGCACCTTGGTAGGTCAAATGTGAAGAGAAAGGACCCTGTTAAGGAGAAGGTAGTTAACAGTGTTGATGAACAGAGGGATCTTGGGTTCCAAGTTCACAGCTCCCTGAAAGTGGCTGTACAAGTTGACAGGGTGGTCAAAAAGGTACATGGCATGCTTGCCTTTATTAGTTGAGGCAATGAGTTCAAAAGTCAGGAAGTTATGTTGCAGTTCTATAAAACTCCAGTTAGGTCACATCCGTAGTATTGCATACAGTTCTGGTCGCCCCAGTATAGGAAGGATGTCAAGGCTTTGGAGAGATCTTTAAGAATATAAGAGGCATAAATAGAGTAGACAGATACCTTTTTTCCAGGATTGAAATGTCTAATACCAAAGTATTAGATGAAGGGGGTAATTTCAAAGGAGATGTGAGGGGTAAGATTTTTTTTTTACACAAAGAACAGCGGGTGCCTGGATTGTGCTGCCTGGGGTAGGGGTAGAGGCAGATACATTAGAGACTTTTAAGGGACATTTAGATAAGATGCATAAATGAGAGGAAAATGTAAGGATATGGACATTGTGTAGGCAGAAGAGATTAGTTGAGTTGGCCATTTGATTACTAATTTGGGTCAGCACAACATTGTGGGCCGAAGGGCCTGTTCCTGCGCTGTACTGCTCTACGTTCTATAGAGGGGGAAGTCTAGGACCAGAGGGCACAGCCTCAGAATACAAGAATGCCCCTTTAGAACACAGATGAGAAGGAATTTCTTAAGCCATAGGGTGGTGAATCTGTGGAATTTATTAACACAGACGGCTGAGGAGGCCAATTCCTTGGGTATGTTTAAAGTAGAGGTTGATAGGTTCTTGATTAGCAAGGGTGTCAAAGGTTATGGGGGGAAAGCAGGAGAATAGGACTGAGAGGGATAACAAATATGCCATGACAGAATGGCAAGGGCAAACTTAATGGTTTGACTGGTCCAGTTCTGTTCACATGTCAAATGGTACGGAAGCCTAAGCCCCACACGACCAGGTTTAGGAGCAGCTACTTCCCTTCAACCTTTCAGTTCTTGAACCCACCTGGACAAACCTAATCCTACCTTTGCACCCGAACATTACAGACTACCACTTGATTAATTTTACACTGATGTTGTGTTTTCCTTCACCATCTTGTATAATTTGTGCATGATTTATATTCTCTTATAAAGCATTAGCAAGCAATGCAGCAAGCAGACCCTTCAGCCCATCCAGCCCATGCTGACCACAGTGCCCACTCAGCTAGTCCCAATTTGCTGAGTTCACACACAATAAGTTCTTTGCAGAACAGAATATTTATCTCTGCTGTCCCAAGATCAATAAGCTTTTGACAACCAACAACATTCCCTCTAAAATGGGTTAAAGAGGTTGTGGGTTGGGTAGCAGGGATCCTCAACAATGCTTTGGGCCCTTTGTCTGCAGCTCTCTCGGTAAATGTCACAAAGAGGGTGCAGGGAGACCCGGTGGTCCTCTCAGCAATGTACTGCACCGCAAACACTTCAAACCACATTTCAATGGGAGTCTAAAACTAGGGCCAAGAGTTTCAAGGTGAGAAGGGAAAAATTTAAAAGGGAGCTGAGGGGCAAATTTTTCACCCAGCGGGTGGCGAGTCTATGGAGCGACCTGCCAGATAAGGTTGAGGCAGGTATTATTGAGTACACATGCATGGAGTGCTGTCGCAGGAAAGCAGCACCTATCATCAGGGGCCCCCACTATCCAGACCACGTTCTCTTCTTGCTGCTGCCATCAGGAAAGAGGTACAGGAGCCTCAGGACCCACACCATCAGGTTCAGGAACGCTTATTGCCCCACGGCCATCAGGCTTTTGAACGAGAGGGGTAACTTCACTCACTCCAACACTGAACCATTCCCACAATCCATGGAGCCACTTTCAAGGGCTCTTCATATCTGTTCTCAGTATTTATTTATTGCTTGCCTGCTTGTTTGCTTCTTTGTTAGTTAATGAATACCATTGTTCATTTAATTTGTACTCGTAAAGTTTATTGTCATTGGTTATTTGTCCATCTTGTTGTTTGCGGTCTTTCATTGATTCTACCATGTTTCTTGCATTTACTGTGAATGCCCGGAAGAAAAGGGATCTGAGGGTTGTAAATGGTGACATACATGCCCTTTGCACGTTGAAGTGTTTCCTTTACCTGGCTCCTGTATTGTTCCACGCTGCTGCCGGCTCCTCCAGGTCACTCAGCTCCATGCTGTCTTGGCTGAAGTCTGCTTCGCTGTCTCCGGGCTGTGTGGCGGCTCTGCCCACGTTGCTACGGGATCTTCTTGTGCCAACAGGTAAGTGTGACTTGTTGAGCTCCCTCAGCTGTCGGTCAGCAAACTCCACCTGACCAAACATCAGGACAAATAACATTCAAGATTGTTCTGCATCACTTCCAGTACACAAGTGCAAAGGAGAATGAAATAATTGTTATTCCGGATTGCATGCAGCACAAAAAACACAATATAAATACATAAGATATCTTACAGATTGATTGTCTGTCCATACGAGTGACACTAGACAGAAAAGTGTCTCTACATAAGATGACTGACAGGAAATGATAAAGTAGTGATGATTGGGGATATGGAGGGGTGGGTTAGTGAGTGGAGGCATTGATCAACCTTACTGCCTGGGGACAGTTACTGTTTTAAAGTCTGGTATTTCTGGCGTGGATACTACGTAGCCTCCTCCCTGATAGGAATGGGACAAACAGTCCATGAGCAGGGTGTGTGGAATGCTTTGTGACGTTACTAGTCCTTTACCAGCACTTTTCTGTATATGTGACCTTGATAGCAGGTAGGCTGGTGCCAGTGATGCACTGGGCAGTCTGACTACCCTTTGTAGAGCCTTCCTATCAGCCTCAGTGCAAATTCCTCATTGACACCAAACACATGGACGCTGCACGAGAAAGCAGCACCCATCATTAAAAACCTACTGCTCAGGAATGGAAAGTGGTGGATAGAGCCCACTTCATCACAGGAAAAGCCCCCCCCCCCCCCATTGAGCACATTTGCATGGAACACTGCCACAAGAAAGCAGCATCCTCAAAAAATTCCAACAGGTTCGTCAGGCAGGATTTTCCCTGAAGGAAACAATGCTGACTTTGTACTATCTTGTCCTGTGTCACCAAGTACTCCACCACCCTCATCCTTAGCAACTGACTCCAACCACTGAGGTCAGGCTAACTGGTCTACAACTTCCCTTCTGTTGCCTTCATTCTTTCTTACAGTGGAGTGACAATTGCAATTTTCCAGTCCTCTGGCACCATGCCAGAGTCCAATAATTTTTGAAAGTTCACTTCTAATGCCACCAAAATCTCTAATGCATGTGTACGTCTGAATGACAATAAACTGAACTTGATCACTGTAATTCTGAGAACCTGTGTCATCACAGTCAGTACAATCACTATTCTTGTGCAATATTTCTATGTTAAAATCCAACTTACTATCACTGACAAGTTGGCAAATGTATTGCTGTTGTTCTATGTAATTAGCTAGGAAGTTACACTAATGCAATACTCTGTATCTACCGGTAATGCCAACCAACTGGTGGGAGTGTTCAAGGACATCTTCAACCTTTCATTGCTGTAGTCGGAGGTACCCACCTGCTTCAACAGGGTGACAATCATACCAGTGCCCAAGGAGAAAAGGGTGAGCTGCCTCAATAACTATGGTCCAGGTGCACTTATATCTACTCTGATTAAATGCTTTGCAGGTTGGTTAACTCCTGCTGAATCATGGACCTGGGTCCATTTTGCCTACCTCCACAACAGGTCTACAGCAGACACAATCTCACCGGCTCTCTACTCAAACAACAGAAACACTTACGTCAGGCTGTGTTCATTGGTTACAGCTCCACATTCAACACAAAAGCTCCAAAATGCGGCCCTCTGCAACTGCATTGTTGACCTCTTCATCGGGAGACCAGTCAGTACAAATTGGTGAAAACATCTCCTCCTCACTGACAGTCAACACAGACACACCTTGATCATGTGTGCTTAGCCCAATGCTTTACAGTCATGATTGTGTGGTTAGGCAGAGCTCAAACGCCACTGGTAAATTTACCGACAACACCACTGTTGTTGGTAGAATCTCAGCTAACAATAAAGATTGAGACAGATTGGCTGGTTGAGTGGTGTCGCAACCTTGCACTCAATGTCAGTAAAACCAAGGAACTGATTGTGGATTTCAGGAAGGGTAAGGTGAGGGAACACACACCAGTCCTCATCAATGAATCAGCAGTGAAAAACTTGAGCACCTTCAAGTTCCTGGGTGTCAACATCCCTGAAGATCTATCCTGGATTCAGCATCTTGAAGCAATTACAAAGAAGGCACGACAGCAGCTATATTTCATTAGGACTTTGAGGAGATTTGGTATGTCACCAAAAACTCTAGCAAATTTCTACAGATGTACTGTGGTGGACATTCTAACTGGTTTGTATCACTGTCTGGTATGGAGCTACCAATGCACAGGATCAAAACAAATTGCAGAGGGTTGTAATCTCAGCCAGCTCCATCAAGGGCACTAGCCTCTCCCCACCACGGAAGACATCTTCAATAGCAATGCCTCAAGAAGGCAGCATCCATTATGAAGAACCCTCACCACCTAGGATCAGCCCTCTTCTCATTGCTAGCATCAGGGGAGTGGCACAGGAGCCCGAAGATCCATATTCCCTGATATAAAAATAGTTTTCTCCCTTCCACCATCAGGTTTCCCCTCCACAGCCCATGAAACATCATCTTTTTATTCCTTTTTCTTCACTATTTATTGATTTCATAATCTATTGTGATTTTGTGTCTTTGCACTATACTGCTGCTGCAAACATGTTGTCATGACAACAACCTTTCCCTCAATGTCAACAAAAGAGTTGGTCATTGACCTCAGAAAGAGGGACAGTGCACATGCTCCTGTTACCAATGGTGTTGAGATTGAGAGCTTCAGATTCCAAGGAGTGGACATCACCAGATGCCTGTCCTGGTCCAGCCACGTCGACGTCATGACCAAGAAAGCTCACCAACACCTCTGATTTCTCAGGAGGCTATAGAAAATAGGGAAGTCCCTGTTGATTGATTGAAAACGATGTATCAGAGAGCATCCGGTCAGCTTGCATAGACACAAGAGATTCTGCAGATATTGGAAATATTGAGCAATACACACAGAATACTGGAGGAACTTAACAGAGCAGGCTATAAAAATGAATAAGCAGTTGACGTCTGGGCCCGAGACCCTTCATCAAGTGATAACAGCTCGGTAAGACAATCACTCTGCACAAGACTGCAAGGAGCTGCAGAGTTGTGGACACAGCTCAGCACATCACAGAAACCAGACTCTCCTCCACGGACTCTGTCTACACTTCTCCCTATCTCAGTAAAGCAGCCAGCATAATCAAAAACCCTACCCACCCCAGACATTCTCTATTCCCCACTTTCCCATGGGGTAGAAGACACAAAAGCCTGAAAGCACATACCACCAGGCTCAGGAACTTGAACTTGAAGGGACGTCGGAGGTAAGTTCTTTGCACAGAGAGTGGTAGGTGTGTGGACTGCCCTGCCAGTAGTGGTGGTAGAGGACTTTGAAGAGACTCTTAGATAGGCAGATGATAGAAAAATGGAGGATTATGTGGGAGGGAAGGGTTAGATTGATCTTGGAGTAGGTTAAAAGGTCGGCACAACACTCATGGGGCCAAAGGTCTGTTCTGTGCTGCACTGTACTGTGTTCTATGTTAATTAACACACATCCTTTTGCCTTTGCTTCACACCTTCCTAGGTCAGAGAAATTCAATACGCAGATTTAAAATGAACAATTGAGCTGGCAACTGCTGCTTTTTCTGGAAGAATTCCATACCTTTATCACCATTTGATCCCCAGGGGTATCAACCTGGTGTTGTTACAGACAACAGAGGGCTACGCTAGAAGCCTGTTTTCCTGGCCAGAGCTGGTTGTAATGTATACAAATGAAAATGTGGTTTGCAAACATGAAAATTAGTGGAGTTGAGGATAGAGGTTAGGGTACAGTACTGTAGGCACATATGCAGTTGCATAAAAAGGTTTGTGAACCCTTTGCAATTTTCTGCATTAATTACTCATAAAATGTGGTCTGGCTAACTGCTACGCTATTGCGTCACCTACTGCCAACCTGTGCAGAGAGAGTCTTGTTCTTTAGGTTGGCCTCCTTTGCTTCCCTCACTGCCTGCTGTGCCTCATGGCGCAGCCTCTCCGACTCGGCCCGCAGCTCAGCGCCCTCCTCCTTCGCCACAGTCAGCTGCTGCTCCAGGGAGGAGATGCTCTTCTCTCGGGCCTCCAGCTTCTCGGCCAGCTCAAGGCTCAGCATCTTCTTACTGTCGTAGTGAGTCTTTGCCTTCTCCAGCTAGAATAGCGTGGGTATTTATGGAAGGTAGAGAAGGGGAGTAAACAGAAAACATACTTGTCAGAGAAAAAGGTCTGATTGTAGATGGTTTAATGTCATTTCCAGTACGCCAAGTGTAAAGCAGAGCAAAATAATTGTTACTCCGGATCCCAGGCAGCAAAAAAAGAGTGCACAAAGATGAAGAACTCTAATAAAAACATGCAATAAATATAAATACATATAAGACAGCTTATATAAATAGGCCAGTGAGTCTGACATTACTTCCAGGTGAGCCAACACTTCAACCTAGAGACATAGAAAACCTGCAGTACAATACAGGCCCTTCGGCCCACAATGCTGTGCCATACACGTACTTTCTTCAGAAATTACCTAGCGTTACCCATAGCCCTCTATTTTCCTAAGCTCCATGTACCTATCCAGGAGTCTTTTAAAAGAGCCTATCGTTTCCGCCTCCACCACTGCTGCCAGAGGCCATTCCACGCACTCACCACACTCTAGGTAAAAAACTTACCCCTGACATCTCCTCTGTACCCATGAGACTTTCGGGGTCACCCACTGTATCTGGTGCTCCTGGTATGGTTTCCTGTACATCGGTGAGACCTTCCACCGAGCACCTTCTTTCTGCCAGAAAAAGCGGGATCTCCCGGTGGCCGCCCATTTCAATTCTACTTCCCATTCCAACATGTCAGTCCATAGCCTCCTCCAATGCCACAATGAGGCCACACTCAGGTGGGAGGAGCAACACCTTATGTTCCATCTGGGTAGCCTCCAACCCAATGGCATGAACATCGATTTCTCAAATTTCTAGTAATTGCCAACCTCCCCCCCACTTCATCATCCCCCATTTCCCTCTCTCACCTATCTCCTTACCTGCCCATCACCTCCCTCTGGTGCTCCTCCGCCTTCTCTTTCTTCCACGGCCTATCAGATTCTCCCTTCTCCAGCCATTTATCTCTTTTACCTATCCACTTCCCAGCTCTTTACTTGACCCATTCCCCTCTCCCAGTTTCACTTATCACTGCCACCTTGTACTTCTTTCCGCCCTTCCCTACCCCCTTCTTAACCTGACACTTCATCTGTCTTCTCCAGTCCTGATCAAAGGTCCCAGCCTGAAACGTCGACTGATAATGTGGTTAACTGGATCAACAAATTTGTGGATGACATCAAGACTGGGGGTGTAGTGGACAGTGAGGAGGGTTAACATGGCTTGCAAGGGAGTCTGCATCAACTGGAAAAATGGGCTGAAAAATGGCAGATGGAATTTAATGCATACAAGTGTGAGTTTTGCACTTCGGTCGGACCAACCAGGGTATGTCTTACACAGTGAACGGTAGGGCACTGAAGAGTGTGGTAGAACAAAGGGACCTATGAATACAAGTCCATAATTTGTTGAAAGTGGCATCATAGATAGATAGGGTTGTAAAGAAAGCTTTTGGCACATTGGCCTTCATACTGTAAATCAAAGTATTGAGTATGGGAGATGGGATGTTATGTTGAAGTTTACAGTGAATTCATAAGAATAAACACCCCCTCACTATGTATGGTCCAACAGTATGGTAGATTTTCAACAGGTCAAACTGAAATAAAGACAAAAAGAGCATACAAAATAAGTCAGGGAAATGACAATAGATAAGCACAAATCTGGGGAAGGGTACAAAACCATCTTAAAGGCACTGAATATGAAAAAGTGGAAAAAAAATATGAAATGACAGCCACACTGCCAAGGTCAGGCCACTTCCCGAAATTTAATGGCCAGAGAAGAATGGCGGTGGTAAGAAAGGTTAGTGTGACGCAAACAGTCACTGTGAGTCAGCTGCAAAAGTCAGTGGCTGTAACTGGAGATTAAGTTCATGGCTCCACAATCTCTAAGGCCTTGCTCAAAAAGGACACTTATGGAATAGTGACAAGGAAGAAGCCCTGGCTTAAAAAAAGCATATCCTTGCCAGTAAAGACTTTACCAAGCATCACTTAGAAGCTGCTGTAAAGATGTGGAAGGTGGTCTTGTGTTGGATGAGATTGAAGTGGAACTTTTGGTCTCAACACTAAGCGGTACATGTGGTGTAAATCTAATACTGAGCTTCAGGCCGGTAACACCATCCCTTCTGTGAAGTATAGTGGAGGTAGCATCATGCTGTGGGGATGCTTTTCAGTAGCAGGGACTGGAAATCTGGTCAGGATTGATGGGAAGATGAATGCTGCAAAATATAGAGAGATCCTGGATAAAAACCTGCTAGTCCCTAACAGAAATCTTAAACTGGGGAGGAAGGATGACCCAAAGCACACTGACAGAGTGACTTCAGATGAAGAAAACTGATGTCCTTGAGTGGCCCAGTCAGAGTCCTGACCTCAGCACCTCTGGAAAGACCTCAAGATTGCTGTTCACTGCCACTCTCCAACTAACCTGACACAGCTTGAACAATTTTGCAAGCAAGAATGGGCAAATCTTGCTCTATCAAGTTGTGCAAAGCTAACAGAGACTTATCCAGAAAGACTGAGCTGTGAGAGGTGGCTCAACTAAGTCTAAGCAAAGGGGTGGGGTGAATAGTTTTGAACTGCTGACCTTTCAGTTTTTGCATTTTTACTGTTTCAAGCTTTAACATTTTCCCTGTTTTTTTTGTGTTTACTGTGAAAAAAGGAGCATGTGATTCACAAATAAAAATTCTCAGTTAAATTATTCAAAGTCCATGGTTGCAATATTCATTTATGTGAACAAAGGGTTGGGAGCCGAACACTTTTACAAGACACTAAGTCAGCCATGATGAAATGATACAGCAGACACGACGGTCTAATTCTGTTCCTCTATCTTGTAGTCTAATGGTCTAAACCTTCTTATCCATGTACCCAACTGTACCCTTGCTATGTCCCAACAAGGCATTCCCCCTTTCACCAATGCCAGCCATGGTTTCACCCTCTTCCTTTCCAGTCCTGGAGGGTCTTGGCCTGAAAAGCTTCAGGCCCATTATCTAATAAAGGATACACAATCATTGGAGAGAAGGCTCAGAAGAGGTTCGTGTGAATAATCCAAGAATGTAAGGGTTAACATACGAGAAGCATTTGATGGCTCTGGGACTGTACTGGCTGGAGTTTAGGAGGGGATCTCATTGAAACCTGTCGAGTATACAGAATATTGGCCTAGACAGCGTGGATGTTTCCTATTATGGGGGATTCTAAGACAAGAGGACACAACCTCAGAATGGAGGAATGTCCTTTTAGAAAAGAGATCAGGTGGAATTTCGTTAGCTGAGGGCCAAATAGTCCAATTATGCTCCTACTTCTGATGGTTTAAACCCTCCTAACCATGTACCAAGTGTACCCTTGTCTCTCCCAACAAGTTTGAAGGCTTCTTCCTTCCCAGTTCTGATGAAGGATCTTGGACTGCAACGTCGACTGTTTATTAATTTCCACAGATGCTACCTGACCTGCTGAGTTCCTCCAGTATTTTGTATTTGGCCATGCCTTGGGCTGTCTAGCATCCAGCAATCTCAGTGAGTGTCCCATGATCTTGTGGTGCGGAACCAATTAAATTAGTAATCAAATGGCCAATTAAATGAATCTCCTCTGACTACACAGTGTCCATATCCCTCCATTTTCCTCACATTCATGTGCCTATCTAAACGTCTCTTAAAAGTCCCTAATGTGTCTGCCTCTACCACCACTGTCTGCGTAAAAAAATTTGCCCCTCAAAACTCCTTTTAACTTTTACCCCTTCTCGCCATAACTGCTTGAACTCTGGTATTAGACATTTCAGCCCTGGGAGAAAGATATTGACATATTGTCTGCCTACTCTATCTATGTCTCTCATAATCCTATAAACCTCTATCAGATCTCCCCTCAGCCCCTGCCAATCCAGAGGGACGAACCCAAGCCTGTCCAACCTCTTGTTAGAGCACACAATCTTGACTCCTGGTTCCAGTGAGGGTACAGACCTGGGCCTTGACGTGCTGCACTATCTCCTCCTTCTCCTTCAGCTGGGTTTTCAGCTCCATCACCTGCTGCTCCAACTTCTCCTGCGTCTCGTTATCCCGAGCCTGCAATGGTAAAACAAACGTCACGCTCGGACAGAGCGTTCACGTTAAGGCAGAGAATCAGTCAGCAGCTGGGATAAATACAGTAACTCATAAGGCATGGGAGCAGAATTAGGCCATTTGGCCCATTGAGTAGCTCTGCCATCGTATCATATAACCATACAACAATTACAGCACGGAAACAGGCCATCTCAGCCCTTCTAGTCCGTGCCGAACTCTTACTCTCACCTAGTCCCACCAACCTGCATTCAGCCCATAACTCTCCATTCCTTTCCTGTCCATATAGCTGTCCAATTTAACTTTAAACGACAACATCAAACCTGCCTCAACCACTTCTGCTGGAAGCTCGTCCCACACTGCTACCACTCTCTGAGTAAGGAAGTTCCCCTCATGTTACCCCTAAACTTTTGCCCTTTAACTCTCAACTCATGTCTTCTTGTTTGAATCTTCCCCATTCTCAATGGAAAAAGCCTATCCACGTCAACTCTATCAATCCCCCTCATAATTTTAAATATCTCTATCAAGTCCCCTCTCAACCTTCTACGTTCCAAAGAATAAAGACCCAACTTGTTCAACCTTTCTCTGTAACTTAGGAGATGAAACCCAGGTAACATTCTAGTAAATCTTCTCTGTACTCACTCTATTTTGTACACAATACTCCAAATTTCGTGTACAGTTTTGGTCACCGAATTATAGGAAAGATGTCAACAAAATAGAGAGAGTACCGATTTATTCCTCTCAACCCCATTCTCTTGCTTTCTCCCCATAATTTCTGACACCCTTACTAATCAAGAGTCTATTGACCTCAGCTTTAAACATACCCAATGACTTGGTCTCCACATCTGCCTGTATCAACAAATGACATCTTGGCCCCTGAAGCATGGTGACATTTGTGGTACTTCCCCCATCCCGGGACAGTCCTCGCTGATTTGATTCGATGCAAACCATGTTATTTCAGTGTAAGTTTTGACGTACGTGTGACAAATAAAGCTAATCTTACTGCTGATCTCTGCTGGATTTACGTTTTATAGGGGGAGCAGTGGTGAGGCTGGATCCTGTACACAAGAGGCTTACCACAAGTTTCTGTAGTTTGGTTTTAGATGCCATGTCGTGCTGAGTTAGCTTCTCATTCAGATCTGAGACCTGGAACAAGCCAAATAAATCCCATTCATAAAGTGACATGAGTCAAAGGGCTTCCAGAGGTCAGACCCTACAAATACAACTTTATCTACGAAAGGGAGAGCAGAAACAACAGTTATTACCCCTCAACCATCACACCCTTGAACCAGAGGAGGTAACTTCACTCACCCAATCACTGAAGTATTCCCACATCCTATGGACTCACTTTCAAGGACTCTTCATCTCATGTTCTCAATATTTATTGCTTGCTTACTTATTTATCTATATACTAGTAAAACTCTCATGCTCTGTCTGTCTGTTTGCGACCTCAAATTAGCACAAACGGTGCATTACAGCTGCACTTTTTTTGGCTAAATAGAATTAAAATGCACTAACTTACAGAATGCAGGCGAAGTTCAGGGTTATATATTAGTATAAAATTGCTCATTCGCCAAAAATCAAGAGGCTGCCTTTCATCCGAGACCCAATCGGCCATCATGGAAATTGGGACGCCACAGCCCGACGCATGCGCAGGGCCAGCCTCAGCAGCGACACCTACCGGAGCAAAAGGGCAGGGCAGCTCTATTTTGAGGGGTCAAATTCTGCTAATCACCATCAGCATGTGCAGGATTGGGACAGATCTAACTGCCGGCTATCAATAAGAGATAATTAAATCTTATTGTAACGACATACTTCGAGACACCCACAAAACCCTTTGCTACAGTCAAAGGACAGCAGTGACTATATCATGTCCATTTAGGAGAGCAAAAACCACATCATCAAGAATAATCAGCATCCTTTGGTGTTAGTGCTTCGTATTTTCTATCCAGCATTAGGGTAAAAAAAAATTGGTCAGCCTAATTATGCCACATGGAAAGGGAAGGGGACATTATGGTCAAGAGATGATGCCAAACGTCGTCGGGAAGCAGCAAGGGGAGGAAGAGAACAAGAATTGGATGAGGCCAGGGCCGCAGGACTCCAGGATCAAAGAGTCAGGACAAAAAAAGATGAGAGAAGAAGAGACAGAGGCATGCACGTCTCCAGGATCAGAGACAAAGAATAAACAGAAGAGCAGAAGAGTTGGTGGATGAAAGGACTGCACGTCTCCAGAATGACAACGAGAAGCACAAGGGGGGCAGATAAACCAGAACTGATACCATCAAAAGTGTCCTTCGTTAAACGAGGAGGAGCTATATTTGCTTTGCTATGCGTCATTCTCCTTTAATAAACTGAAGTTTTCTACTTCAGTTTCCAAAGCAAAGCAATACCAATAGCATTCAGGAAAATTTAATGTTCATTCTGGTCACATCAGACTGCACTACCCTTCTCTCAAAGGGTGCCCCAACGGGTCACCCCGCTGTCTAGTTATTACTATTTTGGGGTTATTCTTATTATATTTGCACAGTTCGTTGTCTTTTGCACTTTGGTTGAATCAGAATCAGGTTTAATATCATTGGACATATGTCATGAAATGTGTTGTTATGCAGCAGTAGTACATTGCCCGTCTTGTCTATGGTCTTTCATTGATTCCATTGTGTTTCTTCATACCTACTATGAATACCAACATGAATCTTAAGGTTGTAATAGGTTGACAAATATGTACTTTGATGATAAAATTACTTTGAACTTTGGAGAGAATCTTCCCATTCTTCTCAAGAGCAGAAAGGTAATGTTGCAGTTCTATAAAACCCTGATTAGACCACATTTGGAGTACTGTGCTCAGTTCTGGTCACCTCATTATAGGAAGGATGTGGAAGATTTAGAGAGTGTAGAGAAGATTTACCCGGATGCTGCCTGGATTAGAGAGCAGGTCTTATATGAGGAGAGGCTGAGCAAGCTGGGGCTTTCTCTTTGGAGCAAAAGAGGATGAGAGGTAACTTACTAGGGATGTTAAAGGTGGTAAGAGGCATAGATCAAGTGGACAGTCAGAGACTTTTTCCTAGGCTGGAAATGGTTAATATGAGGTGATTGGATGACAGTATGGGGGAAGTCAGAGGTAGGCATATTTTTACACACAGAGTGGTGTGTGCATGGAGCCTCTGCCAGGGCAATACATTGGGGACATTTAAGACTCTATGGCACATAGATGATAAGAAAATGGAGGGTTATGTGGGTGGGGTGGGTTCAGATTGATCTGGAGTCGGTTAAAAATGTCAGCACATTATTGTGGGCTGAAGAGCTTGGACTGTGCTGTGCTATTCTGTTTTGTTTTCAGTCCTGCCCATTTTATCACCGACATTTATTACTTGTACATAGGACTGTACAGTGAAATGTGGTGTTTACATTAACAACAAACACAAGATAAGGGTGAGCTGAGGGTAGTCCTTAAGTGTCAATATACATTTCGGCGACAATATAGCATGCCCACAATATTCAGAACAAACACAAACAACTAAACTACACAAATATTTATAAAGTTCCTGGCATGAATTAGATTTGAATATTTCGAGCAGTACACAGTTTCTTTTACAGTTACAAGGATAGAATCTTACACAATCAAGGTGGACAGTCAGTCTTTCCCAGGAAGGGAGTCTAAAACTAGAAAGAACAAGTGGTCCATTTTGGAGCTGGTGCTGACCCCTAGTGTTCACTTGGCAGATCACAAGATGCGTTGTATTTGACTGCAGACTGCGACAACATTCATGGACTCAGGGACTTAGATGAGATTTTTTTGGTGTGACTATATGTTTACTGCTGCGTTATATGTGCTATATGTGCCGTGTGCTGTGTATGACTCTTGGTACTGTGCTTTGTACCTTGGCCCCAGAGGAACACTGTTTCGTTTGGCTGTATTCATGGGTATTCCTATTTGGTTGAATGGCAATTAAACTTGAACTTGGAACTTGTTTTTAAGGTGAGAGAGGAAAGAATTAAAGAGGAACTGAGGGCTAAAATCCTCTCCCTCACCCACAGAGTGGGGGGTATAAGGAACGAGTAGCCAGAGAATATGATAAAGGCAGGTACAATTATTACACTTGTGGCATAGAGTGAAAACACAGTCTTTTTCCCTGGGAGTGGTGCTAAAAACAAGGTGTTAGTATAAGATCAGAGGCCATGCTTTTAAGGTAAGCGGAGTGAAGTTCAGATGGCTGAAGTAGGTTGGCGTGGATGAGTTGGGCCGAAGGGCTTGCTTCTAGGTCATGTAACACTATGACAAGCTCCCAACCTTGCACTTTATTGCTTACCTGCACTTCCTTTGCATCTGTTACACTTTATATTCCTTGTTATAAGACACAAGAACAGAATTAAACCATTCACCCCATCAAATATATTCTGCCATTCCACTATGGCCGATTTATTTTCCCTCTCGCATCCCTTCTCCTGTCTTCTCCCCATAACCTTTGACGCTCTTTCTAATCAAGAACCTATCAACCTCTGCTTTAAATATACTCAATGACTTGCCCTCCTCAGCTGTCTCTGGCAATGAATTCACAGATTCACTATACTCTGGCTAAAGAAATTCCTCCTCATCTCTGTTCTAAATGGACGTTCCTCTATTCTGAGGTTGTGCCACTGGTCCTAGACTCCCCCACTATAGAAAACATTCTCTCCACATCCACTCTATCTAGCCTTTCAATATTCGATAGTTTCTATATAACCATATAAACCATATAACAATTACAGCATGGAAACAGGCGATCTCGGTCCTTCTAGTCTGTGCCGAACTCTTACTCTCACCTAGTCCCACCGACCTGCACTCAGCCCATAACCCTCCATTCTTTTCCTGTCCATATAGCTGTCCAATTTAACTTTAAATGACAACATCGAACCTGCCTCAACCACTTCTGCTGGAAGCTCATTCCACACAGCTACCACTCTCTGAGTAAAGAAGTTCCCCCTGATGTTACCCTTAAACTTTTGCCCTTTAACTCTCAACTCATGTCCTCTTGTTTGAATCTCCCCCACTCTCAATGGAAAAAGCCTATCCACGTCAACTCTATCTATCCCCCTCATAATTTTAAATACCTCTATCAAATCCCCCCCTCAACCTTCTACGTTCCAAAGAATAAAGACCCAACTTGTTCAACCTTTCTCTGTAACTTCGGTGATGAAACCCAGGTAACATTCTAGTAAATCTTCTCTGTACTCTATTTTGTTGACATCTTTCAATGTTATTCGAAATAACATTGGACCCAGTACAGATCCCTGAGGCACACCACCAGTCACCGACCTTCAATCTGACAAACAGTTTTCCACCACTACTCTCTGGCGTCTCCCATCCAGCCACTGCTGAATCCATTTTACTACTTCAATATTAATACCTAACGAGTGAACCTTCCTAACTAACCTGCCGTGTGGGACCTTGTCAAAGGCCTTACTGAAGTCCATATGGACAACATCCACTGCTTTACCCTCGACAACTTTCCTAGTAACCCCTTCAAAATATTCAGTAAGATTTGTCAAACATGACCTTCCCTGCACAAATCCATGTTGACTGTTCCTAATCAGACCCTGTCTATCTAGATAATTATATATACCATCCCTAAGAATACTTTCCATCAATTTACCCACCACTGACGTCAAACTCACAGGCCAATAATTGCTAGGTTTACTCTTAGATCTTCAATGAAATTCCTTCTCATTCTTCTAAACTCCTGCGAGTACACTTCTTATATGTTAACCCTTTCATTCACAGGGTAATTTTCATAAACTTTACCGTGTACTACCTCAATACACTGTAATAAACTGATACGTATGAAGAGCATGCAAGGCAGGCCTTTCACTGTATCTTGTGGAGTTATCTGAATATAGAAACATAGAAAACCTACAGCACAACACAGGCCCTTCGGCACACAAAGCTGTGCTGAACATGTACTTACTTCAGAAATTACATAGGGTTAACCATAGCCTATTTTTCTAAGCTTCATGTACCTATCCAGGAGTCTCTTAAAAAGACCCTACAGGATCTGCCTCCACCACTGTTGTTGGCAGCCCATTCCACGCATTCACCACTTTCTGCGTAAAAAACATACCCCTAACATCTTCTCCGTATCTACTTCCAAGCACCTTAACTGTGCCCTCTCGTGCTAGCCATTTCAGCCCTGGAAAAAAGCCTCTGACTATCCATGCGATCAATGCCTCTCATCATGCTGTCCAAGTTGCATGCCATCTTGGACAATGTCTCCCATCCACTACATAATGTACTGGTTGGGCACAGGAGTACATTCAGCCAGAGACTCATTCCACTGAGATGCAACACGGAGTGTCATAGTAAGTCATTCCAGCCTGTGGCCATCAAACTTTACAACTCCTCCCTTGGAGGGTCAGACACCCTGAGCCAATAGGCTGGTCCTGGACTTATTTCTTGGCACAATTTACATATTATTATTTAATTATTTATGGTTTTATATTGCTATATCTATACTCTATTCTTGGTTGGTGCAACTGTAACAAAACCCAATTTCCCTCGGGATCAATAAAGTACGGCTATGACTATCTTACATACCTCTATTGGGTCACCCCTCATCCTCCGTCGCTCCAACGAGAAACCCTATTCTCATAAGGCATATTCCCCAATCCAGGCAACAAACATCCTTGCAAATCTCCTCTGCACCCTTTCTATGGTTTCCACATCTTTCTTGTAGTGAGGCAACCAGAACTGAGCACAGTACTCCAAGAAGGGTCTGACCATGGTCCTATATAGCTGCAGCATTACCCCTCGGCTCCTAAACTCAATCCCACGGCTGATGAAGGCCAATGCACCGTATGCCTTCTTAACCACAGAGCCAACCTGCGCAGCTGCTTTGAGTGTCCTATGGACTCGGACCCCAAGATCCCTCTGATCCTCCACACTGCCAAGAGTCTTAATACCATTAATACCATATTCTGCCATCATATTTGACCTACCAAAATGAACCACCTCACACTTATCTGGGTTGAACTCCATCTGCCACTTCTCAGCCCAGTTTTGCATCCTATCAATGTCCCACTGTAATCTCTGACAACCCTCCACACTATCCACAACACCCCCAACCTGTGTGTCATCGCAGCAGATACTAATTCACAAAGGACCAACCTTCTATTCTTAATGTGGATTGTTAATGACAAGCAGTAAATTGAAGAGAAGAGCATACCTCTACACTAAACAAACATTTATTTTGGGCATCTGGGATCTCTCTCATCCAAAGTTTTTAAGAAATTTTTTGTCATGAGTTTGTCCTAGCACAGATGTTTGAACACACAGAGGTGTCTCCCACTGCATATACAATTCAAAGGATGCCTGTTATATACAGGCCTCCCAACAGTAGCTGGGAGGTGAACCACAGATTAGAACGGGAAATAGAAAAGGGGTATCAAAAGGGCAATGATATGATAGTCATGGGAGATTGCAACATGCGCAGGTCAATTGGGAAAATCAGGTTGGTAATGATCTCAAGAGTGAGTTTGTTGAATACCTACAAGATGGCTTTTTAGAGTAGTTTGTCATTGAGCTTACGAGGGGATGGGCTATACTGGATTGGGTGTTATCTAATGAACTGGAGGTTATTAGGGAGGTTAAGGTAAAAGAACCCTTGGGAGACAATTATCATAATATGATTGAGTTTAACTTGGAATTTTATAGGGAAAAAGTAAAGTCTGATGTGGCAGTATTTCAGTGAAGTAAAGGAAATTACAGTGGTATCAGAGAGAAGTTGGCCAAAGTAAATCGGAAGGAGCTGCTGGCAGGGATGACAGCAGAGCAGCAATGGTGTGCATTTCTGAGAAAAATGAGGAAGGTGCAGGATAGATGCACTCCAAAAACAAAGAAATACTCAAGTGGCAAAATAGTACAACCGTGGCTGAAAAAGGCAGTCATAGCTAATGTAAAAGCAAAAGAGAGGGCATACAACAAAGCAAAAATTAGTGGTAAGTCAGAGGATCGGGAAGCTTTTAAAACCTACAGAGAGCAACTAAAAGAATCATTCGGAGGGAAAAGATGACATATGAAAGCAAGCTATATCAAAGTGGATAGTAATAGCTTTTTCAAGTATGTAAAAAATAAAAGAGAGATGAGAGTGGATATAGGACTACTAGAAAATGAAGCCAGAGAAATAATAACAGTGGACAAAGAGATGACAGATGAACTAAACGAGTATTTTGTATCCGTTTTCACTGTGGAAGACACTAGCAGTGTGCCAGATATTGAAGGGTGTGAGGGAAGAAAAGTGAATGCAGTTACTATTACAAGGGAGAAGATGCTCAAAAAGTAGAAAGACCTAAGGATTCATAACCCAGATGAACTGCACCTAGGGTTCTGAAAGAGGTAGTGGAGATTGTGGTGGCATTAGAAATTATCTTTCAAAGATCACTGGACTCTGGCATGATGCCAGAGGACTGGAAAGCTGCAAATGTCACTCCACTCTTTAAGAAAGGAGGAAGGCAGCAGAAAGGAAATTATAGACCAGTTAGCCTGACCTCAGATGTTACAGTCAATTGGTAAGCATGAGGTTATGGAGTATTTGGTGACACAGGACAAGATAGGGCAAACTCAGTATGGTTTATGGTTTCCTCAAGGGAAAATTTTGCCTGACAAACCTGTTGGAATTCTTTGAGATTACAAGTAGGATAGATAAAAAGGATGCAGTGGATGTATATTTGAACTTTCAGAAGGCTTTTGACAAGGTGATACACGAGGCTGCTTACAAGTTAAGAGCTAATGGTATTACAGGAAAGTTACTGGCATGGTTAGAGCATTAACTGATTCGTAGGAGGCAGCGTGTGGGAATAAAAAGATCCTTTTCTGGTTGGCTGCCAGCGACTAGTGGTGTTTCTCAGGGGTCAGTGTTGGGACTGCTTCTTTTTATGCTGTATATCAGTGATTAGGATGATAGAACAAGTTTGCAAATGATACAAAGATTGGTGGAGGGGCAGGTAGTGTTGAGGTAACAGGTAGGCTGCAGAAGGACTTAAAACAGATTAGAATGGGCAAGAAATACAATGTTGGAAAATGCACGTTCATGCACTTTGGTAGTAGAAATAAACGTGCGGACTATTTTCTAAACTAGGAGAAAATCCTAAAATCTGAGATGCGAAGGGACTTGGGAGTCCTTGTGAACATCCTAAAGGTTAACTTGCAGGTCGAGTCAATGGTGAGGAAGGCAAATGCCATGTTAGCATTCACTTCAAGAGGTCTAGAATACAAGAGCAGGGATGTGATGCTGAGGCTTTATAAGGCACTGGTGAGGCTTCATCTTGAGTATTGTGAACAGTTTTGGACTCCTACCTAAGAAAAGATGTGCTGGCATTAGGAAGGGACCAGAGAAGGTTCACAAGGACGATTCCAGGAATGAAAGGGTTGTCATACGAGGAACGTTTCATGACTCTGTGTCTGTACTCACTGGATAAGGGGGGATCTCACTGAAACCTTTTGAACATTGAAAGGCCTAGACAGAGTAGATGTGAAAGGATGTTTCCCTTCATGGGGAGTCTAGGATAAGAGGGGACAGGTTCAGGATAGAGCACCATCCATTTAAAACAGAGATGTGGAGAAATTTCTTTAGCCAGAGGGTGATAAATTTGTGGAATTCATTACCACAGGAAGCTGTGGAGGCCAGGTCGTTGGGTGTATTTAAGGCAGCGACTGATAGGTTCAGAATTGGACAATGCATCAAAGGTTACAGAGAGAGGACTGGAGAATGGGGCTGAGGAGGTTAAAAAAAAAGGATCAACCACAATTAAATGGGGAAGCAGACTCAATGGGCCAAATAGCCTAGTTTGCTCATATGTCTTATGGTCTTAATTCAGATCTGATTGTGAAAGAACAATGTCATTTTAAGTCCTGAAATTCAGCTGTTACCTTTGACCTCAAGGGGATAAAAATGTGACGTACCTTTGGGTTTGTGAGCGCCTACTGACAGTACCTTGCTGAATAACGACTGATATATCACCAGTGTCTCTTCAGTGACTTTGACCACAGTCACAACAGTACATGTACAATGATGAATCAGTTACTCACTTACCTGCGCAATTAGCTGCTCTTGTTCTTCCTGAAACTTGCGCTTGTCTTCCAAAACCTTGGCCTTCGCCTTCTCGTACTTGCTGGTCACCTCTTCTATTTTCCTCCGGCTTTCATCTTCTCTCTGCCGACTGGCGGCCTGCTCCTCCATGTGCTGGGCGGTGAGCTGGCTCAGCTGCTTGGCGTGAGCCTCGCGGGCCTCAGCCAGCTCAGCCTCCAGCTTCCCTCTCGTTGCGGCCAGCTGGCTGCTCGTCTGCTGGAGCTGCTGGATTTCCTGTTGCTGCTGCTGGCAACGCCCCTGCACGGTGCTCAGCTGTCCCGCGTCGGCCCTCAGCTCGCCCAGTTGCCTCTCCAGCCGCTCAACCGCGGCTCGCCGCTGGGACTCTGCCTCGTTCAGCTGGCACTGGGCCTTGGCCACTTCTCCACGGAGCTGGGCCAGCTCGGCCTCCTTCTGGGAACTGCTCTCCTGCTCCGCCCGAGCCTGCTGCTGTAGCTCCGCCACCAGCCGGTTCCCTGAAGCTACCTGCTCTTGCAGGGCCTGGATGGCCTGCCTCTGGGTGGCAGCCTCCTCATCCTGCAGTCTGGCAGCTGAGTCCCTCTGTCGTGCCTGCTCCTCTCGTAGGGCCTCCAGTTCTTTTCGCAACCTCCCTTCCGCCTCCATCGCTACCGTCACCTCCTCCCTCAGCCTGGTGCTCTCCTTCTGCTCACCCGTGAGCTTGCCCCGCCAGGCTGAGACCTCCAGCTCGAGAGCGTGCACTTTCTTTCTCTCCTGCTCCAACTCCTCCCGCCGCAGGTCCAGCTCACGGTTCTGGGCCTGTTCCGTCGCCTCTTTCTCCTGCAGCACACCCTGGAGTTCTGCTTCCAAGCGGGCCAGCTCGCTCTGCTTCCCATCGCACTCGCCCTCCAGCTGGGCCACACGCGATCGCAAGGCCTCTAGGTCGGCCTCCCTCTCTTGGCGCAGGCTGAGGGAGGAGCGCAGCTCTTGCTCAGCTGCCTCGGCCCTCTGCCCAGCCCGGCGCCCTGCCTCCTCACTGGCTGCTATCTTGGACTTGAGCTCTGCCAACTCTCCTTCCCTCTCAGTGCAAGCCTGGGCGTACCGGGCCAGCTCGCTCTCCTGGCTGGCTGCCTTCACCTTCGCGGCCTCCAGCTGCTCGTGCTGCCTCTTGACAGTCTGCTGGAGCTCGGCTCTTCTCGCCCTCTCAGCCTCCAGTTCAGATATGGTTGCAGCACTCTCCCCCTGCCGCTCGTCCTCTGCCTTCCTCAGGTCCTGTAGCTCATCACGCAGCGCCCCCAGCTCAGCCTCCAGCTGATCCCGGCATGCCTCCTCCTCGCTTTCCGCCCTCCGTGCTCCCTCCAGCTTAGCCTCCAGCTCGGAGAGTCGCCCCTTCTGCTCCTCCAGCCCAGCTCGCGCCTCTGCCAGCTCTCGGCACGCCTGCTCCAGCTCAGCACTGCTCTTCCTGGCTTTCTCTTCTGCCTGTGATAGGCGCTCAGATGCCTCATTCTCGGCAGCTTCCAGCTTCTGCCGCCAGCTGGCCGCTTCAGCCCTCGCCTCAGCCTCCAGAGCTGCGGCAGCTCTCAACTGCGAGAATTCGCTCTCCGGCACTGAGACCTTCCCCTCTTGGCTGGCTTCCAGCTTAGCCAGGCGGCCCTCGAGCTGGCCATTCTTTGCCCTCTCTTCCGACAGCTCAGCCTCAGCCTTTTCCCTCGCCTCCTTCAGGTCCACGACTGCCCTGTCCAACTCGGCCTGCTGCTGCCGGGCAGCCTCAAACTTCTCCTTCCAGGAGGTGGCCTCTTTATGGAGCTTCTCTCCCTCTTTTTCTCTCTCCTCGACCATCTTCAGAGCATTCGAAAGGTTACTCTGCAGCTCTGCTGACTTCTCGAGCTGCTCGTTCATCGACTGCTTGGCCGTGGCCTGAGCCAACTCCTGAAGCTTCAGTTGCTCAGATAACTGGGCCTTGGCTCCATCTCGTTCTTCTCTCAGCTCCTTCAGCTCCTGAGTCAGCTGGCAACGCTGCTGGGTTTCAGAGGCCCGTGTCTCTTCCCACTGCCTCCTCTCTCCCTCCAGCCCTTCAACTGCACTCTGCAGGGAGGCAAGCTGCTCCCGGAGGGCCTCATTATTTTGAGCTGCATCAGCAAGGCCCACCAGCCTGATCTTGTGATCCTCCAATTCCTCTCTGGTCTTCTGCAACTCCACTTTCAGGGCTGCAACCTTCTCGGAATGGCTCTGCTTGTGAGCACTGCAGGCCGTCTGAAGGTTCTGGTTTTCAGACGTCACCTCTGCGACCTGTGTGTCCAACATCTGCACCTTCTCCATTAACTCATTCCTCTCCCGCTCTAGGCTTTCGATGCCCACATGGTTACTTTCCAGCAACTGTATCTGTTTATTGAGCCTTTCCATTTCGCTCTCCTTCTCCGCCTTCAGAGTTTCATACTGTGTGACGACCGAAACCTTCTCGCTGCAAATCCTCTCAGACTCTTGCTTAAGGGCCGCCATTTGCTGCAGTGCGCTCTCCCGCTCGGCCTCCAGCCGCTGCTCAAAGGCCTGTAGTGTTTCTTCTTTAGCCTGCAGGGTCTCGCCGAGGCTCTCCAGCTTGGAGCGGAGATCAAGGACTGCCTGCTCCTTGCTCTGGGAGTCCTCGGCCAGCTGGTGACGCAGCCTCTTCTCCTCCTCCAACTCCAGCTCCTTTTGCATCAGGGAGTTGTTTGTTTTGAGAATCTCCACGTTTAGGGTGTCCAGCTGCCCCAACAGCTGCTCCTCCTGAACCCGTGCCTCCTGCTCAAGCACTTCCTTCTGGTCCATCAGCTCCGCGATGGACTGCTTGAGGCTGTCGACTGTCTCGGCGAGGTGGCTCTTCTCCTCCTTGTGAAGCGTGGTCTCTTGTTCAAGTTCGGCTGCTTTCGCTGTCAGCTGTGAGACCTCCAACTTCAAAGCTTCCAGCTGCAATGGGGGGAGGGGGTGGACAAAAACAAAATTTACACTTTGATCATAAGATTAGGAT
Source organism: Mobula birostris (assembly GCF_030028105.1). Lineage (NCBI taxonomy): Eukaryota > Metazoa > Chordata > Chondrichthyes > Myliobatiformes > Myliobatidae > Mobula > Mobula birostris. The sequence goes on from NC_092376.1 coordinate 4,238,867, forward strand.
GTTGGAAATCTTAAGCAATATCAAGGATAAACTTTATTCACCATATACATTGACATATATTAGGAATTTGCTGTGCTGTGTTGGTCAGGGTACAACATGCAACCAAAAACATTATAAAGAATAATATTAAAAAAATGCTCTTTGTGCTCAGTTCTGATTGCCTCGTTATAGGAAGGATGTGGTAACTTTAAAGAAGGGGCAGAGGAAATTTAGCAGGATGCTGCCTGGATTAGAGAGCATATGTTATGAGGAGAAGTTGAGTGAGCTCGGGCTTTTCTCTCTGGAGCAGAGGAGGATGAAAGGTGACTTGGTAGAGGTGTCTAAGCTGATAAGTGGCATAGATAGTGTGGGCAGCCAGAGGTTTTTCCTAGGGTGCAAATGGCTAATATGAAGGGGCATAAATTTAATGTGATTGGAAGAAAGTATAGGAGGGACATCTGTGTTCTTTTTTACACAGAGAATGCAGGGTACGTGGAATGGATTGCCAAGGGTGATGATAGAAACAGATACATCAGGGAAATTTAAGAAACTCTTAGAAAGGCTCATGGATGATAGAAAAATGGAACGCTTTGTAGTAGGGAAGGGATAGGTTCATCTTCGGTTAAAAGGTTGACATAACATTGTGGGCCAAAGGGCCTGTACTGTGCTGTAATGGTCTATGTTCAAAACGTTAACCCCAGGCAGCCTTTGTCCTCTCTGGATCACTAAAGAACGGTCCTGCTCTCAACCGTGTCACTACACAATATAGCGTCTGATTATCCAATTGTTTGTAGGACCTTGGTTTAACTGAAGCAATGAAAACACTTCAGAAATACTTCACCGGTAAATGCTATTAGCATTGGCCAAGCTTTGTAAACAGTGCTTCAGAAATGCCATTTCAATATGACTTCCCATTCTGATATGTTTGTCCACGGCCTCCTACACTGCCAGGTTGGAGGAGCAACACTTCATATTCCATCTGGGTAGCCTCCAACCTGATGGCATAAACATCCATTTCTCTGACTTCCAGTAATTTCCCCACCCTCTCTCTCTCTTTTCCAAACCCCAGTTCGGTTTTATTCGCAGCCCTTCTCTTCTCCTCACCCCCTCCGGTGTCCCTTCTCCCTTTCCCCCACAATCCACTCTCCTCTCCTATCAGATTCTTTCTTCTCAGCCCTTCTTACATCTATCACCTCCCAGTTTTAAACTTCCTTCTCCTCTCTCACTCACCCAACTACTGCCTCACCTGTCACCTGGTACTCCTTTCCCTCGCACCATATTCTTATTTTGGCTTCTACCCCTTTTCTTTCCAGTCCTCCTCCATAGACGCTGCCTGACCTGCTGAGTTTTATCTGTGTTGCTTTTGAAATGGAAGCCATTTTCCAATTGACTATGGTCAGCCACTCACTACCTTCACAGACCAAACTAACCAGGCCCTCAAGGTACAAAACTCTGTTCCTCCTGCACTCTGTGCGTTTCTCACAATATAACCCTGTTTAATGAGGAAAGTTCAAAAGAAAACTACATCAAAAAATTCCAGAGGGCCAGTGGTTCCAAGTCCTTACATGTTTGAATGTGACCTACCTGAAGAACATCACCGATCACCTCTCCTTTCACTTCACTTGAACTCTCCCCAGCTGCTGCCAGTTTATCTTCCATCAACGATATTTTCCCTTCCAATATCTGTATCCTTTCCTCCATCAGTTTCTGACACACACACACGCACAGAGACAAAGAACCATAATTAGAAAGATGAATATTCACAACAGTCTCTCCCCCTCCCTCTCTCTCACACACACCCACACAGGACACAAAGCAAACATGCAACTTGAAGCCACTCCAGTCACACAGAATGTATTTTTGTTTCAAACCAGCCTATCCAATGTGCACATAGCAAGGACTATAAAACACAGGAGCAGAATTTGGTCTTTTGGTCTATCGAGTCTGCTCCGCTATTCCATTATGGCAGATTTACCCTCTCTCTCCTTCACCCCATAACCTTTGACACCTTACTAACCAAGAACCTGTCAGTCTCTGCTTTAAATATATGACTTGTCTTCACAGCCTTCTCTGGCAATGAATTCCAGACTCTCCGTCCTCTGGCTAAAGAAATTCCCCTTCATCTCTGTTCTAAATGAATGTCCTTGTATTCTGAGGCTGTGTACTCTGATCCTAGACTCTCCTACTGAAGGAAACACCGTCTCCACATCCACCTATCTAGGCCTTTCAATATTGAATAGGTTTCAATAAGATCCCCCCTTCATTCTTCTAAACTCTAGTGAGTGAAAGCCCAGAACCATCAAATGCTTCTCATATATTAACCCTTTCATTGCCATGAACACTAAGTGAGGTGATCAGTTGGGTAATTCTTCTTGCTGGCAATAGCTGCTGTCAAGCAGATCTTAGAGTTGTGCACACAGCATCTGATCAGGCAAACTCAGACTTAACTTCTCATCTATTTGGGTTTGGGTGAAGGATGTAGGACAGTATCAAACTCCACATTACACAAGGCCACTGGGACCAAGTGCAGTGTACAGAACTGACCAGTTCCTCCATGTCTCTCACCAACAAAGTTCAAATAATCCTGGCCTGAAAGTTTCCACCTGGCCACCTCGCCCCAATGCCCAGCTCTCACAGAACCTACAGGAAGGTGTGAACAAGTGTTACCCAGCACCAGCTGACTCTAGTTAACAAGACAGCTGTACCCTTGGCCTCAACTTGTTCACATGTAAATAATGAATCATTTCATCCCAAGGGCGACACAATAGTGTACAGCTAGTGTAACAGTATTACGGTGCCAACAACATAGGTTCGATTCCGCCTATTAGGAGTTTGTACGTTCTACCTGCGGTATTCCTCCAGGTGCTCCTGTTTTCTCCCAAATTCTAAGGACGTTCCGATTAGTAGGTTAACAGGTCACATGGGTGCAACTGGGCCATGCTGTATTGATGCTCAATGAGCTGAACGGCTAATTCTGTTCCTATGTCTTATGGTATCTCTATACTAATAAACAGTGAACCTCTTCATTCTAAAGAAAATACAAACCTTGTTCATGCTGCCTTCTAAAGATTAAGAGATTTAAGATTAGCTTTATTTGTCACACGTGAGCCATCAACTATCAGCTGTTGAACCGGAAGGGATAATGTTACTCAGCTTCACACATCCCAACACTGAACTATTGACTGGGCCTCAAAGCCACAGATTTGCCTAGCAGGAACTAAGAGTCGGGGCAAGGGCTGGGCCTCACCAGCTTATGGGTTCACTTTCAAAGACTCTTCATCTCATCTCCTTGATATTAATTGTTTATTTATTATTACTATTTTGGTGTTTCTCTTTTAATATTTGCACACTTTGCTGTCTTTTGCAAATTGGTTGTTTGTCTGCCTTGTGTGCATTTTTCCCAATGAGTCTATTGTGTTTCTTGCATTTACAAAGCTAGTGTGCTTCTCTGGGGGTGGTAGCACAGTGTCCAGAATGGAGTCGGAGCTGCCCTCCCGAGGTTTCACTCAGCGGAAGGCCAGCTCTGTTGTGGCTGCCTGCAGGTTTTTTAGCGGCATTCAAAATGGACTTGGGCGTCAAGCCGCAGCTGTCAGAGGTGAGGGGGTCTGGACAATACAGTACACACACATATTTGTCTGGTTGTGTTTTTACTAATATTCAGCTGGCCTCAAAGCCATGATTTGCCGAGCGGGAACTGAGTGTTGGAACAAGGACTGGGCCTCAAAACCATGGTGTCGGGGGCCAGTCAACACATGATATCAGTGGGCTAGGGGGTCTGTTACTGTATATACACATTTATATTTTGCATTGTTGTAATCTTACTGATATCCTAATTGGTTTATTGACTTCTATGCATCAAGCTAGGCATCACAGGAGGAGGGGGCGATTGAAAGGTGGGCCTTGGGACTCTTATCACATGAGTGTGATCTTGTGTGTGCTTACTGAGTGTGACTGTTGGTGACGTGGCTTTGTACCTTGACCCCATTGTAACACCGTCTCGTTTGGCTATATTCATCAGTATTCATACATGGTTAAATGACAATTAAAGCTGAGTTGAATTACTGTGAATGCTTACAAGAAAATAAATCTCAGGGTTGTATATGGTGACATATACAGTTGCAAGAAAAAGTTTGTGATCCCTTTGGAATTACCTAGTTTTCTGTATTAATTACTCATAAAATGTGATCTGATCTTCATCTAAGTTTCAGTAATAGACAAACACAATCTGCTTAAACTAATAACACACAAACAATTGTACTTTTCTTCAATACTGAGTACACCATTTAAATAATCACAGTCTAAGGTGAAAAAGTTGTGAACCTCTGGGGTAATGCCTTCCACTAAAGTGTTCCAATCAATGAGATGAGATTGGAGGTGTGGGTTGTAGAGCTGCCCTGCCCTATAAAAAAAGACACATAAAGTCAGGTTACTGACAGCGCCTGCTCTTCACAAGAAAGATCTGTTTATGTGGACCATGCCTTGATCAAAACAACTTTCAGAGGACCATACAAAAATTGTAGAGATGCGTGAAGCTGAAAAAGGCTACAAGAGCATTTCTAAAGACCTGTGTGCTCGTCATTCCACAGTAAGAGAAATTGTCTGCAAATGGAGTAAACTCATTACTGTTGCTACTCTCCCTTGGAGCGGACATCCTGCAAAAATCACACCAAGAGCACAACATGCAATGCTGAAGGAGGTGAAGAAAAACCTGCAAAAGTCTCTGTTCATGTGTCCGCTATAAGAATGAACAGAAAAGGTGTTCATGGAAGGACACCACGGAGGAAAACACTGCTCTCCAACAAAACAACATTGCTGCACATCTCCAGATTGCAAAAGATCACCTGGATGTTCTACAATGCTTCAGAGACAATGTTTTGTGGACAGATGAGACAAAAGTTAAACTTTTTGGCAGAAATGCACACCACTATGTTTGGAGGAAAAAGTGCACTGCACACCAACACCAAAACCTCATCCCAACTGTGAAGCATGGTGGAAGGAGCATCATGGTTTGGGGCTGTTTTGCTGCCTCAGGGCCTGGACAGGTTGCAATTGTTGAGGAAACAATGAATTCAAAATTGTATTAAGACATTTTACAGGAGAGTGTCAGGGTAGCAGTCCATCACCTGAAGCTTACTAGAAGCTGGATAATGCAACAAGACAATGATCCAAAAGACAAGAGTAAATCAACAACAGAATGGTTTAAAAAGAAGAAAAATTGTGTTTTGGAATGGCCAAGTCAGAGTCTAGACCTTAACCCAATTGAGAAGCTGTGACATGACCTGAAGTGGGCTGTTCATGCAAGGTATCCCAGAAATAATGAATTGAAACAGTTTTGTATGGAGGAATGGTCTAAAGTTCCTCCGCGCCATTGTGCAAGTGTGATCAGTAGCTACAGGAAACGTTTGGTGGAGGTTATTGCTGCTAAAGGGGGTTCTATCAGTTATTAAATACAAGGGTTCACATACTGAGGGCAGTCCACAAATGTTGCTGTGCTTTCACACAGCTCACTAATCCTAACCCGTATGCCTTTGGAATGTTGGAGGAAACCAAAGCTCCCGGAGGAATCCCACATGGTCAAGTGAATAATGCATCATCCTTAGTGATGGCAGTGGAAACTGAACCCTGATTGTTGGTACTGAGATGCGGTTATGCAAACCGCTACACTTCTGAGCGGCTTCGTGTCTTGCGATCTGTGACCCTGTATTATCATACACGGCAATGTTTTAGTCGGGAGATTGAATTCAAGAGCCATGAAGTAATGTTGCAGTTCTGTAAAACCCTTGGAATATTGTTCTCAGTTCTGGTCATCTCGTTACAGGAAGGATATGGAAGCTTTAGAGGGTGCAGAGGAGATTTACCAGGATGCTGCCTGAATTACAGGCCTTTTCTCTTTGGAGTGAAGGAGGATGAAAGGTGACTTAGAGGTGTACAAGATGATAAGAGGCACATATCATGTGGACAGGCAGAGATTTTTTCCCAGGGTGGAAATGGCTAATATGAGGAAGTATAATTTTAAGGCGATGGGGGGTAGGGTGAGAATGTCAGAGGTAAGTTTTTTTTATACAGACAGGTGGGTGCATGGAAAGACCTGCCAGGGTGGTGGTAGGGCAGATACGTTAGGGACGTTTAAGAGACTTTCAGATGGGAACATGGATGGTAGAAAAATGGAGGGCTATGTGGGAGAGAGGGAGAGGTTAGACTGATCTTTGAGCAGATTGAAAGGTCAGCACAACATCGTGGACCGAAGGACCTTTTCTGCACTGTACTGATCTATGTTCTCTGAGCTTAAATGCAGGCCCCCTGTTTTATTTATTCTTATTTAGAGATACAGGTCCTTTTGGTCCAACGAGCTTGTGCCTCACAGTTCACCCATATGACCAATTAACCTGCTAAGCTGCAAGACTTTGGCATGCAGGAGGAAATCGGAGCACCTGGAGGAAACCCACGTGGTTATGGGGAGAATGTATTAAATTCCTTACAGACATTGGCAGAACTGAACCCCTGGGTCACTGGTGCTGTAATGGTGTTATACTACTGTGCTATGCTACGGCACGGGCTGTCTGTAAGGAGTTACACACCGTACTTTATCTGACAGGTTCACAGACAGATCACTCTCCAGTTGTGTGCGCGCGCGCGCTCTCACACACACACACACACACACACACACACACACACACACACCGTACTTTATCCGATAGGGCCACGAGCAGATCACTCTCCAGCTGCTTCTGTTTTCCCTCCCAAATTGGCATGGCTGATTCATGCTCATCTGCCAGCTCGTTCAGGGCCTTCTGCGATTGTGCCAGCCGATTTCCCAAGTCACGAACCTACAGCAAAAGATGGAAAGAGGATTGAAGATACCTGAGATCCAAGTGGGACGGTCAATGCCAGTGATGCTGGGTCCACAGGTCATAAGGTGAACAAATGATGACAGATAATTGACCCACTGAGTCTACAGGTGATGTCTGCTGACAGTAAAGGTTACACAAACGAAACAGCCTACCTGTGAACAGCCTGTCTTAGCCCAACAGATTCTGCGCTTTCAAAGCAAAATATTCACTTCATTTTAGAGATCAGCTTTATTTGTCACATGTACATTGAAACATATTGAAATGTGTTATTTTTGTGTCAATAGCCAACACAGTCCAGGAATTGTAGTGGGGGCAAGCTCTTAAGTGTCGCCACACATCCATCACCAACATAGAATTCCCACAACTATCCCTAACTGTACATCGTTGGACTGTGCGAGGAAATTGGAGCACCCACATAACCACATGCGGTCACAGGGACAACATACAAACTCCTTACAGACAGCGGTGCAAATCAAACGCCAGTTGGAGATCGCTGGTGAAACGAATGCCAGTCAGAGATCACGGGTACTGTGAAGTGATTGCGCTAACTGCTACACTACTATGCCACCAAACGTTAATTGTAATGGAGATTAAAGTCCAGCCAGTTGACAGCATAATGGATCGACCGTAATTGTGAATGATGAGTTAGTAGTAGATCTGATTATTTCAGTACTCAATCAATTTAATCTTCACAATAGAAGTCTCTTCAACTGCTGAACCAATTAACTGAACAAATGCAGGGACTGTAATGGATGAGAAACACTCCTACTGAACAGCAGCTCATTGTATTTACCACTCACAGACAATGAAACATAATTCAAAGCCCAGAAACAGACTGACACGCATGTAGTTCATTAACTAACTGCTGATGAGCTTGCCTTTTTGTTATACAAGACCTAAGACATCGAAGCAGAATCAGGCCATTTGGCCCATTGAGTCTACTCCAACATTTAACTCCATTCTCCTGCCTTCTCCCTGTAACCTTTGACAACCTGACTAATCATGAACCTATCAACCTTCTCTTTAAGTATACCCAATGACATGGCCTCCAAAGCAGTCTGTGGCAATTAATTTCACAGATTCACCACCCTATGGCTAAAGAAATCCCTCCTCACCTCTATTCTATATGGACATCCACTATTTAAAGGCTGTGCCCTCTGCCCCTAGACTCCCCACTACAAGAAACATCCTTTCCACATACTCTCTATCTAGGCCTTTCAATATTCAATAGGTTTCACTAAGATCACCCCCTCATTCTTCTAAACTCCAGTGAGGACAGGCTCAGAGCCATCAAACACCCCTCATATATTAATCCTTTTATACCTGGAATCATTCATATGCACCTCCTCTGGACACACTCAATATCGTTCCTTGAACAACACAAGGGTCATCATATACACGCCACCGTTTCACCCAGATGAGGGCTTCTATCAACTGAGGCAGATTACCTGGGCACCATGGTAGCACAGTGGTTGGCCTGACAGTATTACAGCTCGGGTGTCGGAGCTCAGTACAGGTCATTGTAAATTATCCTGTGATTAGGTAGGTTTAAATACTGGTCGGTGTGACTTGTGAGCTGGAAGGACCCATTCCGCACTATGTTGCTAAGTCATCTAATCACATCTATCGGGAACAGCCAGGAAACACAGAGCAGAAGATTTCAGATCTGTGCCGCACTATGTTGCTAAGTCATCTAATCACATCTATCGGGAACAGCCAGGATCTTAGGAGATGCAGACAAAGAGACAAAACAGTCAATGGAGCAAACAGCCTGAATCAAACCACACTGGGTTCCTAAAAACATTACAGGTTTCTCCCGCCATCCAAAGTTAGAGCGTTCCTATGAAACGGTTCGTAGGCCGAAATGTCATAAAGCGAAGAAGCAATTACCATTTATTTATATGGGGAAATTTTGTGAGCGTTCGCAGACCCAAAAATAACGTACCAAATCATGCCAAATAACACATAAAGCCTAAAATAACAGTAACATATAGTAAAAGGCGGAATAATATGATAAATACACAGCCTATATAAAGTAGAAATACTTTTCCACAATCATTGCCAGCACTGTTCGCCGAAGCGAAAATCTCACACAAGCGCTCTCGGTAGCAAAAATCTCACGTAAGCGCTATTGGCAAAAACTCTCTCCAGTAACCTTTAAGCTATGAAGCTGCCAAATCATACCAAATAACACGTAAAAATACGCAGCTGATATAAAGTAGAAGTAATGTATGTACAATGTAGTATCACTTACTGGAATTGGGAAGACAGCGCCGAGCACACTGATGATGGTGTGTTAGACGGAGTCGTCGCAGGTTGGGGTGGTGCAGTGACCTCCACCGTCCAGGCCGCCGACCGATACACTGGCACGAAGCATGCAGTGGTGCGGTAGCCGGGAGGCATCCAGCACATCTTTAAGAAAAAAGCCAAAATAAACATGCTAATTAATTAGGTGCCGCCCGACACGTAATTGTCGGCCCAGATCAGTGCCGATTTCCGATTGCGTCGTCTCTGATCTGGGCTGACATTTACGTGTGGGGCAGCACCTAATTAATTAGCACGTTTATTTTGGCTTTTTTCTTAAAGATGTGCTGTGTGCCTCCTGGCTACCGCTGCATTCTCTGCAAATCGGTATCTGTCCGGGGCCCGGGTGTTGGGGTGGTGGGACATTGGGGTGTCATCTCGTCGTCTATTTCCATTAGAGCAGGCGGCTCATCTTCTCCTATGACTGCCCGTCTCGATGTCGAAGGTCGAGGTTCGTCGTCTGCTGTGGCTGATGTGGAAGGCTTGCTTGACTGCTGAGCCTTGCGCTTTTTCTATCATACAGTTCTTTGTAAGGACTCAAACCATCTTGTAAATATCCTCTAAACCTACGTACCCTTTCAAAATTAAAGTCGTACTTTATCATTGCAGCGAAAATATCACGCAGTTGCTTCACGTTCATTTCGCTACTGCATTCGGTTTCGATTGTTATCCTTTCCTCTTCCAATTGCATCAGCTCTTCATCTATCAGTTCGTGGTCATGGGATGTCAAAACCTCTTCAACATCATCTTTGTCAGCTTCCACAAGCCAAACTCACTTTGTCCTTGCTTCGTTCACCACGATCGAAACGCTTAATTATGTCTAGTTTTACGCTAAGTGTAACACCCTTACGAGCTCTTTCAGGCTTTTCCGATACCTCAGAACTCATCTTGCAAACGGCTGCTCACAGGCACGTGTTAAAGCAATGCCATTCTGAATCCGGGGGAGAGTGGCTGCTTGGGGCGCGCGCTGCCTTTTATCGCGCGCTGATATTTTTCGTAACAGTGAGGTTTCATAAAGCGAACGTTTGAAAAGCGGGGGACACCTGTACAATCTAGGTTTCAGGTACAGCAGCATGAAGGAGCCACACTTAACATTTTAGAACACCACCTTCTCCTCTGCCATCAGATTTTGGAAAGGTCCCAGAAACATAGAAACATAGAAAATAGGTGCAGGAGTAGGCCATTCGGCCCTTCGAGCCTGCACCGCCATTTATTATGATCATGGCTGATCATCCAACTCAGAACCCCGCCCCAGCCTTCCCTCCATACCCCCTGATCCCCATAGCCACAAGGGCCATATCTAACTCCCTCTTAAATATAGCCAATGAACTGGCCTCAACTGTTTCCTGTGGCAGAGAATTCCACAGATTCACCACTCTCTGTGTGAAGAAGTTTTTCCTAATCTTGGTCCTAAAAGGCTTCCCCTTTATCCTCAAACTGTGACCCCTCATTCTGGACTTCCCCAACATCGGGAACAATCTTCTTGCATCTAGCCTGTCCAATCCCTTTACGATTTTATACGTTTCAATCAGATCCCCCCTCAATCTTCTAAATTCCAACGAGTACAAGCCCAGTTCATCCAGTCTTTCTTCATATGAAAGTCCTGCCATCCCAGGAATCAATCTGGTGAACCTTCTTTGTACTCCCTCTATGGCAAGGATGTCTTTCCTCAGATTAGGGGACCAAAACTGCACACAATACTCCAGGTGTGGTCTCACCAAGGCCTTGTACAACTGCAGTAGTACCTCCCTGCTCCTGTACTCAAATCCTCTCGCTATAAATGCCAGCATACCATTCGCCTTTTTCACCGCCTGCTGTACCTGCATGCCCACTTTCAATGACTGGTGGATAATGACACCCAGGTCTCGTTGCACCTCCCCTTTTCCTAATCGGCCACCATTCAGATAATAATCTGTTTTCCTGTTTTTGCTACCAAAGTGGATAACTTCACATTTATCCACATTAAACTGCATCTGCCATGAATTTGCCCACTCACCCAACCTATCCAAGTCACCCTGCATCCTCTTAGCATCCTCCTCACAGCTAACACTGCCACCCAGCTTCGTGTCATCCGCAAACTTGGAGATGCTGCATTTAATTCCCTCATCCAAGTCATTAATATATATTGTAAACAACTGGGGTCCCAGCACTGAGCCTTGCGGTACCCCACTAGTCACCGCCTGCCATTCTGAAAAGGTCCCGTTTATTCCCACTCTTTGCTTCCTGTCTGCCAACCAATTCTCTATCCACATCAACACCTTACCCCCAATACCGTGTACTTTAAGTTTGCACACTAATCTCCTGTGTGGGACCTTGTCAAAAGCCTTTTGAAAATCCAAATATACCACATCCACTGACTCTCCCCTATCCACTCTACTAGTTACATCCTCAAAAAATTCTATGAGATTCGTCAGACATGATTTTCCTTTCACAAATCCATGCCGACTTTGTCCGATGATTTCACCGCTTTCCAAATGTGCTGTTATCACATCTTTGATAACTGACTCCAGCAGTTTCCCCACCACCGACATTAGGCTAACTGGTCTATAATTCCCCAGTTTCTCTCTCCCTCCTTTTTTAAAAAGTGGGGTTACATTAGCCACCCTCCAATCCTCAGGAACTAGTCCAGAATCTAACGAGTTTTGAAAAATTATCACTAATGCATCCACTATTTCTTGGGCTACTTCCTTAAGCACTCTAGGATGCAGACCATCTGGCCCTGGGGATTTATCTGCCTTCAATCCCTTCAATTTACCTAACACCACTTCCCTACTAACATGTATTTCACTCAGTTCCTCCATCTCACCTGACCCTCTGTCCCCTACTATTTCTGGAAGGTTATTTATGTCCTCCTTAGTGAAGACAGAACCAAAGTAATTATTCAATTGGTCTGCCATGTCCTTGCTCCCCATAATCAATTCACCTGTTTCTGTCTGTAGGGGACCTACATTTGTCTTTACCAGTCTTTTCCTTTTTACATATCTATAAAAGCTTTTACAATCAGTTTTTATGTTCCCTGTCAATTTTCTCTCATAATCTTTTTTCCCCTTCCTAATTAAGCCCTTTGTCCTCCTCTGCTGAACTCTGAATTTCTCCCAGTCCTCAGGTGAGCCACTTTTTCTGGCTAATTTGTATGCTTCTTCTTTGGAATTGACACTATCCCTAATTTCTCTTGTCAGCCACGGGTGCACTACCTTCCTTGATTTATTCTTTTGCCAAACTGGGATGAACAATTGTTGTAGTTCATCCATGCAATCTTTAAATGCTTGCCATTGCATATCCACCGTCAATCCTTTAAGTGTCATTTGCCAGTCTATCTTAGCTAATTCACGTCTCATACCTTCAAAGTTACCCCTCTTTAAGTTCAGAACCTTTGTTTCTGAATTAGCTATGTCACTCTCCATCTTAATGAAGAATTCCACCATATTATGGTCACTCTTACCCAAGGGGCCTCTCATGACAAGATTGCTAATTAACCCTTCCTCATTACTCAAAACCCAGTCCAGAATAGCCTGCTCTCTAGTTGGTTCCTCGACATGTTGATTCAAAAAACCATCCCGCATACATTCCAAGAAATCCTCTTCCTCAGCACCTTTACAAATTTGGTTCACCCAATCTACATGTAGATTGAAGTCACCCATTATAACTGCTGTTCCTTTATTGCACACATTTCTAATTTCCTGTTTAATACCATCTCTGACCTCACTACTACTGTTAGGTGGCCTGTACACAACTCCCACCAGCGTTTTCTGCCCCTTAGTGTTATGCAGCTCTACCCATATCGATTCCACATCTTCCCGGCTTATGTCCTTCCTTTCTATTGCGTTAATCTCATCTTTAACCAGCAACTCCACCCCACCTCCTTTTCTTTCATGTCTATCCCTCCTGAATATTGATCCCTGAATGTTGAGCTCCCATCCTTGGTCACCCTGAAGCCATGTCTCTGTGATCCCAACTATATCATAATCATTAATAACAATCTGCGCTTTCAATTCATCCACCTCATTACGAGTGCTCCTTGCATTGACACACAAAGCCTTCAGGTGCTCTTTTACAACTCTCTTAGCCCTTATACAATTATGTTGAAAAGTGGCCCTTTTTAATGCTTGCCCTGGATTTGTCGGCCTGCCACTTTTACTTTTCTTCTTAGTACTTTTTGCTTCCACCCTCACTTTACACCCCTCTGTCTCTCTGCACTCGTTCCCATCCCCCTGTTGTGAACTAACCTCCTCTCGCCTAGCCTCTTTAATTTGATTCCCACCCCCCAACCATCTCGCTATTCCTCTTAGCCGTTGTTAGTTAGTTAGTTATCTATATACTTATTCTAACTTGGAGTGATTTTTATGTTTTGTTCTGTACTGATACCACCAAACAATAAATTTCAGAGCCTATGTCATGATAATAAATCTGATTCTTGCATTGGGTTCACTCATAGTCACAGATTCATTGAATACTACAGTGCAGAAACAGGCCATTCAGCCCACCTAGTCTGTGCTGAACTGTAATTTTGCCCAGTACAATTGATCCACACCTGGACCACACCCCTCCCATGCATATACCTATCCAAATTTCTCTTAAATGTTGCAATCGAACCCACATCCACCACTTCCACTGACAGCTCCTTCCACATTCCCACCAGCCTCTAGGTGAAGGCGATCCCCCCTCAAGCTCCCCTTAAATATTTCAACTTTCACCCTTAACCTATGACCTCCAGTTCTAGATCAGGGCAAAATTTACGTGGACTACAGATAACATGGACATTGTTTCATAACTCAGATTTAGGTGTTGCCCTAGCATTTAAAATTTATATATTTTTAAGCATTTTGATGACATTATAGAAAACACTAACTCCGCCATGAATGGCCCCAAATCCAACTGTGAAAGGAGGGTTTGGCATGGGGCTAGTAACCCTACCCTGTAAAAATTCAGAGCCACAGAAGCTCCAAAGACCTCATCCCCGGGAGAGGAAGGATCTTCACCTGGAAAACATACAGATTGGGCTACACTTGCATTTGAAAGACTGCCCTCGGGCACAGGACTCTGATGAGCTGCTTTTGGCAGCCTAAGCCCAAGTAGGGGTGATGGATTTAAGAAGAAGAATAAAAAATATTAATAAAAAGTTTAAAATATCAACTTAAAACTTTTTGGAGTTTTGGTTTTAAGCTTACTAAGCAAGGGGACCTTATTTTAAATACTTCACCACTGATGTATATCAGTGTATATGGGAATAAACGGGACCTTTTCAGAATGGCAGGCAGTGACTAGTGGGGTACCGCAAGGCTCAGTGCTGGGACCCCAGTTGTTTACAATATATATAAATGACTTAGATGAGGGAATTAAATGCAGCATCTCCAAGTTTGCGGATGACACAAAGCTGGCCGGCAGTGTTAGCTGTGAGGAGGATGCTAAGAGGATGCAGGGTGACTTGGATAGGTTAGGTGAGTGGGCAAATTCATGGCAGATGCAATTTAACGTGGATAAATGTGAGGTCATCCACTTTGGTGGCAAAAACAGGAAAACAGATTATTATTTGAATGGTGGCCGATTAGGAAAAGGGGAGGTGCAACGAGACCTGGGTGTCATTATACACCAGTCATTGAAAGTGGGCATGCAGGTACAGCAGGCGGTGAAAAAGGCGAATGCTATGCTGGCATTCATAGCAAGAGGATTCGAGTACAGGAGCAGGGAGGTACTACTGCAGTTGTACAAGGCCTTGGTGAGACCACACCTGGAGTATTGTGTGCAGTTTTGGTCCCCTAATCTGAGGAAAGACATCCTTATCATAGAGGGAGTACAAAGGAGGTTCACCAGATTGATTCCTGGGATGGCAGGACATTCATATAATGAAAGAATGGATCAACTAGGCTTATACTCGTTGGAATTTAGAAGATTGAGGGGGAATCTTATTGAAACGTATAAAATCCTAAAGGGATTGGACAGGCTAGATGCAGGAAGATTGTTCCTGATGTTGGGGAAGTCCAGAACGAGGGGTCACAGTTTGAGGATAAAGGGGAAGCCTTTTAGGACCAAGATTAGGAAAAACTTCTTCACACAGAGAGTGGTGAATCTGTGGAATTCTCTGCCACAGGAAACAGTTGAGGCCAGTTCATTGGTTATATTTAAGAGGGAGTTAGATATGGCCCTTGTGGCTAAAGGGGTCGGGGGTATGGAGGGAAGGCTGGTACCGGGGTCTGAGTTGGATGATCAGCCATGATCATACTGAATGGCGGTGCAGGCTCGAAGGACCGAATGGCCTACTCCTGCACCTATTTTCTATGTTTCTATATTGCATTATAATCAATCTCACTCCTGAACATTAGATTATAATGCAGTAGATATACTTCAGTGGTGAAGCATTTAAAATAAGGTCCCACTGGTTAGTAAGTTTAAAACCAAACTCTAAAGCAACACAACCAATGCTGAGGGGTGTTGACTTACCAGGGTCCAAGGCCAGAGGCGGTGATATCAGCCACTTGCAAAGGAAAAACTTTAAGACCCCAGTGACATCACACAACAGCAGGAAGCTGATTGGTTGGTTAATGTCAAAGTCTTTGTTGACTCATTGTGGGTTGAATGAAGAAACCAAGAGCAGAGTTTCAAAATGAGGCAGTAATTTGTGGCTCTCCACAGTTGCCATTGAATCAGAATCAGGTTTAATATCACTGAACTACGTCATTAAATTTGCTGTTTGGTGGCAGTAGAGTATAATACATAAAAATAAAACAGAATTACAGTAAATATATATTCAAAAATTAAACAGGAAGTGCTAAAAGTGAGGAAGAAAAAAATATAGTGAGGTAGTGTGCATGGGTTGGTTGTCCATTCAGAAATCGGATGGCGGAGGGGAAGAGCTATTCTAGGATTTTCACAAAAATGTCTCTAGCGTTCACAGAAAATGGTGTGAAAAGAAAACAACATCCAATAAACGGCAGTTCTGTGGGCAAAAATGCCTTGCTAATGAGCAAGGTCAGAGGGGAACAGCCAGACTGGTTCAAGCTGGCACAGGAGTACATTCAGCCAGAAACTCATTCCACCGAGATGCAACACAGAGTGTCATAGGAAGTCATTCCTGCCTGTGGCCATCAAACTTTACAACTCCTCCCTCGGAGGGTCAGACACCCTGAGCCAATAGGCTGGTCCTGGACTTATTTCCTGGCATAATTTACATATTACTATTTAATTATTTATGGTTTTATTACTATTTAATTATTTAAGGTGCAACTGTAACGAAAACCAATTTCCCCCAGCATCAATAAAGTATTACTATGACTATGAATTTGACAGGAAGACGACAGTGACCCAAATAACCACAGTGGTGTGCAGAAGGGCATCTCTGAAAGCATAACACGTCAGACCTTGAAGGGGATGGGCTACAGCAGCAGCAGACCAAGAACATACACTCAGTGGCCACTGCATTAGGTATAGGAGGTAGACAGTACAGTGGACACTGGATGTACATGTGACAAATAAAGCTAATTTTTACCTTTATCTGTTTTAGGGAAGCTGAGATGTGTTCAAGCCAGATGCCTTGCACCTTAGGGTTAGATTCATTCCCTGACAGGTGTGGGGATAGATCAAGATTCAAGATTCAGAATTATTTAATCTCATTTCCAGTACACAATTGTAAAGGAGAACTAAATATTCCCTACTCTGGATCCAATGCAGCACAAAGAAAAGATCACAATACAAAAAAGAACACAATAATAAATTTAAAAAAACATTAAACATAAATAGGTAATATAGATTCTAAATAGGAGAAAGGCCAATTTTGATGGTACCAGAAAGCATCTGGCAAGTATGGTCTGGGACAAGTAGGCTTGGTAAGTGGGAGGTCTTCTAAAGTGAAAATTTGAGCGTACAGAGTTTGAATGGTCCTGTCAGAATAAAAGGCAAGGATATCAGGTTTAAGGAACCTTGATTTTTGAGAGATACTGGCTAGGAAAAAGAAGGAACTGCTTAGCAGGCAGGAACAAATAAGGTACGAGGAGTAGAAGAAAAACAAGAAAACGTTTAAAGAAAGAAATCAGGACGGCTAAAAGAAGGCATGAGGTTGCTCTAACAAACAAGGTGAAGGAGAATCCTGAGAGCTTCTATAATTATATTAAGAGCAAAAGGATAACCTGGGACAAAACTGGTCCTCTGGAAGATCAGCATGGTAATCAATACATGAAGCCAAAAGAAATGTGGTAGATCTTAAACGGATTTTTTTGCATCTGTATTTACAGAGTCTATAAATTTGAGGCAATGCAGAAGCCAGGTCATGGACCCTGTACAGATTACAGAGGAGAAGGTGTTTGACCTCCTGAGGCAAACGAGGATGGATAAATTCCCAGGGCTTGACAATGTGTTCTCTTGGACCCTGTGGGAGACCAGTGCAGAAATTGCTGGGACGCTAGTGGAGATATTTAAAACATCCTTTGCGACAGATGAGATACTGGAGGATTAGAGGATAGCTAATGTTCCATTGTTTAAGAAAGGCTCAAAGAATAAGCCAGAAAATTATAGGCCGATGAGCCTGACATCAGTAGTGGGAAAGTTTCTGGAAGATATTCCAAGAAACCAGACGCATGAATATTTGGATAAACATGGACTGATTAAGGACAGTCAAATTGGCTTTGTGTGTGGTAAATTGTGTCTAACCATCTTATAGGGTTTTATGAGAAAGTTACCAGGAAAGTTAATGAAGCCAATATCCGTTATGGGAGGCTGGTCAGAAAGGCTCAGCGGCTTGGCATTCAAAATGAAGTAGTAAATTGGATTAAGCATTGGCTTTGCAGTAGAAACCAAACAGTGGTTGTAGATGGCTACCTATCTGACTGGAGGTCTGTGACTAGTGGTGTGCTGCAGGGTTCAGTGCTGGGTCTGTTGTTTATCAACGATCTGGAAGATTGGGGGTATGATGGACATTGAGGAAGACAAGATTTGGGATTTTATATTGAAATTGTATAAAACTTTTGACAGGCCTAATTTGGAGTATTGTGTACAACTTTGGTCACCTACCTACAGGAAAGAGTGCAGAAAAAAATTACAAGAATGTTGCCAAGACTTGAGGACCTGAGTTATAGCAAACGCTGAATGGGTTAGTGCTTTATTCTTTAGAACATAGAATATTGAAAGGAAACTTGATGGAGGTATCCAAAATCATTAAGGGTAGAGATGGAGTAAATGCAAGCAGGCTTTTTCTGCTGAGGTTGGGTGAGACAACTAGAGGTTACAGGTTAAGGGTGAAAGGTGAAAGGTTTAAGGGGAACAAGAGGGGAAACGCCTTAACTCAGAGGAAAGAGTGGAATGAGGTGACAGTGCAAGTGGTAGATGCAGGTTTCATTTCAACATTTGAGAGATATTAGGATATATACATGGATGGGAGTGGTATGGTCCAGGTACAAGACAGATTAGTGGTTTGGCGTGGGTTGAAGGCCTGTTTCTGTACTGTGGTGTTCTATAACTCTATAGCTTATATTCATAGATAGATTGAGTGTCAATAAAGTGACACTAGGCACAGGAGTGTCTGTACAAAAGGTGACTGACAGGAAATGATAAAGTAGTGGTGGTTAGGGGTGTGGAGGGGTGGGTTAGTGGGTGGAGGTGTTGATCAGCCTTACTGCTTGGGGTAAGTGACTGTTTTTGTCTCTGGTGGTCCTGGCATGGATGTTACATAGCCTCCTCCCTGATGGGAGTGGGACAAAAGCAGAGTGGGTGGGATCCTTCATGAAGTTACTGGCCCTTTTCAGGCAGTTTTCTGTATATTTGTCCTTGATGGTGAGTAGACTGGTGCCAGTGATGTGGATCAGTAGGGAAAACTAATCATACAATTAGTGACCATTAGAGACGATCTAGTTACAGCTTAGATCTATTCCAACTGGCTGAAAGAGGCAAGGTAATCAAAGCCAGAAGTCTGGATGATGAGAGATACAGTTAGATGACAAAGAAAAAGCATTAGAAATTAGCGTTATTTACATCTTATAGAGGTTTACAAAACCATGAGGAGCACAGGTAGGGTAAATGCAAGCAGGTCTTTTCCACCGAGATTGGGTGAGACTACAACTAGTGGTCACAGGTTACGTGTAAAAGGTGGATATTTAAGGGCAACTTCTTCACTTAGAGACAGTGTGGGCCTGGAATGAGCTGCAGTGGAAGAGGAGGATGTAGGCTTGGATAGGTTCAAACTTGTGAGATCTGATGAAGGGTCTCAGCCCAAAGCGTTGATTCTTTATTCCTCGTCACAGATGCTGCCTGACCTGCCGAGTTCCTCCAGCACTTTGTGTGTGTTGCTTTGGATGGACAGGGTCCAAGCACGGGACTAGACAGAAAACCAGTCTGGTGCGTAGCAGACTCGATGGGCTGAATAACCTTAATTCTACTCCTACATTTTCTGGCAGTGATACGAAAGGTCTGTTTCGGAGCTGTCGTGCTTTAATGAACCTATAATTAGTTGTTGAAGCAGGCAGGTTAGCAACAGTTAAAAGCCATTTGGATAAGTATGTGTACAGGAGATGTTTAGATACTTAATCACTACATGATACCAAGGTTGGGAAGGGTGTGATATGTTTCATTTTCACCCCAGACGCAGCATGTAACGTGGTGGGTAGCTTCAGCCCTGCAAGGGTCAGGTACAGTACAAGGTGTTACCGACAATTACCTTGTACGAGAGGTTTCCATTTTCCTCCTCAAGTTTATCGATCTTTCGCTCCATCTGACTTTTCTCGGTCTTCAGATCCTGACTCTGCTTCTGAGTATCACGCAGTCTGTTCAATAAACTGCAGAGAGCAAGTAAAAACTAATAAATACACAATGCCTCCGAGAGGAAAACTGCACAGTTAAACTAGTAACTGGAAAATATATTCCTCCAAATAACACTACAGATAGTTGCCAGAAGCCTTTCTTCCCCTGCTCCTGCAATCAAAAGTTTATTCCCTGAGGGAGATAGATAGGACAAATGCAAGAAGGCTTTTCCCACTGAGGCTGGGTGAGACTAGATAGGTTAAGGGTGAAAGGCGAAATATTCAAGTGGAATAACTGTAGGATGACACTGAGTCCTCCTTATCTAATCAACACACAAAAAAAATGCTGGTGAATGCAGCAGGCCAGGCAGGATCTATGGGAAGAGGTACAGTCGACGTTTTGTTGGGCCGGGACCCTTCATCAGGACTAACTGAAAGAAGATAGTAAGAGATTTGAAAGTAGGAGGGGGAGGGGGAGATCCAAAATGATAGAAGACAGGAGGGGAGGGATGGATCTAAGAGCTGGGAAGTTGATTGGCAAAAGGGATACGAGGCTGGGGAAGGGAGAGGATTATGGGACAGGAAGCCTGGGGAGAGAGAGAAGGGGGAGGAGAGCCCGGAGGGTGGAGAGCAGGCAAGGAGTTATAGTGAGAGGGACAGAGGGAGAAAAAAGAGAGAGAAAAGGGGGAAAAATTAAAAATATATTAAATAAATAAATTAGGGATGGGGTACGAAGGGGAGGTGGGGCATTAGCGGAAGTTAGAGAATTCAATGTTCATGCCATCAGGTTGGAGGCTACCCAGACGGAATATAAGGTGTTGTTCCTCCAACCTGAGTGTGGCTTCATCTTGACAGTACAGGAGGCCGTGGATAGTCATATCAGAATGGGAATGGGACGTGGAATTAAAATGTGTGGCCACTGGGAGACCTTGTTTTCTCTGGTGGACAGAGCGTAGGTGTTCAGCGAAAGTGTCTCCAAGCCTGCGTCGGGTCTCACCAATATAGAAGGCCGCACCGGGAGCACCAGATGCAGATATCACCCCAGCTGACCCAGGTGAGGGAAGAAGTGTAAGGCATGTGTAGCACTTGTTCCGCTTACAAGGGTAAGTGCCAGGAGGGAGATCAGTGGGAAGGGATGGGGGGGGGGGGGAACGAACGGACAAGGGAGTCACGTAGGGAGCGATCCCTGCGGAAAGCAGAAAGAGGTGGGGAGGGAAAGATGTGCTTGGTGGTGGGATCCCGTTAGAGGTGGTGAAAGTTACGGAGAAATTATATGTTTGGACCCAGAAGCTGGTGAAGTGGTAGGTAAGGACAAGGGGAACCCTATTCCTAGTGGGGTGGCGGGAGAATGGGGTGAGAGTAGATGTGTGTGAAATGAGGGAGAAGCATTTGAGTGCAGAGTTGATGGTGGAGGAAGGGAAGCCTCTTCTTTAAAAAAGAAAGACATCTCCTTCGTCCTGGAATGAAAAGCCTCATCCTGACAGCAGATGCAGCGGAGACGGAGGAATTGCAAGAAAGGGATGGCATTTTTGCAAGAGACAGGGTGGGAAGAGGAATAGTCCAGGAGCTGTGAGAGTCCGTAGGTTTATAGTAGACATCAGTAGATAAGCTGTCTCCAGAGACAGAGACAGAAAGATCAAGAAGGGGAGGGAAGTGTTGGAAATGGACCAGGTAACTTGAGGCAGAGTGAAAGTTGGAGGTAAAGTTAATGAAGTAACGAGCTCAGCATGCATGCAGGAAGCAGCACCAATGCAGTCGTCGACGTAGCGAAGGAAAAGAGGGGGACAGATACCACTTATAGGCTTGGAACATGGATTGTTCCACAAAGCCAACAAAAAGGCAGGCATAGCCGGGACCCATACGGGTGCCCATGGTTACACCTTTAGTTTGGAGGAAGTGGGAGGAGCCAAAGGAGAAATTGTTAAGAGTAAGGACTAATTCTGCTAGACGGAAGAGAGTGGTGGTAGAGGGGAACTGGTTAGGTCTGGAATCCAAAAAGAAGTGGAGAGCTTTGAGACCTTCCTGGTGGTGGATGGAGGTATATTGGGACTGAACTGAACATCCATGGTGAAAATAAAGTGGTGGGGGCCAGGGAACTTAAAATCTAATCATCAGTTTAACAGTGCCCTTCAATAGTAGTCTAAAGCCCTCCATTGATGTACCTTATCACAGCTGCAAAATGGTGGATGGAATTTAATATGAAGTGTTGCACTTTGGGAGGACCAATTAGGGTAGGACTTACGCAGTGAATGGTTGGCCACTGAGGAGTGCTGGAGAACACAGGGACCTATGAATACAGGTCCATAATTCTTTTAAAGTAGCATCAGAGGTAGATAGGATCCAATTTTATCCCTCACTATCCTTTTCCCACTAACATAACTGGAGAAACCCTTTGGATTTAAGGTGAACATGTGGGGGAACTTTTTCACTCAGAGGGTGGTGAGAGTGTGGAATGAGATGTGAACAGAAATGCTGGATGCAGATTCCATTTCAACATCTAGACCATAAGATATAGCAGAAATAGGCCATTTGGCCCATCAAGTCTGCTCCACCGTTTCATCATGGCTGATCCAATTTTCCCCTCAGTCCCAATCTCTTGCCCTCTCCCCGTATACCCTCATGCCCTGACCAATCAAGAAACTATCAACCTCTGCCTTAGCTATACATAAAGACTTGGCATCCACAGCTGCCTGTGGCAAAGAATTCCACAGATTCACCATTCTTTGGCTAAAGAATTTCCTCTTCATCTCCATTCTAAAAGGATGCCCCTCCATTCTGAGGCCGTGTCCTCTGGTCTTAAGACTCTCCCACCATAGGAACATCCTCTCTATCAAGACCTTTCACCATTCAATAGGTTTCAAGGTCACCTCTCATTTGTCTGAATTCCAGTGAATACAGCCCAGAGCCATCAAACACAAAAATTTAAAAGAAATTTGGACAGGTACATGGGACTACAGAGAACAACTGTTTGGCACAGCCTACATGGGTTGAAAGGCCTGTTTCTGATCCTATGTCCTATGGTTTTATAAGATGTACTCTTGACTTCACTCTTACACAACATGACCTTGGACCTTACTGTCTGCCGGCACCGCAGTTTCTCTGTAACTGTAACTCCTTATTCTGCATCCTGTGATTGTTTTCCCTTGTACTACCTCAGCACACGGTGCAATGAAACCATCTGTGTGGATGGCAGGCAAAACAAAGTTTTTCACTGGACTTCGGTACCTGTGGCAATGACAAACAATTTGATAAAAATTTGCCAAATGAGGAAAGTATACAAATCAAGAACTAAAAATGATGGGAGCACTCAGCAGGTCAAGCCTCATTTGTGGAAACAGGAATACAGATACTGCTTCATTTTGAAAACTCCGATTTTGATTTTCCAGAAAAATGTGGTGGAATAATTCCAAAAGAAGATTTAAACATCGAGAAAGTCTGAAAAAGAAGGGACTTCACTCCAAAAATAGAGACCATAAGACATGGGAGCAGAATTAGGCCATTCAGTCCATCGAGTCTTTTCCACCATGGCTGATTTATTAACCCTCTCAACCCCATTCTCCTGCATCTTGCGGCAACCTTTGATGCCCTGACTAATCAAAAATTTATCAACCTCCACTTTAAATATACCCAATGAATTGGCCTCCACAGCCATCCGTGGCAATAAATTCTGCAGATTCACCTGAACACTTGATCAGCAACAGTCCATTTCTCTGATTTAACTCCTCTCCTCTCCATTCAAATCAATCAGATTCAAGATTGTTTAATGTCATTTCCAACACACAAGTGTAAAGAAGAAAAAATAATTGTTATTCCGGATCCGGTAGGGCATAAACAAAAACACAAGATAAAGAACACACTATTAAAGAAGCACAACAATTACAAATATAAAAGATAGCTTATATACATAGAATGACTGTATGTCCATAAAGTGATGCTCAACATAGGACTGTGACTATGACAGGAAATGATAAAGTAGTGCTGCTTAGGGATGTGGAGGGATGGTTAGTGGTGGAGGTGTTGCTTGGGGAAGATAACTGTTTTTGAGTCCAGCAGTCCTGCTGTCGATGCTACATAGCCTCCTCCCTAATGGGAGTGGGACAAGGGTAGGGTGGGTGGGATCCTTCATGATACTGCTGGCTTTCCTCCAGCACCTTTCTGTATACCCGTCCTTGGTGGCAGGTAGGCTGGTGTCGGTTGGGCAGTTTTGACCCCCGGCTTTAATAGCCTTCCTGCCCACCGCAGTGCAGTTTCTGTACCATGCAGTGATGTAACTTGTTAGGATGTTCATTACCGCACATCTGTAAAATGATGTGAACAGATACTGAGGACTCCACTGCCAGTGGCACCCCTGAATACCAGAAGAGTGACATGACAATGTCTTAAGAAATTACGTGTTTGGTTAGACAGAAAACATTTCCACTTGTGGGCAAGACCAGACACTGAAACCTCTAATAAGCAATAGTTACTAAGAAATTAAGTGAAATTCATGGAGAAATCCAATCACTATTGGGAATATTTGAGACAATGTGCATTATGTTTAAAAGGAGACAGGAGTGTAAGAAATATGTGTAAATGGGTGAGACGAAGCAGGATGGAAAAACACAGAGTACAGTGGTTGGGACGTTATGCTGCAGTTGTACAAGATGTTAGTGAAGTTGCACCTGGAGTAGTGTGTACAGTTTTGGCCACCCTATTAAACAGGCAAGAGTGCAGAGAAGATATTGCCAGGACCAGGTCATCATTCCCTGGAATGCAGAATGAGGGGTGACCTTATAGAGGTGTTTAAAATTATGACAGGCATAATTATGAGAGCTGAATGGTAAAAGTCTCTTCCCCAGCCAGGGTAAAAGAGTCCAAAACTAGAGGGTCTAGAGAGGGAAAAGATTTATAAGAGACCTGAGACCCATCTTTTTCACACAGAGGGTGTTGAGTATATGGAACGAGCTGCCAGTGGAAGTGGTAGCGGCAGGTAAAACAGTATCATTTAAGAAGCCCTTGGATAGTAAATGGAGGGGAGGGGCTCGGACTGACATGGGCCAAATGCAGGAAATCAGGACTAGCTGGATGGGCACCCTGATTGCCATGGGCTAGCTGGGCTGAAAGGCTGCTATTTATCACTCTGTGACTCTATGAGCTTGTGTGAAACAGCTCAGTTCTATGACTTAACTCCTCAACTGCTCCTTAAGCATTGTTATAGTGTTATAGCTGGAGGGGTAGTGGGGATAAACTCCCAGTGTCCCACTGCCTATTAAATCCTCCCGATGGTGTGCATCTTAAATAGCCTTGGACTACCAAGTCCAGCTCCTGGTTTTCACGTGTGGCTTAGCGACTAAGCCCAGCGAAACAATTTCTATTGACATGAGAAACACAAAGGCAGGTTACTGGCACCTTAAAACCAGTTACTTAAGCCAGATGGGTGAGGCTCATTAGCCGTGGCTGGCCGGTCAGCTAGAAGGAAAACACTGATCTTAAACCTCTTTAGCCTTGCAGGAAGTAAATCCTGAGGAAAAGTCCGGAGCTGGAGTCCCTAAGGGAATCCTACATCGAGTTCAATGCTGACTGCCAACTACCACGGCAACGATGGTGCCAAACTCGATCAGTATCTGCCATTCCTTTTGTTTCATCAGCTGCATGGAGAGGTGAAGCCTGCTACATGGGCAACAATTTGCTCTCCATATTATGGTCCTGGCTTCTGTACCAACTTCGCCTTGCAGCACTGAGCCACAGACAGTGCTGCACCAACGATGTAGACATCTAGGACATTACATCTACGGTTGCTCCAACGAAGACGCACAGCTCCTCTCCATTCAACCCTGTCAGGCTAGTGAGGACTTCTCTGCTAATGGCCTCCAGCAAAGGGTAGCACCACTACACATGCAAAATGCTGGACGAACTCAGCAGGCCAGGAAGCATCTACAGAGGTGAATAAACAATCGATGTTTCGGGCTGAGACACTACATCAGGACAACTCCTGGGTCAGAGAATTCCTCAGATATTGATGAAGGGTCTGGGCTCTGGGACTGTTTATTCCCTGCTGAGCTCCTCCAGCATTTTCCATGTTTCTCTGGATCTCCGGCATGTGCAGAACCTTGAGCTTATGAATACCTTTCACACTTTTCCCTCAGGTTGCCGAGTTCATCAGGCTGCTCCTCAGTGGCCTGCCTCTCCGTTAATTTCACCAGACGATCAACCTTCTGATGCAAGATGGAGACTTCTGTTTCTGGTGAAGGGAAACAAAATCAGGAGAGTGTTATGTTGCTCTGACATCCAACGTGCCGTTCTGAACGCATCAGCCCTCAACGTGTTTCAACGTGCATGCAATGGCAAGAGACCAGTACTGATGGCTCAACTCCGTCCGCACTGAGAACGAAAGGCACGTCAGGGCCAGCTGAGACCTGCTGCTCCAATCCCTGGGGTGGAACTTGGAGCAAGAAATTTCAAAACCAGAGGGGAGCGTGCCACTTACTGAGTACAGGGTAACACTCAGGAAGGAAAGCTGACATGCTTATCGAGTCTTGGCTACGACTTTAATCTCACACCAACGAGGACAAGGACAACTCTAATAAGGTAACTTCAATCTCACAGCAATTGGTTCAAATCTAAAAGCACACAAGGAAGGTCAACTCTAATCTCAAATTAATGAGGTCCATTCTAATCTGCGCTGTTGAGTGGAACAGGAAATCCGAGAGTCTCTCAGCAGCTACAGAGCCAGAATGCAACAACTGAATGGGGGGGGGGGGGCGGGGGGCTGGGGTTGAACCTACAATTGCCTTTTATTTTTTAAATTTAGAGATACAGTGGTGGGAATGGCATCAACACAGGTGATGCCAACAGGCTCAATAAACTGATTAGAAAGTCTGGATCTGATATAAGAATCAAACTGAACACACTGGAGGCTGTAGCAGAACAAAGGATCCTACGGAAGATCCTGGCAACTCTGGACAATGTTTCTCACTCTCTGTGTGCCGTCTTGACTAAACAGAGCAGCACTTTTAGTAATAGGCTAAGACAACTGTGCTGCTCCAAAGAGCATTATATGAGGTCATTCTTATCCTCGGGCCATTAAGCTCTATAATGAGTCAATCTATAGCCAGGGAAGTGATGTCCCCTCCTGTTAAGACTGTTTGTGGTAACTTGTTTTCATTCTTTCTCCTTCTTTTCTAATATTTATACCCATGCATTTGTAATGCTACTGTGACACTGTAATTTTCTTGGGGATCAATAAAGTAGCTATCTAACCTACTACAACCTACTAAGCCGTACGTCTTTGGAATGTGGGAGGAAAGGAAACTGGAGCACCTGGAGAAAAGCAACAAGGTCACAGGGAAAATGTACGAATTCCTTACAGATAGTGGCAGGAAATGACCCCGGGTCATGGGGGTTCTGATAGCTACTGTGCCGCTCACAAATGCACGTTTTCTCAAACGCGCATGGAGGCAAAACACAGAATGGGACCACATCCCACACTGATAGTTTCCCAACTGTTACCTTTCTCGGTGATCAGCTTGCGAGCCTCGGTCAGCTCAATCTCCAGATCATTGCGGAGCATCCGTGCATCCGCCAGCTGCTTCTTCATACGGCGCACCTGCACCTGCGGGGTCTGCATGAAGTCCCGCATTGGTGACGTCGGGGACGAAGGTCCACAACTGCGAGAGAGAAGAACAAAGAACAGTACAGCATGGAGCATTTGAGAGCTAACACTGTACTGTCCATTACTTTAACCACTGCCAGAGACATGGCCACCTTAATACCTGTATAACCAAAGCCACTTGATAACTAACACTATGCTTTACCCACTGCCAGAGATGGAGCCACTCTAATGCCTGTATAAGCAAAGCATATGAGAAAGCAAGGATGTAATGCTGAGCTGTTATAAGGCATTGGTTAAACCGCACTTGGACTATTGTGAGCAAAGGATACGCTGACCTTGGAGAGGGTCCGGACTCCGGAGGAGATTCACAAGAATGATCCTGGGAATGAAAGGGTTAATATAGGAGTGTTTGATTGCTCTGGGCCTGTACATGCTGGAGGTCAGAAGAATGGGGGATCTCACTGTAACCTATTGAATGTTGAAAAGCCTATTTAGAGTGATTGCGGAGAGGATGTTTCCTATAGCGGGGGAAGTCTAGGATCAGAGGGCGTGGCCTCAGAAAAGAGGGATGTCCATTGAGACCAGAGTTGAGGAGGAATTCCTTTAGCCAGAGTGTAGCGAATCTGTGGAATTCATTGTCATGGGCTGCTGCGAGGGCCACGTCATTGGGTATACTTTAGAAGTTGGTAGGTTCTCGATTAGTTAGGGTGTCAAAAGTTACAGGGAGAGGTAGGAGAATGGGGTTGAGAGGGATAATAATCAGCCATGATGAAATGGAGGAGCAGACTTGACCAGACCAAATGGCCCAATTTTGCTCCTTTGTATTATCTACTCATCTTGAAATCCTCATGAGGCACCCGATCAAAATACCCAGTGCATTAAACAGGGACTGCACTTTAAATGCCCTTCACTGTGGAGAGGTGCTTGAGATGACTGGAAACCACGGTTACCTGTCCTTTATTCCTCTCCTGCTGTGAGGAGGCTGAGAAAAGGAAATTGTACCATTGTAGCAGGTTACAGATCTGGCTTGGGCTTCGCTATACTGACAGAAAATGAATCTCAAGGTAGTACATGGTAGCATACGCGCACTTCGATTATAAATTTACTTTGAACTTTAGAACTATATGGTACATATTTATGGCATGGTAACAGACTCCTCCAACCCAACAAGCAAGCACTGCCCAATTACACCCATGTGACCAACTGAGATGCTAAACTGTGGGAGGAACCCCATGCAGTCACAGGAAAGCCTTACAGACAGCCATGTGAACTGATCCCGGTTGCTGGCACTGTAATAGCGTAACGCAGCCACTATACTACGTACACATACACCCACTTTGATAATAAATTTACTTTGACCATTGAAGTTCAACCTTTGAATTATGTTGATGATGGAAGTAGAAAAGAACTAAAAGTGTGTATTTCTGTGGAAGATCACAACGGCTAAGGACAATTACTGGTTGGGAAACTGCTGCTTACAACAGTGAGGAGGAGGTAGAGTGAGGAATAATCAGCACATTTAAACACTCCCCTAACCCTTGATCACAAATTTCTCCAAACCTTCCTTTAAAACATTCCTACAAACTTACCGGGAGTATTGTGTTCAGTTCTGGTCATCTCATTACAGGAAGGATGTGGAAGTTTTAGAGAGGAAGCAGAGGAGATTTACCAGGATGTTGCCTGGATTAGAGAGCATG
Source organism: Mobula birostris (assembly GCF_030028105.1). NCBI lineage: Eukaryota > Metazoa > Chordata > Chondrichthyes > Myliobatiformes > Myliobatidae > Mobula > Mobula birostris. Next base: position 4,268,010 of record NC_092376.1, read on the forward strand.
TCTTTTGAGGGTAGGTTGAGTGAGCTCGGGCTTTTCTCTTTGAAGAGGAAGAGAATAAGAGGTGACTTAATAGAGGCGAACAAGATGCTAAGAGTGGAGAGCCAGCGACTTTCTCCAAGGGTAAAAATGGCTAATACAACGGGGAATAATTTTAAGATGATTAAAGGAAAGTATGGGGGGGGGATGTCAGAGGTAGGATTTTGTTTACACAGAGAATGGGGGGGTGCACAGATTACACTGCCAGGGGTAGTGGTAGAGGCAGATGCATTAGGGACATTTAAGAAGCTCTTAGCCAGGCACATGGATAATCAAAAACAGGAGGGCTATGAGAGGGGCAAGGGTTAGGTTGATCTAGCAGTAGATTAAAAGGTCGTCACAACATTGTTGGTTGAAGAGCCTGTACAGTTCGGTGTCCTTTAAAAATGGAGTTATGGGTTGAGTAGGAGGATAGGATTAGATCGATGGTGGAGTATATTTATATAGGTCAGTACAACATTATGGGCAAAGAGCCTGTACTATACAGTTCCACGCTCTAAGCATGTCAACTAAATGTGGTCACCTCTCTCTAACTGCTTTCCCTTGGGTCTGATGCCAAGTATTGAACAATGCTTCATTGAAAAAGCCTAAAGTATTTGATATATGAAAGTCATTGCGTGAATAGACAAAATCCTCGAACTCGACAGGCAAAAATCTGCAGAGGAACCGTGCTTATGCTTCAGGTCACATGATGCATTATTTCTCAGTTTCAGTATTTTACTTTAGTGTAAATAGAGCCTGAACTAGGAAAAAGAATGAAAGAAATCCTTATGAATTGTATCAGGCTCCCCGGCTGTAACTGTGACAAGATACAAAGTGTGTCTGATGAGCAGGAACATTTTACACTACTGACCTGTAAACTTTGGATGACAGAAACTGGGTTTTTTGCCCTCCAGCTTTCCCATAGAACATCGGTGAGATTACTTCGTCTGAGCTCGGGCTGTGCAGATGGGCCACTGGCGAGGAGGCTGTGAAGGTGAACACGGAATTAAGGTATCTCCTTATAACATTGTCACAAATTCTTGAGGTGGCGATCAAAAGGTGAGACAAAACACAGCAACGAGTTAAAACAAAGTGGAGTGACCAGTATGACAATGTAAGCTGAAGAAAGGTTAGGAAGGTAACCCATTCTCCCTTTCACCCTAGGGTTAGGTGGTAATAGGTTTTAAGACCCACTTCAGTCCAGAGACTTAATCCAGACTGAAATTCACTAATGCATTGAAGGGAAGGCAAACCAAATCATAATTAGTTAGATGGTCTTAGAGCAGGTTAAAAAGTCGGCACAACATTGTGGGCCAAAAGGCCTGTACTGTTCTATGCTCTAAATCTAAAGTCTCCAACGTTCACCCTTTCCTCGCCCCAATCCATCTGTTTATTCTCCCCTTTTCCTCTCTCTATCAGCCTTCATAACCTGCCACCCTCCCCTACCTGTCTGTCATCTTACACCCCTCCTCATCTTGGAATCCTTTCTCACCACTCCCTTCTCTCTCTTTCTACTGACCACCCTCTGGCTATCTGGGTCAAGAAATCCCTCCTCAGCTCTGTTCCAAATGGACATCTCTTTATTCTGAGGCAGTGCCCTCTGGTCTTCAACTCCCCCACTGTAAGAAACAACCTCTCCCCATCCACTCCATATAGGCCTTTCAATATTCAATTGGTTTCAATGAGATCCCTCATTCTAAACTGCGGCAAATACAGACCCGTAGCCATTAAACGGTCCTCATACATTAACTCTTTAATTCCTGGAATCATCTCCCCTCACCATTCTCAGAGCTGATACAACGTGTTGACACTAAACACCCACAATTCCTGTTCTTCCACTGATGACACTCGAGCCACTAAGTTCCTCCACCAGATTGTTTGTTGCTCCAAGTTCCAGCATCTACCTTCTCTTGTGTCTCCAGTAAGCCTGCAGTATCTACTATTCAGATAGAGGAGAGAGTCCACAGCACTATTCTGAAAGAGAGTGGTGTCAGACCTTCTGGAAACCTCATTTATCATGAGTACATTTACATGGAGTACTGCCACAAGAAAGCAGCATCCATCATCAAAGACCCCCACCATCGAGGCCAGGGGTTCCCAACCTGGGGTCCGAGGACCCCTCAGCTAAAGGTAGGAGTCCGTGGCATAAAAGAAGCCTGGGAACCCCTGATCTAAGCCATGCCTTCTACTACAACCAAGTAGGTACCAGAGCCTTGGGTCCCACACCACCAGGTTCAGAAACAGTCATTACCTCTCAACCATCAGGGTCCTGATGCAATATGGATAACTTCACTCACCTCAACTCTAAACTGATTCTACAGCCTACAGACTCACTTCCAAGGACTCCACACCTCACGTTCACAATATTATTTCTTTTTTATTTGCACAATTTATCATATGTCAATCTTTAATGATAAAACCATAAGACATGAGAATTAGCCATTCAGCCCATCGAGTCTGCTCTGCCATTCCATCACGTCTGATTTATTATCCTTCTCAACCTTATTCTCCTCCCTGTAACATCTAACACCCTGACTAATCAAGAATTTATCAACCTCTGCTTTAAATATACTCATTAACATGGCCCCCATAGCTGTCCGTGGCATGAATTCCACAGATTTACCACCCGTTGGTTAAAGAAATTGCTCCACATCTCTGTTCTAAATAGACGCCCCTCAATTCTGATTCTGTGTCCTTGGGTCCTAAATTCACCTTTCTATCCTCTCCACATCCACTCTGGCAAAGGTTTTTAATATTCCATAGGGTTCAATAAAATTCCCCCTCCATTCTTCTAAACCCCCGTGAGAACAGGCCTACAACCATGAAATGCTCCTTGCAGATTAATCCTTTCATTCCCGGAATCATTCTTGTGAACCTCCTCTGGACCCTCTCCAATGCCAGCACATCTTTTCTTGGATCAAGACCCAAAACTGCTCACAATACTCCCAACTGCGGTCTGACCAGTGCCTCAAAGCCGCAGCATCAAAGCCTCGCTCTTATATTCTAGTCCTCTTGAAAAGAATGCTAACATTGCACTTATCTTCCTTACCACCAATTCATCCTGCAAGTTAACCTTTAGGGAATCCTGCACAAGGACTCCCAGGTACCTTTGCATCTCCAATTTCTGAATTTTCTCCGTTAGGAAAATAATCCACACTTCTATTCCGACCACCAAAGTGCAAGACCATGCACTTCCTTACAAATCTACTATTGCCACTTATTTGCCCATTATCTCATTATGTCCAAATCCTCTGTAGACTCTCTGCTTCCTCAACACTATCTACCCCGCCCACCTACCTTTGATCGTCTGCAAACTTGGCCACAAAGGCATCAATTCCATCATCCAAATCAGTGACATATAATATGAAAAGGAGTGGTCCCAATACCAACTCTGTGGAACAGCACTTGTCACCAGCAGCCAATCAGAACCAGCTCCCTTTATTCCTACTTTTTGCCTCATCGTTGATCTGTCCATGCTAGTATCTTTCCTGTAATAACATGGGCTCTTCTCTTGTTAAAACAGCATGTGTGGCACCTTGTCAAAGACCTTCAGAAAATCCAAGGAAACAAGCAGCCAGTGAGTGAGTGGGCCAGTGAAGGACTGGAGCTTTGAGGCTTTGACTCAACAGATTCTGGCAGCTGGACTATGGAATCAAGTCAATCAAGATTTGAATAGCTCAGCAGAAAGCAGTTGATTAGACAAACAAGATTTGAATAGCTCAGACTCAGCAGAAAGCAGCTGATTGGGCAATCGAGGTCAGGTGACCAAGCAATTTGAACAGCTCAAACAAATTAATAAGAGGGGAAGCTCAAGCAGAGTGGCTAGTGAGTGAGCGGGCTAGTGGAGCTTTGACTTGAGAAGCTTTGATGAGAAGAGGCGGAGGATGAGCTTGTTTTCAGTTAGTCTTTACAATGCCTCCTGAGACGGTGATGTGCCTCTCACGTGAGATGTGGCAGTCTTGGGGAACTCCCCTCTCCCGCAGAGTCACATCTGCCAGAAGTGCATATGGCTGGGCAATATGGAGGACTATGTAAGGAATCTAGAGCAGCAGCTGGATGACCTTCCACTCGTAAGGGAGAATGAGGCAAGTCATAGATGAGAGCTACAGGGAGGCAGTCACACCTAGGCTGCCAGAAGCAGGTTGTTGGGTGACAGTCAGAGGGGGAAAAATGAAGGTGAGCAGACAGGTAGTGCAGAGCACCCCTGTAGCCATTCCCCTGAATAATAAGTTTACTGTCCTGGATACTGTTGGTGGGGACGACCGACCAGGGGTGAGCCACAGTGGCAGGGCCTCCGGCACTGAGTCTGACCCTATGGTGTAGAAGGGTGGCACGGAGAAGAGGAGAGTTGTCGTCATTGGAGACTCTATAGTCAGGGGAGCAGGCAGGAGATTTTGTGGATGTGAGAAGGACACCCGCATGGTTTGTTGCCTCCCGGGTGCCAGGGTCCGGGATGTATCTGACCGGGTGCACGACATCCTGATACGAGAGGGAAAGCAACCAGAAGTCATGATACATGTTAGGACCAATGACATAGGCAGGAAGAGGGATGAGGTCCTGAAGTGTGAGTTTTGGGAACTAGGCAGAAGGCTAAAGAACAGGACCTTAAGGGTGGCGTTCTCAGGATTGCTGCCAGTGCTACGTGACAGTGATGGTAAGAATTGGAGGAGATGGCAGTTGAATGCGTGGCTGAGGAGTTGGTGCAGGGGGCAGGGATTTAGATTTTTGGATCATTGGGATCTCTTCTGGGGAAGGTGGGACCTGTACAGATTGGATGGGTTGCACCTGAACTCGAGGGGGAGCAATATCCTTGCAGGTAGGTTTGCTAGCATGGTTCAGGAGGGTTTAAACTAATTTGCGAGAGGGATGGGACCCTGAGCGATAGAGCAGTGAAAGAAGTGCATGGAGTAAAGCCAGATCTAACATACAGAGAGGCTTTGAGGAAAGAGAAGCAGAATAAAGGGTGTACAGGTAGAAGGGCTAAAGTGCGTGTACTTCAATACAAGAAGCATCAGGAACAAAGGTGATGAACTGAGAGCTTGGATACATACATGGAATTATGATGTAGTGGCCATTACAGAGACTTGGCACCAGGGCAGGAATGGATTCTCAATATTCCTGGATTTCAGTGCTTTAAAAGGGATAGCAGGGGGAGGGGGGAGGGGGGAGGGGGGAGGGGGGAGGGGGAGGAGGGGTGGCATTACTGGTCAGGGATACTATTACAACTACAGAAAGGGTGGGTAATGTAGCAGGATCCTCTTTTGAGTCAGTATGGGTGCAAGTCAGGAACAGGAAGGGAGCAGATACTCTATTGGGGGTATTCTATAGGCTCCATGGTAGCAGCAGAGATACTGAGGAGTAGATTGGGAGGCAGATTTTAGGAAGGTGCAAAAATAACAGGGTTGTTATCATGGGTGACTTTAACTTCCCTAATATTGATTGGCACCTGATCAGTTCCAAAGGTTTAGATGGGGCAGAGTTTATTAAGTGTGTCCAGTTCGGATTCCTGTCACAATATGTTAACAGACCGACTAGGGGGAATGCCATACTAGATCTAGTATAAGGTAACGAACCAGGTCAGGTCAAAGATCTCTCAGTGGGTGAGCATCTGGGGGGCAGTGACCACCACTCCCTGGCCTTCAGCATTATCATGGAAAAGGATAGAATCAGAGAGGACAGGAAAATTTTTAATTAGGGAAGGGCAAATTATGAGGCTATAAGACAAGAACTTGCGGGTGTGAATTGGGATGACGTTTTTGCAGGGAAATGTACTATAGACATGTGGTCGATGTTTAGAGATCTCTTGCAGGATGTTAGGGATAAATTCTTCCTGGTGAGGAAGATAAAGAATGGTAGGGTGAAGGAACCATGGGTGACAAGTGAGGTGGAAAATCTAGTCAGGTGGAAGAAGGCAGCATACATGAGGTTTAGGAAGCAAGGATCAGATGGGTCTATTCAGAAATATAGGGTAGCAAGAAAGGAGCTTAAGAAGGGGCTGAGGAGGGCAAGAAGGGGGCATGAGAAGGCCTTGGCGAGTAGGGTAAAGGAAAACCCCAAGGCATTCTTCAATTATGTGAAGAACAAAAGGATGACAGGAGTGAAGGTAGGACCGATTAGAAATAAAGGTGGGAAGATGTGCATGGAAGCTGTGGAACTGAGCGAGGTCCTCAATGAATACTTCTCTTCAGTATTCACCAATGAGATGACTTGATGACGGTGAGGACAATATGAGTGAGGTTGATATTCTGGAGCATGTTGATATTAAGGGAGAGGAGGTGTTGGAGTTATTAAAATACATTAGCATGGATGTCCCCAGGGCCTGATAGAATATTCCCCAGGCTGCTCCACGAGGCAAGGGAAGAGATTGCTGAGCCTCTGGCTAGGATCTTTATGTCCTCGTTGTCTACGGGAATGATACCGGAGGATTAAAGGGAGACAAATGTTGTCCCCTTGTTCAAAAAAGGTAGTAGGGATAGTCCAGGTAATTACAGACCAGTGAGCCTTCCGTCTGTGGTGGGAAAACTGTTGGAAAAGATTATTAGAGATAGGATCTATAGGCATTTAGAGAATCATGGTCTGATCAGGCATATAGATGAGGGTAGTGCAGTGGATGTGATATATATGGATTTTAGTAAGGCACTTGACAAGGTTCCACATGGTAGGCTTATTCAGAAAGTCAGAAGGCATGGGATCGAGGGAAGTTTGGCCAGGTGGGTTCAGAATTGGCTTGCCTGCAGAAGGCAGAGGGTCGTGGCAGAGGGAGTACATTCGGATTGGAGGGTTGTGACTAATGGTGTCCCACAAGGATCGGTTCTGGGACCTCTACTTTTCATAATTTTTATTAATGACCTGGATGTGGGGGTAGAAGGGTGGGTTGGCAAGTTTGCAGATGACACAAAGGTTGGTGGTGTTGTAGATAGTGTAGAGGATTGTCGAAGATTGCAGAGAGACATTGATAGGTTGCAGAAGTGGTCTGAGAAGTGGCAGATGGAGTTCAACTCTGAGAAGTGTGAGGTGGTACACTTTGGAAGGACAAACTCCAAGGCAGAGTACAAAGTAAATAGCAGGATACTTGGTAGTGTGGAGGACCAGAGGGATCTGGGGATACATGTCCACAGTTCCCTGAAAGTCGCCTCACAGGTAGATAGGGTAGTTAAGAAAGCTTATGGGGTGTTAGCTTTCATAAGTCGAGGGGTAGAGTTTAAGTGTCGCGGGGTAAAAATGCAGCTCTATTAACCTCTGGTTAGGCCACACTTGGAGTACTGTGTCCAGTTCTGGTCACCTCATTATACGAAGGATGTGGAAGCATTGGAAAGGGTACAAAGGAGATCTACCAGGATGCTGTCTGGTTTAGAGAGTGTGGATTATGATCAGAGATTAAGGGAGCTAGGGCTTTACTCTTTGGAGAGGAGGAGGATGAGAGGAGACATGATAGAGGTATACAAAATATTAAGAGGAATAGATAGAGTGGACAGCCAGCGCCTCTTCCCCAAGGCACCACTGCTCAATACAAGAGGACACAGCTTTAAGGTAAGGGGTGGGAAGTTCAAGGGGAATATTAGAGGAAGGTTTTTTACTCAGTGGTTGGTGCGTGGAATGCACTGCCTGAGTCAGTGGTGGAGGGAGATACACTAGTGAAGTTTAAGAGACTACTAGACAGGTATATGGAGGAATTTAAGGTGGGGGGTTATATGGGAGGCAGGGTTTGAGGGTCGGCACAACAATGTGGGCCAAAGGGCCTGTACTGTGCTGTACTATTCTATGTTCTAACATCCACTGACTCTCCTTTGTCTATCCTGCTTGTTATTTCCTCAAAGAATTCCAACAGACATGTCAGGCAAGATTTTCGCTTCAGCAAACTTTGCTGACATTGGCCAATTTTGTCATGTGCCTTTTCCTTAATAATGGATTCCAATGTCTTCTCAACCACTGAAGTCAGGCTAACTGGCCTATAAATTCCCTTTTTCTGTCTCCCTTCCTTCTTAAATTATGTACATTTATTTTTAGATTCTATTGTATTCCTTTATTTTTCCTGTAAATGCCCACAAGAAAATGAATCTCAAGGAAGTGTGCGGTAACATATGAACTTTGATAACAAATTTACTTTGAACTTTATCAACTGATGATCTGGAAGGTGCCAAATGAGCTCCAGCCGGCAGATAAGAGCAGATGAGGCACCACGGTAATGTAGCAGTTCGCACGACGCAATTACAGCTTGGGGCAATGGAGTTCAGAGTTCAACAGTGCTGTTCTGTCAGGAGTCTCTGTATGCCCTCCCATGACATGCGTGGGTTTTTTCCAGGTTCTCCCACAGTCCAAAGACATACCGGGTAGATTAGTTCATCATTGTAAATTGTCCCATGATTAGGTTAGGGTTAAATCAAGGTAGCCAGGGATTCCTGGGGTGGCGCAGCTTGAAGGGCCAGAAGGCCCAGCACTGTGCTATCTAAACAAAGAAAAAGATAAATAATATCACACTGAACAAGTCTGTTACCCCTGGGGGTGGGGGGGAGGGAAGAAGAAAGAGTATAGTCCAGATGTGAGGCCATTTCCAAACTGAAAACAGGATCACAGCAAGCTTCAGGCTTGATGCACAAAAAAAAAACTGAGAAACAGTCCCTGTCATGTACATTTGATTGGTGTAGCAAATTTATTTAAACAGTATATTTAGTTACCTCGACTCTGCAAGAACGTGGCTAAGTTATTGTCCAGATGAATGGCGTCTTCATTGTCCATCATGTAACGGAGCATGCCCACGAGCTCTCCCTGGAATGTGGAGGTGGGGAAAAAGAATGTCAAGCACACACAAAACGCCGCAGGAACTCAGCAGGTCAGAAAGGTTCAGACAGAAACACTCCAGAAAGTTTGGAAAGGAAGGAAGAAAAAGCTAGAATTTTTTTTTGGGGGGGGTGGAGTACAAGTTGGCAGATGACAGGTGAGACCACGTGTGGTAGAAAGGTGGGTAGGTGGGTAGGTGGGTGGGTGGGTGGGTGGGTGGGTGGGTGGGTGGGTGGGTGGGTGGGGGAGGGAGATGAAGTAAAAAGCTGGGGGAAGGAGTAGGTGGAAGAGGTAAAGGGCTGAAGAAGAAGGAATCTGACAGGAGAGGAGAGTGGACCATGGGAGAAAGGGAAGGATGAGGGGCACCAGGGGATGAGGTAGGCAGTTGAGGGCAAGAGAAAGGGTGGTGGGAATGGGAAAAAAGAGGAGGGGGGGCTGGAGAAATCACTGGAAGAGAAATCGATATTCATTCCAAGTCAAACACATGCTTTAGCACAGTTCAAATAAATATGTAAAATGTTATAAATCAGGGCCTGCGACTCCTCCAACTACTAATCCAAAGGGGGCCAAAAGCTGTTTGAAATAATTACAGAAAGTGCAGAGGGATCTAAATAAACCTGAGAAAAATGGCTATGCCAACAAGTAAATAAATGAAAGATCAGTTACAATTTTATTGTGGCACATCTGAATAAATATTTAAGGGAGTTAAGCTTCAGCAAGTTTTAAGTAAATCAAGAAGTTTGTTGGTTGCTTCAGCACCATGGTTCAGAGCTTGATACAGCTGACAAAGTCACTATGGATAGTGGCAGGTAGAACAGACTGAGGCCTCAGCAAGGGGCTATTCCAGGGCACAATTAACCTATTATAAATGTGGGAAACGTTCACAGCTCCCAGTTTGCCTGACTAATTAGGCCAGTGGCACCATTCACAACTCTAAGGCAGAATACCGTGAGCTCAATGGCTCTCTCAGAGATCTGAACACGTTGAGTGCCCCACTGAAGGATAGCTGAGCAGCTGAATATTATTTTTCACAACACAGAAGACTGTTTGGCCCATTGAGTCTCTTCTCACTGCTGCCTTCAGGAAGGAGGTACAGAAGCCTTAGGACCCTCACCACCAGGTTCAGGAACAGTTCTTACCCCTCAACCATCAGGCTTCTGAACAGACAAGATAACTTCACTTGCCTCAACAATGTACTGTTCCCACAACCTATGGACTCACTTTCAATGACTCTTCAGCTCATGTTCTCAATATTTGTTACTTTGTTTTCTTTTTATATTTACACAATGTTGTCTAAGTCATTACCCTGACATAATGGTGTCAAGAAAACAACCTCCCCCTCAATGTTGTAAAAACAAAGGAGCTGACTGTGGAATACAGGAGGAATGAAGAACGGGGTAACCCCCATTAACATCACTGGATCTGGGGTTGAGAGGGTGAACAGCTTTAAGTACCTTGGTATACACATCATCAAGGACCTCGTATGGTCTGTATATACCAGCTGTGTGGTGAAAAAAGCACAACAGCCTCTCCTTCACCTCAGACGGTTGAAGACGTTTGGCATGAGTCCCCAAATCCTAAGAACTTTCTACAGGGGCACAATTGAGAGCATCCTGACTGGCTACATTACTGCCTGGTATGGGAACTGTACCTCCCTCAATTGCAGGACTCTGCAGAGAGTGGTGCAGACTGCCCAACGCTGTGCATGTGAACTTCCCACTATTCAGAGTATTTACAGAGACAGGTGTGTAAAAGGGGCCCAAAAGATCATTGGGGGCCTAGTCACCCCAACCACAAACTATTCCAGGTGCTACCATCCGGGAAACTGTGCTGCAGCATTAAAGCCAGGAGCAACAGGCTCTGGGACAACTTCTTCCACCAGTCCATTGGACTGATTAATTCACACTGATACAACTGTATTTCTACGTTATATTGACTGTCCTGTTGTACGTACTATTCATTACCAATGACTATAAATTGCACATTTAGACGGAGATGTAACGTAAAGATTTTTACTCATGTACATAAAGGATGTAAGTATCAAAGCCAGTTCAATTCAATTTTGCATTATCTTGTCGTGTGCGGTTTTTCATTGATTCTATTGTTCCTTTGTATTTACTGTGAATGCCCACAAGAAAATGAATCTCAGGGTAGTATATGGTGACATATGTACTTTGATAATAAATTTACTTTAGACTTGGAAGTATGTGCCAGTTCTGAGGAATGTCTTCCATTCACAACTGTGTCCTGCAGCTATCCACAGCAATTTACAGTGGAACCTGGATAACATGGAGGCTTCTGCAGCCAAATCATAAACGTGCAGAGAGATCAGCTTTATTTGTCACCTGTACATCCAAACATACAGTGAAATGTGTTGTTTGCATCAATGACCAACGCAGTCCGAGCATGGAGCTTGTAAGTGACCTAACTTATGGAAATCTGACTTTACGCAAATTCTTCCATACATTTTTTCAAGCTAGTAATGATACTCCATGGTAGTTACTAATGACTGGATATAGGTTCTATTTCACTAGTTGAACTATGGGCAGTGTAAGAGTGTTTATTCAATGAAATGATTGTATGTAGAGAGATGTACGGAAAACAGATTACTTCCTAGGAAAATGGCTTACAGACGGTTCTCGGGAATTGAGCCCTTAGCTAACTGGGGGAATGCCTATAGAGTTAAATTATTGCTGCAAAGTAGAGCCTCACCCCAGATGAATGATTGTTTTAAAGAGATTAAATCTTGGTTTTATTTGTCACATGTGCAGTGAAATGCCAAACACAGTCCGAGCATGTGCTGGGTGCAAGTATCACCATGCTTCTGGCACCAACGTAGCACACCCACAACTTACTGACCCTAACCCTTTCATCTCTGGAACCTGTGAGGAAATGGAGGTGCCCAGAGGAAACCCACGCGGTCAAGGTGAGAATGTGATAGACAGCGGCATAAATTGAATTTCTGAACAGTCTATTAACCCATGAACTATGTAATTTATAGTAATTTTTCTATCTTTCACAAAACAACAAATTTCACGAGATATCTCAGTGATAATACACCTGATTCTATAAGAACACCACCTGATCCTCAGACTCCGACACTCTAATCAATACATGATCTGCTGTCATGTACCGCTCAGCTGGGTCTTCTAACAGTAACAGACTACAACAAATGCAGACTGGATCAAATTATAAGCACATTTACTACTTGCAAGTCCACCACCTTACGTTAAGTCATTGGTAGGTAGCTTCAATCTTACAGCCCAAAACTAACCAATTTTATACTTTTACAAAGTCCAGTAATTCATCAACTTCATGTCTTTGAGGTCATTCCATCCCATAACTGGATTAGACCATAAGACTATAAGACAAAGGAGCAGAAGTCGGCCATTCGGCCCATCGAGTCTGCTCCGCCATTTTATCATGAGCTGATCCATTCTCCCATTCAGTCCCACTCCCCCACCTTCTCACCATAACCTTTGATGCCCTGGCTACTCAGACACCTATCAATCTCTGCCTTAAATACACCCAGTGACTTGGCCTCCACTGCTGCCCGTGGCAACAAGTTCCATAGATTCACCACCTTCTGACTAAAAAAATTTCTTCGCATTTCTGTTCTGAATGGGCGCCCTTCAATCCTTAAGTCATGCCCTCTCGTACTAGACTCTCCCATCATGGGAAACAACTTTGCCACATTCACTCTGTCCATGCCTTTCAACATTCGAAATGTTTCTATGAGGTCTCCTTATCCTTATCTGCATCCACTGCATCTGACTTTAATCAGTCCACTTGTCTTACATACATAAGAACATAAGAAATAGGAGCAGGAGTAGGCCATCCAGCCCATCGAGCCTGCCCCGCCATTCAATAAAATCATGGCTGATCTGTCCGTAAACCCAACTCCATCTACCTGCCTTTTCCCCATAACCCTTAATTCCCTTACTATATAAAAATCTATCTAACTGTATCTTAAATACATTTAGTGAAGAAGCCTCAACTGTTTCCCTGGGCAGAGAATTCCACAGATTCACCACTCTCTGGGAAAAGCAGTTTCTCCTCATCTCCATCCTAAATCTTCTCCCCTAAATCGTGAGGCAATGTCCCCTAGTTCTAGTGTCACCTACCAATGGAAACAACCTTCCTACTTCTATCTTATCTATCCCTTTCAAAATTTTGTATGTTTCTATAATCAACTTGGTGAACCTCTTCTGCAATGCCTCCAAAGCCAGTATATTCTTCCTCAAGTATGGAGACCAGAACTGTACACAGTAATGACCTCACCAGTACCCTGTATAGTTGCAGCATGACCTCCCTGCTCTTGAATTCAATCCCTCTAGCAATGAAGGCCAACATTCCGTTTGCCTTCTTAACAACCTGTTGTACCTACAAGCCAACTTTTTGTGATTCATGCACAAGCACTCCCAAGTCCCTCTGCACAACAGCATGCTGCAATCTTTCACCATTTAAATAATAATCTGCTCTTCTATTATTCCTTCCAAAGTGGATGATCACACATTTACCAACGCTGTATTCCATCTACCAGACCTTGGCCCACTCACTTAACCTATCTATATCCCTCTGCAGACTCTCCACATCCTCTGTACAATTTGCTTTTCCACTCAGTTTAGTGTCATCAGCAAATTTTGCTACGCTACACTCAGTCCCCTCTTCCAAATCATCAATGTAAATGGTAAACAGCTGCAGGCCCAGTACCGACCCCTGCGGCACCCCACTCACCACTGACTGACAACCGGAGAAACACCTATTTATACCAACTCTCTGCCTTTTATTGGTTAACCAATCCACTATCCATGCCAATAACTTCCTCCCACTCCATGCATCCGTATCTTATTTATAAGTCTCTCGTGCAGCACCTTATCGAACGCCTTCTGGAAATCCAAGTATACGACATCCACCTGTTACCTTCTATCCACTGCACTCATTACGTCCTCAAAGAACTCCAGTAAGTTTGTCAAACAGGACCTGCCCTTTCTGAATCCATGCTGCATCTGTCTAATGGAACCACTCCTTTCTAAATGTTTCGGTATTTCTTCCTTAATGCTAGCTTCAAGCATTTTCCCAACTACAGATGTTAAGCTAACTGGCCTATAGTTGCCCATCTTTTGCCTACACCCTTTTTTAAAAAAAGTGGCGTGACATTTACTGTCTTCCAATCCGCCGGGACCTGCCCAGAGTCTAGAGAACTTTGGTAAATGATTACCAACGAGTCTACTATAACCTCTGCCAATTCCCTCAGCACCCTGGGATGCATCCCATCAGGACCAGGGGACTTAACTACCTTCAGGCCCTCTAGTTTGCTCATCACTATCTCCTTAGTGACAGTGATTTTATCGAGGTCCTCACCTCCCATTTCGTCTTTTGAGGCTTCGTCCCCCCCATGACAGCTATGTCCTGTTTTTTTCAATTGTTTTTCAAAAACATTCCCTGCCATAAACACACCCCCCCATTATAAAACACACACAGACATCTTGTAAGCCCCCACTCAAACCAGCAAAACCCTGGGATCACACAGTTCTATTTTGTCACATTACATTTTACAAAAGTTATAAATTCATAACGACCAGAGTTATAAATATATTTCCATACTGCCCAACTGCACCCTATAACCAGGCCCTCAAGCCCTGGAAAATTCCAGTAAACATTTATTTTGATTTCCAACAACTAAGAGTTTCATTAGTTTGTTATGTCATTGCCAGGTCCAATAATTACCCCATTCATCGCCGGCACACAATGGCGGCACTTCACCTTAAGGTCACCTCATTTGTGCTGCAGCAATACACAAAATGTTTCATCAATGAAGGGTCCTGATGGAGGGTCTCAGCCTAAAATATCAACTGTTTATTCCTCTCCAGAGATGCTACCTGACCTCTATCCAAAGCAACACACTTCACTAATGCCACCAAGGGATCCATGCCTTCAATCACACATCACCCTTCAACTTTCTATCCAGCACAAGGGTGGAAGTGGCAATCGCTACTACGGATGTGGACACCAAGGCAACTACAGGGCAACATTAAGACAAAATGGACTCTTAACCACACAATCTATCCCATAGATGTGTTTAACTACTGTTTCTCTGTAGCAGTTGCACTTTATTCTGTTGCCATTTTTCAGTGCAGTGATGTGGTGAAATGATCTGTATGGATGGCGTACACAGTCAATATTCCTTCATTTCCTGCCTGTCCACATGTCTAACAATCTCTTAAAGAGTTCTATCATATCTGCTGCCAGCATCACCTGCCATCAGGCAGAATATACAAATGCCAGCAGGCATGTAGCACCAGGCTCAACAACAGCTTCCATCCTATGGTAATCAGTCTCTTAAACTGATAAGATGGACTCTTGACCTCATAATTTACCTCGTTATGGCCTTGCACCTTACTGTCTGCCTGCAGTGCACTTTCTCTGTAGCTGTTACACGTAATTCTACATTCTGTTATTGCTTGACCTTGTTCTAATCAAAGCACTGTATTGAATTGGGGTTGAGAGTGATAATAATCAGCCATGGTGGATTGGCAGAGCAAACTCGATGGGCCGAATGGCCTAATTCAGCTCTTATGTCTGGTGGTCTTATTATCTGTATCAGCGGTATCCAAGACAGGTTCTTCCACTGTATCAAGTACACAAGACAAAGGTAAGCCAACACCAATCCCAGAGACAGCCTTGAATGTGTTACCCTCATTCCGTGACACAGCAGGATCTTTGCTTACCTGGGTTTCTGTATCAAGATCATCAAACTCATGTGGGTTATGTCTGCCCATGGTATGAAGGTGGAGGAGAAGCACAGCCATCTTTAAAGAAGGGAAAGAGATGATGATTAAAAGATACAAGGAGGTGCGTAACTGGCACAGACATTTGTAAATTGAACACCAACCTAGCCAGTGATGTCAATGCCTACCAACAGAATACCGTAAGGAATTCATGCAGAAGCAGAACTGTATGAACAATACATAGATAATGCTGGAGGAACTCAGCAGGTCAGACATCATCAATGGAGAAGATAAAATGGTTCCCCTCTTCTTCTATTCCCTACTCTGGCCTCTTACCTCTTCTCACCTCCCCCAGTGCCCCTTCTCCTTCCCTCTCTCCCATGCTCCACTCTCATCTCCTATCAGATTCCTTCCTCTCCAGCCCTTTACCCTTCCAAACTACCTGGCTTCACCTAACATGTTCCAGCTAATATCCTTTCCCTCACCCCACCTTTTTATTCTGGCATCTTCCCCCTTCCTTTTTAGTTCTGATGATGGGTCTCAGCCTGAATCATCAACTGTTTATTATTCACTTCCATAGATGCTGCCTAAGATGTGTAGATGAGTTCCCCCAGCTTGTGTGAGTTGCTTTGGATTTCCAGGATCTGCAGACTTTATCATGTTCAGGAATAAACATCTGGAGCTGAGATGCTTCATCAGGACTGGAAAGGAGGGACAGAAGCCAAAAAAAGGTTGGGATTGGTGAGACCAAGTGAAGGAAAAGGTGGTTGGGTGGGGGAGGGGGAGATAGGTGGAAGAGGTAAAGGGTTGCAGAAGGAATCTAACAGGAGAGGAGACTGGGCTATGAAAGAAAGGGAAAGAGAAGGGACACCAGAGGGAGGTGATGGGCAGGTAAGAAGAGAAAGGGTAAGATGGGTACCAAAATAGGGAATGGAAAGGGAGGAGATGGGGTGGGAGAACTCTTCCACCTCCCCTCTCCTTATTCTGGCTTCTCCCCCTTTCCCTCTCAGACCTGACGAAGGGCCTCAGTGTGAAACATCAATTCTTTGTTCCCCTCCATACTGCCTGACCTGCTGAGTTCCTCCAGCACTTTATGTATGTTGCTTGAGAGTCCCAGTATCAGCAGAATCTCTTGTGCTTCATGAAGAGACACATTAAATACCTCTCTCCCTCAAAACACTCTGTGGCAGCCTTGAGCACTGCATCAGGTTCAGGCTACAAACTCACCTTTGCCATCTCAAGTTCAACTTCCTCACCACGCAAAATCTTCTGCAGGGAGACCAGGTTTCCAGCAACAGGACTGTACCTGCTCCGATCTGTAAACATTGACGACAGAGTCAGGCTGATACCGCTCAAGAGATTCAACAGTGCTGCCACCCTCACTTTTTATCAGACCAAGTACCGTCAGGTTGCAATCAAATGGTTGATTGGCCCGTGTCAAATTCAGATTGACTTAATTATCACATGTACATTGACACCAACACATACAGTGACATGTATCATTTGCGTTCATAACATATAGTAACATAACCTCAGATGTAAAGATGGGATAAGGATACTCTATATCGACTGTAGCTCAGCATTCAAAACCATCATTCCCTGAAAGCTTATCAATAAGCTTCAAAGCCTCGGCCTCAACACCTCCTTAGCAATTGGTCCTTGATTGAGCACATCTACATGAAATGCTGTCACAGGAAAGCAGCATCCATCATCAGGGACCCCCAGCACCCAGGTCATGCTCTCTTCTCACTGCTGCCATTGGGAAGAAGGTACAGGGACCTCAGGACCCACACCACAGATTCAGGAACAGTTATTACCCCTCAACCATCAGGCTCTTGAACCAAAGGGGTTAATATCATTTACCCCATCATTGAAATGTTCCCACAAGCAATGGACTTACTTTCAGGGACTCTTCATCTCATGTTCTCAATATATATTGCTTATTTATTTAGAATCAGAATCAGAATCAGGTTTATTATCACCAGCATGTGACATGAAATTTGTTAACTTAGCAGCAGCAGTTCAATGCAATACATAATAGAGAGAAAAATAAATAAATTACTGTATATGTATATTGCATAAATTTTTAAAAAGAGCAAAGAACAGAAATATTGTGTATTTAAAAAAGTGAGGTAGTGTCCAAGAGTTCAATGTCTATTTAGGAATCAGATGGCAGAGCGGAAGAAGCTGTTCCTGAATCGCTGAGTGTGTACCTTCAGGCTTCTGTATCTCCTACCTGACGGTAACAGTGAGAAAAGGGCATGTCCTGGGTGCTGGAGGTCCTTTATAATGGACGCTGCCTTTCTGAGACACCGCTTCCTGAAGATGTCCTGGGTACTTTGTAGGCTAATACCCAAGATGGAGCTGACTGAATTTACAACCCCTGCAGCTTCTGTCGGTCCTGTGCAGTAGCTCCCCCCCACCCCCCAATACCAGACAGTGATGCAGCCTGTCAGAATGCTCTCCACAGTACATCTATAGAAGTTTTTGAGTGTATTTGTTGATATTCCAAATCTTTTCAAACTCCTAATGAAGTATAGCCACTGCCTTGCCTTCTTTATAACTACATTGATATGTTGGGACCAAGTTAGGTCCTCAGAGATCTTGACACCCAGGAACTTGAAACTGCTCACTCTCTCCACTTCTGATCCCTCTCTGAGGATTGGTATGTGTTCCTTCATCTGACCCTTCCTGAAGTCCACAATCAGCTCTTTTGTCTTACTGATGTTGAGTGCCAGGTTGTTGCTGTGGCACCACTCCACTAGTTGGCATATCTCACTCCTGTACGCCCTCTCGTCACCACCTGAGATGCTACCAACAATGGTTGTACCATCAGCAAGTTTATAGATGGTATATAGAGAGTAGAACAGTGGGCTAAGCACACATCCCTGAGGTGTGCCACTGTTGATTGTCAGCAAGGAGAATATGTTATCACCAATCCAGAGAGATTGCGATCTTCCAGTTAGGAAGTTGAGGATCCAATTGCAGAGGGAGGTACAGAGGCCCAGGTTATTTCTTTCTTTCTGTACTTGCACAAAAGAAAGTAGTCTTCAGCACCCCAGTTGAATACCCGTGTTAGAGGTCCTTCATTTATTCTGTTACGGTTATTATGCTATTAAGGAATTACTGAGTATGCCTGCAAGAAAATGAATCTCAGGGTTGTATATGGTGACATATATATACACTTTGATAATAAATTTGATTTTAACTTTGAGGAGAAGATGGCGGCGCGACATAGCGCACAGTGGCCACTCCGGTGATGAATATTTGTTATCTGTCAAGTAGGGGGCCGTGCACAATCCTGATTTGATGGAGACAGATGTGAGAGCACGGAGGAACATCTGGTGAAACTTCTGAAATGCCTGCTTCGCTGCCGCTGCTACTATATGATCCTGAATCTCAGGAGGGGAAGGCCCCAAGTCCTCAGCTTTGCTTGTTGCTCGGCGGCCGGGGCGGGGTTGAAGCGCTCGGCAGAGATGGTGCTCAGTGTCGGAAGGCTGGTCGGAGGCTCAAGGTTTTCGGAAGGCTTAGAGTCGGCTGAGGTCGGTGCTTCCAGGGTGCTGCATCGGAAAGTTTGCAGTGCTGGAGGTTCATGGAGAGTTTCTCCCTTCTACCATCTGCGTGAGATGATGGGCTATCAGGACTTTTGAGACTTTCTTTACCCTGTCCATGGTCTACTCTTTATCAAATTATGGTATTGCTTTGCACTGTTGTAACTATATGTTATAATTATGTGGTTTTTGTCAGTTTTAGTCTTGGTCTGTCCTGTGTTTCTGTGATATCATACTGGAGGAACATTGTATCATTTCTTAATGCATGCATTTCTAAATGACAATAAACGAGGACTGAGTGTCCTCATAATCTAACCCAACCCAAGGATGTGCTGGGGGCAGACACAAATGTCATCACACATTCCGACGCCAATATGGCATGTCCACACCATCCCAGTAAGTTTGCCGAGATCTGTAAACTACAATTTATCCACATCCCCATAACCTCCCTTCACAAAGCTTGTCTCTCCAATTCAAGTCTCTTGCTCACCCAAGTATTCCATGGTCCCTAATACTAAGAGATGGACTTACAATCTCACAATCTATCTCACGTTAGGTCCGCTGAAGACGACAGCCTGACCTGGGGTTAGAGGACTGTGCACGTGCGTGGATGGTTGTGTAGGCGGAAGGGAAGAACGGTGCTTGTCTTGCTGTTATCGCTTGTTATGTTCTGTTTTGTTGTACTCTGTGCCGTTCTGTCAAGCATTGTGGGCATGCTACATCAGCACCGGAGTCTAAGCATGATAGTGCCAGCAAGACACAGTGATGTTTTGTAGGCAGCTAAAAAAACTACTGACTATTCTACTAAGTATAATTTTTCTGGACTAGATCACTACAATCCACAGCCTGTAATTTCCCATTGGGAGTTGTGCTTTTTAACTGTCTGAACAACCTGGCGTTTTTGCGATACCCTGAAGGATTCGGCGAACTGATCTCTTGAGAATGCAGCTACGGTGTGGCGACCATTGCTGGAGTGAACTCAGGCCCAGAATGACGTGGCAGGGCCTGGGTGCAGGAGTGAAAAACAAACTGATATTTAGCTGATTTAAGTGCCGAGCCAGATTAAACAGATTATGGCATCAAGGCCAGGGGTGAAGGGCAAACTGGCTGACTACTGAGCGAAGCTTTACTCACATCAGCAGTGAACTGACTCTGCAGCAGTGGCCTGCAGCGCAAAACTGGCGCCGTGGCTATAGACTCACTTACAGGGACTCTGTGGTTCATATCCTGTAATTGTTGGTTTACTTTTTTTTATTGTTTTATCTAATTGTTCTTGACAGCCATTGTGGTTTTTGGGTTTTTTGTGGATTCTACTGTGTTTCTTTGTTTTGCGGCTGTCTGCAGGAAGACGAATCTCAAGGTTGTACCGCAAATGGTATACAAAATTTGATAATAAATGTATTTTGAACTTGAACTTCAGGCCATCCCTAGCATATCCTTCGGTCTGTTGGCCGTTAACACAAACAATGCATTTCAATGTATGCTTCCATGTACGGTGATGGATAGTTTCTGTCCAGGGCCAGGAGGCTTTCTTTAGTGACAAAAGCTCAGCATTCTAAACACAGACACTGACATTTCTAGGGATCGAAGTGTTCCATTTAAGTAAGTTACACTTCCAACCGATATTCTTTGTTTAGCTTCTTATCATAAACAAGAGCCAGTCTTCAGTTCTTAATGTAAATGCCAAGCAGTACACAGTTTGAAGTGTTATTTATTTGGAGATACAGAGACGAATAGCTATGGTAGTATAGTGGTTAGCGCGACATTGTAACAGCTCAGGGCATTCCGAAGTTTGCAGTTCAATTCCTGGGCCATTCAGTAACAAGTCTCTGTACGTTCCCACCTCCCCCGACCACCCCAGCCCCCCGCCAAGGAATACATGGGTTTTCTCCCAGGAACCTGGTTTACTCCCACAGTCCAAAGGCATATTAGGTATGGTCCTAGCTTAACTGGTCCATGATTAGGGTTACTCGGAGTTGTGGGTTTACTGGGTGTTGTGGCTTGAAGGGTCAGAAGGACTTACTCCTGCTGTATCAGTAAATGAATATTAGGCACTCTCGCCCTTTCAAGCCACACCACCCAGCAACTCCCAACAGCCCCGATTTGAACCCTAACCTAATCACAGGATAATTTACAACAGTCGATTAACCTAACTGGTACGTCTTTGGACTGTGGGAGGGGCCTGGAGAAAATCCACACATTCCACAAGGGAGGACGTACAGAGGACACTAGGTTTGATCTCCAAAATCTGACGCTCCAAGCTGTGATAGCATCGCACTAACCACTACGCTATAGTGGCACCAAGCTTTAAAAATAAAGCTTTACAAACAAGCGCTGTCTATACAGCACAGACTGCTGACCCATAGCACGAGGCTCAAGAAATGCTGTGTAAGTCAATGGGGTATGTTAATAGGCCTGCATCAAACTAGACAACACTGGTTAATATATGTAGTTCAAGGAAGCTTGCAGATCAGATTGATAACACATCAAATAGCTGATCTAACAGTAGTTGGAAGATTTATGTACTCAGAAAGTTAGTTTCACACCATTAACTGTGGGTGCTTGGGAACTCTGTTGCCAGAAACGCAGTGTGAAAAGAAGTCGGAAGAAAATATTACATGTGAAGTCACAAAGAAATGATATAAATGCAGAAAGCTGTCAGGCTTATTAGGAATGGTGAAGAGCATCAAGAAGAATGACGGGAAGATGGGTTGAACAAGCCTTTAGTTTCTGTGACTGACAGTTCATCTGCAACTCAAGGGTGTGTCTTTTAGCTTATAGGATTTGTACCTGTGTTTTGGAAATCCTTTTTGTTTTACAAACAGTTTGTAATTTGAATTTTTTTTAATATAAGATAGAAGTCCTCTTTTAGTTTTAAATTTTAAGAATTTTGTTTAAAATTAAACACGTATTGCTGAAAATAAATGGAATTGTGTTTAAACTACTTCATTAGCTGGAAGTATCTCCTCCTTGGTAGGAAAGGGGTGGGGGGGGGGTGGACCACTGCTTGAAAACTTGTTAATCTTTAATCACATATACTCACACACACACGCAGAGTTCAGTACTATGGGAAAGTTGTACCCAATTATTTCAACACTGGCAAAGGAGTTCCCGAAACCAATGAGCCTCAAGGACATTCAGATATTTCTACTTGGGCACCAAACAATCTGCTGAAGAAATTCAGTGGGCCAAGCAACATCTGTGGGAATAAAGAAATTGATGTTTCAGGTCAAAGCCCGGCTCGAAACCCTGCATCAGGATATTTGGACTTGGAATATCAGTAACTCCTTTCCTCCCACTGATATTGCTCAACTCATTGCTTTTCCCCAGCAGATTGCAGCACCTACAATCTCATGTCCACGCCCCACGCATACATTTCCACTCCAAATGACTTGGCAGACAGACTCTTACCTGGCTGATTCTCCTGAGCCTCTGCACCTACAAACATCGAACAGGAATGTTAGTCATTCAAACCACGCAGTATGCAAAACAAAGACAATGTTTAGATAAAATAGTTTTAAGCTGTCCTGCTACTAAATGACATAATACACACTGTCAGTCAGAAAACAAAAGTAAAACACAAAGCAGACATGATCAGATTGCCTCTGGCTATGGTTTCCAGAGTTCAACAGACTCCCACCCGTCTCTCAACCACATTTCTCTGACTGTGTTGGTCATTGACACAAGCAACATATTTCACTGCATGCTTCAGTGTTTTGATGTATACTTGTAAGGCTGTTTTAGGCTGGGTGGCCCTTTTGGCACTAGACAGACACAATATCCCCTCTGAATCAGAATCATAATCAGTGTTAATATCACTGGCATAAGCTGTGAAACTATTTGTTTTGTGGCAGCAATATATTGTAATACATAATTAAAACACTATAAATTGCAATAAGAAATATACAGTATTTCTAAAAATTAAATTAAGTAGTGCAAAAAGAGCCAAAATATTTTTTTTAAATGGTGTATATGGGTACATTGTCCATTCAGAAATCTGATGGCAGAGGGGAAGAAGCTGTTCCTAAAATATTGTGTGTCTTCAGGCTCCTCTACCTTCGTCCCCATGGCAGCAGTAAGAATATTAGATTTATTTTTATATATACTGTATTTTTTTTATTGTAATTTATAGTTTTTATCATTATGTACATACAGCTGCCTTAAAACAACGTATTTCACGGCATACACTGGGATATTAAATCTGATTCTGATTCAGAGGGGAATAATAGTCGGTGATGGGAGTCCCTAATAATGGATGCCACCTTTTCAAGGCATCATCTTTTGAAAGTGCCCTTGATGGTGCGTAGGCTAGTGATCATGATGGAGCTGTGGAGTTGGAACCCCCTGCAGCATTTTCCAATCCTGTGCAGTGGTCCCTCCATACCAGACAGTGATGCAACCAGTTAGAATGCTCTCCATCATACATCTGTAGAAATTTGTGAGTCTTTGTTGACATAACAAATCTCTCAAACTCCAGATGAAATATTGCTGCTTCTGTGTCTTCAATATGCTGGGCCTAAGTCAAGTCAAGTCAAGTCACTTTTATTGTCATTTCAACTATAAATGCTGGTACAGGACCATGGTGCTACATGAAACAACACAAAACTAGACTAGACTACGTGAAACAACACAAAACTACATTAGACCTCAGACTTACACGGGACTACATAAAGTGCACAAAACAGTGCAAGACAGTACAATAATTAATAAACAAAACAATAGGCACAGTAAAGGACAAATTACAATATAATAATAAATGATGTAAATGTAAACAATGTCAAAAAGCTTGTATGAGGGGTGCGTGGGGTCCTTCATAATGCTGTTAGCTTTACAGATGCAGCGTGTGGTGTAAATATCTGTAATGGCGGAGAGACCCCGATGATCCCTTCAGCTGACCTCACTATCCGCTGCAGGGTCTTGCGATCTGAGACGGTGCAATTTCCGAACCAGGCAGTAATGCAGCTGCTCAGGATACTCTCGATACAACCTCTGCAGAATATGGTGAGGATGGGAGGTGGAAGATGGACTTTTCTCAGCCCTCGCAGAAAGTAGAGACACTGCTGGGCTTTCTTTGCTATGGAGCTCGTGTTGAGGGACCAGGTGAGATTTTCTGCCAGGTGAACACCAAGAGATTTGGTGCTCTAACGATCTCTACGGAGGAGTCATCAATGTTCAGCAGAGAGTGGTTGCTCTGTGCTCTCCTGAAGTCAAAAACCATCTCTTTGTCTTGTTCATATTCAGAGACAGGTTGTTGGCTCTGCACTAGTCCATTAGCCACAGCACCTCCTCTCTGTATGCTGACTCGTCATTCTTGCAGATGAGACCCACCACGGTCATATCATCGGCGAACTTGATGATGTGGTTCGAGCTGTGTGTTGCACAGTCGTGGGTCAGCAGAGTGAACAGCAGTGGACTGAGCACACAGCCCTGGGGAGCCCCGTGCTCAGTGTGATGGTGTTGGAGGTGCTGCTTCCAATCCGGACTGACTGAGGTCTCCCAGTCAGAAAGTCTTGAATCCAGTTGCAGAGGGAGGTGTTCAGGCCCAGCAGGCTCAGCTTTCCAATCAGGTGCTGAGGAATGATTGTGTTGAATGCTGAAATGAAATCTATGAACAGCATTCGAACATATGTGTCTTTTTTGTCCAAGCGGGTGAGGGCCAGGAGGAGGGTGGTGGCAATGGCATTGCCTGTTGAGTGGTTGGGACGGTACGCGAACTGCAGGGAGTCCAGTGAGATAGATCTTCAGACACGCCGGCACCTAGGAACTTTTCACCATGGATGTCCAGTCCCTATATACTTCCATCCCCCATCAGGAAGGTCTCAAAGCTCTACGCTTCTTTTTGGATTCCAGACCTAATCAGTTCCCCTCTACCACCACTCTGCTCCGTCTAGCGGAATTAGTCCTTACTCTTAATAATTTCTCCTTTGGCTCCTCCCACTTCCTCCAAACTAAAGGTGTAGCTATGGGCACCCGTATGGGTCCTAGCTATGCCTGCCTTTTTGTTGGCTTTGTGGAACAATCTATGTTCTGTACCTATTCTGGTATCTGTCCCCCACTTTTCCTTCGCTACATCGACAACTGCATTGGCGCTGTTTCCTGCATGCATGCAGAGCTCGTTGACTTTATTAACTTTGCCTCCAACTGTCACCCTGCCTTCAAGTTTACCTGGTCCATTTCCAACACCTCCCTCCCCTTTCTAGATCTTTCTGTCTCTGTCTCTGGAGACAGCTTATCCACTGATGTCTACTATAAGCCTACTGACTCTCACAGCTATCTGGACTATTCCTCTTCTCACCCTGTCTCTTGCAAAAACGCCATCCCCTTCTCGCAATTCCTCCATCTCCGCCGCATCTGCTCTCAGGATGAGGCTTTTCATTCTAGGACGAGGGAAATGTCTTCCTTTTTTAAAGAAATGGGCTTCCCTTCCTCCACTATCAACTCTGCTCTTAAACGCATCTCCCCCATTTCACGTACATCTGCTCTCACTCCATCCTCCCGCCACCCCACTAGGAATAGGATTCCCCTGGTCCTCACCTACCACCCCACCAGCCTCCGGGTCCAACATATTATTCTCCGTAACTTCCACCACCTCCAACGGGATCCCACCACTAAGCACATCTTTCCCTCCCCCCCTCTCTCTGCATTCCGCAGGCATCGCTCCCTACGCGACTCCCTTGTCCATTCGCCTCCCCCATCCCTCCCCACTGATCTCCCTCCTGGCACTTATCTGTGTAAGCGGAACAAGTGCTACACATGCCCTTACACTTCCTCCCTTACCACCATTCAGGGCCCCAAACAGTCCTTCCAGGTGAGGCAACACTTCACCTGTGAGTCGGCTGGGGTAATATACTGCGTCCGGTGCTCTCGATGTGGTTTTTTATATATTGGCGAGACCCGACGCAGACTGGGAGACCGCTTGCTGAACACCTATGCTCTGTCCGCCAGAGAAAGCAGGATCTCCCAGTGGCCACACATTTTAATTCCACATTCCATTCCCATTCTGACATGTCTATCCACGGCCTCCTCTACTGTAAGGATGAAGCCACACTCGGGTTGGAGGAACAACACCTTATATTCCGTCTGGGGAGCCTCCAACCTGATGGCATGAACATCGACTTCTCTAACTTCCACTAATGCGCCACCTCCCCCTCGTACCCCATCTGTTACTGATTTTTATACACACATTCTTTCTCTCACTCTCCTTTTTCTCCCTCTGAATATACCTCTTGCCCATCCTCTGGTTCCCCCACCCCGTCTTTCTTCCCGGACCTCCTGTCCCATGATCCTCTCGTATCCCTTTTGCCTATCACCTGTCCAGCTCTTGGCTCCATCCCTCCCCCTCCTCCTATCATTTTGGATCTCCCCCTCCCCCTCCAACTTTCAAATCCCTTACTCACTCTTCCTTCAGTTAGTCCTGACGAAGGGTCTCGGCCTGAAACATCGACTGCACCTCTTCCTAGAGATGCTGCCTGGCCTGCTGCGTTCACCAGCAACTTTCATGTGTGTTACTTGAAACAGCTCACCCTTTCCACTGCTGACACCTTGATGAGGACAGGCATGCAGGAGACATTACCAGGATGCTGCCTGATTTGACTGCATGTGATATAAGGAGAGGCTGGGAAAAACCTGGGTGTTTTCTCTGAAGTGGCAGAGGCTGACTGGAGATCTGATAGGTTTATTTATTTTATTTAAAGATACAACGTGGAACATGCCCTTTGAGCTACACTGCCTAGTAGCCCTTGAAAACCCTGGTTTAACCCCACCAAGGCCATGCTCCCTTCTCACTGCAGCCTCAGGATGCTCCTCCCAGCTTCAGGAACAGTTATTAGGCTTCAACAGTCCAGCTCTGGAACCTGAGGGGCTACCTTGCATTCAACTTCATTTAAACTTTGCTCTTTTTTTTGTACACAGGGAGTGGTCAGTGGCTGGAATGGTTGGTGCTGGAGGCAATTATGAGGCACTGGGAAAGGCAAATGAATATAAAGCTGAAATTTCAAAGTAAACTTATTATCAAAGTATATGTTTATCACCATATAGAACACTGAGATTAATTTTCTTGCAGGTATTCACAGTAAATACAAGTATCAATGAAAGACCTCACACAATGGGACAAACAGCTGGTATGCAAAAGGCAACAAACTTCAAGTACAAAATTAAAATTAACTAATAATAAATAAAAAATCAATAAATATTAAGAACATGAGATGAAAAGTCCTTGAAAGTGAGTCTATAGGTTGTGGGAACAGGTCATTGTTGGGATGAGTGCAGTTATCCCCTCTGGTTCAAGAGCCTGTTGGTTGAGAGCTATACACAGAATAGAGGTGTATGGATGTGAAGACATAAGGGACTAGATTAGTTCGATATTTAATCAATAGTTTAATTAGTTCAGCACCACATGAAGGGCCTGTTCTTGTGCTGTACTTTTATATGGTCTTATTTTTCTTTGCCCTCTCACCACATTCAGTGCGCTTTTGAGCAGAAACAGTTCCTAATGACCATATTCAATACACCACAGCTCCTTTACATATAGCAGTATGGCTCAGTCCAGGTCCTTCGCTCCACAACATTATGCTGACCATCTAACCAACTTCACGATCAATCTAACCCTTCCTTCCCACATAGCTTCCATTTTCTATGTGCCTATCTAAGAGTCTCTTAAATGTCCCTATCACCACCCCGGCACAAACCACTCTGTAAAAACACTATCTCTGACACCCACCCCCCCAAAACCTTTCTCCAAACACCTTAAAACTATGCCCCTTATATTTGTCATTTCTGTCCTCGGGGAAGTCTCTGGCTGTCCACTAGAGCTATGCCTCTTATCACCTTGTACACCTCCATCAATTCAGCTCTCACCTCCTCTCCAAAGAGAAGAGCCCTAGCTTACTCAACCATTCATAGTCATAGAAAAGTACAGCACAGAAACAGGCCCTTCTGCCCATGTAGCCCATACCAAACCAATTGTTTGGCGACAATAAAGTATAAAGTAAGGTAAAGTAAAGTGAGCCATGGGCTAAATGACCAGCATCGGGACAATAGCCCTACCATCTACATACCTATCCAAGCTTCCCTTAAACGTTAGAAATCGAGCACCACCTGAACTGGCAGCTCATTCCACACTCGCACGACCCTCTGAGTAAAGAAGTTTCTCCTGATGTTCCCCTAAACTTTTCACCTTTCACCCTTAACCCATGACCTCTGGTTGTAGTTCCAGTCAACCTCAGTAGAAAAAGCCTGCTTGTATTTACCCTATCTATACCCCTTATAATTTTGTACACCTCTATCAAATCTCTCCTCAATTTTCTATGTTCTAAGGAATAAAGTCCTACCCTATTCAATCTTCCCTTATAACTCAGGTCCTCCAGACCTGGCAACATTTTCTCTGTACTATTTCAACCTTATTAACATACCTCCTGTCGGTAGGTGACCAAAATGGCACAATATACTCCAAACTAGGCCTCACCGATGTCCCGATCTATCTGTGATGCTACTTGCAATGAATTATGGACCTGTATTCCCAGATCTCTTTGTTCTCCAGCACTCCTCAGTGTCCTACCATTCACTGTGTAAGAGCTACCCTGGTTGGTTCTACTGAACAGCAACACCTCACACTTGTCTGCATTAAACTCCATCTGACATTTTTCAGCCCAGTTTTCCAGCTGGTCCAGGTCCCACGGCAGGCTCATCTATATCAACGATCTGGATGATAATGTGGTTACATTTTCCGCTGACACCAAGATTGGGGTTGTTATGGACTACGAGGAAGACTGTCAGAGCTTGCCGTGGGACCTGGACCATCCAAGATTTTTCGGCACATTTAGCCAGTTTTTTCCTAAATCAGCTTTGGTTCCTGTGTGCTCAGAGGACATTCTCAAAAAAGCTGTAATAACCCTGATTAGTCTGAGTTTCTGCGTGTGCTGTTTGGACTGTAAAACGCAGCACAGACTTTCTGACGGCTGATGGACTCTGTATTAAAAGACTTAGATTTCCTTTGTTTACCTGGATGACAAACTTGTCACCAGTGCATCCAAATCCAAACACATATGTCATCTCCACACACATTAAGCACTTAGGCCACTATAGGTTGATTATTAACCCTGCTAAATGCCAGTTTGGGTTGTCAGTCACTGACTTTCTCAGCCAGTGCATCTGTGCAGAAGGTGCGAAACCCCTCACATCAAAAGTAGCATTTATTATGGATTTCTCACCGCTCCGCACTATCAAAAAACTACAGGAGATTTTAGGTATGGTGAATTCCATGAGCTGCTAAATTTATGCTCCTCTTGTATAGTGCACTTAAAGGCAATATCCCTAATCACGTGCTTGATTGGTCAGTGGACATGACCGGTGCACTTGATG
Source organism: Mobula birostris (assembly GCF_030028105.1). NCBI lineage: Eukaryota > Metazoa > Chordata > Chondrichthyes > Myliobatiformes > Myliobatidae > Mobula > Mobula birostris. The sequence goes on from NC_092376.1 coordinate 4,297,447, forward strand.
ACAACAAGCAAGCTCTTTTTAACGTGACCCTACTATCACACCCACTTCCCAAAGCACCCATAACCACTGCTACTGACACTTCAGACTATGCTGTAGGTGCTGTGCACAAACAATTGGTTACAGGCATGTGGCAACCGCTCACATTCTTCAGCTGGCTGCTCCATCCCCCCAAAAGGAAGTACAGCAGGTCTGACCATGAGCTTCTCGGTCTCTATCTGGCTGTCCGCCATTTACATTTTCTTCTAGAGGGTCGCCATTTCTCAGCATTTGTTGACCACAAACCTCTCGTGCGCGTGATGGACAAAATATAAGACCCTTGGTCTGCATGGCAGCAACGCCACCTGTTCTACATATCTGAGTTCACAATGGATATACAACATATCAAGGGGAAAAATAATGCCCTGGTTGATTGCCTCTCATGGCCAGCCACTGAGGCCATACACTTTGGGGCCGATTATGTCAGCCTGGCAGCCAACCAAACTACCTGCCCACAGCTCCAGGATTAGCAAACAGCAGTTTCGCACCTGCGGATGGCTGACATTAAGTTCGGGAAAGCTGGGGTTTCTCTCCTATATGAAGTCTTAACTGGTCGCCCTCGCCCCATAGTGCCCGCAAACTGGAGACATATTGTTTTCAACTCCATATGTAGCCTCTTGCATCCAGGCCGAAAGGCCTCACAGAAACTGGTTGCACCAAAGTTTGTGTGACACAGCCTTAGTAAGGACGTGCATGATTGGACTGCAGCCTGTGTGGAGTGCCAGTGAGCAAAAATTAGCCGTCATATTCAGGCACCACTGGCACCTTTTGAGGTCCCTGCACAACAGACTGACCATGTCAAATGTGGATCTTGTTGGTCCTCTACCCTCCTCCCACAGTTTCACGCAGCTTCTTACCATGGTGGACCGTACCACCAGGCGGCCAGAGGCCGTCCCTACATCTTCAATAACCGCCGCTGATGTGGCTCAGGCATTCATCAGCACCTGGGATGCTCAATTTGGCACTCCATTTGATGTTCCCTCTGACCACTGCTATCCTCCAATCCTCCAGCATCCCATCCGTGGCTAAGGATGATTTAAATATCTCTGCTAGGGCCTCTACAATTTTTGCACTTGCCTCCCACAGGGCCCAAGGGAACACCGTGACAAGCCCTGGGGATTTATCCACCCCAATTTGCCTCAAGAAAACAAACACCTCCTCCTCTGTAATCTGTACAGGGTCCATGAAGTCAATGCCACTTTGCCCCACTTCTACAGATTCTGTGTCTGTCTCCCACATAAATACAGATGCAAAAAAGCTATTTAAGATCTCCCCCATCTGTTTTGGCTCCATACATGAATTACCATTCTGATCTTCCAGAGGACTAATTTTATCCCTAGCAATCAATTACTCTTAACGTATCTGTAGAATCCCTTAGGATTCTCCTTCACCTTGTCTGCTAGGGAAACCTCGTGCCTTATTTAGTACTGATTTCGTGTATTCTCTTGCATTTCTTATACTCCATAAGCACCTCATTTGTTCCTGCCTGCCTATACCGGCTATGCACCTCCTTTTTGTTTCTTAACCAGGGCCTCATTATCTATTGAAAACCAAGATTCCCTAAACCTGTTATCTTTATGATTTATTCTGACAGGCACATACAAGCTTTGTACTCTCAAATTTGATTTTTGAAGGCCTCCTACTTGTCGAGTACACATTTGCCAGAAAACAGCCCATCCCAATCCACACTTGCCAGTTCCTTTCTGATAGCATTAAAAATGGCCTTTCTCCAGTTTGGCGCCTCAACTCAAGGACCACACCTATCTTTCTGCATATTTACTTTGAAACTAATGGCACTGTGATCACCAGGTGCAAAGTGTTGCCCTGCAACTTGTCACCTGCCCTGTCTCATTCCCTAAAGACAGATCAAGCCTTCTCACTGGGACTTCTAAGTACTGCTTAAGGGAACTTTCCTGAACACATGATAATCCCTACCTCATCGAGTCCTCTTACAGTATGGAAATCCCAATCAATATGTGGAAGATTAAAACCACCTACAACAACCTTATGTTTCTTGCAGCATCTCTTCTGTGATATCTCTTTGACCAGCGACCAATTAGGAGGTCAGAAGCATGAGGAGGGAATTTCACTAAAGTTTGCTGACAGAGTATAAAAGGAAGCAACTCGTGCCGGTTTTTTTTGGAGCTTTGACCTGCGACCAATTGGCGTTTGGGATTAATTATCAAGAACAAATTAAAGGAAGCCAGGAGCAAATGAAGCAGCTAGCATTAGAGTGGACAGTGTCAGACTGGAGATTTTGAGGCTTTAGCTCTTCAAGGCTTCAGTCAGAGAAGGCAAAAAAGAAAAGTTTCAGGTAGTATCCCTCACCCCCCCCCAACATAGGGAGTTCAGGAAGTTAGGTGTTAAATTAAAGGGCAGAACCTCCAGAATTGTGATCTCAGGATTGCTACCCATGCCATGTGCTAATGAGGCCAGAAACAGGAAGATTTTACAGTTTAACATGCGACAAAGGAGTTGGTATAGGAGGGAGGCATAAGATTTTTGGATCATTGGGCTCTCTTCCAGAGAAGGTGGGACCTATACAGAAGGGACAGTTTGCCCCTGAACTGGAGGGGGACTAATATCCTAGTGGGAAGGTATGCAAATGCTACCCAGTGAGATTTAAACTAGCATTGCAGGGTGATGGGAACCAAAGTGCCAGAACAGTTAGTGGAGAGGTTGTGCAGACAGATGTTGCTAAGACCTCACAGAAAGTCAGGAATCAAAGGGTTGAGCATAATGCAACTAGCATCCTGAACTGCTTATATTACAATGCAAGAAGTATTGTAGGAAAGACAGATGAGCTCAGGACATAGATCAACAACTGGAATTATGACAATGTAACCATTAGTGAGACTTGGTTGCAGGAGGGACAAGACTAGCAGTTCAATATTGTATGATTTTGTTGTTTTAGATGTGACAGACTGGGAGGGATTAAAGGAGGAGTGGTGTTACTAGTCAGGGAGAATGTCACAGCAGTGCTCTGTCAGGACATACTGAAGAACTCAACTTTGTGAGGCGTTATGGGTGAAACTGAGAAATAAGAAAGGTACGACCACGTTAATGGGACTATTTTGCAGACCAGTCAATAGTGTTAGAAGTTAAGAGGAGCAAATTTGTAGAGAGATCACAGAATGTTGCGAGAAACATAAGGTTGTTACAATAGGTATTTTTAAACTTTCCACATATTGACTGGGAATCCCAAACTGTAAAAGGACCAGATGGGAAAGTTTGTCAAATGTGTTCAGCAAAGTTTCCTTCATCAGTATGCAGAAGTCCCAATGAGAGAGCATGCAATACTGCATCTGCTGTGTAACCTTAAACTATATAATTTTCCTATTTCTGGCCATCCTGAGATCACAACCCTGGAGGTCCTGTCCTTTAATTTAGCACCTAATTAATGCCTTTGAATGGAAACTCCTACAAATGATAGTGGATTCAGCCCAGTACACAACAGGCAGAGCCCTCCCAGCCATTGAGCACATCTACATGAAACGTAGCATCCATCATCAAAGGTCCTCAGCACCCAGGCCACACTCTTTTCTCACTGCTGCATCAGGCAGAAAGTACCGGAGGCTCAGGACTCACCACCACCAAGTTCAAGAACAGTCAGTACTTCGCAGTCATCAGGATCTTAGCTCACTTTAAGAACTCTTTATCATGTTAGTTCGCACTGCTGTTATTTATTGCTATTTATTTATATTTGTATTTGCACAGTTTGTTGTTTTCTTTGCTTGCTCTTGAATTGATCCTGTTATAGTTCCTACTGTAATGATTTGCTGAGTATGCCCACAGGAAAAAGAATCTCAGGGTTGTACGTGGTGACATGTATAATTGCCTCTGATAATAACTTTTGCTTTGAACTTGTAACTTTCTAAATCTCATCACTCTTCCTACCTACATTAATGGTGCCTACAGGGACCACGACCCATGGCCGTTCACCCTCCCACTTAAGAATGCTGAAGACACAATGCAAAATGTCTGGTCCCTGGCACCCAGGAAATATTATACCATCCAGGAATCTTGTTCTCATCCACAGAACCTCCTTTCTGTTCCCCTATTACCACAGCTCACCTCATTCCCCCTCCCACTTCCCTTCTGAGTCACAAAGGCAGACATTGTGCCAGAGACCTAACTGCTGTGACCTTCCTCTGCTAGTGGTATACCTGTTGTTGAGGGGGATGGCCACAGGGGTACTCTGCTCTGGTTGTTTAACCCCTAGGTGACTGTCACCCAGTTTCATGTGCCCTGCACCTTGGGTGTAACTACCTCTCTGTATGTCCTATCTATCACCCCTTCAGCTTCCCAAATGATCCAGAGTTTATCCAGTTCCAGCTCCAACTCCTTAACACAGATTGTTAAAAGCTGCAGCTGGATGCACTTCTCACAGGTGTAGTTGTCAGGCTCACTGAAGATCTCTCTGCCTTCCCACAACCTGCAAGAGGAACATTCAACTGTCCTGCCTAACATCCTTATTGTTCAAACAGAGCAAATATTAAAAAAATAAATACAATGTGGGGGAAAAAAATCTACCTACAGCTTTTCACTTTCTCTCACCCAAGCCTTTCCTCACTGAAGCCTCGAAGAGCTAAAGCCTCACTCTAACACTACCCACTATGAATATGGCTACTCTATTTGCCTCGGCCTTATTTGAATTTGTTCTTGCCAATCAATCATGATCGCTGATTGACCACTGCTTAAAACTCCAAACTGGCGAGAGTTGATGCCTTATATACTCAGTTGGAGAAACTGAGTGAGCTACATTTTCTCATGCTTTGGATCTCCGACTTGCCGCGCCTCAAAACACCAATTGCTGCGAGTCGCTGCCTTATGTACTCAATCGGTGAAGCTGAGTGTGCTACGTGCTCTCACGCCACTGCTTAAAGAAGGTATTCAAATGGGTCCATTCTGAAGGCACAGTCACAGAAAACATTTATCACGCTCGGAACTGAAGTGTGAGAAAGAAATGCAAACTGGTCCAAATCGGTTACTACCCTTCAACCATCAAACTCTCGAACAAAAGGGGATAACTACACTCATTTATGGACTCTTTTATCTTGTTATTCCATAATTGTTATTTATTCCCACATTTGTTATCCATTGATCCTGTCTACAGTTACTGTTCTATAGATTTGCTAAGTATGCCCACAGAGAAAGAATCTCAGAGTTGTATGTGGTGACACGTATGTATGATAATAAATTTTACTTGGAACTTTATCTGAGTCGGGTGGGGTCGTGGGCAAGCTGCTGTTTGATAGAGAGCAGAAAACGTTTTTGTTTAGTGTTGGCTCATTAGAGGTGTAGAGACAGATCTTCAACACCAAACACCCGTTCCATATGGATTCGATCATCTTTGACCAGGCAAAATATGCCAAGCTTCCCACTTCAGTCAATTCCTTCAACAGTAATTTCAATAAAAGAACTTTAGTAAATTATCTTGTAATGAAATAAAGCCGACTGGAGCAAAAACACAAGGAGGTGCTCAGCCAAGATTAAAATAACTGCAAATCAAATACACAATTACCTTTGGGCACACTATTTCTGTAATGCTTACATTCTAAGAAGTCGCAGATGAACTGAAATCGCTCTTCAATGGACTTTGTCTCGAGTATCTGGGAAGCATTTTCTTTTCCACTTCTGCAATACGAACAAATCATTAATTATTAAAGAGTAAACACAAGAGATTCTGCAGATCAGCACACACAAAATGCTGGAGGAACTCAGCATTAACTGTCAATGAATAAGCAGTTAATGTTATTGGCTGAAATTCTTCACTGGGAGTCATGATTGGTCTCAGCCCGAAACATCGACTGTTTATTCCTCTCCATAGACTTGCTGAGTTCCTCTAGCATTTTGTGTGTGTCACTCTAATTATTAAAGAGTTTACTTTACATAGATAGATAAAGCTTCAAAGACTGTACAGTGTTGCATGTGCAATACAATGGACTCCTGATCTCACAGTCTGCATTGTTATGGCCCTTATACTTTATTGTCTGCCTGCACTGCACTTCTTCTGTAACTGTGACACTTAATTCTGCACTCTGCTATTGCTTTTCCCTTACTGTTATAATAAAGTGATTGGTTTGAATAGTGTGATCGCGGCGCGGGAGATTGTGGAGTGAGTTGGAGACAGTTCATTGTGGACTTTACCCAACAATTTTAAAAAGCAAGCGGAGCCTGCAGAACTTGCCTGTGGCATGTGAGATTGCTTGGGTTAACAGTGACTAGGGTTAATTAGCAAAGGAGCAAGGTAGAAAGGGGTTAGAGGTCCTGCACAGTGAATAAAGGGAGTTAGAGAAGAAGAACCTCCAGAACAGTAATCTTTGGATTACTCCGAGTACCACGTGCTAGTCAGGGCAGAAATAGAATGATAGTGTAGATGAATGAGTGGCTGAGGGAGTGAAGCAGGGAGCAAGGTTTTAGATCTCTCCATGACTAGGATCTCTTCTGGGGAACATATGACCTGTACAAAAAGGATAGGTTACACCTGAACACAAGGAGACCAACATCCCTGCAGGCAGGTTTGCTAGAGCTGTCCGGAAGGGTTTAAACTAATTTGGCAGGGGGAATGGACTGAGAATGAGGCAGTTGGCATACAACTAGATGCAGTGTGCAGTGAGACTGTCAGGAAGGACAGGCAGATGATATAGGAAAATTGCAGTCAAGGGATGAGGTGACGTGTAACATGAGGGCAAAATCCAAAAGGGTAACGAATACAGCACTGAAGATGTATTTGAATGCACACAGTACACAGAATAAGGAGGACGATCTTGTAGCGCAGTTAGATTAGCAGGTATAACATTGTGGGCCTCACTGAGATGTGGCTGATATATCATAGCTGGGACCTTAACATCCAGTTCACACCATGTATTGAAAGGAAAGGCAGGTAGACAGAGGAGGTGGGATACTCTGTTGGTAGAAAATGGAATTCAATCCTTAGAAAGAGGCAACAGGATTGCAAGATGTAGAATCCTTGGCTGTAGAGTGAAGAAACTGCAGGGTAAAAAGACCCTGATGGGAGTTATATACAGGACTCTAAACAGCAGCCGGGATGTGGGATCCAAATCTCAACGGGAAATAGTAAAGGCACATAATAAAGGCAATGTTCTGATAGTCATGGAGGTTTCAATATGGAGATAGATTAAGAAACTCAGGTTGGTGGTGGATCTCAAGAGAGGGAATCAGTAGAATGCCTACGAGATGGCTTTTCAGAGCAGCTTGTGGTTGAGCCCCCTTAGGAAAAGGCAATTCTGGATTAGGGTTTGTGTAATGAACAAGACTTGATGAGGGAGCTTAAGATAAAGGAATCCTTGGGAGGTAGTGATCATAATGATATAATGTACCTTGCCGTTTGAGAGGGAGAAGATAAAGTCAGGTGTATCAGGCATGGCAGAGGAGCTGGCCAAAGTTGATTGGAAGGGGACACTAGCAGGGATAACGGCAGAACATAAATGGCTGGAGTCTCTAGGGGCAATTCGGAAGGCACAGGATAGATATATCCAAAGATGAAGTAGTATTCTAAATGGAGGATGATGCAACTGTGGGTTACAAGGGAAGTCAAAGACAACATACTGTAAAAGCAAAAGAAAGGGCATATAATATAGTAAAAATTAGTGGGAAGGTAGAGAATTGGGAAGCTTTTAAAAACCAATAGAAAGCAACTAAAAGAAACATAAGGAATGGTGAAATATGAAAGTAAGCTACCAAAAAGGATATCATAAAGTTTTTTTCAGATATATAGAATAAAAGACAGGTGACAATAGATATTGAACAACTGGAAAATGACACTGGGGAGGTAGTAATGGAGGACAAAGAAATAGCAGACAAACTATTCTGCATCAGTCTTCACAGAAGTGAGTGTAGTTGCTATTACTAAGGAGAAGGTGCTTAGGAAGCTGAAAGGTCCGAAGGTAGATAAATCACCTCAACCAGATGGACTACACCCCAGGATTCTGAACGAGGTAGCTGAAGAGATTGTAAAAGCATTAGTAATGATCTTTCAAGAATCATTATAGATTTTGAAATCTGGAGGACTGGAGGAATGCAAATGTGACGTTAGCATTCATTTCGAGAGAACTAGAATATAAGAGCAAGAATGTAATGCTGAGACTTTATAAGGCATTGGTCAGACCACACTTGGGAGTATGGAGAGAAGTTTTGGACCGCTTGTCTAAGAAAAGATGTGCTGGCATTGGTGAGAGTCTGGAGGAGGTTCACAAGAATAATTCCAAGAGTGAAAGGGTTAACATATGAGAAGCTTTTGATGGCTCTAGGCCTGTACTTGCTGGAGTTTAGAAGAAAGGTGGGGGAGGGAATCTCACTGAAACTATTTGCATATAAAAGAACTAGACAGAGTGGATTGGGAGAGGCTATTTCCTACAGCAGGTGAGTCTAGGACCAGAGGGCACAGCCTCAGAATAGAGGGATGTCAGTTTAGAATAGAGATGATGAGAAGGAATTTCTCGAGCCAAAGATTGACGAATCTGTGGAATGCATTGTCGAAAACAGCTGTGAAGGCCCAGTCATTGGGTACATTTAAAGCAGAGGCGGACAGGTTCTTGTTTAGTCAGGGCATCAGAGGTTACAAGCAGGAGAATGGGCTTAAGAAGGATAATAATTCGCCATGATGAAATGGCAGAGCAGACTCAATGGGCCGAGTGGCCTAATTCTGCTCCTATGTTTTACGGTCTTATGGACTTAAAACAAGTTTTTCACAATCCCTCAGTACGTATGACAAGAATAAACTAATTCCTTTGTATTTGTAACAAAAGAAGTGGGAAAACAAAACAGAACAAAGGGAATGTCAATGATAGGATAGACACTGAAGTTTTCCAGGTGATACAATCCTTTCTAAGGAAGTTGAAGAAGCTGGACTATGCATATCAATACTTACAACCTTCTACACACATGCAATGGAGCATCCAAATTTGCTGCATCACTGCATAGTACGGAAACCACAATGTGGGGAAAAGAACCTGCTATAGTAGGTAGTCAAAAATGCACAACGCATCACTAACACCAGCCACCCTGCCATCAGGGACATATATATAGAAAAGTGTCAGAAAAGGGCCAGTCACATCATGAAGGATCCCACCCAGAGAGAGAAGGCTACTTAGCATCTGTTAGATCCGACTGTTTAATCCTCAGAGGTAATGTTGCAACTGTTTACAATCTCGGTTAGAACATACTTGGAGTATTGTGTTCAGTTCTGGTCACATTATTATTGGTAGGATGTGGAAGGAGGACCTATCCGGGGTCCAGTACGCAAGTGCAATTACAGAGAAAGCACAGCAGCACCTCTACATCCTCAGTTGTTTGCTAAGGGTCCAACATGGCATCAAAAACTTTTTACAAGCTTATATTGATGTGATGCGCAGAGTAGATTGACTGACTGTATCACGGCCTGGTATGGAAACACCAATGGCCTTGAACGGAAAATCCTATAAAAAGCAGTGGATACAGCCCAGTACATCACAGGTAAAGCATTCCCTGCCATTGAGCACATCTACACGGAGCGTTATCGCAGGAAAGCAACGTTCACCATCAGGGATCCCTGCCAACTAGGACACGCTCTCTTCTTGCTGCTGCCACCAGGGAGAAAGTACAGCAGCCTCAGCTCTCACACCACCAGGTTCAGGAACAGTTACTACCCCTCAACCTTCAGGCTCTTGAACTAAAAGGGATACCTTCAATTGCCCCTGCAGTGAAATGTTCGCACAATTTATGGCTCACTTTCAAGTATTCTTCATCTCACGTTCTCGATATTTATTGCTTATTTATTTATTTATTATTCTTTCTTTTTGTATTTTCAGTTTGTTGTCTTTTGCATACGGATTGCTTGTCCTGATGGTGCAGTCTTTCATTGATTCTATTATGGCTATTATTGCATTATGGATTTATTGCGTATGCCTGTAAGAAAATGAATCTCAGGGTTGTATATGGTAACATAAATGCACTTTGAATCTTTAGAGGGGGTCCAGAGGAGATTTACCTAGGATACTACCTGGATTAGAAGGTATGTCTTATCAGGATAGGTTGAGTGAGCTAGGGGTTTCTCTCTGAGGAAGAGGTTGGGAAGTGACTTGTTAGAAGTGTACAAGATGATAAGAGACATAGATCGAATGGATAGCCAGAATTTAAGGTGATTGGAGGAAAGTATAGGGGGAATGTCGGATGTAAGTGGTAAGAGAGACTGATATTTTAGGGACATTTAAGAGATTCTTAGATAGGTAAATGGAAGACTATATGGAAGGGAAGGGCTAGATTGATCTTACGAGTAGGTTAAAAGGTCAGCACACCATCTATGTTCTATGTTTTGTATTGAAGGATGAAATTTTCTACATTAGTTCCTCTATTAAAAGACAGAAATCGAGTGGACGCCAGAGACTTTTACCCAGGGCGGAAATTACTAATATGAGGGGGCATAATATTAAGGTGACTGGAGGAAAGTATAGGGATAATGTCAGAGGTTTAAGTTTTTACCACACAGAGAGTGGCTGGTGCATGGAACTGGGGTGGTGGTCAAGGCAGATACATTAGAGATGTTTAAGAGACATTTACATGGATGATAGAAAAATCAAATGAATAAGCGAAGCGAAGATACTTGTATGTACACCAAGTGTGTAAGGTGTACAAGATAATCGGCATATTTAAAGTGGACAGCCAGAAACTTTTCCCCAGGGCAGAATTAGCTAATATAAGAGGGCATAATTTTAAGATAATTGGTGGAAAATATAGAGGGAATGTCAGAGGTATGTATTTTTTTCACACACATAGTGTTAAAGGCAGATAGATACATTAGAGACATTTATTTGTCACATGTACTTTGGAACATACAGTGAAAAGCATAATTTGCACCAACAATCAACTCAGTCTAAGTTTGTGCTGGAGCAGTGACAGCACACTTCCACCACCAACATAGCATGCCTACAACTCACTAACCCTAACCCGTACATCTTTGGAATGTGGGAGGAAATTGGAGCACCCAGAGGACACTCACATGGTCACAGAGAGAACATACAAACTCCTTACAGACAGTGGTGGGAATTGAACCTTCATCAGTCGCACCGTAATAGTGTTACGCTAACTATCACACTACTTTGAAGAGTCTAAACATTGGGAGTAGGACTTGAACCAAATGATTTCTACCAAGGCTAGACTGGTGTCCACTCAGCTGTGACACGATGTGGTCGAACAGGACACTTAATGCACTTGGGATACTTCCACTAATTACAATCTGTTGTAACTTCCCTACCACGACACAAACTTGGGCAGATTTCAATAATTATTGCATAATCCTACCCAGAACTATAAAATATCATCTTTGGCAAAAAGTTCTTGAATAAAGTTGTGTTACTCACATCTTGCACACTATTTTGACGAACGCAGCACAGTCCTGGAGAGCTGCCAGACTTCCTACTTCTTCTGACAATTTAAGGCTGTTAATCTGTATAAAAAACAAGAAGGCAAAACCTTAAGTGAACAAGTTAAAATCTTGAAAGTTAATGATTTGCAACACAGGCAAAGGGTATTGCCACGTTCTCTGTAACGTAAAAATAAAAAAATATTTCCACATAGATTCCATGCTCAAGTTAGTCTTAATGCCAAAAATAAAGCAAATTCCCACTAATTTTTCACATTACCAAATAAGTTAGACATTGTTAGTTAGAAACATGGAACACAGAACAGTTCAAGCCTTTTCATAAGACCATAAGACACAGAGCAGAATAAGGCCATTTAGCCCATCGAGTCTGCTCCGCCATTCAACCGTGGCTGATCCTTTTTTCCCCCTCTTCAGCCCCACTCTCTGTAATCGTTGATGCCGTGTTCAATCAGGAACCTATCAATCTCTGCCTTAAATGCACCCAATAACCTGGCCTCCACAGCTGCCTGTCATAACAAATTCCACAAATTCACCACCTTCTGGCTCAAGAGATTTCTCCACATCTGTTTTAAATGGACGCCCCTCTATCCTGAGGCTGTGCCCTCTTGTCCCAGACTGACCCACCACGGGAAACATCCTTTCCACATCTACTCCATCTAAGCCTTTCAATATTCAAAAGGTTACAATGAGATTCCCCACCCCCCACCTCATCCTTCTAAATTCCAGTGAGTAAATACCCAGAGCCATCAAATGTTCCTTGTATGATAACCCTTGCATTGCTCCCTATAACTATTGATGGTGAGGACGTGGATGTGGGGAGAACCTACAAGTATCGGGGGGCGCACCTGGATGACAGACCTGAGTGGAGCGCCTACACAGAGGCTCTGTAGAAGGAAGGCCAGAAAGGCCAGAAAGGCCACTACTTCCTGAGGAGACTGAGGTCCTTTGGAGTATGTAGGCCTCTACTTCACATGCTCTACCTTTCTGTTGTCACCAATACAACCTTCTATGCGGTGGTGTGCTGGGGCAATGGCATCAACACGGATGATGCCAAGAGGCTCAATAATCTGATTAGAGGTTGGCTCTGGGAGTCAAACTAGACTCACTGGAGGCTGTGGTAGAACAAAGGACCCTATGGAAAATCCTGGCAATTTTGGACAATGTTTCCCATGCTCTGCGTGCCACCTTGGCTAAACAGAGAAGCACTTTTAGTAACAGACTAAGACAACTGTGCTGCTCCAAAGAGCGCTATATGAAGTCATTCTTATATAGAATGACAATTAGGCTCTATAATGAGTCAACCTATAGCCAGGGAAGTGATGAACCCTCCTGTTAGACTGTTCATAGAAATTATTTTTTATTCTTTCTACTTCTCTGCTAATACTTATATCTGTGCACTAGCAATGCTACTGTAATTTCTCTTGGGATCAATAATGTATCTATCCTTCATTCCCAGAAACATTCCTGTGAACCTTCTCTGAACCCTTTGCCAACACATCTTTTCTTAAAGAGCCCAAATCTGTTCACAATACTCAAGGTGAGACCTCGCCAGTGCCTTATAAAGCCTCAGTACCACTTCCCTGCTCTAGTATTCTAGACCTCTTAAGATGAATGCTAACATGGCATTTGCCTTCCTCACCACTGACTCTACCTGCAAGTTAACTTTTAAGGTGTTTTGCACAAGGATTCCCAAGACCCTTTGTATCTCAGATTTTTGAATTTTCTCCCCTTTGAGAAAATAGTCTGCACATTTATTTCTACTACCAAAGTGCATGACCATGCATTTTCCAACATTGTATTTCATTTGCCACTCCCTTGCCTATTCTCCTAATTTGTCTAAGTCCTTCTGCATGCTATCTGCTTCCTCAGCACTACCTGTCCCTCCACCAATCTTCATATCATCTGCAAACTTGGCAACAAAGCCATCTATTCCATCATCTAAATCATTGATAAACAACATAAAAAAAAGTGGTCCCAACACCGACCCCTGTGAAACACCACTAGTCACTGGCAGCCAACCAGAAAAGGATCCTTTTATTCCCACTCACTGTCTCCTACCAATCAGCCAATGCTCCAACCACGCCAGTAACTTGCCTGTAATACCACGGGCTCTTAACTTGGTAAGCAACCTCATGTATGGCACCTTGACAGAGGCCTTCTGAAAGTCCAAATATACAACATCCACTGCATCCCCTTTATCTATACTACTTGTAATCTCCTCAAAGAATTCCAACAGATTGGTCAGGCAAGATTTTCCCTCTAGGAAACCATGCGAACTTTGACCTATCTTGTCCTGTGTCACCAAGTACTTCATAACCTCATCCTTAACAATTAACTCCAACACCTTCCCAACCACTGAAGTCAGGCTAACTGGTCTATAACTTCCTTTCTACAGTCTTCCTCTTTCCTTAAACAGTGGAGAGACATTTGCAATTCTCCAGTCCTCTGGCACCATGCCAGAGTCTAATGATTTTTGAAATGCCTCTGCAATCTTTACCGCTACCTCTTTCAGAACCTTAGGATGCAGTTCATCTGGTCCAGGTGACTATGTACCCTTAAGTCTTTCAGGTTTTTGAGCATCTTCTCTCTTGTAAAAGTAACTACACTCATTTCTCTTCCCTCACACCCTTCAACATATCACACACTGCTAGTGTCTTCCACAGTGAAGACTGATGCAAAGACGTTCAGCACATGATGTTGTGCTGACCTTTAACCTACTTGAAAATCAATCTAACCCTTCCCTCCCACATAAACCTTTAGTTCTCCTTCAACCATGTGCCTATCTAAGTCTCTGAAATCTGCCTCTATCACCACCCCTGGCAGCACATTCCATACACCCACTTCTCTCTCTGTAAAAAGAAAACTTACCTCTAATACCTCTCCACCTATACTTTCCTCCAATCACCTTAAAATTATGACCCTCGTATTAGCCATTTCTGGAAAATAATCTCTGGCTGTCCACTCTATCAATACAGATAAAAATGTATAGCAGAAGAACAGACCCTTCAGCCCATCAAACTAATGTGGTGCCAAACTAATTAAACTATTGATTAAAAGTCTAGTTAAACTAAACTAGTCCCTTATGTCTTTACATTTATATACCTCGATTCTCTACACAGTCCCCAAACCAACAGGCTCTTCAACCAGAGGGGATAGCTTCACTCACCCCAACACTGAACTGCTCCTACAACCTATGGACTCAGTTTCAAGGACTCTTCAGCTCATGTTCTTGATTTTTATTGCTTGCTTATTTATTATTATTTTATTTTTAGTTTTTTTCTCAGCTCAAGCTAGTAAAACCTGAGGTACAGGCATAGCCAAGCACATTAATTTCTTACTTGCTAGGAATTTTCAGACTATTCTTGTGGTGTTCAGTATTGTGGCTTTCTGGAGATTTGCATATATATTGTTGTGTCAGCCTAACTGTTTAATGCTGAGGATGTTCTACGAGCCTGTGGTGGCCAGTGCGATCATGTTTGCTGTTGTGTGCTGGGGCAGTAGGCTGAGGGTAACAAACACCAACAGAATCAACAAACTCATTTGTAAGGCCAGTGATGTTGTGGGGATGGAACTGGACTCTCTCACGGTGGTGTCTGAAAAGAGGATGCTGTCCAAATTGCATGCCATCTTGGACAATGTCTCCCATCCACTACATAATGTACTGGGTGGGCACAGGAGTACATTCAGCCAGAGACTCATTCCACCTAGATGCAACACACAGCGTCATAGGAAGTCATTCCTGCCTGTGGCCATCAAACTTTACAACTCCTCCCTTGGAGGGTCAGACACCCTGAGCCAATAGGCTGCTCCTGGACTTATTTCCTGGCATAATTTACATATTACTATTTAATTATTTATGGTGCAACTGTAATGAAAACCAATTTCCCCTGGGATCAATAAAGTATGACTATGACTATTTACACTGGTGAATACTGAAGCCAAGTATTCATTAAGTACCTCCACTACCTCCTGCAGCTCCATGTACGTTTTCACTCTTGCAACTGAGTGGTCCTATTCTCACACGGCTCATCCTCTTGCTCTTCACATACTTGTAGAATGCCTTGGGGATTTTCCTTAATCCTGCTCAGCAAGGCCTTCTCATGGTCCCTTCTAGCTCTCATAGTTTCATTCTTGAGCTCCTTCCTGGCACCCTTGCAATTTTCTAGAGCTCTAACTGTACCTAGTTTCTTGAACCTTTCATACGCCTTTATTTTATTTTTAACTAGATTTTCTACATCCTTTGTACATCATGGTTCTTTTACCCTATTATCCTCTCCCTATCTCAGTGGAACATACTAATGCAGAAAGCAGTGCAAATGTTCCCTGAATATTTGCCACATTTCTGCTGTGCATTTCGCTGAGAACATCTACTCCCAAGTTTCTGCCTTCCCCAATTTCCCCCTACCCCAATTAAATGTTTTCCCAAATTATATGCTCCTATCCCTCTCCAGTGCTATGGTAAAGGAGATAGATTTGTGGTCACTACCTCCAAAATGCTCTCCCACTGACAGATCTGACACCTGACCTGGTTCATTTCCCAATACCAGATCAAGTACAGCCTCTCCTCTAGTTGGTTTATCTACATATTACGTAAGGAAACCTTCCTGAACACACTTTAACAAACTCCACCCCATCTAAACCCCTTGCTCTAAGGAGATGCAAGTGGCTGAGGGATTGGAGCAGGGGGCAGGGATTCAGATTTCTGGATCACTGGGACCTCTTTTGGGGCAGGTGTGATCTGTACAAAAAGGACGGGTTGCACTTGAATCCCAAGGGGACCAATATCCTGGCAGGGAGGTTTGCTAAGGCTACTGGGGAGAGTTTAAACTAGAATTGTTGGGGGGTGAGAACCGAAGAGACTGGGGAAGAGAAGGTTGGTTCACAAATAGAGAAAGCTTATAGACAGTGCGAGACAGAGGATAGGCAGGTGATAGAGCAGGGACGCGCCCAGACCAAAGGTTTGAGATGTGTTTATTTTAACGCAAAGAGTGCTATCAACAAAGCAGATGAGCTTAGAGCGTGGATCAGTACTTGAGAGGTATGATGTGGTGGCTATTACAGAGACTTGGATGGCTCAGGAACAGGAATGGTTACTTCAAGTGCCGGGTTTTAGATGTTTCAGAAAAGACAGGGAGGGAGGCAAAAGAGGTGGGGGCATAGCACTGTTGATCAGAGATAGTGTCACGGCTGCAGAAAAGGTGGACGTCATGGAAGGATTGTCTACGGAGTCTTTGTGGGTAGAGGTTAGGAAAAGGAAGGGGTCAATAACTCTACTGGATGTTTTTTTACAGGCCACCCAATCGTAACAGGGATATCGAGGAGCAGATAGGGAAACAGATCCTGGAAAGGTGTAATAATAACAGAGTTGTCGTGATGGGAGATTTTAATTTCCCAAATATCGATTGGCATCTCCTAGAGCAAGGGGTTTAGATGGGGTGGAGTTTGTTAGGTGTGCTCAGGAAGGTTTCTTGACACAATATGTAGATAAGCCTGCAAGAGGAGAGGCTGTACTTGATCTGGTATTGGAAATGAACCTGGTCAGGCGTCAGATCTCTCAGTGGGAGAGCATTTTGGAGATAGTGATCATAATTCTATCTCCTTTACAATAACATTGGAGAGAGATAGGAACAGACAAGTTAGAAAAGCGTTTAATTGGAGTAAGGGGAATTATGAGGCTATCAGGCAGGAAATTGGAAGCTTAAATTGGGAACCGATGTTCTCAGGGAAAAGTACGGAAGAAATGAGGCAAATGTTCAGGGGATATTTGTGCAGAGTTCTGCATAGGCACGTTCCAATGAGACAGGGAAGTTATGGTAGGGTACAGGTACTGTGGTGTACAAAGGCCATAATAAATCTAGTCAAGAAGAAAAGCTTACAAAAGGTTCAGAGAGCTAGGTAATTTTAGAAATCTAGAAGATTATACAGCTAATAATAAGCTTAAGAAGAAAATTAGGAGAGCCAGAAGGGGCCATAAGAAGGCCTTGGTGGGCAGGATGAAGGAAAACCCCAAGGCATTCCACAAGTACGTGAAGAACAAGAGGATAAGATGTGAAAGAATAGGACCTATCAAGTGTGACAGTGGGAAAGTATGTATAGAACCGGAGGAAATAGCAGAGGTACTTAATTAATACTTTACTTCAGTATTCACTATGGAAAAGGATCTTGGTGATTGTAGGGATGACTTGCAGCAGACTGAAAAGCTTGAGCATATAGATATTAAGAAAGAGGATGTGCTGGAGCTTTTGGAAAGCATCAAGTTGGATAAGTCGCCGGGACCAGATGAGATGTACCCCAGGCTACTGTGGGAGGCAAGGGAGGAGGTTGCTGAGCCTCTGGTGACGATCTTTGAATCATCAATGGAGATGGGAGAGGTTCCAGAGGATTGGAGGGTTGCGGATATTGTTCCTTTATTCAAGAAAGGGAGTAGAGATAGCCCAGGAAATTATAGACCAGTGAGTCTTACCTCAGTGGTTGGTAAGTTGATGGAGAAGATCCCAAGAGGCAGGATTTATGAACATTTGGAGAGGTATAATATGGTTAGGAATAGCCAGCATGGCTTTGTCAAGGGCAGGTCGTGCCTTACGAGCCTGATTGAACTTTTTCAGGATGTGACTAAACACATTGATGAAGGAAGATCAGTAGATGCAGTGTATATGGATTTCAGCAAGGTATTTGATAAGGTACCCCATGCAAGGCTTATTGAGAAAGTCAGGAGGCATGGGATCCAAGGGGACATTGCTTTGTGGATCCAGAACTGGCTTGCCCACAGAAGGCAAAGGGTGGTTGTAGACAGGTCATATTCTGCATGGAGGTCAGTCACCAGTGGAGTGCCTCAGGGATCCGTTCTAGGACCCTTATTCTTCATGATTTTTATGAATGACCTGGATGAGGAAGTGGAGGGATGGGTTAGTAAATTTGCTGATGACACAAAGGTTGGAGGTGTTGTGGATAGTGTAGAGGGCTGTCAGAGGTTACAGCGGGCCATTGATAGGATGCAAAACTGGGCTAAGAAGTAGCAGATGGAGTTCAACCCAGATAGGTGTGAGGTGGTTCATTTTGGTAGGTCAAATATGACAGAATATAGTATTAATGGTAAGACTCATGGCAGTGTGGAGGATCAGAGGGATCTTGGGGTCCGAGTCCATAGGACACTCAAAGCAGCTGCGCAGGTTGACTCTGTGGTTAAGAAGGCATACGGTGCATTGGCCTTCATCAATCATGGAATTGAATTTAGGAGCCGAGAGGTAATGTTACAGCTATATAACACCCTGGTCATACCCCACTTGGAGTACTGTGCTCAGTTCTGGTCACCTTACTACAGGAAGGATGTGGAAGCCATAGAAAGGGTGCAGAGGAGATTTACAAAGATGTTGCCTGGATTGGGGTGCATGCCTTATGAGAATAGGTTGAGTGAACTTGGCCTTTTCTCCTCGGAGCGAAGGAGGATGACAGGTGACCCGACAGAGGTGTCTAAGATGATGAGAGGCATTGATCGTGTGGATAGTCAGAGGCTTTTTCCCAGGCCTGAAATGGTTGCCACAGGAGGACACAGCTTTAAGGTGCTGGGGAAGTAAGTATAGAGGAGATGTCAGGGGTAAATTTTTTACTCAGAGTGTGGCAAGTGCGTGGAATGGGCTGCCAGCAACGGTGGTGAAGGCGGATACGATAGGGTCTTTTAAGAGATAGGTACGTGGAGCTTAGAAAAATAGAGGGCTATGGGTAAGTCCAGTAATTTCGATGGTAGGGACATGTTCGGCACAACTTTGTGGGCCGAAGGGCCTGTATTGTGCTGTAGGTTTTCTATGTTCTAATATTACTCTATTATTATTGCACTATTCCAGAATCTGCCTCTTTATCTGCTCCTCAATGTCTCTGTTACTACTGGGGGGGGGGGGGGGGGGGAGAGTGGGTCTATAAAAAACACCCAGTAGAGTTATTGCCTCCTTCCTGTTTCTGACATCTACCCACAATGACTCATGACTCCATGACTTCCTTTTCTGCAGCCATGATACTATCCCTGATTAGCAGTGCCACTCTCCCACCTCTTTTGCCTCCCTCCCTGTTCTTTTTGAAACATCTAAAGCCTGGCACACTCAGCAGCATTCCTGCCCCTGAGTCATCCAGGTCTCTGTAATGGCCACAACATCATTGTTCCAAGTATTGATCCACGCTCTAAGTATATCTGCCTTGCTTATGATACTCCTTGCATTAAAATAAGACACATCTCAAACCATCTACCTATCCTTCCTCACAAACTCCCTACAAGGTGTCACTACTTGTGCGACAATTGCCCCATCCTCTGCCTTTTCACTTCGGTTCCCACTCCCCTGCAAATCTAGTCTAAACCCTCCCCAACAGAATTAGCAAACCTCCCTCCCAGGATATTGGTTCCCCTCCAGTTCAGATGTAACCCATCCCACTTGTACAGGTCACCCCTTCCCCAGAAAACGTTCCAATAATTCAAGAACTTGAAACCCTGCCCCACGCACCATCTCCTCAGCCACTCATTCATCTGCACCATCTTCCTGTTCTGACCTTCCCTAGCTCATGGCACTGGGAGTAATCCAGAGATTACCACCTTGGAGGTCCTGCTCTTCAGTCTCCTTCCTAACTCCCTGAACCTACTGCGCACAGGACCTCTACCCCTCTCCTGCCTTTGTCATTGTTACCAACAAGTACCACAACCTCTGGCTGCTCACCCTCCCCTTCAAGAATATTCTGCAACCGCATCCTGGACCCTACCACCCGGGAGGCAACACATTATCCTGGTGCCTCTTTTGCTGCCACAGAATCTCCTATCTGTACTCCTAAATATCCAGTCCCCTACGAATATTGCTCTGCCTGACTTCACCCAACCCTTCTGAGGCTCAGAGCCAACCACAGTGCTATTGGTCTGGCTGCTGCTGCCTTGCCCAGATAGGTCATCTCCCTCAGCAGTATCCAAAGGGATATAGCTCTTGCTGAGGGGAATGGCCACATGCACTCACAACTTTCTCCCTTTACCTCTCTTGGTGTTCACCCATCTACTCCCGAATTCTATACTCTGGGTGTAACCACCTGCTCAAAAGTCATTATCTATCAAATAAACGCTCTGCCACCCGGATGATCCCTAATACATCCAACTCCAGCTCCAGCTCCTTAATGCCGTCTTTCAAGAGTTGGAGATGGCTGCACTTCCCATGAATTCCCACATCCTACAAGAGGAGCATTCCACTGCCATTATCTGCCATCCTGCCTACACTGTACAATGGGCAACCAAGACCAAATCTTCTAATGTGTGTCTTTGGCCTCAGTCTCTTCTCGTTGAAGCCTCTTTGAGTCAAAGCCTGACAGTCCTACCCTCGCCGCTGGCCTACTCCTGACAATGGCCACCCCGCTTGCCCCTTCTGTACTTCTGTTTAATTTTCGGTGCTCTGCTCCTGACGCTAATTGGACTCCTGGAATTCCGAATGCCCGTGAAGCTCTCCTTTCATACAAGCTTCGCCAAACTGCGAGTAAGCTCTTTGAAGTGCTCTGCTCCCAGCGCTGATTGGACCGCTGGAATGTTCATCCATTGCTTGTGTTGTATCCTGCTGCCCTGTTTTGTATTCTGTGAGCTCTATTGCACATTCCTTTATCTTTAATGCTCTGCATTTACCCAGTCCAAAGGCCATGTTTAGATCTTCAGAAAATATTTCTATCTGATTTAATTACTTCAGCTTTACTGACGGAGGAACATATAATTTCAAACCATCCATGTGTAGAAGGTGTGTCAAGGTATGATTTGTTTGGTTGTTTCTGATTTGATATCCAATTCACTGGATATCAGTAAAACTAGACAGACCCATAGTGGGCTCAGAGAGTCGCCCTGAAAATGCCTCAGTTTATTCTGTTAATGGTGGTTGTTCACTTTTGGTTAATAGATAGAGTGATTATAGTACGCCAATAGTTCATCAGATGTTGTGGGAATTTCACAAGTATTGGGTATAGCTTATATATATTAAGAGCTTCTATTACCCATCAGTGTAGGACAGAATTAAATGCTTTATGATATTCAATACAAGAACATGAAAGATTTCTGCTTTTCCTCTGGGCTAGATTTAGAATTACATAATTTGTTCTTTACATCCTTTCATACTCTCATAGCATCCTTTCTGCTCTTCTGCAAGTTATTTTCGTTATTATTATTTCTTTTTGTATTTGCAGAATTTGTTGTTTTTTGCATGCTGGTTGTCCACCCTGTTGGTGCAGTTTTACACTGACTCTATTATGGCATTGGATTCGTTGAGAAAATGAATCTCAGGGCTGTATATATACTTTGATAATAAGTTTACTTTGAACAATCTCTCCATATCCACTCTGTCCAGGCCTTCCACTATTTGACAGGTTTCAATGACATTCCCCCCTCATTCTTCTAAACTCCAGCAGGTACAAGTCCAGAGCTATCGCTCTTCAAATGTTAACCCTTTCATTCTCACGAGCCTCTGCTGAACACTCTCCAATTCCAGTACATCCTTTCCTAGATAAAATGCCCTGACCTGCTCACAATACTGACCCACGCCTTATAAAGCCTCAGCATCACACACTTCATTACCCTCTTATTTCTGTGCAACCTCAGACCTAGTTACATGATTGGCTCTCAAACAGTTCTCAGCTCAGAAACAATGAGATGGACAATAAAACCTGGTTGGGTCCTCATCCCAAACAACGAATGACTGAAGGCAGATCTAAGTATTCACTTAATTCCATGCATAGCAGAGGACAGCCTGCCTGTGCTTTACAGAACACCAACTACCACACCCCACCCAGAGCATGACTCATATACCAAGTCCATTTCCACTCAATCAGATCTTTGAGACGATGATGGCCTGGCAAAGAATCGGGAATTATCCCAGTATTAAAAAGCAGAAAGTGAAGAAAAAATATTGACTTAATTGTACACTCAGTGGCCACTTTATTAGGTTGACCTGTACATCTTGTTAATGCAGATATCTAATCAGCCAATCATGTGGCAGCAACTCAATGCATAAAAGCACGCAGACACGGGTCAAGAGGATCAGTTGTCTGTGGAATGATTGTTGGTGCCAGATGGGATGATTTGAGTATCTCAGAAACTGCTGATCTCCTGGGATTTTCACTCACAACAGTCTCTAGAGTTTACAGAGAATGGGGCAAAAGAAAAAAACAAAAAAAAATCCAGTGAGTGGCAGTTCAGTGGGTGAAAACACCTTGTTAACGAGAGAGGTCAGAGGAGAATGGCCAGACTGGTTCAAACTGACAGGAAGGCAACAGTAACTCAAATGACCATGTGTTACAACAGAGGTGTGGAGAAGAGCACAACTAGTGAAACTTGAATTGGATGGGCTACAGTAGCACAAGACCACACCTCGTTCCACTCCTGTACCTAATAAAATGGCCACTCAGTGTATTGACTTTTTTAAAATAGTAATCAATAACTGGGGTCTGTATGGGCATGGTGTGCTTAAAGTCCAAATTCTGTCTCATACCCCACAGACAAACACTGAGCTCGATGCTCACCCATTTGACCAAGGCATCGGCCTTTGTCCTGTGCACTGCCATTGTGCTGTTGAGAGTGATCTGGAAAGAAAAGAAAAAGGCATTAATCGAGAAGACATCACACACAGGATGGAAATCTGGTCTGAACCACGACTGGGCAGTGCATTAAAACAAAATCTCATCAGCTTACTATCCCACAGACTGCTAAAGTCCATTTTGAAATTGTGGATTTTGGGAATCCCGAGGTGAAAACCAGAACTAGGATCAAGTTTTGCCAACAGCTGAGCAGGCCAAGTCGTTGTGTTATATTTAAGGCAGACAATGAGAGGCTCCTGATTAATCAGGGTGTCAAAGGTTACAGGAAGAATGCAGAAGAATGGGGTTGACAGGGATAATAAATTAGCCATGATGCAGTGACGGAGAAGACTCGTAGGGCTGAATGGACTAATTCTATTCCTAGGTCTTAGGTTTATTTCCACTGACATATGTCGTGAAACTTTTTTGAAAACTAGTTCAAATCTTGCGGCTGAAGTACAGTGTGAAAAACAAAAATTTACTGTCAGTTATAATAATATACAAATAAATAAGTAGAACAAAAAAGAGCAAAAAAAGCAAAGTAATATTTAATGAATATACTGCTGGTGGCTGGTAAAAAGACTCTTACCAGGAAATGGTTATCACAGGACAGCCCAACTTTAAACACATGGGTGGAAATTACAATGGACAGTTACAAAATTGAGAAGATAACAGTATCTGTTAATCATAAATTGGAACAATTTGATTCATACTGGGAAAAATGGTTTAACTACATAACACCCCATAGGCCTGATCTTATTCTCACAAATCAATGATTATGTTGTTAAAAAAAATCACTCCCTACTTGTACAGTTTTCTTTTTGTTTCTTTCCTTTCTATAAGTGTATACCTCAGATAAATACTATGTGGAGATATGTGGCAAACATGAATATATGATATACACACACAGTATCCGAAATACATCTTATGGAAATGTTTGTATGATGATGAATTTCAATAAAAAATAAATTACAAAAAAAAAAGCAAAGTAGTGTCATGGCTTCATGGACCACTCAGAAACCTAACGTTGGAGGGGAAGAAGCTGTTCTTAAAATGTTGAGGGTGTATCTTGAGGCTCCTGTACTCCTTCCCAATGTGGTAATGAGAAGAGGGTATGTCCTGGACAGTGGGGGTCCTTAATAACGAATGTCACCATTTCACCTTTCGAAGATGTCCTCAACTGAAGGGAGGGGGGAAAATTCTCTTCCCCCAAAATTACAAGGCTTTCTGCTGGCAACCACTGCTAGGAAAAATTCCACACAATTCGGAGAGCAGAAAAGCTTTGCATCAGTATTAGATTTATTATAGTTGGCTGTGACAGGCAGTATCAGTAGAGAAAGAGACTGAGGTAGCTAGTCCTTCCACAAACAGGAAAGGTTCGTATCAGAAATCTTTGAATTCAACATGATATCTTAAGGACTGCCAGGCACCTTCTGCTGACTTTGGGTCTATTATCACCGACATGTGATGTGAAATTTGTTAAATTAGCAGCAGCAGTTCAATGCAATACATAATCTAGCAGAGAAAAAATAATAATAACTAAAATGTAAAAAAAAGTAAATCAATTACAGTAGACATATATTGAATAGATTTTTTAAAAGTGAGGTAGCGTCCAAAGCTTCAATGTCCATTTAGGAATCGGATGGCAGAGGGGAAGAAGCTGTTCCTGAATCGCCAAGTGTGTGCCTTCAGGCTTCTGTACCTCCTACTTGAACAGTGAAAAAAGGACTGCCCTGGGTGCTGGAGGTCCTTAATAATGGACGCTGCCTTTCTGACACACCATTCCCTGAAGATGTCCTGTGTACTTTGTAGGCTACTACCCAAGATGGAGCTGACCAGATTTACAATCTTCTGCAGCTTCTTTCGGTCCTGTGCAGTAGCCCCTCCACACCAGACAGTGATGCAGCCTGTCAGAATGCTCTCCACAGTACAACTATAGGAGTTTTTGAGTGTATTTGTTTGATATGCCAAATCTCTTCAAAGTCCTAATGAAGTATAGCCGCTGTCTTGCCTTCTTTATAATTACATCAATATGTTGGGACCAGGTTAGATCCTCAGAGACCTTGACATCCAGGAACTTGGAACTGCTCACTCTCTCCACTTCTGATCCCTCTATGAGGATTGGTATGTGTTCCCTCGTCTTACCCTTCCCGAAGTCCACAATCAGCTCTTTCATCTTACTGACGTTGAGTGCCAGGTTGTTGCTGCGGCACCACTCCACTAGTTGGCATATCTCACTCCTGTTACTACGATAACAAAGGACACTGGAGTAACTTTATACTTTCTTGTCACCAAACAATTGATACTAGAACATACAATCATCACAGCGATATTTGATTCTGCGCTTCCCGCTCCCTGGATTACAAATTGATGGTAAATATTAAAAATTTAAATTATAAATCATAAATAGAAAATAGAAAAATGGGAAGTAAGGTAGTGCAAAAAAACCGAGAGGCAGGTCCGGATATTTGGAGGGTATGGCCCAGATCCGGGTCGGGATCTGTTCAGCAGTCTTATCACAGTTGGAAAGAAGCTGTTCCCAAATCTGGTCGTACGAGTCTTCAAGCTCCTGAGCCTTCTCCCAGAGGGAAGAGGGACGAAAAATGTGTTGGCTGGGTGGGTCATGTCTTTGATTATCCTGGCAGCACTGCTCCAACAGCGTGCGGTGTAAAGTGAGTCCAAGGACGGAAGATTGGTTTGTGTGATGTGCTGCGCCGTGTTCACGATCTTCTGCAGCTTCTTTCGGTCTGGACAGGACAACTTCCATACCAGGTTGTGATGCACCCTAGAAGAACGCTTCCTACGGTGCATCTATAAAAATTAGTGAGGGTTTTAGGGGACAGGCCAAGTTTCCTTAGTTTTCTCAGGAAGTAAAGGCGCTGGTGGGCCTTCTTGGCAGTGGACTCTGCTTGGTTGGACCAAGTCAGGTCACTTGTGATATTGACCCCAAAGAACTTAAAGCTTTTGACCTGTTCCACTTGCGCACCACCGATGTAAATGGAGTTGTGCGGTCTGCTACTCCTTCTGAAGTCAACAACCAATTCCTTCGTCTTGCTGATGTTGAGGGATAGGTTATTGTCTTCGCACCATGCCACCAGGTTCTTAATTTCCTCTCTGTACTCAAACTCATCATTACCCAAGATATGGCCCACAATTGTGGTGTCATCAGCAAACTTATATATTGAGTTCAATGGAAACTTGGCTACACATTCATGGGTGTACAGTGAGTACAACAGGGGGCTGAGTACACAGCCTTGTGGGGCACCGGTGCTCACAGTGATTGTAGAGGAGAGCTTGTCCCCTATTTTTACAGCCCGGGTCCTGTCTGTGAGGAAGTTGAAGATCCAGCTGCGGACCTGAGTGCTAAGGCCCAGGTTCCGGAGCTTAGGAATCAGTTTATTTGGAATGATGGTATTAAAGGCAGAGCTATAGTCAATGAAAAGGAGCCTTACGTATGCGTCTTTATTCTCCAGCTGTTCTCAGGAGGAATGTAGGGCCAAAGAGATAGCATCTGCCATCTTGGCACTTGGAACACAGTAGATTTTGCAGATGCTGGAAATCCAAAACAGCACACATAAAACACTGGAGAAACTCAGCAGGTCAGGCAGTATCAATGGAAGTGATTAGGAAGTCGACACTTTGTAAACACAGGAGATTCCGTAGATCCTGGAAATCCGGAGTAACTCTCACAAAATGTTGGAGAAACTCAGCAGGTTAGGCAGCATCTATGGAGAGGAATGAACAGTGCACGTAACAGGGCCAAGGTCCTTCATCAGGATGGGAATGGAAGAGGAAGATGTCAGAATAAGATGGGGAGAGGGGGAAGAAGATCAGCTAGGTGATGGGGTGAAGCCAGGTGGGTGGTGGTGGTGGTGGGGGGGGGGGGGGAATGAAACGAGAAGCTGAGAAGTACTACGTGTAAAAGGCAAAGAGCTGGAGAAGGAAGCTGATAGGAAAGGAGAGCTGACCATGGGAGAGAAGGAAAGAGGGGGAATTTGGTTTATTATTGTTAGATGCACCTTGGTAAGGTGAAAAACCTGCTTCACATACCATCCATACATAATTCATCACAACAGTGCATCAAGGTAGTACAAAGGAAAACAAATAAGAATAAAGTGCTACAGTTACTGAGAAAGTGCAGTGCAGGCAGACAATAAGGTGCAAGGTCAAAACAAGGTAGGTTGTGAGGTCAAGAGTCCATCTTACCATATTAGGAAGCCACTCAATATTCTTATAACAGTGGGATAGAAACTATCCTTGGGCCAAGTGGTATGTGCTTTCATCTCTTCTGCCTGATGGAAGGGGGAGAAGAGGGTGTCCAGAGGGTGTCTTTGGTGTCTGTTTTAATGAGACAGTGAGAAGTGTAGACAGAGTGGATGGGGGGGGGGGGCTGATGTGCTGAGCTGGATTCACAACTCTCTGCAGTTTCTTGTGGTCATGTGAAGCACAGTTCCCATACCAAGCTATGAGGCAACCAGATCAAATACTTTCTATACTGTACTGATAAATACTGGGAAGGGTCAATGGGCCAAATAGTGCAGGTCTGCTCCTCTGTTTTATAGTCTTTGCCGTGGTGCCACAGGGGGAGAGTAGGGCACTTTGATACAAGGCAAACTGACATTATCAATCAAGGATGGCATGAAGATTGGCAGATTGAAGATTGACGAGGGTGTGGAAGGTAGTGATGGTGTAATGGTCTGAAAAATGGTAGATGGAGTTTACATGGGAGTCAATGCATTTTGTAAGCTTGAGAGTGCACACTGAATGGTAGGGGAGTATGGAGGAACAGAGCGACCTTAAAGAATAGGTGTACAAATCCTTGAAGAATACAACACAGGTAGATAATATGATACACGATTCTCAGCTTCAATGGACAGAGCACTTGAGAAGAGAAGAATCGAGGTTACACTCAGCTTTCTAAAGCCTTGGTCTGACCTCAGCTGAAGTAGAGTGGATAGTGATGGTCGCCATGCTACAGGAAGGACAGAGCATGAAGAACCTTTACCAGAGATGGAACAGTTGTAAGAAGAGTGACCGGTAAAGTTGGGACTATTTTCCCTGGAGCAGAGGAGGTTAAGAGTGGACATGATTGACTGAAGTACATAAAATTGTGGTGAGTATAGACAGAGTATGTAAAACACTGAACAGTACCTCTTTAAGTATACCCATTGACTTGGCCCATCGAGTCTGCTCCACCATTGCATCATGGCTGATTTATTATCCCTCTCAACCCCATTCCCCTGCCTTCTCCCCATAACCTCTGACATCATTACTAATCAAGAACCTATCAATCTCTACTTTAAATCTACCCAATGACTTGGCCTCCATAGCCGTCCATGGCAATGAATTCCAGATTCCCCACCTCTGGCTACGAGTTCCTCCTCGTCTGTTTTGAAGGGACGTGACGTCCTCCTATTCTGTGGGATAAAATAGCCCTTCGGCCCAGGATGAGTACCAATTCTTCAACGTGCTCCAAGAATAATCTAACCCTTCCCTACTGCAGGGACCTCTATTTTTCTTTCATCCATGTGGCTATCTCAGAGGGCCTGCCTCTACCACCACCCATGGCAGAGCGTTCCCGTTACCCACCGTTCTCTGTGTTTAAAACCTCCCCCTTTACTTTCCTGCAATCACCTGAAAATTGTACTCCCTTATATTAGCCAATTTCCACCCTGGGAAAATGTCTCTGGTTGTTCACTTGATCTATGCCTCTTGTCATCTTGTATACTTCTATCAAGTCACCTCTCATCCTCCTGCAATTATGATGGTGTAGATAGGGTGGACTGCAGGGAACTTTTCCCCATCTCCGAAGCAGATAAAGTTAGAACACACATATTTAGGAGAAGGGGGGAAAAAAATCAGAGTGTATACAAGGGGGATCTTCTTCAGCCAAAAACTGAAAAGTACTTATAACACACTGCTTGTGAGAGTGGATGACGCCGAGCCGCTTTCAGAATTTCAGTGTCTAGACACATACAAATTGCCTAGTCATAGAACTCTACGGACCAACCTATTACAACAATAGCAACCCAGGTACAATTCCGCCACTGTGTACATCCTCCATGACACTGCGTGAGTCTCATCCGATTTCCAAAGGTGTCCAGGTTAGGTTAATTGATCAGATGGATGTAATTGGGCATATAGGCTCATTGGGCTGGAAGGCTCTGTTTCCATAATATATCTCTAAAATAAATCATTCAAAAAGATGCGCAGTATTTGGCATGGACTAATTGGGCCGAATGGCCTGTTTCTCTGCTGTAACTCATGTGCATCAGAATTGGCTGGTACTGATGAAGGGTCAGGTTTCCCCCCCTTCCACAGACACTGCCTGGGTAATCCAGCAAGCGACAAGTGGGCTGTATCTCAGTCCCACACGTGCTTCTGTTTCTCAAACAGATTTAAAGATTGACTTTGTCACCCCGTACATCGAAACATACAGTGAAATGCATCGCTTGCATCAACAACTGACACAGCCCTAGGGCACACTGGAAGCAGCCCACATAGGCCGCCATGCTTCTGGCACCAACATAACTGGAGCAGAACACTGGTCTTTGTTCTTTAACAGACATCTCCTCTTCAAAAATGTTTTCTCACTTTTTACAGATCTGTTAAAGGATCATTGTGCTGAAATTCTGCCTTCCACAGATGCAGCCTGACATGATGGATTTTCATTCCAAAACTCCAGCATCTGCTCTTCTTATTGTGCCTCCAGATGCCAGAGACTTGTGCTAATTGAAAATGGAAGATCAAATCCCAACCAAGAGATTCTGCAGACTCTGGAAATCCAGAGTAACACACACAAAACAGGGAGGAGCTTAGGAGGATTAATGGCGCCCAATGGTAACTCCTCTGCTTGCATCTTCGGACACAGCTCTACTTCCATCTTTAATATCTTCATCTTTTCCTTTCAGGGTTCTTTTGAAGACCCTGACCTGGAGTTACACACTGACGTTTTTTTGCGGGAATGGGACTCGCTCTCTGGGTCTCACAAATGGCCGTTATTCAGCACGCCAAGGGCTCGGACTAAGAGAGCTTCACTCGCTTTCGGGGGACTGAGTTTTCATGGCTCTGGAGATTGGGGGGGGGAGAAAATCAGAGGTCGGTGTCCAAGCAGAAGATCGGTGTTTCGTGGGAGATGGAAGATCTAAGGCTGTGTGCTCAGAGACTCGAGTTCTTTGGGCACAGAGCTCAGAAAAAACAACGCAACGGACTTTTAACATCGTAACCCAGCAAAGAGTTGTTTGTAATGTCTCCCCTCTCGCTGTGAAACGGAGACACCTCTCTCTCCCTCATTAGGGAGAGAGACAGCCTGTGGTATGTCGAATACCAGGTGAATGCGTGGTCTTTGGAGTACTGCAAGCCTGTGTCTTTGCTGTTGCTTCGCTCACGTTTGAGTGCTTAGTGGTGGACGCCGATGCTTTTTTTTTGCCAGTGGAGGGAGGGGGTAATTGTTGCTTGCTGCTACTTACACACTTACACGCAGGAGGGAGGGGAGCGGGGGGGGGGTGACTCTGGAGTTCTAACATTCAACCGTCACTCATTCTTTGGGGCACTCCTCTGTTTTCGTGGATGTTTGCGAAGAAAAATTATTTCAGGATGTATATTGCATACATTTCTCTGACATTAAATGTACCTTTGAAAGAAAATGCTGGAGGAACGTAGCAGGGTAGGCAGCATCCCTGCAAGAGGAATGGTGTTTTGTATTGTGAGAGCCTGGTTAGTTTGGTCTGTAGGGATAATTAATGGCTGATCACAGTCAAGTAGAAAATGGCTTCCATTTCAAAAGCAACATGCACAAAATCCTGGAGGTCAACTCAGGTCAGGCCACTCTATGGAAATGAGCAAACAGTAAACATTTCATACTGAGACCCTTCATCAGGACTGAATTAAATCCCGATAGGGTGCTATAACTTAATCCTGCTTCAAAATAAATAATTTTTTAAAAATGTTTTTAGGAAAGGTTAACTCAGCAGGTCCAGCAGCATCTACAGAGGGGATGCTTTAGGTCGAAACCCTTCATGAGTCCCTGGCAATAAATATATAAAATATGTAACAAAGTGGTCTGTCTGGTAAAGATCGGCTAGCACCATGCACTCAGTCATCGATGACGGGTCTTGACCCGAAACAGCAGCTGTTCATCCACCTCCATGGATGCTGCCCGACCTGCTGAGTTCCTCCAGCATTTTGTGAGAGTTTCTCTAGATTTCCAACATTGGCAGAATCTCTTGTGTTTTAGAAAAGGTTACTTTGAAGGTCTCAAGTTTTGTAAAAATGTCTAATTTAATTATAGAAAAGGAAAATTTACCCAGTCTGAACACAGTAACAAGTCCAATACCACACCAACATTATTAACTATCGTCTAGAAAGACAACCCTGGTGTACCACAATGGGATTTGTGACACTGTGGCTCTTTGAGGCCGCCATTTGTCCATTGACACTGTGCCAGTTTTCAGTCACAGTGCAATTTCTCCCCACCCCTTTCCTCCTCGCTACAGAGAGCTCCCAGTGACCAAGAATGGGCAATTAACGCTAGACTTGGCCAGGTCCCCGGACTGTGGTGCGTTCGCTTTAACAGAGAAGCCAGCGAGGCTGTTCACAGTCGGAGCTGGCGAGCTCCTGACGTGCGTAGCGGGCTCAGGAAGAACAGACGCTCGCCTTGCCTTGCGGGACGCGCCGGGGCTGGGAATGAGCCAAGGCCCCAATTTCTCTGGCACAGGAACGACAGCGGGCTCCAGATCGCCGCAGCCACTTATTCCAAAGAGGGTGTGGTCACCGTTCCGCCCGATCTGAGCAACGAATACATTAATTAAATATGCAACAAAGCGGCCTGCGTGGTAAATAAAAACTCAGCTTGCACAAAGCACGCAAGGTCCCGCCTGCCGGTTGGTTTTGCATCGAAACGATCTTTTGCAACGCGATTTGGCAACAATTGCAGGAGTTTTTTTTGTGTGCGTGTTTTTTTTTTGCAGAGGATCATGTTGCATTAGTGCAGGCGGGGAGAAAGCAGCGCTGCTGGGCCCAGAGTTGTATCCCAGAGCTGGTTATCCGGCTCCCGGACTTGCAGCCTCACCCCCCTCGGTAACAGCGAGAATCACCCACCCACCCGCGCCTACCTGCGTGCCCGGAGCCGGCTGACCCCGCCGCCGCTGCCGCCAGCTCTCCTCCTTCCCCCCGGGGAGGGAGCGAACAAAAACAACAGCGTACTAACAGTATACACGGCGCTGGGCCCGGGCTGCCGCCTCTTCCTGTTACGTCGCTTCCCTCCCCTCGGGCTCGGGCTCGGGCTGCTCTGTGTACACACACACAGAAAAACACTCACGTTCAGCCCAGAAAACCTGATCAGTTACTTGAAATCCACAGCAACACACACAAAACTAATTCCTCAGCATTGTGTGCGTGTCACACAGCCCAGGCCCGCGAAAATATCCCCTCTACTGAGATATTGGCCCTTCGAATTTTACATTAACACAAGTCTTCCCCCATCTCTTCTACTCCAAGGGAAATAATTATCTTTTATATATCATTCTCAGATACATGCACAAACTGTCGAAGGAACTCAGAACCTGCTGATTTCTGTGTGTTGCACTGCAGAATCAGCTGCAGAAATTATAGGAAAGACATGGAAGCTTTAGAGACGATGCTGCCTGGATTAGAGAGCATGTTTTATGAGTAAAGGTTGGACTTTTCTCTTTGGAATGAAGGAGGATGGGTGTTGACTTGATAGAGGTACAGATAGAGTGGACAGCCAGAGACTTTCCCAGGGTGGAAATGGCTAAAATGAGAGGACTGCATTTTAAGATGACGGAAGGAAAGTATAGGTGGCAGAATGTCAGAGGTAGGTGTTTCCATTTACACAGGAAGTGTTGGTGCACAGAATGCCCTGCTATGGGTGGTGGTATAGGCAGATAGATTAGGGACAATGACGGGACTTTTGTAGGGGCATGGATAGAAAACTGTAGGGCTATATGAGAGGGAAGGGTTAGTTTGATCTTGGAGTAGGTTAAAAGGTGGTACAACATTAGGAGCTGAAGGGCCTATGTTCCTGAGTATTTGATTTACTCTCAGTTAAACACTGTTTACCCATATTTTAATCTCAGAATTGTTATTTATTTACTGAGACATGCGCAGCAATAAATGCACCTATTTAACCTTAGCCTAATCACAGGACAATTTATAATGACCAATCAGCCTGTGTCTTTGGACATGGGAGGAACCCCACATAATCAAGGGAGGACATACAAATCCTTTACAGATAATGCTGGAATTGCACTCTGAACTACGACGCTCCAAGCTGTAATAGCGTCACACTAAACACTATGCCACTGTGGCACACGTATAAATGGGTTCCCAGTCCTGCCAACATCCTTGTAAATTTGCTCTCCACTCAACAGGAGACAAACTAACTACCTATCTCTGATCCTCATTGTCCAGAGCCCCACCCATCAGTACCCCCCACCCCCACAGAGGGTAACTGGTGCCTGGGAGAAGTGGTGGCGGCAGATGCAATGGTAACTTTTGAGAGACATTCAGATAGTTCCACAGACAGACTGGGAAAGGTGGAATATCAACCAGATAAGAGCCTCCACAACCCTCCCATCCATGCACTTATCCAAACTTCACTTAAGTTTTTCAAACAAACCCTCACCTATCGCTTCAATTGGCAGCTTGTTCCACATTCTCACCACCCTCTGAGTGAAGAAGTTCCCTTTCGTGAACCTCAGTGGAAAAAGCCTTCTTACATTTGCCCCATCTATACCCTTCATCATTTTGTATACCTCTATCAAATCTCCCCTCATTCTCCTACACATCAAAGAACAAATTCCTAACCTACTCAACCTTTCCTTACAACTCAGATCCTCCAGTCCTAGCAAAATTCTCGTAAATTTTCCCTGTATTCTTTCAGGCTAATTGATCTTTCCTGTAGGGAGGGGACCAAAACTGCACACAATACTCCAAATTAGGCCTCATCAACATTGTATACATCTGCAACAACCCGAGGTTGTGGTGGGTGCAAGCTGCAAGTGTCACCATGTTTCAGGTGCCAACACAAGTTGCCCACAACTTACTAATTCTAACCTTTAATTCTTTGGAATATGGGAGGAAACTGGAGCACCTGGATGCCTCCCATATTCCATAGGAATATAAGAGGGCATCATTTTAAGGTGTTTGCAGGGAAGTATGGAAGGGCATAAATAGAGTGCTGGTTGTGTGGAACACGCTGTCAGGGGTGGTGATAGAAGTTAAGGACATTTAAGAGACTCTTAGAAAGGCACATGCTGAAAGAAAAATGGAGAGTTGTATAGGAGGGAAGGATTAGATTATTCTTGGATTCTTATTCTTTATAAGGTCAGCACAACATTGTGGGTTGAAGGGCCTGTACTGTGCTGCAGTGTTCTATGTTTTATGTAGACTACATCAAAGGCCCTGCCATCAAAGTGAGATGGTAAGCAGAGTTGATCATGAGTCAGGCACGTCCTTCCCTGTATCTCTGGCAACCGTTCTGATCATCCTGCACGTTTCCAAAAGGCTTCCACCACGCCTCAAAATGGATTCCAAAACGCTTCTATCGCCCCTCAAAATGGATTCCCATAATTTGTCCGCCACTGAGATTAAACTGGCATATAAAGGTTCGTATTATGTTGACTTCCCTTTTTAAACAACAGTACAATGTTATCAGTCCTTCAATCCTCTGGCACCACTCCTATAACCAGAAAGAATGTAAAATCTGTAACCAGAGTCTCTGCAGTTTCCGCTACTTTTGAGAATCTGGGATGTCTATATTTCATACAGTTCTAGCAATTAATCAATATTTTAAAAATATTATAAACCCTTTAATCTTCCCCTTACACTGTTCATCCCATCTGATATTTTAAATGCTTTTTTTCATTACACCGTTAAACTCAATAGCAGTGCAAGCAGTTTCATACTCCTGGGAGTGCACATCACACTCAGCCTCTCATGATTCCAGAACATGTCCTACACAATCAGGAAAGCTCACCAATACCTCAACTTCTGAGGAAGCTGAAAAAGATCTGGACTATGCACATTAATACTTGCATCCTTCTACAGATGTGTAGTAGAGAGCACCCTAACATGCTGCAGCACTGCAATATGACAGACAGGAAGACTCTACAATGGGTAGTCAAAACTGCCCAAGGCATCACCAGCACCAGCCTACCCGTCATCAAGGACATCTATAAAGAAAGATGCTGGAAAAGGGCCAGTAACATCATGAAGGATCCCACCCACCCTGCTCGTGGACTGTTTGCCCCAATCCCATCAGGGCGGAGGCTACATAGCATTCTCACCAGGACCACCAGACTCAAAAACAGTTATTTTCCCCAAGCAGTAAGGCTGATCAACACCTCCACCCACTAACCCACCTCTCCACATTCCCAACCATCACTACTTTATCATTTCCTGTCAGAGTCCCCTTAAGTATAGATACTCCAGAGTCTAGCATCACTATATGGACATCAGAGCTTTTGGCAGGATGATATCAGCACAGGTCCAATAAAGAGAAGGGAGGTATAAGCAGAACAGCCATTGTTGGAGTGGGCCAGTGTTACAGTGGCCAGGCTTTGGTTCAACAGACTTAGAAGAGAACAGGCTTGGTTAGTACATAATTAGTGTGCTTAGAATGGGTCTGGACAAAGTGATATGTTCTTTGTGTGAGATGTGGGAACTTTGGGAGACCTCCAGTCTCCCAGATAACTACATCTGCATGAGATACATTGAGCTGCAACTCCTTAGAGACCATGTTAAGGAATTGGAGCTCCAGCTCGATGATTTTTGGCTCATCTATTTTCGGAAATAGATAGGAGCTACAGGAAGGTAGTCCCACCTGGGTTGCAGCAGGCAGGTACCTGGGTGACTATCAGGAAAGGGAAAGAGGATAGGCAGCCAGTGTGGTGTCCTCATGCAGCCTCTCCCCTCAATAATAAGTAAACCACTTTGGATACTGTTGGGGGGAGAATGAATACAGGGGGAAGCTACAGCTCTGTGGCTCAGAAACAAAATACACACACAGTGTACTATACAGTGCAGCTACTGTAACTATGTGGACAACCACCGCATAGTAAAATTTAAATTGTCCCATTCAGCCCAAAGATTAAGTCACTGTGGGGGATTTCTTACCCTAGTAGGATAACGTCTTTCCTGACAAGGGGGAGTCACTCCGCTTGGCAGGTGACACTTGCGGCTGTGAAACAATCTCAGATTCAGGGGCCTCCTCCGTGATGGTTAGAAACATGGAAAACCTACAGCACAATACAGGCCCTTCAAGCCCACAAAGCTGTGCTGAACATGTCCTTACTTTAGAAATTACCTTCGGTTACCCATAGCCCTCTATTTTTCTTTTTTCTGTAATTTATTTTTTATTGAATTTCATCATCAAACAAACAGTTCCATAAGATGTATTTCAGATAATGTGCATATATATCATATAATCATATTTGTCACAAGCCTCCACATAATATTTATCAGAGGTATACACTTGTAGAAAGGAGAGGAAAGAAAGAACAATCGAAAGAAGAAAACAATGTACAGAGTAGGGAGTGATCTTTTTTTTTTAACCACATATTCATTGACTTGTGAAAGTAAAATCAGGCCAATGAGGTGTTATGTAGTTAAACCATTTTTTCCAGTATGAATAAAATTGTTCCAACTTGTGATTAACAGATGCTCTTATCTTCTCCATTTTGTAAATGTCCATTGTAATTTCCGTCCACACATTTAAAGTTGGGCTCTCCCGTGATAACCATTTCCTGGTAAGGGTCTTTTTACCAGCCACCAGCAGTACATTCATTAAATATTTATCTCTTTTCAGCCATTCTTGAGGTATATACCCAGAATATATGGTCTTACTCTCTAAGGGTATTTCACATTTAAAGATGTCTTGTAGGGCATTGTATATCCCACTCCAATAGTCTTTGATAACCGGGCATTCCCAGAAAATATGATAATGGTTTGCATTTTGATTTCCACAATTTCTCCAGCAAGCAGGGGTGTTACTATTATAATGGGATTTCTGAGAGGGTGTAGTAAAATATCTTATCAAGTTTTTCCACCCGAACTCCCTCCATTTCTGTGAACTGGTGCACTTCCATTGATACCTGCATATTATTGTCCAGTTTTCCTCAGATATTAAAATCCCTCCTTCCTTCTCCCACTTTGTTTTAATGTATGAAGTCGAATGTGTTTTAAGATTTGACAAACCCTTATAAACGCTTGAAATTATTCTACTACCGTTGTCTGAATTATATGGTTTTCTAAATAGCTCTATCAGACATGTACTTGCCTTGACCGTCCTAGTAATATACTGTCACATCTGTAAATACCGGTAAAAGTCTTGTTTTTCTAATAAGTGTTTCTCTTTGAGCATTTCAAAACTGAACAGTGTTCGTTCTTTCATTATGTTGCAAATAGCTGTTATTCCTTTTGCTGTCCAGTCCTTAATCTAGCATCCAGTTTATTCGGCGTAAAATCCGAGTCATATGCACACAATTTAAGAATTGCAATGTCTCTCTCTAGTTTATATTCTTTTCTAATAGTTTTCCATATTTTAAGAGTCCATTTCACCCATGTGTTGTCAATATTATTTATGTAACTTTGTAGGTTGTCATCAGCCAAAATTGCCTGTGTGGGGATGGAAAGTATCCTCTCCTCTATGTTTTTCCATTGAGCACCATATGATGGGTTGCACCAGAATATCACAGCTCTCAACTGTGCTGCAAAATAATAATCTCTAAGAGAAAGTAGGCCCCAATCCCCTTTTCCTTGGTTAATTGCAAAGTTTTGAGATGAACCCTAGGCCTTTTACCTTGCCATATATATCTTGATAGCATCTTGTTCCATTCATTGAATTGATTTTGGTTAATCTCTATTGGTAGGGTCTGAAAGAGATATAGTAGTCTGGGCAGTATATTCATTTTAATAGATTCAGTCCTTGAACTGAGACCAAGAAAAGGAATTAGGTTCCATCTTGTTATATCTTCCTTAATTTTTTTATATATAGGCTGATAATTGCATTCTGATAATTTTGCCAAATCTTTTGGCATAGTGATGCCCAAATATTTGACGGACTCTGTTTGCCATGTCCAAGGATATCTACTTTCAATTTCTCTTGGTGGGCTATAGTTATATGAAAGTAAACAACAGGAATTCTGCAGGTGCTGGAAATTCAAGCAACACACATCAAAGATGCTGGTGAACGCAGCAGGCCAGGCAGCATCTCTAGGAAGAGGTACAGTCGACGTTTCAGGATGAATGGTCTCGGCCTGAAATGTCGACTGTACCTCTTCCTAGAGATGCTGCCTGGCCTGCTGCGTTCACCAGCAACTTTGATGTGTGTTATATGAAAGTAGTTGGGTTTTTATCTATGTTGATCTTGTATCCTGATAATTAGCCATAATGTTCAAAGGATTGCATCAATTTAGGTAAAGAGTATGTTGGTTGCCCTAGATAGATCTAAATGTCATCCACGTTACAGCCAATTTATGCTCTGTCCCTTAAATAGTAATTCCCCTGATATCTTCATTTTGTCTGATGTATTGAGCTAATGGTTCCAGATATAATGCGAAGAGTAGCGGTGACCATGCACAACCCTGTCTCGTGCTCCTTTCTAGGGTAAAACTATTAGATAAGTATCCACTGATTTTAATCCTGGTAGTAGGATTGTCGTATAGTGCCTGTATAGTTTTAATAATTGTGTCCTGTAGAACTATGTAAAACTCTGTAAAGAAAATTCCAATTAACCGAATCAAATGCCTTTTCAGCGTCTACGCTTATCACATTGCTTCATTTCATTTTTTTATCTGATCCATAATGTGAAGTGTCCTTCATATATTGTCCTGTGTTTGGCGTTGTTGTATAAAACCTGTCTGATCATTCTGTATCAGTGTGGGTAGAAACTCTTCTAATCGTTTGGCCATGATGGAGGTAAATATTCTATAATCCACATTAAGAACAGATATTGGTCTAAATGACCCACATTCCATCTCATCCTTGCCTTCTTTCGGTATAGCTGAGATTATCGCCTCCTTCCAGCTGGGTGGCGTTTGCGCCTTTCTAGGGCCCAGTTCAGTGTGGGGAGTAAAACAGGAATTAACTCACTTCTAAACTCTTTATACCACTCTGCCGTATATCCATCTGATCCTGGTGACTTGCTTAATTTAAGCCTACTAATTGCAGTTTTTAGTTCAGCTTCAGTTATGTCAGCAGTTATAGTTCTATTTCGTTCTTTGCTTAAAGTGGGTAACTCTAAAGAATTCAGGAAGGTGTCAATTTGGGTTATGCTTCCCCTTGGAAGTTTGGAATATAGAGTTTCGTAGAACATTTCAAAAGCTTCTTGAATTTCACTTAGCTTATTTTTTTTATCACTTTTGTTCTTAGATCCCTAATTCTATGAATTGTATTTTCTGCTTTTTTTTCCCAGTTTCCATGCCAGTATTTTCATAGATTTAGATCCACTTTCATAGTGTCTCTGTTTCAGAAACATTTAATTTTTTTCTAATTTCTAGCGTTGCCAAACTATTAACTTCATTCCTAATTTTTAAAATTTCCTCTAGTGTATTCCTGTGCCAAACTCAATTTGTGTTTTTTTAGTTTCTTCAGCTTATTTTGTAATTCCTCTAATGCTCTATTCCTTTTTTTTCCTATATGAAGATATCGCTATAATTTTCCCTCTTAAGACAGCCTTCAGCGTATCCCATAGAATGGGAGGTGAAACCTCTCCATTATCATTAAATTCTAAGTAAAGACCAATTTCTTTTTTGATTTGTAGCCCTCTATTTTTCTAAGCTCCATGTACCTATCCAGGAGTCTCTTAAAAGACCCTATCGTATCTGCCTCCACCACCGTCACTGGCAGCCCATTCTATGCACTCACCACTCTGCATAAAAAACTGACATCTCCTCTGTACCTACTCCCAAGCACCTTAAAACTGTGCCCTCTCGTGCTAAATATTTCAGCCCCGGGAAAAAGCTTCTGACTATTCACACAATCAATGCCCCTCATCATCTTATACACCTCTATTAGGTCACCTCTCATCCTCCGTCGCTCCAAGGAGAAAAGGCCGAGTTCACTCAACCTGTTCTCATAAGGCATGCTCCCCAATCCAGGCAACATCCTTGTAAATCTCCTCTGCACCCTTTCTCTGGTTGTAGGAGATAATTCTGGGACTGCAGGAAGTGGTTCTGGCATCCTGAACAGTGCATGGCAAGCTTCACTGAACGATGTGAGCACAGTGTCTGACGTCACCATTTCCTTTACCTTTTGGAAAGCCATCTCACACTGCTTTGTCCATTGCCATTTCTTCCTAATCTGCAGAAAGGGGTGGAGCACAGCAGCCAGGTTTGGTAGGAAACCTGTTATTTAGCCTTGGGGTTTCCATCAATGTTTGAATTTTCTCCTCACACTTGTGTAACCCTAGTGCATCACTAGTGTAACCACAGTGAGTGATGCTTAGTTTAAAGAACTCACACTTGTCGCATTGTGCTTTGAGCCCATAATCTTCTCATCTTTTTAACATGGACTTGAGATTTTGGAGATGTTCCTTGTAATTGTCACCGGTAACAATGATGCCATCCAGGTAACACTGAGTGCCCGGGCAACCTTGCAACACCTGGTCTTTAGCTTTCTGCCAGAGTGCAGGTGCGGGTGCTACTCCAAAAATCAGCCTATTAGACTGATAAAGCCCTTTCTGAGAGTTTATGCCGAGAATCTCTTCTTCCATTTCCATCTGCAGGTAGGCCTTAGCGAAGTCCACTTTGCTGATGTGTGTCCCTCCAGAAAGGTTTGCAAAGATTTCTTCTATCCTGGGCAGAACTTATTGATCTACTTTCAGTCCTCAGTTGATGGTGACCTTAAAATCACCACAGATCCTGACAGACCCATTCTTCTTGGCTACTGGGGCTACTGGTATAGTCCATGAGCTCCACTCAACCTTGGAAAGAATTCCTTCAGCCTCTATGACATCTAGCTCACTGGCTACTTTATCACGGATAACCAGACAGGCTTTGTAAAACTTGGGTGAGGCATTTCATTTAGCACAATTTTACTCTTAATAATTTTGAGTCTTCCAGTGCCTTCCCTGAACTGTGCTGTGGCATGATCCAGTACCTTTCTTAATTTGCTTTCATAGGAGTCTAATGTAGGGGATAGTTGATGGATATCCAAACAAGATGTAGTTGTTAACAGCCCACCCCAACCCCACCTACCCATCTTAACTGTGTTTTACAGGAGCACCATTGAGAGCATCCTGACAAGTTGCATCTCCATCTGGTACGGGAGCAGTCAGGCATCGGACCGGAATTCCCTACAAAGGACTGTGAGAACAGCTGAGAGGATCATAGGGGTCTATCGAGGACATTTATCAGGAGCACTGCATACTCAGGGTCCTTAGTATTATTAAGGATCCCACCCATACACCCAGCATCCTCTGACTTTCTACCATCAGGCAGGAGACCATAATGCATAAAGCAAGAATGGACTGGTTGAGAAATAGCTTTTCCCCCTTAGGCTTCTGAGCTCCCAGTCGCATATTTAAAGTGTCACTGGTTAATCTGTTCCATACTTTACAATATTTAATATTAATGCCCTTTAGTTTGTTGTTCATGTGTGATTCATCTGTGAATTTTATCCTTACCTTCATAAGTTCTCATGTGTTATGAGTGTTATGTATGCTACTGTGTTTTACACCCTGATTCGGAGAAATGCCTTGTTTCTATATGCATTATGTGGTTATATACATGTCTATAGTTAAGTGACAATAAACTTGACTAGACTTGCCTCAGCAAATCACAACCCCACAACGCTGGCCACATACAAGCCCAATGTGGCTTGTTGGTTGTTGTATTTCACTACCACACAAACTCATTTTGTGGAATGACGAAAACAGCCATTTTAATTAACTTGCCATTCACTTCAGGTGTAAGAAATATTGCCTGTTTATTGTTAGTTTTCGCATTGTAAATCTCAAGGCTACCCATTCCTGTGTCACTCTTATCTTATTAGATTTTTTTCATCAACAGCAAGCAGATTAGTGCTCTTTTTGAAATTGCAACTTGAATTTTTAGCTTTTTCTCTTCCCTGTGCAATCCATATATTTTTGTCCGTCCGACATGCTATTTATATGCATCCTACTTTGTAGCACATTCTGAAAGTTTTACTTTTAAACTTGCATTGGTCTAGAGTACACCAGCCTCTGCCACAACAGTAACATAATTTGTTCAGCCAGGCCAGTTTCAGTTCAGACATTGCAATTTTGTTCATACTCACTTCCATTCCTGACTACAACCCAAATGCGTCTCTGTCTTTCAACTTCTTTCAAATGTGAGCTGTGCTTTAGCTAGGAGCCATTTCTGAATTCCACAAACGAAAAGATCTCCCAATGCATCATTACCCCGTCACTGAACTGACAATGTTCAGACAATCATGGTATCAGCAAAGGTTATTTCAGCTAGTTTGGTTGGGGCAGTTAAACTTCAAAGCAATACACTTAGCAAGGACCTCTAATACTTACCTTTCATAGATGCTGTCTGTCCTGCCGAGTC
Organism: Mobula birostris; assembly: GCF_030028105.1. Taxonomy (NCBI): domain Eukaryota; kingdom Metazoa; phylum Chordata; class Chondrichthyes; order Myliobatiformes; family Myliobatidae; genus Mobula; species Mobula birostris. The sequence goes on from NC_092376.1 coordinate 4,339,990, forward strand.
TTCCCAGCACCTTCCCTTTCTTATTTTTCTCTGTCTGAACTGGCCAGTTCTGGTGAAAGGTTAACAACTTGTTTTGCCCTCTCCTTCTTTGGATAACTTGGGTAGCTTTGGGAGAATGTTTCAGTTCAGAGAGCACTCTTCACCAGAGTATACTTGTGAAGGTCATTGTTCATTTGGGGAAAGAGGTATTTTTATTACATAGAGGTGGGAGTAGGGTAGGGGGAGAAAGTAGTTCTAGTCCAAGTGGCTGAATATATGCAATTTTCCCATCTCAGCATTGCTAATTCACAGTGCGGACTTGGTGGAAATTGCAAGAAAGCAGTATCCATCATCAGAGTCCTCCACCAGCCAGGTCATGCTCCTTTCTCGCTGCTGCCACCAGGAAGGTACAGGAGCCTCAGAACTCACACCACTAGGTTCAGGAACAGTTACTCAACCATCCCCTCAACCATTAGGCTCTTGAATCAAAGGGGATAACTTCACCTACCCCTATGGATTTATTGAGTATGCCCACAGGAAAATGAATCTCGGGGTTATATATGGTGACACTCCCACCGATTCCCCGAAGGTGTGTAAATGGTAATTGTGATATTTTACTTCTATTTTACTTTTAACATGCACTTCTTACAGAGAACTGATATGAATTTCTCTCCATGAGATAAAATTGAAGGGAGATCACCAACTGATTGCCACTCCCCTGGATATGCTTAGTATTCTATCAGATTCCAAATTTTAAAATATCATAACAACTGGAAGACTAAACATTTTAAAATCATAGGTAGTACAGTTGATATGGTTCTCAGTAGCTATGCTAAAGGCAACTGACACACTTGCTTTGAGTTGCTGGGACAGATTGCATTTTTAAAAAATTGTCACAGCTCATCCTTGCTCTAAATAAGCAACATATTTGTCTGTCTGAGTCTATGTGATCCAGTCACAGAGAACATTTAGTAATAGATTTTGATCTTGTGTTGAATCTGTCACTAATGCTGCAATTCCAGTTAATGATTTTTCACCACAATGGGGAAAAGTTGAATTACTATAGGATGCAAAATAAATGGGTTGTGAAGAACAAATATGTCTGTGGGTAAAATCCTGAAGACTAAGTGAGGGAATAGTAGTGCAAGGAAAAGTTTAGGCCGTGCATGTCATTGGGTATATTTAAGGTGGAGCTTGACAAGTTCTTGATAACATCTCAGGGCAAATGCAGGAGAATGGATTTGACTGGGATTATAAATCAGGCACGATGGAATGGTAGAACAGACACGATGGACCGAATGGCACAATTCTGTTCCTATGTCTTATGCTGTGATGTTGTGGGCTGAAAGAAGATAATATCCCAGGAAACACCTTGTATCAAATGGAAGGCAAGTAGGCAGAGGGGGTGGGGTGGCACAGATGGTAAAAAATGAAATTAAATCCTTAGAAAGAGGTGACAGATGTAGAATTTTTGTGGGTAACTGTAAGGGTAAAAAGATCCTGATGAGAGTTATATGCACACCCCCAAACAGTGGCCAGATGTGGGCTACGAATTCGAACAGGAGATAGAAAAAGCTTGAAATAAGGACAATGTTGCGATCGTCACAGGGATTTCAATATGCAGGTAGACTGGGATCAAGACCCAACTGGATTTTCCCAAGAGAGGGAATTTGTACAATGCTTATGAGATGGCTTTTTCAGAAGAGCTTGTGTTTGAGCCCTCTAGGGTAACAACAACTCTGGATTGAGGGTAATGACACAGATTTGGTTAGGAAGCTTAAGAAAAAGGAATCCTTACGAGACAATGATCATAATATGATACAATTCACCTTGCAGTTTCAATAAAAGAAACAAGAAGCTAAAATTGGATGTATGAGTATTAAGTGGAGTAAAGTGTCACAAGAGTTCAAAGTTCAATGATCAAAGTTCATTGGAAGGGGACACTAGCGAACACGTCCTAAAGAAGTAGTATTTAAAGGGGAGGATGAGGCAACCATGCCTGACAAGGGAAGTCAAAAGCAGTATGAAAGCAAAAGAGAGGGCATATAACAAATCAAAAAATCCTGGAAAGGTAGAGGATTGGGAAGCTTTTAAAAACCAACGGAAGGCAACTGAGAAAACCATAAAGAGGAAAAATATAAAATATCAAGGTAAGCTAGCCAATAATAAAGAAGATACACCAAGTTTTTTCAGATATATAATGAATAAAAGAGAGTCAAGAGTGAAAAATCGGACCACTGGAAAATGACACTGGAGAGGTAGTAATGGAGGACAAAGAAAAGCCAGTTAAGTATTTTAGGTCAGTTTTCTCTATGGAAAAAAGTAGCAAAATACTAAAAATGCAAGCATGTTGGGGACAGAAGTGAGTGTTGTTGCTATTATTAAGGATAAGGTGCTTGGAAGCTGCAAAGTCTGAAGGTAGATAAGTCAATTGGACCAGACGGAATATACCCCAGGGTTCTGAATGAGGTGGCTGAAGAGATTGTGGAAGCATTAGTAATAATCTTTCAAGAATCACTAGATTCTGGCATGGTTCCTGAGGACTGGAAAATTGTAATTTCAAGTCTGGCGACCCAGGCCTATATCAGAAAACCAGGTAAGATTTGTGGAGGGCTATTTCAAGGGTGAAGAGACAATTTCGAATGTTGTTTTAGGTGACATTGGATGTACAACAATTCTGGCAGGGTTTGCAAGACATTACTTGCTACAAAGCGAAACCCAACAGCATGACTGGCAGTGATGCTTCACTACCAGATAAACTCAATGCCTTCTATGCCCGGTTTGAAAGGGAGAATAAAACTACAGCTGTGAAGATCCCTGCTGCACCTGATGACCCTGTGATTTCTGTTTCAGAGGCCGATGTTAGGCTGTCTTTAAAGAGGGTGAACCCTCACAAGGCGAAGGTCCTGATGGAATACCTGGTAAGGCTCTGAAAACCTGTTCTAACCAACTGATGGGAGCATTCAAGGACATTTTCAACCTCTCATTGTTACAGCTGGAAGTTCCCCACTTGATCAAAAAGGCAACAATTATACCAATGCCTAAGAAGAATAATGTGAACTGCCTTAATGACTATCGCCCGGTAACACTCACATCGACAATGATGAAATGCTTTGAGTGGTTGGTCATGACTAGACTGAACTCCTGCCTCAGCAAGGACTTGGACCCATTGCAATTTGCCTATCGCCACAGTAGGTCAACGGCAGATGCAACCTCAATAGCTCTTCACTCGACTTTAGACCACCTGGACAACACAAACAGCTATGTCAGAATGCTGTTCATTGACTATAGCTCAGCATTTAATACCATCATTCCCACAATCCTGATTGAGAAGTTACAGAACCTGGGCCTCCGTACCTCCCTCTGCAATGCGACCCTGGACTTCTTAACCAGAAGACCACAATCTGTACGGATTGGTGATAATATCTCCTCCTCGCTGACGATCAACACTGGTGCACCTCAGGGCTGTGTGCTTAGCCCACTGCTCTACTTTCTCTATACCCATGACTGTGTGGCTAGGCAGAGCTCAAATACCACCTATAAATGTACTGATGATACAACCATTGTTGGTAGAATCTCAGGTGGTGATGAGAGAGTGTACAGGAGTGAGATATGCCAACTAGTGGAGTGTGTTGCAGCAACAACCTGGCATTCAACATCAGTAAGACAAAAGAGTTGATTGTGGACTTCAGGAAGGGTAAGTGGAAGGAACACATACCAACCCTCAGGAGGGATCAGAAGTGGAGAGAGTGCACAGTTTCAAGTTCCTGGGTGTCAAGATCTCTGAGGATCTGACCTGGTCCCAACATATTGATGCAGCTTTAAAGAAGGCAAGACAGTGACTATACTTCATCAGGAGTTTGAAGGGATTTGGCTTGTCAACAAATACACTCAAAAACATCTATAGATGTACCGTGGCGAGCATTCTGACAGGCTGCATCACTGTCTGGTATAGAGGGTGTGGGAGGGGGCTACTGCACAGGACCAAAAGAAGCTGCAGAGGGTTGTAAATTTAGTTGGTTCCACCTTGGGTACTAGCCTACAAAGTACTCAGGACATCTTCGAGGAGCAGTGTCTCAGAAAGGCAGCGCCCATTATTAAGGACCTCCAGCACCCAGGACATGCCCTTTTCTCATTGTTACCATAAGGTAGGAGGTACAGAAGCCTGAAGGCACACACTCAGCGATTCAGGAACAGCTTCTTCCCTTCTGCCATCTGATTCCTAAATGGACATTGAACCCTTAAACACTACCTTACTTTTTTAATATATATTATTTCTATTTTTTGCATGATTTTTAATCTATTCTATATATGTATACTGTTACTGATTTACTTATTTATTGCTATTATTATTTTTTTCCTCTCTGCTATATTATGTATTGCATTGAATGGCTGCTGCTAATTTAACAAATTTCACGACACATGCCGGTGATAATAAACCTGATTCTGATTCTAAATGTTACTCCACTAAGTAAGAAGGGAGAAAGGCAGAAGAAAGGAAATTATAAGCCAGTTAGCCTGACTTCTGTGGCTGGAAAGATGTTGGATTTTATTATTAATGATGAGGTTTGTTGTACTTGGAGGCACATGAGAAAATAGGCCAAAGTCAGCATGGCTTTCTAAAGGAGAAATCTTGCCTGACAAGTCTGTTGGAATTCTTTGAGGAAATAACAGGCACGATAGGCAAAGGAGAGTCCTTGGATTTTCAGAAGGCCTTTAACAAGGTGCCACACATGAGGCCGCTTAAGAAGAACCTATAGTTTCACAGGGAAAGTACAAGCATGGATAGATCGGCTGACTGGCAGGAGGCAAAGAGTGGGAATAAAGGAAGCCTTTTCTGGTTGGCTGCTGATGGCTAGTGTAGTGCCGCAGGGGTCGGTATTGTGACCACTTCTTTTCACGCTGTATATTAATAGTTTGGTGATGAAATTGATGGCTTTGTGGCCAAGTTTGTGGATGATACCAACATAGGTGGAGGGCAGGTAGTGTTGAGGAAGCAGGGAGTCTACATAAGGACTTAAGACATTGGGAGAATGGGCAAAGAAGTGGCAAATGGAATATAGTGTAGGGAAGTGCATGATCGTGCACTTTGGAAGAATGAATAAAGGCATGGACTATTTTCTAATTGGGGAGAAAATTCATTAATCAGAGGTGCAAAGGGACGAGGGAGTCCTTGTGCAGGATTCCCTAAAGCTTAACTTGCAGGTCGAGTCCGTGGTGAGGAAACAAATGCAATGTTAGCATTCATTTTGAAAGGACTAGAATATAAAAGCAAGGATGCAACTCTGAGGCTTCATAAGACATTGGTCAGACCACACTTGGAGTATTGCAAGCAGTTTTTGGCCCCTTATCCAAGTAAGACCAAGTAAGGAATTGGACAGGGTCCAGAGGATGTTCACGATAATAATCCCAGGAATGAAAGAGTTAACCTAGGAGAAGCATTTAATGGCTCGGGCAGTTATTAACTCTAAGGTGTGTACATGTGCATGCGCACACATCTTTTGCTATGAGCACACAAAGGAATTTAAACTGTGCACAAAAGTTGTCACCCTCTACCTTGTATAATTATATACCTATAAGTATATTTCACGATCATTCACATTCCTTTTCCAGTTTTGGATGTGGACAGTGTTGACAATGTAGAGTCTGCAAAGATTTGTCTGCAGATTTTAGAACTGGCTTACTTATACTGAAATTATTCAGTGTGCACGTGTTGATGTCACTGGGTAAAAAAATTGCACAGCATAAGATTTTTGTGTACACATCATTACGAATTAGAGTCTGTACTCAGTGGAGTTTAGAAGAAATTGGGGGGGGGGATCTAATTGAAACCTATCAAGTATTGAAAGGCCTAGACAGAGTGGATGCGAAGAGGATGCTTCTTATAGTTGGGAAGACTAGGACCTTCGAGCACAGACTCATAACTGAGATATGTCTATTGAGAACAGAGTTAAGAAAAGATTTCTTTAGCCAGAGGATAGTGAATTCACTGCCACAGATGGCTGTACAGGCCAAGTGATGGGTGTATTTAAAGCAGAAGTTGATAGTTTTTCGATTAATCACTGTCAACGGTTATAGGGAAAAGGCAGGAGAATGGGGTTGATGGGGATAATAATCAGCTACAATGGAAAGGCAGAGCAGACTTGGTGGGCCAAATAGCCTAATTCTGCTCCTATATTTTATGGTCTTACAAAGAAATGTTCAGATACCAAAGGCTTCTATTTGGCACCAGCTCGGCTCCTGCACTTTTTCAGCAAGCAATGGACCAGATCCTGAATGGATCGACAGGGGTGCAACGTTACTTGGATGAATTTCTCATTACTGGAAAAATGAGCTTGGCCTCAATACCTCTTTATGCAAATAGATCCTCGATTCCCCCACGTAGGCCTTAAGCAGTTCGGATTGCAATAACATCTCCCCAATCTCTACCAGCACAGGTACACCACGAGGCTGTGCACTTATCCTCCAACTCTACTCCCTTCACACTTATGACTGTGTGACCAAGCACAGCTCCAATGTCATATTTAAGTTTGCTGACGACACCACTATCGTAGACCAAATCAAAGGTGGTGGTGATATATCAGCATATAGGAGGGAGATTGAAACTCTAGCTGAGGGGTGCCATAACAACAATTTCTTACTCAATGTCAGCAAGACCAAGGAGCTGATTATTGACTTCAGGAGGAGGAAAACAGAAGTCCATGAGCCAGTCCTCATCATGGGATCAGGGGTGGAGAGGTTAGCAACTTCAGATTCCTTGATGTTATCGTTTCAGAGGTCCCATCCTGGACCCAGAACATAAATACAAATGTAAATACAATTATGAAGAAAACATGGTAGTGCCTCTACTTCCTTAGGAGTTTACAAGATTCTGCATGACATTTAAAAGTACCAATGCTCTAGAACGGGAAATTTCTACAACATTTCTGGATATGGCCCAGTCCATCATGGGTAAAGTCCTTCCTGCCATTGAACAGACCTATTTCAAGTGCTGTTGCAATCAAGCAGCATCCAGTATCAGAACATAGGAACATAAGAAACAGGAGCAGGAGAAGTTGGCCATCTAGCCCATCGAGCCTGCTCTGCCATTCAATAAGATCATGGACTCATCTCCACCTACCTGCCTTATCCCCATAACCCTATATCCCCTTACTATGCAAAAACCTACCCAACCTTGTCTACTATGCAAAAATGATCAGAGACCCTCACCACCCAGGTCATGCTCTCTTCTCGCTGCTGCCATCAGGAAGGTGGTACAGGAGAGTCCGGATCCACACCAGCAGGTTCAGGAACAGTTATTACCCCTCAACCATCAGGCTCTTGAACCAAAGGGCCCCATCACTAAAACGTTCCCACAACTATAGTCTGACTTTCAAGGACTTTTCATCTGATGTTGTTGATATTTATTGCTTATTTATTAAATATTATTATTAATTCCTTTTTGTGGCAAAGTTTACTGTGTTTTGCACTCTGGTTGAACGCCCAGTGGTGTGGACTTCTGCTGATTTTATTACAGTTATTATTCTATGATGAATTTATTGTGTATGCCCGTGAGAAAATAAATCTCAGGGTTGCATGTGGTGACATATTGTATATGTACTTTGATAATAAATTTACTTTTCAGAACCATATCATCCAGCCACAGATGGCCTTACTGAATGATTCGTACAAAGAATGAAACAAGTCCTCAAACTTCGGTGGGAAGAGCATCTTTGCATTTTCTTGCTGACATACTGTAACATCTCATGCCACCAGCAGAATGGCTCCAGCCACTGCACTAATGAAAAGACAGCTTCGCACCCAGCTTGACCTGCTTAGACCCCAAACACAAAATAGATTGGGCTAAATGAACAGAAAACCCCAAAGCAGAGAGACATGCCAAAGCAAAGTACAGATGTTTCACAGCAGGAGAGTACTTGCCTGGAACTACATTTCTGGAATAAAGTGGGTACCTGCGATGTGGTGGCACAAACTGGTCCAGTGTCATACACAGTGGAAACTAATAACCACAACATCCGGAACAGGCAAGTTAGTCAGCTGTTTCCCACTTCTGAGGCTACTGAAAACCAACACTAACTGACCAAGCCAGATCCATTGTAGAAGTGGCACAGAAGACTGTAGAACCTCCATTAATATCAATGACATAGCCAGTGCTCCCCATCACCTGTACTTTCTGAGGTGCCCCCTACTGATAATGCAGTACCCAAGCCAAGATCTATACATACATACACCACCCAGAGATAAAGTGACTTTGGCGTCATCACCAGGACATTGGTAACCTCACTGGAACAGGCGACCTCCAGACAGACCGAATCTCCAGTTTAGTGACTAACCCTTTGCACATTGGGCAGAATAATCGTCAGGGTTATGTCTGGGAATAGAGGCTATCTAACCCCTTTCCCTAGTTCAGAAAAAAATTGTTTTTTGTAATTAGTTGAATTTGATGATTACTCCATTGCATGTTAACAGTTCAGCAGCTGGTCTGTGTTTGGGAAAGGGAAGAAACTTTTAACATAAAGAGGGAGAAAGATATTCATGTATATTTTGACCCTTCCCTATATGTTACATACTGAACGGGTGGATGATTTACAAGCAAATTAAGCAGCTACATCTGTGTTCCTCACCTCTCCGTCTCCCATTGTGTCAGCCACCTGCCTTCCCAGTATCACAAACACAACACTAATTATTTACTCCATTCTCACAGAATAATGCCCTAACACCACAAGGTATTTTAACAAAACTGAGTGCATGGAAATAAGCAATATAATCTACAGTGGATTCCCGTTAATTGGGCCATCGGTTAATTAGCAGCCACTTATTTGGGACAACTCAAAGAATAAGAATTAATCGAGGAAATAGCTAGGATTCCCTTCATTTTTTGAGATACTATGGCACTTAATTGGGCAGGAGACTGTTGCCGAAGTTTCTAACTAGTGTCAGTGGCATTCATTTGTGTGGCCGTTAAAACACTACATCAAGCTTAGAGTGAACAGTTTAAGTATGTTTATGTTCCAAAAGCAGAGATTTTTTTCACTCATAGTTAGTGAGAAATAAGCAATAAGTCAATTTAAAACTGTTTTTACTCTCTGTGGTTTCAAGCATTCAAACTTGCAGATGCAAGAAATGGGCGGGAGTAACAAAGAAACAATTTCACAACTTCAACCAGCTAGGAAATATGAAGAATTTGATGGTATCAACTATCATCTTGAATGTTAAAATGAAAATAAAGACTTGGAAGATGCAATTGTCAAAAGCATTGTATGAAGGCAGTCTATTATCTACTCTAGGTATCTGCACTGATTTTGTTCATTTACAGTCCCTGAAAACCCTGAAAACAACATGACAGTGTACACGGGACAGATTCTTTCACTGATAACTATTAAGAACTAATAGTGTTTTTACTACTATAGCAGAATTGGTAGTGTTCTTATTTGTTTCGTATTTCATTTAAATGCATAATTTGTTAAATGGTAGTTTGTATTTTTTATATCTTTTTAATTATGTCCATGAAACTTTGGCCAATTGCAGCCACTGCTTAATTTGGCCAAAATGTACTGGACCTGATGTGTCCCATTTTACTGTATTTGCCTATCTAATACAAATATCTTTTAATTAATTCAGTGTCCTGAGTTAACCACAGGCAACCACTGATTCCATGCATGTCAAGTAAACCATCATGATTCCCAATATAGCCTTGGCAACCACTACTGCTCAACTTGTCACTGTCAATAAACACCTCCTGCCTCCAGGTTATGCGAACTGGAAAGATTTGTGGCTCAAAAGACTGAAAAGAAGAATGTGAACTCAATGTTTTCCCTTTAACATAGAAGACCACAGCACAGTACAGGCCCTTCAGCCCACAATGTTATAGCAACCTTTTAACCTACTCCAAGATCAATCTAACCCTTCCCTCCCACACAGCCTCCATTTTTCTGTGATCCATGTGCTATCCAAGAGCCTCTTACGTCAACCCTGTCAATCTGTCCTCCAGTGTTTGCTCAGTAGAAGACAAGCTGGGTTGAATTCATCTGCAGCTGCACTGGCATGTGATGAGAAACTGCTGCATCATGTTCTTGCAGAAACATGGCTCCAGGACATCATCCCATGCGCCATCAATCTACAGGCCATGACACTCAGGGACTTGGGCTATATATACTTTGTGTGACTGCATGTTGTTTAGCCCTCATAGCTACATGTGCTGTGTGTTTTTCACCGTGGCCCCGGAGGAACACTGTTTCGTTTGGCTGTATTCAGGTGTATGAGTGAATGACAATTAAACTTGAACTTAAATGTCCCTAATGAATCCCCTATCATAACACCGGTAGGGGATTCCACGTAACCAGCACTCTACACTTAGAATTCTGTACCTGTCTCTGACAATCCCGCATATACTTTTCTCCAATTACCCGAAAGTAATGCTGCCTTATATTAGCCATCTACACCCTGGGAGAACGCTGCTGAATGTCTACTCTAATAATATTAGATTTCGTAGACATGAGTATCTGTAAGTCGGGGACAAGCTGTATAATGGAGATGGGGAATTGAGACCACATGCAATTTGGACGTCTAAACCAAAAGCATTGTGAGCCACACACATCAAAGTTGCTGGAAAACACAGCAGGCCAGGCAGCATCTCTAGGAAGAGGTACAGTCGAGGTCTCGGCCTGAAACGTCAACTGTATCTCTTCCTAGAGATGCTGCCTGGCCTGCTGCGTTCACCAGCAACTTTGATGTGGGTTGCTTGAATTTCCAGCATCTGCAGAATTCCTGTTGTTTGCATTGTGAGCCCATGTTCTTCCATCACTTTATTTGAGCTCAACTACATTTCTGAAATACATACAAAATATTAGAGGAATTCAGCAAGTCAGGCAGCATCTATGGAAAGGAAGAAACAGTTGACATTCTGGGCCGAGACCCTTCATTAGGTCTGTCAACTATTTATTCCTTTCTACAGATGCAGCTTGAGCTGCCAGGTTTGTTTGTTTAGTGATATGGTACAGAATACACCATTCCAACCCAACAAGCCGTGCTGACTGGCAACCCACCAATTTAACCCTAGCCTAATAACGGGACAATTTACAATGACTAATTAACTGACTAACCGGTACGTCTTTGGACTGAGAGAGGAAACTGGAGCACCCTGAGGAAACCCACATGTTCACAGGAAGGAACGTACAAACCTGCTAACAGAGGACGCTGGAATTGAACTCCAAACTCTGATGCCTTAAGTGTAATAGAATTGCGCTAACTACTACACTAGCAGCTTCTTCAAGCAATTTGTGTCACTTTCCAGCGTCTGCAGAATCTCTTGTGTTTACAATTCTGAAATAGCATTAGTCCCTGTTGAATTATGCACTGATTATCCCTCACTGCTGTAAGCAGCTCTCCCCTAACCAATTGTACTGAGCTGTGGTGGTAAACCAGAAAAAATACACGCCTTTGAGCAGGGGTCCCCAACCTTTTTCGCACCGCGGACTGGTTTGATATTGACAATATTCTTGCGGACCGGCGACCAGGGGGCATGTAGGGTTGCCAACTTTCTCACTGTGTTTACCCCAAGAAAGACTACCATGACCATGAAGCCTTGCATGGGCACCTGTGTGCACATGTGTGCTGTGCACATGCGTGTACATGCCAATTTTTCTCTACAAATTGGTTTTGGCGATTCTGCTCAGTGAAACTATACTGTACATACATTATTTCTACTTTATATAGGCTGTGTATTTATCATGTCATTCCTGCTTTTATTATATGTTAGTGCTATTTTCGGTTTTATGTGTAATTTGGTATGATTTGGTAGATTATTTTTTGGGTCTGGGAATGCTCAAAAAATTTTCCCAAATAAACTAATGGTAATTGCTTCTTCACTTTATGCCATTTCAATATGATAAGTTTCATAGGAACACTCTACCTCAGCGGTGGAAATACGGGACAAGGGCAGTCCCGTATGGGACAAACCAATTTAGCCCGATATACGGGATGTCCGGCTAATATGGGACAGTTGGCAACCCAATATCGCTGAATCAGTGGGAGCCCTGGGCTTGTTTCCCTGCAACAAGACAGTCCCATCGAGGGGTGATGGGAGACAGCGATACTCAAATGGGGGTTCCTTATGTCCAGTCTATTCCACAATTTAGTTTTCGTTACATTCATTGCAGAAAATCCTGCTTCGCAGAGATGTGATGTTGGAAATGGAAGCAACGTTTTCAGTGCTTTCGTGGCTATCTCAGGATATTCAGCCTTGACTTTGATTCAGAATGCCAGCAGAGATGTTATGTCAAACATACTTTTCAGCCCACTGTCATTTGCAAGCTCGAGGAATTGATCTTCTTCCCGTGCTGACATGGATGATTCACCGTGGACATTCACAAATGGGTCACGGACCCATTCCTTTGCACGTCTTGAGTCATTTGCGGTTGGGAAGTAACGCTCGAATTCTGTCGACAGCGAAGATAGGTGACCGCGCACCAACTGTGAGGAAGATGGTGCAGCCTCAGTCTCTCCCAAAATCCCAGCTAATGTTGGGAACATGTCAAATATGCTCCTGTCCACTCGCCGTCCCCACAGTTCCAGTTTGGCTTTGAAAGCAGACACTATCTGCCAACTTGAAGACAGCTGTCATTCTCCCCGAAGTGACAAATTGAGTTCATTGAGCAGGTTGAAGATGTCACACAGATAAGTGAGTTTTGCTATCCACTCTTCGTCACTGAAGTGTGCTGCTAGTGGTGACTTTTTTCCTGAAAGAAATTTCTGCAGCTGCTCTCTTAACTCAAAAACCCTGGCCAGAGTTCTCCCCCTTGATAGCCACCTGACTTCAGTGTGTAAGAGAAAGCGTTTGTACTCTGCATCCATTTCCTCACAAAACTGCTCAAACAGATGCGAGTTAAGGGCTTTTGCTTTGATGTGATTGGTAACTTCAACAATGTCACTAAACATGCTGTTAAGATCAGGTGACATTTTTCAGCTAGCCAGCATTTCCCTGTGTATGGCACAGTGTGTAGACTGGCATTCAGGAGCAACCTCTTTGACTCGGGTAGTGAAACCAGACAGCCGTCCAGTCATAGCTGCAGCCCCGTCTGTGCATATTCCAACACAGAATGACCAGTTCAGTTTGCCTGACATGTAGTCATTCAAAGACTTGAATAGTTCTGCCCCAGTTGTGTTAGTTGGCAGCGGCAGTGCACACAACATATCCTCGTGCACACTGTCTTGAAATATATATCGCACATGAACCAGCAGCATTGCCTTGTTGTCAACATCGGTAGACTCGACGACCTGGATAGCATACCATGGTGACTCGTTAAGCCGTTCCAACAGCTGTGCTTCGATGTCCTCCGCTATGTCATCGATTCTCCTTGAAACTGTGGTAGCTGAAAGAGAAACCTGTGCCATCTTGTTAGCTGCAGCTTCTACCAACAGTTCACGGCACATGTCCTCGGCAGCAGGCAGAATCAATTCTTCACCAACAGTGAAAGGCTTCTTAGCCTTAGCAATATGGCTAGCCACTAAATATGACGCTCTCAGAGCAGCAGCATTTGTGGAGGTGGTGGCTCTCAGCACTTGCTTCTGTCCCGCTTGCTCACGTTTTTTTTCCGCTCAAAAAGCTGGACGGGTTTGTCTTTAAGTGCAGGGTGCTTGGGCTCAAGGTTCCGAAGCAGTTTTGAGGGCTTCATTGCCTCATTAGACAGCTTGTCTCCACATATCACACACAGGGGGCTTGGAGCATACAAGTCATCGATCGCAATAAAGCCATATTTTATGCAAGACTCATGTATTTTCTGTTGAAGGAAGCTTTTTTTTTTGCAGCCTCTGCCTCAACTGTCTCTGCGTTATCATCATCGTTAGGCCTTTTATGTCCTCTTCCAAAAAAATTCTCAAGCGACGTTTGTTTCTTACTCATGCTGGCTGATGACCTCCGGCGTGGGTTATGTCCGGCATGGGTTATGACCTCACGTGCATTCAAGCTCAACAGTGGGCGTGACAGGGAATGAGGAAAGGTGCAGCTGACCCATATTGCTTCATATCGCCAAATTATATAGTTTCCTCGCGGCCCGGCAGCATATGCTTTGCGGCCTGGTACCGGTCCGCGGCGGTGGTTGGGGACCACTGCCTTTGAGGCTTTCCTATACAGGTGTCCCCCGCTTTTCGAACGTTTGCTTTACGAAATCTCACTGTTACAAAAGACCTACATTAGTTCCATGTTTTCGCTAACAGAAGGTGTTTTCACTTACGAAAAAAACAGTGCGCGGGAAAAGTAGCACACGAAAAAAAATCAGCGCGTGCCCCAAGCAGCCGCTCTCCCCTGGATTCAGAACGGCATTCTCGCCGGCATTGCTTAAACACGTGCCTGTGAGCAGCTGTTAGCAAGATGAGTCCTAAGGTATCAGAAAAGCCTGAAAGAGCTCGTAAGGATGTTACACTTAGCGTAAAACTAGACATAATTAAGCGTTTCGATCGTGGTGAACGAAGTAAGGACAAGTGAGTTTGGCTTGTGGAAGTTGACGAAGATGATGTTTAAGAGGTTTTGGCATCTCATGCCAAGAACTGATAGATGAAGAGCCGATGCAATTGGAAGAGGAAAGGATAACAATCGAAACCAAATGCAGCAGCGAACGGACAGAAAGTGAAGTTGTCCAGGAACTGAACGTGAAGCAACTGCGTGAAATTTTCGCTGCAATGATAAAGTATGACTTTAATTTTGAAAGGGTGCGTAGGTTTAGGGCATATTTGCAAGCTGGTTTGAGTGCCCACGAAGAACTGTATGATAGAAAAATGCGCAAGGCTCAGCAGTCAAGCATACTGTTGCTTTCCAAGCCTTCCACATCAGCCACAGCAGACGACCAACCTCAACCTTCGACATCGAGGCAGGCAGACATAGAAGATGACCTGCCTGCCCTAATGGAAACAGACGATGAGATGACACCCCAGTGTCCCACCACCCCAACCCCCGGGCCACGGACAGATACCGATTCGCGGAGAATGCAGCGGTAGCCGGGAGGCACACAGCACATCTCTAAGAAAAAAGCCGAAATAAACATGCTAATTAATTAGGTGCCGCACGGCACGTAATTGTCGGCCCAGATCAGAGGCGATTGGATCATGGGGAATGCACCCCAGCCTCCGATGACTCAGCCTAACACACAATCATCAGTGTGCTCGATGTCTTCCCGGTCCCATAAGTGATACTACACTACATATACATTATTTCTACTTTATATCGGCTGTGTATTTTTACGTGTTATTTGGTATGATTTGGCAGCTTCATAGCTTAAAGGTTATTGGAGAGAGTGTTTTTGCCAACAGCGCTTGCGTGAGATTTTCTGCCGAGCGCGCTTGCGCCGTGTTTCTGCCGATGGCACTTGCGTGAGATTTTCTGCCGAGCGCGCTTGCGCCGTGTTTTTGCCAATGGCGCTTGCGTGAGATTTTCGCTACGGTGGACAGTGCGGCAATGATTGTGGAAAAGTATTTCTACTTTATAAAGGCTGTGTATTTATCATATCATTCCTGCTTTTACTATATGTTACTGTTATTTGGCATGATTTGGTAGGTTATTTTTGGGTCTGCGAACGCTCACAATATATATTAATGATTTAGATGAGGGAATTAAAAGTAACATTAGCAAATTTGCTGATGACACAAAGCTGGGTGGCAGTGTGAATGTGAGGAGGATGTTATGAGAATGCAGGGTGACTTGGACAGGCTGGGTGAGTGGGCAGATGCATGGCAGATGCAGTTTAATGTGGATAGATGTGAGGTTATCCACTTTGGTGGTAAGAACAGAAAGGCAGATTATCTAAATGGAGTCAAGTTAGGAAAAGGGGAAGTACAACGAGATCTATGTGTTCTTGTACATCAGTCACTGAAAGCAAGCATGCAAGTACAGCAGGCAGTGAAGAAAGCTAATGGCATGCTGGCCTTCATAACAAGGGGAATTGAGTATAGGAGTAAAGAGGTCCTTCTGCAGTTGTACAGGGCCCTGATGAGACCACACCTGGAGTATTGTGTACAGTTTTGGTCTCCAAATTTGAGGACATTCTAGCTATTGAGGGAGTGCAGTGTAGGTTCACGAAGTTAATTCCCGGGATGACGGGGCTGTCATATGTTGAAAGATTGGAGCGACTGGGCTGCTCTGGAATTTAGAAGGCTAAGTGGGGATCTTATTGAAACATATAAGATTATTAAGGGATTGGACACGCTGGAGGCAGGAAGTATGTTCCCGCTGATGGGCGAGTCCAGAACCAGAGGCCACAGTTTAAGAATAAGGGGTAGGCCATTTAGAACGGAGTTGAGGAAAAACTTTTTCACCCAGAGTGGTGGATATATGGAATGCTCTGCCCCAGAAGGCTGTGGAGGCCAAGTCTCTGGATGCTTTCAAGAAAGAGATAGATAGAGCTCTTAAAGATAGTGGAATCAAAAGTTATGGGGATAAGGCAGGAACTGGATACTGATTGTGGATGATCAGCCATGATCACAGTGAATGGCGGTGCTGGCTCAAAGGGCCGAATGGCCTACTCCTGCACCTATTGTCTATTGTTTATTGTCTCACAAACTTTTCCCATATAAATTAATGGTAATTGCTTCTTCGCTTTACGACATTCCGGCTTACGAACCATTTCATAGGAACACACTACCTTCGGATGGCGGGGGAAACCTGTACCAATACACTTCAAAAGACTGAACTTAAATGTTCAAAGAATATTCTCAGAATACATACATGTTATGTACTGTATATACATAGTTATTTAGGTTTAAAGTGGAGGTTGATAGGTTCATGATTATTCAGGGTGATGGGGAGAAGGCAGGAGAATGGGGTTGAGAGGGATAATAAATCAGCCATGCTGGAATGGTAGAGCAGACTCGATGGGCCAAATGGCCTGGTTCTGCTCCGATGTTAGCTATCCTATGTATAGATGTTAGGCAGTACAGTAGCATGACACTATTAGTGCTAGTGATCACCGATCAGGGTTCAATTGCTGTCACTCTTTGTACGTTCTTCCTGTGATCGTAAGGGTTTCCTCTAGGTGCTCCAGTTTCCTCCCCCAGTCCAAAGATGTACCAGTTCGTCTGTTCAATATTACCTTGAGATTCATTTTCCTGCTGCTCTACAGTCAAGAAAGGTCAGCAATGCCTCCACTTCCTCTGGAGGCCAAAGAAAATTGACATGTCCCCATCGACATGTGCAGGTCAGTAGGACTAGACAGAAAATGGTTCAGCACAGCCAAGAAGGGCCAAAAGGCCCGTTTCTGTGCTGCAGTTTCTCTATGGTTTCTATGATTTCTATGGACTCTTGTCAATCGAAATGCAACTCAGCTTGCTATGCTATGGTCTGGTCGGGCGCCACAGTAGCATAATGGTTGGCGCAATGCTATTACATGTCAGGGTGGGGAGGGTCAGAGTTCAGAGTTCAATTCCGGCATCATGTGTACGTGCTCCCCATGGAATGTGTAGCTTTTCCCTGGGTGCTCCGGTTTCCTCCCACATTCCAAGTACGTACGGGGTAGTCAAGACACATTCACTGTCACTTAACTAGATACTGTCAAATGAGACGTTTCTCCCAACCAGGATGTAAAGCACAGTAGTACACATAGCACACAATAAATTATGAAAGCAAGGATAAAATTTACTGATGAATCACGCATAAGTAACAAACTAAAGTGCATAAATTAAATATTGTAAGGTACAGAGCCCAGAAGCCAAATAGCCTGGGGGAAGAAACAGTATCCCAACCCGACTATTCTAGTTTTTATGCATCAGAGTCTCCTGTGATGCATAGGAGGACGATGGCTGGATGAGTGGATTGGATCCTTAATAGTACTAAGGGCCCTGCGTACACAGCGCTCCTAATAACAGTCGGACATTCTCACAGTCCTTTGTCGGAACTTCTGGTCCGATGCTCTCCTGCTACCAGATGGAGATGCAACTTGTCAGTACACAGATACTGGGGTGCAGGGGGGGGGGGGGGGGGGGAGGATGGGAGAGCCCTGCTTGCCTCAATTTCCTTAGGAAGTGGAGGCACTGTTGTGCCTTCTTGTTCAGGAAGGCGATATTAAGGGAGGACCAGGTGAGGTCATCCGTGATGTGAGCTCCCAGGAACTTGGTGCACTTCAGTCTCTCTACAGAGCAGCCCTGTATTCACAGAGGGTATGGTTCATCTGCATCTTCCTGAAGTCCACAATGATTCTTTTTGTCTTCTCCATGTTCAGACTTGGGTGTTCTCACTGCTGCAAGGCGATGGCATAGTCCCCTTTTCCCTTACTTTGACATTAGGGGAGACCACACAAAACAATGGGAGTGGGATTGCAAATTAAGGTGGCTCAAACAAGAAGCTCAGGGTCACTCCTGTAAATTTACAACATTTTTTTGTTTTTGAGACAGGTGGAATCAACGGCTAGAGAATAAACATCATGGTCAGAATGAAAGCATTATGGAGCGTAGAAGGTTGAGGGGGGGGCTTGATAGAGGTGTTTAAAATTATCATGGGGATTGATAGAGTTGACGTGGTTAAAATTTTTCTATTGAGAGTGGGGAAGATTCAAACAAGAGGACATGGGTTGAGAGTTAGAGGACAAAAGTTTAGGGGTAACATGAGGGGGAACTTCTTTACTCAGAGAGTGGTAGCTGTGTGGAATGAGCTTCCAGCAGAAGTGGTTGAGGCAGGTTCGACGTTGTCGTTTAAAGTTAAATTGGATAGATATATGGACAGGAAAGGAATGGAGGGTTATGGGCTGAGTGCAGTTCGGTGGGACTAGGATAGGGTAAGAGTTCGGCACGGACTAGAAGGGCCAAGATGGCCTGTTTCCATGTTGTAATTGTTATATGGTTTGTTTGTTATCAGTCCACCAGCCACTCCACTACCTCTCTGTACTCTGTCTCATCATTGTTGTTGATGAGGCCAACCACTGTTCTGTCAATTGGTCTTTGTAAATTGTGCCATGGTTAGATTGATGTTTCTGGAGGTTTCCTGGAGCAGCATGGCTCAAAGGGCCAGAAGCGCCTATTCCGCACTGTATCGCTAAATAAAATTAAAATTAAAAACTGCTCTGACTGTAGAAATTCACTTTCTTGTACAGTAGATGCAAGACCATCTACAATTGTAATGAAATATCTTGCAACATAAATACAATGCATTTTCAAATAAATGGGACATTGTAATTCATAGAACATAACAGGCCCTTCTACCCGTGAGGTGTACCGACCCTTCAAAATCAATCTAGCCCTCCATTTTTCTATACCCATATGGCTATCCAAGAGTCTCTTCAATGTCCATAATGTATCTGTCTCTCCCAACATTCCTGGCAGTGTGTTCCATGCACCCACCACTCACTGGGTGTAAAAAAAAACTTACCTCTGACATCTCCTCAAGTTCAGTATATTGTCATTCATCTGTACACATGTATACCACCAAATGAAACAACGTCCCTCTGACCAAGGTGCACATAGTACATGCAACTCACACACAAAGTTACATTACCACAAATAAATTAACAGATAAAGTGCATATACAGGCAGTCCCGGGTTACGAACGAGATCCGTTTCTAAGTCTGTCTTAAAGTCGAATTTGTAGATAAGTCAGAACAGGTACATACGGTTCTTATTTAGCGTCAGTTAGTCAAATTTTGTCTTAGTATATATTTTACCCTTCTGTGCATATAAAACACTTAAGTAACACTTCCAAATACAAAGCAGGGGCAAAATGGTTCAAGAACCAATCTTCAAAGATGGCAATTGTAACTCAAGCCTTTCATTTGCCTTCCAAATAACGGGAGGAGATGCCTTAATGATACGGCGAAGTGCCCTTGGATTTAGGGAGCAATACACAAGCAAAGGCTTGAGCTTGAAACCCCTGGATGCATTACCCCCAAGCACTAACGTTAGCCTATCCTTTGATGCCTTATGCCCTGGTGCACTTCTTTCCTCTTTCAAAATGGCTGACAAGAGAAATTAGGGACAGTATCAATTCCAAAGAAGAAGCATACAAATTAGCCAGAGAAAGTGGCTCACCTGAGGACTGGGAGAAATTCAGAGTTCAGCAGAGGAGGACAAAGGGCTTAATTAGGAAGGGGAAAAAAGATTATGAGAGGAAACTGGCAGGCAACATAAAAACGGACTGTAAAAGCTTTTATAGATATGTAAAAAGGAAAAGACTGGTAAAGACAAATGTAGGTCCCCTACAGACAGAAACAGGTGAATTGATTATGGGGAGCAAGGACATGGCAGACCAATTGAATAATTACTTTGGTTCTGTCTTCACTAAGGAGGACATAAATAATCTTCCAGAAATAGTAGGGGACAGAGGGTCCAGTGAGATGGAGGAACTGAGCGAAATACTTGTTAGTAGGGAAGTGGTGTTAGGTAAATTGAAGGGATTGAAGGCAGATAAATCCCCAGGGCCAGATGGTCTGCATCCTAGAGTGCTTAAGGAAGTAGCCCAAGAAATAGTGGATGCATTAGTGATAATTTTTCAAAACTCGTTAGATTCTGGACTAGTTCCTGAGGATTGGAGGGTGGCTAATGTAACTCCACTTTTTAAAAAAGGAGGGAGAGAGAAACCGGGGAATTATAGACCGGTTAGCCTAACGTCGGTGGTGGGGAAACTGCTGGAGTCAGTTATCAAAGATGTGATAACAGCACATTTGGAAAGCGGTGAAATCATCGGACAAAGTCAACATGGATTTGTGAAGGGAAAATCATGTCTGACGAATCTCATTGAATTTTTTGAGGATGTAACTAGTAGAGTGGATAGGGGGGAACCAGTGGATGTGGTATATTTGGATTTTCAAAAGGCTTTTGACAAGGTCCCACACAGGAGATTAGTGTGCAAACTTAAAGCACATGGTATTGGGGGTAAGGTATTGATGTGGATGGAGAATTGGTTAGCAGACAGGAAGCAAAGAGTGGGAATAAACGGGACCTTTTCAGAATGGCAGGCGGTGACTAGTGGGGTACTGCAAGGCTCACTGCTGGGACCCCAGTTGTTTACAATATATATTAATGACTTGGATGATGGAATTAAATGCAGCATCTCCAAGTTTGCGGATGACACGAAGCTGGGCGGCAGTGTTAGCTGTGAGGAGGATGCTAAGAGGATGCACGGTGACTTGGATAGGTTGGGTGAGTGGGCAAATTCATGGCAGATGCAATTTAATGTGGATAAATGTGAAGTTATCCACTTTGGTAGCAAAAATAGGAAAACAGATTATTATCTGAATGGTGGCCAATTAGGAAAAGGGGAGGTGCAACGAGACCTAGGTGTCATTATCCACCAGTCATTGAAAGTGGGCATGCAGGTACAGCAGGCGGTGAAAAAGGCAAATGGTATGCTGGCATTTATAGCGAGAGGATTTGAGTACAGGAGCAGGGAGGTACTACTGCAGTTGTACAAGGCCTTGGTGAGACCACACCTGGAGTATTGTGTGCAGTTTTGGTCCCCTAATCTGAGGAAAGACATCCTTGCCATAGAGGGAGTACAAAGAAGGTTCACCAGATTGATTCCTGGGATGGCAGGACTTTCATATGAAGAAAGACTGGATGAATTGGGCTTGTACTCGTTGGAATTTAGAAGATTGAGGGGGGATCTGATTGAAACGTATAAAATCCTAAAGGGATTGGACAGGCTAGATGCAAGAAGATTGTTCCCGATGTTGGGGAAGTCCAGAACAAGGGGTCACAGTTTGAGGATAAAGGGGAAGCCTTTTAGGACCCAGATTAGGAAAAACTTCTTCACTCAGAGAGTGGTGAATCTGTGGAATTCTCTGCCACAGGAAGCAGTTGAGGCCAGTACATTGGCTATATTTAAGAGGGAGTTAGATATGGCCCTTGTGGCTACGGGGATCAGGGGGTATGGAGGGAAGGCTGGGGCGGGGTTCCGAGTTGGATGATCAGCCATGATCATAATAAATGGCGGTGCAGGCTCGAAGGGCCGAATGGCCTACTCCTGCACCTATTTTCTATGTTTCTAAAATGTAGGTCTTTTCAGGCATTTTTTCCCAAAATAAGCCAGTCTCGTCTACATTAAATATTTGGTCTGGCAAATAACCTTCCTCCTCCATAATTTTTTTCAACATTTCAGGAAAAATCACTCGCAGCACTTATATTTACTGGGTAACTGGATAATTTACTGGGTACATTTGCCCTCACTTTGAAACGATTGAACCAACCCCTACTCGCAACAAATTCTTCGTCACAACCACCTTCATTTGCTGCACGTGCAGCTTTTAAATCACTGAAAAGGCTTCGAGCCTTTTCTTGCACTAAGGTAAGGCTAATAGGCAAATTATGCTGATTTTGATCATCTAACCAAATTATCAATCGCCTTTCCATTTCAATAATTAAACCACTACGTTGCTTAGTAATAATTGTAGCTTTGATCGGGTCAGGGCCTTTCACATGGTCCATTATTCTCACTTTATCCTTTAAAATTGTTCCAATTGTTGACCGACTGTAGCCTAACACTTTTCCAATGACCAATGGTGTTTCACCGCTTTCCAATCGCTTTATTATTTCCACTTTATTTTCAATCGTGATTGTTTTCCTTTTCTTTGATGCATCACCAGCACTTGCATCGGACTTACGCTTATTAACTCAAATTTTTAATATAATAGACTTTATGGCAGTCCGTTTGTAAATACAACTTTTCCGTAAATCGGATGTTCTTAACCCAGGGACTTGCTGTATGATACATTAAAAAATTAACAGTATAACAGTATCTGCCTCTTGCATCACCCCCAGCAGGGAGTTCCATACATCCACCACTCTCTGTGTAAAAATCCTACCTCTGACATCCCCCTAGACTTTCCTCCAATCACCTTAAAATCATGCTCCCTCGTATTAGGGTTCTTGCAGCCGGATCTTTAGCTGGATGGCCCATGGCCCAGATAAGTTTCTGGTTGGAGCATCATCACACGTACTGAAATACAGTGAAAAGCTTGTCTTGCATACTGTTCAGATCAGAGCATTGAGGTAGGACAAAGCAAAACAATAACAGAATGCAGAGTGAAGTGTGACAGTTACAGAGGAAGTGCAGCACAGGTGACTCCACAACGTAGCAGTTAGTGCGACGCTGTTACAGCTCGGGGAGTTAGGAATTCAATTCCAGAGCTGTTCCATAAGGAGTCTCCGTGCGTCCTCCCAGTGGAATGTGTGGGTTTCCTCCAACAGTCCAAAGTCATACTGGTAGGTTAATTGGGCATTCTCAATAGTCCTGTGATTAGGCTGGGGTTAAATTCAGGGTGTCTGGGGTTGCTGGGGCAGTGGGGCTCCAAGAACCAGAAAGGCCTACTCCGCACTATATCACTAAATAAATAAATAAAACAGTAAGGTACAAGGGCCACGACAAGGTAGATTGTGAGGTCAGGAGTACATCTTATCGTACTAGGGAACCATTCAATAGTCTGATAACAGTGGGATAGAAGCTGTCCTTGAGCCTGGTGGCACATGCTTTTTTGTATCTTCTACCCAGTGGGACGAGAGGGAAGAGACAATGTTTGTGGTGGGTGGGATCTTTTTTACAGAATACCTGGAGGCACATGACAAGATAGCCCAAAGCCAGCATGGTTTCCTGAAAGGAAAATCCTGCCCGTCTAACCTATTGCAATTCTTTGAGGAAATTACTAGCAGTGTAGACAAAGGAGATGCAGTAGACATGGTGTACTTGGATTTTCAGAAGGCCTTTGACAAGGTGCCGCACATGAGGCTACTTAGCAAGATAAGAGCCCATGGAATTACAGGGAAGTTACTAGCATGGATGGAGCATTGGCTGGTCTGCACAAAACAAAGAGTGGGAATAAAGGGATCCTATTCTGGCTGGCTGCCAGTTACCAGTAGAGTTCCACAGGGGTCAGTGTTGGAACTGGTTCTTTTCATGATGTACGTCAATAATTTGGACTATGGGATTAATGGATTTGAGGCTAAATTTGCTGATGATACAAAGATAGGTGGAGGAGCGGGTAGTGTTGAGGAAACAGGGAGCCTGCAGAGAGACTTAGATAGTTTAGGGGAATGGGCAAAGAAGTGTCAAACGAAATACAATGTTGGAAAGTGTATGGTCATGCACTTTGGTGGAAGAAATAAACAGTCAGACTATTACTTAGACGGGGAGAGAATTCAAAATGCAGAGATGCAAAGGGACTTAAAGAGTCCTTGTGCAGGATACCCTAAAGGTTAACCTCCAGGTTGAGTCAGTGGTGAAGGCGAACGCAATGTTGGCATTCATTTCTAGAGGTATAGAATATAAGAGCAGGGATGTGATGTTGAGGTTCTATAAGGCACTTGTGAGACCACACTTGGAGTATTGTGTGCGGTTTTGGGCTCCTTATTTTAGAAAGGATATACTAACTGTTAAGAGTGAGTTTTTTTTGGGTAGATGATTTGTTTACACTTAAATGACTTTGGCCACCAGACTTCTATTTGACTATTTGAAGTACTGTGGATTGAGTCCACAACAATGTGCTTCCTAAAAAGGTGTGAATACCAGATGCTTCTGGCACAGTAGTTTGACCAGATGCTGTAGTTTCGAAGACAGTATAATCTATACATTATAAATATTAATTGTCTTCTATGCTAGCACATAAAATGCCAAATAAATGTATTGTGGATTTAATTGCATTCCTAAAAGCTGTGAATATCAACCCAGACATGTTGGCGTCGGAAGGAAAGGATGGTGTGATATTTTGTATGTAGCTTCAATAGGAAGCATTGTCTATAACTTTTTAAAGTAGCGATTGCCTTTGTGTTTAGCATATTAATATCGAGCCCACATTGGGCTAGCAGAGCTTTCTAGTGAAAGCGTCTCCGTCCGTATGATGCCTGCTGTACCTTGTTGTGTCAAAAAAGCAGCTGCTTTGTATCTACCAGTGACTCTGTCTCTCTGGTGATTTCATCCACGCTACAACACTAACCTTGGAGAGGGTTCAGAGAAGGCAGAGATAGACAGGTTCTTGATTAGCCAGGGCATCAAAGGGTATGTGGTGAAAGCAGAGGAGTAGGGATGACTGGAAGAATTGGATCAGCCCATGATTGAATGGTGGAGCAGACTCAATGGGCCGAATGGCCTGATTCTGCTCCAGTATCTTATGGTTTTAACTAAGGCTGCAAGCTGTAGAAAGTCCATGGACGGGAGACTGATTTCTGTAATGTGCTGAGCTGTGTCCACAACCCTCTGCAGTTTCTTGCAATCAGGGGCAGAGCAATGGCTATACAAGGCCTTTCTGTGATGTATCGATAAAAATTTGGTAAGAGTACTTGAAGCAACCAACCTCAACACCCTTAAATGTAGAATCAGCACCCGAATCAGATTTAATATCACTGGAATATGTCGGGAAATTTGTTGTTTTGCAGCAATACATAGTTATATTAAAAACTATAAATTACAATTAAGATATATACATATATACACACACAGACACACCCGTACCAGACGGTGATGCAACTGGTCACAACACTCTCCACAGTAGAGGGGAGCATGTGCATAACCACCCTCCCCTTCCCAAAGTCAATGACAAGCTCTTTGGTTTCCTGACGAACAGAACAGGTGGCAGTTGGCACTGAACTTTTCTCTCATCCGCCAATGTCACACTCGTTAGCAACAGTCACGAGCAAAAGCTCTACAGTCACCATGTAATCTTTCATTGTCAATAGAAAGACCTCATTGTCTGAGAAAGCCTGACCTTCAAAAGTACTGATCAGAGATAAACAAATATTAGTAACTGAGCATTATTTTAAGATTTCCTTCTCTCCAGTGGCCATTTTCCTCATCATCCTATTGAGGTCCCAAAATAAAACTCAACTTAGGAAAAGCATCTTACCCCAAGGTGTACGTTTACAGAGAGCAGAGCAGGAACCACATTAGGAGATCGGCCATCTATAAATGTCCAGAAGCATTCTGTCACATCTTGTCAAAAGGCATGCCTGGACGAGGATAAGAACACAAGAAAAAGGACTCAGCCATCTGGCCCATGAGACCATAAAACACAGGTGCAGAATCAGCCCATTCAGCCTACTCCATCATTCCAACATGGCTGATTTATTATCCCCCTCAACCCCATTCTCCTGCCGTCTCCCCGTAACCTTTCATGCCCTGACTAATCGAGAAACTATCTATCAACGTCTGTTCAAGGTTCAAAGTTCCATTTATTATCATACATACATGTCAGCACATACAACCTTGAGAATCTTTCTCTGTGGGCATACTTAGCAAATCTATAGAATAATAACTGTAAACAGGATCAATGAACAAAAAACTGCAAATGCAAATATAAATAACAATAAGTAAAGAGCAAGATAAAGAGTCCTTAAAAGAGACCAATCGGTTGTGGGAACACCAGAAGTAGAATGTGTGTAGTTATCCCCTTTTGTTCAAGAGCCTGATGGTCAAGGGTTAATAGCTGTTCTTGAAACTGGTGGTGCAAATCCTCAGGCTCTTGTACCTCTACCTGATAGAGTATATCAACAATTTGGCCTCCACAGCTGCCTGTGGCAATGAATTCCACAGATTCATCAAAAACATCTATCATCAGCATGACATCAAAAACTGCCTGGCTGAAGAAATTCCTCCTCACCTCTGTTCTATTCTGCCTGGCCTGTCAAGCCTGCTTTGCCATTCACTGAAATCTTGTCTGACTCTGATCTTTGTGAACGTCTGTGGGTTCAGCTTCACCAACCTGCTTTTTCCCAATAACACTTAATTCCCCTGTTATCACTGATAATAGATCTTACTGTGTGTTAATGAGGTAGCCTCTACTACTTCCCTTCAACTTCTGACTTTTAAAAGAGTCATTAATAGGCTGGACTGGCAGGTTCCTGCAACATAGAAGCAGCTTCAAGTTGAAGTTTGTTGTCATCGTCTGTACATATATACAACCAATTGAAACAACATTCCTCCGGGCCATGGTGCATCCATAAAACATATCACACACAGCACATCAAACAAAATATTACCATAAATAAAATACAAAATATAATTATAAGCATATGTAGTATGCTGCACAGGTAAATTATTAAATAGCTTGCTGTCCTAGTGACGAGACCTCAGTGGTGACAGGGTATTCATTAGTCACCCAGCCTGAGGAAAGAAGCTGTTACCCAGTCTGGCAGTCCTAGTCCTGATGCTCCTGTACCTCCTCCCTGACGGTAGTGGGTCAAAGAAATTGTGGAATGGGTCGTAGGGATTCTCGACAATAATTAGGGACCTTTGTCTGCAACAGTCCCTGTGGGGGGGGGGGGGATGGAGGGAGACCCCAAAGAAAGTCTTGGCAGTTTTACTGTCCTCTGCACTGTCTATTCTTTATTAGGAGTTTGAAGCGATTTGGCATGTCAACAAATACACTCAAAAACTTCTATAGTTGTACTGTGGAGAGCATTCTGACAGGCTGCATCACTGTCTGGTATGGAGGGGCTACTGCACAGGACCGAAAGAAGCTGCAGAAGGTTGTAAATCTAGTCAGCTCCATCTTGGGTACTAGCCTACAAAGTACCCAGGGCATCTTTAGGGAGCGGTGTCTCAGAAAGGCAGCGTCCATTATTAAGGATCTCCAGTACCCAGGGCATGCCCTTTTCTCACTGTAACCATCAGGTAGAAGGTACAGAAGCCTGAAGGCACACACTCAGTGATTCAGGAACAGCTTCTTCCTCTCTGCCATCCGATTCCTAAATGGACATTGAAGCTTTGGACACTACCTCACTTTTTTTAACATACAGTATTTCTGTTTTTGCATGTTTTTAATCATCTATTCAATATACATAATTGTTTATTTATTCTTATGTTTTTTTTCTCTCTCTGCTATATTATGTATCGCATTGAACTGCTGCTGCTAAGTTAACAAATTTCACGTCACATGCCGGTGATAATAAACCTGGTCAGGTTCTGATTGTTGTGGTCCGACGCCTTGCAGCTTCCTAACCAGATAATGATGCATCTGAAGACGGGTCAGCCCCTCTGCTACACCTCACCATTCAAACGGCTGAAGGACAACTCAGAGCTTCAGTGGCAATCATTCTTAATGGCAGCTGCACTTTCATCGTGAAAGTACAAATCAGTAATTAATTATAAACTCCACAGCTGCAGTGGAGGTTTCTCAGAACGTTTACCATCACTGTGATTCGTTGTGAAATTTGTTTTGCAATAATGCATTGCAATACATAAAAATTACATGAGATTGCAAAAAGAATATATAAATAGTGCAAAAAGAAAGCAGAATTGTGAGGACCATTCAAAAACGTTGAGTGTGGGTCCTTCATGCTCCTGTACCTCCGAGGGTAGCAACATGACGAGAGCATATTTTGATTGTGAGGGTCCTTAATGCCACCTTCTGGATGGCTTTGTTGCTGGAGAGACTGATGCCCATGATGGAGCTGGATAAATCTACAAGCCTCTGCAGCCTTTGCAATCCTGTGCAGTGGCACCTACAGACCAGGCACCGATGCTACCAGCTGGTACGCTCTCCGTGGTACACTTGTGGAAATTCGCGAGAAACTTTGGTGACATACCAAAGTCCAGGTAAGCTTATTATCAAAGTACATACATGTCATCAGAGACTACCTCTTGCAGGAAAATACAGAAATACTATAGGTTTTATGAAAGCATATACATAATCTGACAAACAACCAATTTGCAAATGATATATTGTGTAAGTAGTAAAAAAAATATATATATACATACTAATGAAGAATACTGAGAACCTGGGTTTAGAGTCTTTGAACTTGAGTACATAGGTTGTGGAATCAGTACAGAGGTCAGGTGTTTGAAGTTATCCACACAGGTTCCGGAGCCTGATGGCTGAAGGGTAATAACTGCTCCTGAACCTGGTGGTGTGGGATCTAAGACCTCTCTATCTCCTGCCTGATGGGAGTAGTGAGGAGAGAGCATGGCTTGGATGTAGGGTCCTTGCTGGCAGATGTTACTTTCTTGTGGCAGCAACACAGATGTGGGGAGAGTTCTGCCTGTGACGCACTGAGCTACATCCACCACTTTTTCGCCTTTTCTGTTCCTGGGGAGACGCCCGAATGAATATAGCCGCTGGCGTGCCTTCTTTGTAAATGCAGCAATACGCTGGACCCAGGATAGATCTGAACTCTGATGTCTGGATTTTCAGCCTAGGCTTCTATGTTATTGCCCAGTAATTTAACCAACATCACATATAAAAGTTGCTGGTGAACGCAGCAGGCCAGGCAGCATCTCTAGGAAGAGGTACAGTCGACGTTTCGGGCCGAGACCCTTTGTCAGGACTAAATGAAAGAAGAGCTAGTAAGAGATAGCTCTTCTTTCAGTTAGTCCTGACGAAGGGTCTCGGCCCGAAACGTCGACTGTACCTCTTCCTAGAGATGCTGCCTGGCCTGCTGCGTTCACCAGCAACTTTTATGTGTGTTGCTTGAAATTCCAGCATCTGCAGATTTCCTCGTCTTTGCGAATTTAACCAACCTGTTGCCACTTTATAGTGGCAAGGAACTGCCATTCTGAAGAGAGCACTACAGAGCCTCAGAGTTTGGGAAAATTCAGCACAACATCTAAAAAGTTGACAAACTTGTATCGATGTGTGGTGGAGAGTATATTGATTGGCTGCATCACAGCCAGGTATGGAAACACCAATGCTCTTGAACGGAAAAGGCTACCAAAAGAAGTAGATACGGCCCAGCCCATCATGGGTAAAGTCCTCTCCACCACTGAGCACATTGACACAGAGCGATGTCAGAGGAAAGCAGCATCCATCATCAGGGACCCCACCACACAGCCCATGCTCTCTTCTCACTGCTACCATCAGGAAGAAGATACAGGAGCCTCAGGGCTCACATCACCAGGTTCAGGAACAGTTATTATCCCTCAACCAGAGGGAATAACTTCACTCACCCCAACACTGAACTGTTCCCACAACCCTTGACCTCACTTTCAAGCATTCATCTTATGCTCTCGATACTTATTGCTTACTTACTTTTATTATCTTTTTCTTATTTTATTTTTGCATTTGCATCATTTATTGTTTTTTGCAATTGGTTGCTTGTCCATCTCTGTCATGTGTGGTTTTTCATTGATTCTATTGTGCTTTTTGTATTTACTGAGTATGCTTACAAGAAAATGAATCTCAGTGTTGGATATGAAGACACTTATCCACTTTGATAATAAATTTACTTTGAACCAGTTTACTCACCTGATGGACTTTGGAACAGGTGATCCTAGTGAGGGTTGTTGTGCCTGAAAATATTAGCGAATTCTCCGTTTCCGTACTCTACTCTAGATTATTTCCAAAATAAGTCTTTCTTCTGGTGAGATGGCAGAGCACTCGGACACAGCTGCTTCTACGGGGTCAACCAAAGGGGTTATTATCTTTTCTTAAGGCATGTTTTTGTAAATGCAATTGCAAAGAAAGCATGACAGCATCTCTACTTCCTTAGGAGTCTGCAGAGATTCAGTTTGACCTCAAAAACTTTGACAAACTTTTATAGATGTGTGGCGGAGAGTGTACTGACTGACTGCATCACAGCCTGATATGGAAACAACAATGCCTTTGAATGGAAAATCCTACAAATGGTAGTGGATTCAGCCAGTACATCACAGGGAAAGCTCTTCCCACCATTGAGCAGGTCCACACGAAGTGCTGGTGCAGGAAAGCAGCATCCATCAGAAGTGTCTCTTCTCAGGTAGAAGGTACAAGGGCCTCAGGACTGACACCACCAAGATCAAAGACAATTACTACCCCTCAACTATCAGGCTCTCAAACAAAAGGGTATCTACTCTCACTTGCCCACAACCAATGATCTCACTTTAAGGACCCTTTACCTTGTTATTTCATGTTCTTATTATTATTGCTATTTTTTTTAGGGTTGGATTACTCTGAACTTTATGATTACAAGATCCCACTGGACATTGGTAGTCTGGAATGCTGCAAGTCCGATTCACTGGTTTATTGTCAAACAGCGGGGGAGCAGCGTGGTCTCAGTCATAGCAAGACTAGGCCTCAAGGCACGATGTTGCCTGTTTTCAGCAGCGCAGGGGAGGTGCATGCTGGAGTCAGTGCTGGCCCCCAGTGTTCACTCAGCATAACACAAGCTGTACTGTGTTTGACTGCACACTTCTGCAACACTCATGGACTTCAACAATGTTTTTGTGGGACTGCATTTTACTGCTGTCTTATGTGTGCTTTGTGCTGTGTACGACTGTTGGTGCTATGTTTTGCATGTTGGGCTCAGAGTAACGCTTTTCATTTCATATTGCAGATAGTGAGGTCAGCTGAGAAGATCATCGGGGTCTCCCTTCCCGTCATTACAGACATTTACACCACACACTGCATCCGTAAAGCAAACAGCATTATGAAGGACCCTACGCACCCCCCCATACAAACTCTTCTCCCTCCTGCCATCTGGCAAAAGGCACCGAAGCATTCGGGCTCTCACGACCAGACTGTGTAACAGTTTCTTCCCCCAAGCCATCAGACTCCTCAATACCCAGAGCCCAGACTGACACCAGCCTACTGCCCTCTACTGTGCCTATTGTCTTGTTTATTATTTATTGTAATGCCTACACTGTTTTGTGCACTCTATACAGTCCTGGGTAGGTCTGTAGTCTAGTGTAGTTTTGTGTTGTTTTACGTAGTTCAGTGTAGTTTTTGCATTGTTTCATGTAGCACCATGGTCCTGAAAAACGTTGCCTCGTTTTTACTGTGTACTGTACCAGCAGTTATGGTCGAAATGACAATAAAAAGTGACTTGACTTGATATAAAGTGTATGGTTGAATGACAATTAAATGAACTTGAACCCCATTTGATGAATTTTTCTATAAGTCATGAAGCAAGTCACTACGGTCTTGGCTATTCTGTGCAGTCCCTCAATAACTTCCAAAAAAAATAACCAAACCTTGGGCACAAGTACGAATCAGAAAAAGCTTTAATATCACTGGCAACACATAATAAAATAACTACAAATTGCAATAAGAAACAATTAAAATTTAAACTAAATAAGTAGTGCAAAGAGCAAGCAAAAAAAATAATGATGAGGTAGTGTTCATGGGCTCATTGTCCATTCCGAGATCTGATGGCAGAGGGAAAGAAGCTAGAATGTTGAGTCTGTTTTCAGGCCCTGTACTTTCTCCTTGATGATAGCAAAGAGAAGAGGGCATGTCCTGGGTGATGAGTCCTTAATGATGGGTACAGCCTTTCTGAGCCATTGCCCCCTGAATATGCCCCCGATGCTGGGCACACTGTTACCCATGATACTTCCCGTCTGCATAGTGTTCATGACAGATTTCTCAACCACCCTACGGAAACAGTGCACTACCTCACATCTGAAATTAAAGCACTCGGAGACACACTTCTTCTGCGACTTTGGACAAACATTCTTATCTTTTGTCATTAGTGAGCAACGTACGGTGGTGGTTGCCTGTCGCGTCCGACAATGACGGGGAGAGTTTTTAAAGTGGAAAAGCCATTACACTGGGCAGTTCCACTCTCTCGACCTTGGAAATCCGGGTCCAGTGGTACGAGTAGTCACCACAAACTGGGGAGCTTCCCTGGTTGCAGAGGGTCACATCGGCCCAGTCCACAGGAGCTGACTTCACACACTAGGACTGGCCTGATGTAGCCCGCTGGTCAAAGTGGTGTACCAGTAGACAGATTACAGAAAAATAATGGGTCATAAAAACCCGTCACTGTCATGATATAAAAGTTGCTGGTGAACGCAGCAGGCCAGGCAGCATCTCTAGGAAGAGGTACAATCGACGTTTTGGGCCGAGACCTTTCGTCAGAACCCGTTGGATCTCGGCCCGAAACGTCAACTGTACCTCTTCCTAGAGATGCTGCCTGGCCTGCTGCGTTCACCAGCAACTTTTGTGTGTGTTGCTGGAAATTCCAGCATCTGCAGATTTCCTCGTGTTTACTGTCATGATAGCTGTTCTTGGTTTTGTACCAATTCCATTTAATGACACCAACATAGAAAACCATTCAGCCCATCCATCCCATACATACTCTTTAGAACACAGGCCCTTTGGCCCACAATGTAACCTGCTCCAGAAACAGCCTAGAATTTCCCTACCGCATAGCCCTCTATTTTTCTAAGCTCCATGTCTATCTAAAAGTCTCTTAAAAGACCCTATTGTATCCGCCTCTACCACTTTCGCTCCACGCACCCACCACTCTGTGTGAAAAACTTACCACTGACATCTCCTCCGTACCTACTTCCAACCACCTTAAAACTATGCCCTCTTGTGTTAACCATTTCAGCCTTGGGAAAAAGCCTCTGACTATTCACACAATCAATGCCTCTCATCATCTTATACACCTCCATCAGGTCACCTCTCATCCTCCGTCGCTCCAAGGAGAAAAGGCTGAGTTCACTCAACCTATTCTCATAAGGCATGCTCCCCAATCCAGGCAACATCCTTGTAAATTTTCTCTGCACCCTTTCTGTGGTTTCTACATCCTTCCTGTAGAGAGGTGACCGGAACTGAGCACAGTACCCCAAGTGGGGTCTGACCAGGTTCCCATATAACTGTAACATTACCTCACGGCTCTTGAACTCAATCCCATGGTTAACGAAGGCCAACACACCATACGCCTTCTTAACAACACTGTCAACCTGTGCAACAGCTTTTGAGTGTCCTATGGACACAGACTAAATAGGTACATTTAATATCAGAGAAATGTATACAATATACATCCTGAAATTCTTTTTCTTCAAGATCTCACTGATCCTCCACACTGCCAAGAGTCTTACCATTAATGCTATATTCTGCCATCATATTTGACCTACCAAAATGAACCACCTCACACTTATCTGGGTTGAACTCCATCTACCACTTCTCAGCCCAGTTTTGCATCCTAGTAACGTCCCGCTGTAACCACTGACAGCCCTCCACACTGTCCACAACACCCCCAACCTTTGTGTCATCAGCAAACTTGCCAACCTGCCTTTCTATTTCTTCATCTCGGTCATTTATAAACATCACAAAGAGTAAGGGTCCCAGAACAGATCAGAGGCACTCCCCTGGTCACCGACCTCCATGCAGAATATGACCCATCTACAGCCACCCTTTGCCTTCTGTGGCAAGCCAGTTCTGGGTGCACAAAGCAATGTCCCCTCGGATCCCATGCCTCCTTGTTTTCTGAAGGAGCCTCGCACAGGGAGCTGGATGACAGTCCCCTCTCCTCACACCCCATCAAACACTCCCTTCCCCAGCAACACTTCATCTCTCCATAACCCTCTAACACACTCCAACTCAAACACCCTCCTCGCCCCAACAATCCCCTCCGTCTGACACTGGCTCCTTCTCCTCCTCTCCAGGATAAACTCTCCCTCTTGTTCTTCGTCCCACTTCGACACTTCCCCTTTAACCTGAGCCCTCACAAGTGCAAAACAGAAACCGTGCCTACCCCAGACGACGACGCCCCCCAGCGAGGCCTATACGGAGCCACCGATCCCCGGACTTTCCTCGGGAGTGGTCAATTCGCGGTTTATTTCCACACAGCCTGCGCTGCCTCCTCATTCAAACACGGGCGCCTCTCGCGCATTGGTCGACGGCGCGGCACGTGATCCGCGAGCGGCGTGACGCCGGCATCCGGGTATTCCATCCACACCCCGCCTTCTTAACATCCGGGTGATTGAGCGCAAACACTTCAGACGACGGGAATCGCTATAAAAACAGAGAATGCCAATACTTTTTTATGCCGTCGAACAGTGCCTGCGGGTAAAGCAACAGAATTACTGGTGCAAGCGGATAGCCTGTCAACTAAATACGATCTCGGAACGTCGTGCTCCACATCCGGGTAACGTTTGTTCGATGTGTGACATCAGCGAAGGCAAATTAAGCTCCGCCCTTGGGAGGGCTGGGCAAGGACGTGACGCGCTGACGTCGTGCGTGCGGTGGTGATGGCCTGTAAGCTGGAGGGCCGAGGGGAATGCTGACCGACACAACCGATTCCATCCGCTGGGCTTCCGTCCTCGAACTGAACGGCACCGAGGCTTCGACCACCACAGTGCCCCACGCTCGGTGAGCGGCAGGCTGCTGATATCAGCCGCGCATTGTTCGCTTCCCGTGTTATGCCGGCCTTTAATTCAAATGACACATCAGGGCTGTGAGGAGCAAGGAACCCGGTGCCCATATGGGAGTTGTAGTCTTATTGCCGGTTTTAGCGAATGCACGTCCTCTGAATTGGACTACATTTCCCAGCGGTCGCTTCGCGGTCCGTTTGTCCCGTTGTCCTTGACAACGCGTGGACGCCAAGAAGAAGTGCTGCTGCAGAATCAGAATCGAGTTTATTATCACCGGCATATGACGTGAAATTAGTTAACTTAGCCGCAGCAGTTCTATGCAATACATAATCTAGAAGTAGAAAACAAATAAAAATAACAATAATAAATAAGTAGGTTTAAAAATCGTACAAAAATAGAAATAATATACTGTAAAAAAAAGTGAGGTAGTGTCCTGACGGCATGAACATCGACTTCTCTAACTTCCGCTAGGCCCCACCTCCCCCTCGTACCCCATCTGTTACTTATTTTTATGCACACATTCTTTCCCTCACTCTCCTTTTTCTCCCTCTGTCCCTCTGAATATACCTCTTGCCCATCCTCTGAGTCCCCCCCCCACCTTGTCTTTCTTCCCGGACCTCCTGTCCCGTGATCCTCTCGTATCCCCTTTTGCCAATCACCTGTCCAGCTCTTGGCTCCATCCCTCCCCCTCCTGTCTTCTCCTATCATTTTGGATCTCCCCCTCCCCCTCCAACGTTCAAATCCCTTACTTACTCTTCCTTCAGTTAGTCCTGACGAAGGGTCTCAGCCTGAAACGTCGACTGTACCTCTTCCTAGAGATGCTGCCTGGCCTGCTGCGTTCACCAGCAACTTTGATGTGTGTTGCTTGAATTTCCAGCATCTGCAGAATTCCTGTTGCTTGTCCAAAGATTCAATGTCCATTTCGGAATGGGATGGCAGAGGAGAAGAAGCTGTTCCTGAATGGCTGAGTGTGTGCCTTCAGGCTTCTGTACCTCCGTCCTGATGGTAACAGTGAGAAAAGGACATGTCCTGGGTGCAGGGGCCCCTTAATAATGGACGCTGCCTTTCTGAAGGGTCTCGGCCAACTGTTTATTCTCTTACACAGATGTTGCCTGACGTGCTGAGTTCCTCCAGCATTTTGTTGCTCTGGATTTCCAGCATCTGCAGAATCTCTTGTGCTTGTGACGCCAGTAGCTCTCTGGAAGGGATGATGGTCGTCAAAGGATCGGGGCAACTCCAGTGGAGAGTTTTATCATCTCTCAGTGGTTCACTAAGAACAGTTGAGTTTTCGTAGGAAAGTACAAATCATCTCTAACAGCCTTCCCCTCCATCTCTTCCCATCCCCTTGACACACCCTCCTCTCCTCTGGGCAGTTAAAGTTGTCCTGTTCAGATAGCGAGCTGGAGGTATGTTGTATATGGAAAATAAGTACAGGACAGGAAGATGCCAATTTAAACTGATCCTGTCTGCCTGCTTATGATCTATATCCTTCCAGTCCATGCCTGTACATGTGTCTGTTTAAAGAGCTGAGATTGCTCTTGTACCTGCTTCCACCACCTCCCCCAGCAGCGCGTCCAGGCACCCAACACTTCTTTTAATTGTCTTGTAAGCATATGAACATACATCTTTTGCCTTAAAAGCTATGTTCTCTAATATTTCTCTTTTCCATCCTGAGTAGAAGTGTATCTATGCCAAAGAGGAGGTACAGGAGTCTGAAGACACACACTCAATGTTTCAGGAACAGCCTCTTCCCCTCCACCATCCGATTTCTGAATGGTCGTTGAACCTATGTACACGACCTCACTTTTTTTTGCTATCTTTGCACTTCTTAATTTAAGTTTTTATATAAACGTACTGTAATTTATATTTTTATTACGTATTGCAATGAACTGTTGCCACAAAAAACAAATTTCACAGCATATATTGATATTAAAACTGATTCGGATTCAAAATGTTATTTAAGTGCCACGCCCTTGAGCAGCCGGGAACAGACTCCTGCTCCGGCCAGTCCGGATGAAGGGTCTCATTTATTCATTTCCATAGATGCTGCCTGGCCTGCTGAATTCCTCCAGTGTTTTGTGTGTGTTGTCCAGCTCCTGTTATTCTGTATTGCAATAGGTGGAAAAGTGAGTTTTTCAAGCTGAAACCAAGGGTTTTAAACTAAACAAAGCAATCATGGACGACCTGAGAGTCTGACAGTGCCGTGGGAGACAGGGAAATGACACTGTCGGGTCTGACAGTGCTGTGGGAGACAGGGAAACGACACTGAAGAGTCTGACAGTGCTGTGGGAGACAGAGACGACACTGTTGGGTCTGACAGTGCTGTGGGAGACAGAGACGACACTGTCGGGTCTGACGGTGCTGTGGGAGACAGAGACGACACTGTCGGGTCTGATGGTGCTGTGGGAGACAGACGACACTGTCGGGTCTGACGATGCTGTGGGAGACAGAGACGACACTGTCGGGTCTGACAGTGCTGTGGGAGACAGAGACGACACTGAAGGGTCTGACAGTGCTGTGGGAGACAGGGAAATGACACTGTCGGGTCTGACAGTGCACAGACTATGTGTGGCATTGAGAGGAATGATGTAGCACTTGCCACAAGATACACATTCAGAACAAAGCTTGTATGACTGTTTCGTTACAAGTAAAGGTTCTCAATTCCAACTTTATCAGACAGAAAGACACAATCTACAATTAGCTAAGTAGAACTACATTGCCCTGTTTATTAGGGCAGAACAGAGAAAGCATTAAAGTACTCACCTCGCTATGCTCCTGCCCCTTTCACTGCAGCGCACCTCCCATTCTGCCAATCGGCAGTACCATTTTCAATCAGCCTGTAGTGGTATCCGAGAAAACTTCCCCCAAGCTCCCTCCGAACCCTCTGCGTTTATACCCTTGCCACTGACATTGTTGCAGTCAGTGCACCATCCCAAACCAGTGTATTAGAACCAATCAAAGTTCAAAGTACATTTTTTAAATCTGTGTTTGTATACTATATACAAGCCTGAGATTCATCTCCTTACAGGCAGCTTCAAAACTAAGAAAAACCAATAGACTCCGTTAAAAGAAGACAGTCAAACACCAAATGTCGAGGAAAAGATCACGCAAACAACAACAGTCAGCAAATAACTGAAGCTGACAGAAGTGTGAAGCCAGCCCTCACTGCGGCCGTTCCGGGAGACCATTAGGCAGGCCAGAGCCTCAGTTCAGTGCAGAGACGAGTAAACCCCGTGGGGCAGTGAGCTGAACCGGCCCCAACACCCTGACCTTGTGAATCTGGGCCGCTGCTTAAATCGTCCAAACCTCCCGTTGTACTTTGCTCTCAGACCCTGACCCCACCGCTTCGATTGGGCCCATACCTGACCCTCCCATCATCACTTGTCACCACTCTTCACGAGTCCCACCCCTATGTCCAACTAACCCTCATATTCCCCCGGTAGTATCACACTGTATGGGTGTACTCCCAGAGCAGTAATCAAAGTTCTGCCACATTCAAGGCCACAATGGCGGTGAGACATTTGACAAGAAAAAGCTGAACCCTTTAGAATACCATGACACGCGGAATTAAAGTTAGTATTGAGAAACACAGACATCCCACCTCTCCCGGAAGTTCCGGGAGTCTCCCGCCTATTGATAGTGGCTCCCTGATGTCCGGAAATTATACACAATATCCTGCAAATCAATTTTTTTTGGGAGGGAGAGGGAGAGCGAGAGCAAGCGTCCTGATTGGTCTCTCTTCGTGCTAAGTAGGCTATCAGTTTTCTTTGTGGGCAGGCTTTACAGTCGACCTCAAAAATAATGACAGTGTTGCTCGCTGCACTGTTTGCAACAGTGACTTTTCTATTGCCCATGGTGGGTTAAAATGTAAAAGACACGTTGAGATGAGTTTAACAGGTGTCATTCGTTCATTAGCGTAGCTAACGTTATTTAAACTAGCTGGCTAGCTGCTAAGGAGCTACTCTATTGATGTCCTACGTGATGAGGCCAAACTCCCTGTAGACTTGCTTAAAGTTGTAATAGAATAAACATGATAATATAATACAATATATGTACATATTTTAATGTCACATTTTCTGCATATACCCAACTTGGTTTACAGATTAGACAAGATCACTAACCAAAGTATTACATACACCCTTGAAGGTTGACCGGGGGTGGGGGGGGTGGAATATGGGGTTGCGGGAAGCGGTGCTGCTACCTCCCTGAAATGAGTTTTTGCAGGGTGGGATGTCTGAGAAACAGGCCCTTCAGCCCACCATGCCAATACTGAACCTTTACCCATCCACACTAAGCTCGTTTGCTTTCATTAAGACCATATCCTTTTATCCCTGTCTATTCAGGTTCAAGTTCATTGCCATCTGACTGTACATATATACAACCAAACCAAACAACGTTCCTCCAGATCACAGTGCACCCACAAAACATACATCACACACAGCACAGAAAACAAAATATTACCATGAAAAAGTTAGTAAAATATAATTCATGTAATTGTGAAAGTGCATGTAGTGAGCAGCACAGAGAAACAGTACCATAAACAGATCATAAATGTAATAATTAAATCTAATTCCACCCCCCCCAACCCCGGGCAGCACCTTCCACATACTAGCCAATCTCCTTAACCCATCGTCTGTCCTTTAAAACGCTGTCCTCTCAGCCTAAGCCAATGCCCTATTGTTTTTGATAGCCCTACTTTTGGGGAAAAGGATGTTGACTTTCTCCTTTATCTCTGCCCCTCATGATATGTACAGGTACTTCGTACTCAGCCTCCTCCTCTGCAGGGGGGAAAAAAATCATTCCGAACACGACCCAGCGAACTGCCTTTTCCAAAATCTCCTTTCTGAAAAGCACTGTCGGGCTATTAAGGAAAAAAAGCACACCACCTTAGATGTTCTTCCCTCAGGCCGTCAATCTGATCGACCGTTTGAGTTAGTCAACTCCCCATGCAACTCTATCACTGAACTGTTTAAACCACTGTTCATAATGCTAATTACTTTGTAAATACATACTGGTGTTTATGCTCCTTTTATTCCGTATACATACTTCAACCTCTAACTTTATATAATTCTTTATCATTGTTGAATATTGTTGTTCTTCTGTTGCATGCCATGCCCTTTCCAACAGCCAGTTCCTAATACATGTAAATGTATATGGTGAATAAAGTTGATCCTCTCTCTGCATGTCGCACTGTAATCAATAGATTTTGTTTTGTTTCTGCAGGTCCATTAACACTAAAGAGTATGACTCTGTCTTGTACGGTCCAGTGGTGGATTTTTCCTACAGAAATCTGGATGCCCTACCTGGTATGATAATCTACAGATAATCCTGCAAGACGTATTTCCCAAACCTTGTGTTTATTTTATTCCTGACCCATGAATGCCTGTTTGTGTGTTTGTGAGAAATAGCTCACGTTTCAGGCCATCAGAATTAGGAAAGATGGGAAACATGCTAGTTTATAGAGGCAAGGAAACAAAATCTAGATGAAGGGTCTCAGCTCAAAACGTCAACTCTCCACTTCCCTATTTCCTGTAGGAAGAATTATCTGGAGAACCAGAGGAATAGTGGGAGTACTGAGTACGGGGAATTCCGTTTGGGTAACCTCCAACCTGATAGCTATAACATGACCGTATCTAGGTGTAAACCTTCCCTGGAAGAGAGCTCAATGAGCCAAAAATTTGAAGTCCTCCCTACTGCACCATCACCTTAGCTTAGCCACGCATTAAACTGCATTATCTTCCTATTTCTGGCCTCACTAGCACATGGAAAGGGTAGCAATTCTGAGATCACAACCCTGGACACCTAGCATCCTGAACTCACTCTGTAGGACCTTATCACTCCTCCTACCCATGTCATTGGAACCTACATGGACCTCCCCACTTGATCTGAGATGTCTTTGACTCTCAACATACCATCCAGAAATCTTGTTCTCTCCCAAAGAACCTCCCTTCTATCCCCCAAACCAACAAATTCCCTGTCACCGCAGCTCACCTCTTCTCTCCCCTTCCCTTTTTTCCCTTTTTCAGTATTTTTATTATTATTATTAATTTCTACATAAAGAATACAGAGTACAAGAAGTATATAGTACAAGTCAAAATAAGATAATACCAATACATATTTGAATCACACTTGCAACCTCATTACTCTATATTCATGTAAATTAAATTAAATCATAATATTGAAATATGGTCATCTTATTACTACACAGAAAAAAAATCTAAACCCACTACCAAGATCAAAGCTGCTTGGTAAAAAAAGAAAGAAGGAAAACAAATCCTTACCATTTAGTGAAATATGTTATCAGCCAACATCTGTACTTTAACAACAAATCAAAGATTTTGAAAATAGTTCAAAAATGGTCCCCACAATGTGTGAAAGTCTTGGCTAGAGTCAGAAATTGAACAACAGATCTTCTCTAAATTTAAACATGACATAACATCACGTAACCATTGAGCGTGAGTAGGCGGAACGACATCCTTCCATTTAAACAAGAGCGTCCTCCTAGCTATAAGAGAAATAAAACCCAAAATGTGCAAATCAGACGTCTCCAGAATAATATCTTTTTCTCCAACAATAACGAATAAAGCAGACAAAGGGTTGGGCTTAAAATTTACTTTGAAAAGTACAGAGAAAGTTTGAAATACTTCCTTCCAGTATTTCCCAAGACTCGGACATGTCCAAAGCATATGAATTAGTGAAGCTTCTCCATTATTACATCTGTCACAAAAGAAAGATATATCCGAATAAAAACGAGATTGCTTATCCTTGGTCATATAGGCCCTATGGACCACTTTAAATTGTAGGAGGGAGTGGTGGGCACATAACGATGAAGTGTTAACCAATTTTAAAATTTCATTCCAAGTCTCCTCAGAAATTGAAGTCTGTAAATCTTGTTCCCAAAGATTTTTAATTTTGTCTAAAGGAACATTTCTCATTCCCAGCAACATACCATAAATATTAGATGTTGAACCATTATGAAATGGTTTCAAATTAAAAATTACATCTAATAAGTTCTTATCGGGACTTTTAGGAAATGTATATAGTCATAGTCATACTTTATTGATCCCGGGGGGAAATTGTTTTTCATTACAGTTGCACCATAATAATAAATAGTAATAAAACCATAAGTAGTTAAATAGTAATATGTAAATTATGCCAGGAAATAAGTCCAGGACCAGCCTATTGGCTCAGGGTGTCTGACCCTCCAAGGGAGGAGTTGTAAAGTTTGATGGCCGCAGGCAGGAATGATTTCCT
This sequence comes from Mobula birostris, assembly GCF_030028105.1. Classification (NCBI taxonomy): domain Eukaryota; kingdom Metazoa; phylum Chordata; class Chondrichthyes; order Myliobatiformes; family Myliobatidae; genus Mobula; species Mobula birostris. Next base: position 4,382,192 of record NC_092376.1, read on the forward strand.
ATGATGCTCTGAGTTGCATCTCGGTGGAATAAGTCTCTGGCTGAATGTACTCCTGTGCCCAACCAGTACATTATGTAGTGGATGGGAGACATATAATTGAGATCGCAGAAAGTCTCTAATTTGTAGATATCAAAAAAAGTGGGTTTTTGGTAAGCTATACTTAGCTGACAATTGCTCAAACGAAAAGAGACTTCCTCCAACAAACAAATCCTGGAAGCATTTAATACCCAATCTGTCCCATTCTTTAAAAACTAGATCTGTCATAGAGGGTTTAAAAGTGGGACTAGAAAGAGAAAATCTCAATAAATCAAAATATTTTCTAAATTGTACCCAGGTCCTCAAAGTATGTTTAACTACCAAATTGTCAGTTAGTTTACTTAAAAATAAAGGAAGTGAGGATCCAAGAAGAGAAATGATAGAAAATTTATTAACAGAGTTAGCTTCTAAAGAGACCCATACCAGACAGTCCTCACGGTTAATATAACATGACCAAAACGTAAGGTTTTATATATTGACTGCCCGGTAATAAAACCTAAAATTGGGTAAAGCTAAACCTCCATTCTTTTTAGCTTTTTGAAGATGGACTTTATTTAATCGAAAATGTTTGTATTTCCATATATAAGAAGATAGAATAGAATCAAGAGAATCAAAAAAAGTTTCCGTCTATGCTGATGACCTGTTGCTTTTTATTTCTAATGTCAAGACTTCGTTACCTCCTGTGCTTTCTCTGCTCTCCTGTTTTAGTCAATTCTCAGGATACAAACTGAATTTACATAAGAGTGAACTTTTTCCTTTGAATAATTTGGTATCAATTATTCGTGTCCTGACGAAGGATCTCGGCCTGAAACGTCGACTGCACCTCTTCCTACAGATGCTGCCTGGCCTGCTGCGTTCACCAGCAACTTTGATGTGTGTTGCTTGAATTTCCAGCATCTGCAGAATTCCTGGTGTTTGTATTTAATATTAACCTTCCTTTTAAAATGTAAGAAATCAATTTACCTATTTGGGTGTAAGAATTTTAAACACCTACTTAAAGAAAATTTTCTTACCCTACTGAACTGTGTTAAAAGGGCACTATCAAACTGGTCGCCCCTTTCGTTATCGTTGGTTGGCCGAATTAATTCTATTGAAATGGATATCTTACCTAAATTTATGTACTTTTTCCAGGCCTTACCTGTTTTCATTCCCCCCGCCCCCTTCCCTTCTGAGCCACAGAGCTAGACTCAGTGCCAGAGACCTGACTGCTGTGGCTTTCTTCTGCTAAGTCAGTCACCACCCCCCTCCCACAGTATCCAGAGTGGTATATCTGTTGTTGGGGGGCACTGGCTGCCTGCCCCCTTTCCCCTTCCTGACTGTGTCCCACTTAGCTGTGTCCTGCATCTTGAGTGTAACTACCAGTCCCATCTATCACCCCTCAGCCTCCCGAATAATCCGGAGTTCATCCAGTTCCAGCTCCAGCTCCTTAACGTGGAGTGTTAGAAACCGCAGCTGGATCTACTTCTCGCACGTGTAGTCGTCAGGGAGACTGGAAGTCTCCCTGCCTCCCCACATCCCGCAAGAGAAGATTCCACTCTCCTTCCTGCTGTTCCCACTGCTCTAAAATGTACAATAAGAAAAGAAAGAATAAATAATGAAAAAAAATCTACCCATGGTCGATGCCTCTCCTCAGCAGAGCCTCAACTCCTCACTAACACTGGCCCACTCACACAATGGCCACTCTGCTTGAACCTAACTTTTTTATTGGTGCCTGCCAGGTACCTGATTATGTGCAACCCATTGTCCCCCTGGGAACTGTGGCACACACAGTAAGTGCCGACTACCCCTACTCTCTTCATTTAAACTCTCTCTCCCTCTATGCAATTCCAAACATAAATTACTTGAAAATGTGACATGGCAAAATAAACAAAAAAACAACAATATTAGTGCAGATTGATGGAAATATAAACTGAGATAGTTTTAGAGATTTTCAGGCCAGTTCTAAAACCAGATGGCAGTGGGGCTGAAATTGTTTCAAGCAATGACATGGGGCTGTGGGGAGAGAGTGGGACAGTGGGATTAATTTGGGGACTGACACGGCTGTGAGGAGAGAGTGTGGGATGTGGGATTAGTGTGAGACTGACACAGGGCTGTGGGGAGAGAGTGGGACAGTGGGATTAGTGAGAGACTGGCACAGGGATGTGGGGGGAGAGTGGGACAGTGGGATTAGTGTGAGACTGGCACAGGGATGTGGGGGGAGAGTGGGACAGTGGGATTAGTGTGAGACTGACGCGGGGCTGTGGGTCTGTACCTATTTAATTGCTCCTGTTTCCCCGCTGCAGATGCCCTGAAGCTAACCCCACGGACAGGCCTGAGGCCGAATGAGTACACAGAGGATCAGAAATTGAAGAGCTGCTCACTTCGGCTGAGCCACAACAAGCTGACTGATCTGAGTGGGTTGGAGCAGCTGATCAGCACAGTGCTGGTGGAGCCCCAGCGACTGTTCTGGATCGACCTCTCCTTTAACAACTTCCTCAAAATCGACCCTGTAGGTGTCTGCATGCATGTGTTTGTGTGTCTCAGTGCCCGCCACGGGATTAGTTTGAGGGTGTGTGCAGCGGGGAAATAGAGGAGCAACTAAATAGACCAGGACAGACCCACTGTCCTGCCCTTTCACCATAGACCCATGTCAATCCCCAAATTAATCCCACAGTCCTGCTCTCCCCCCACAGTGTGTGCATCTAAGGTCACTCTAACCTTTCCCTCCCATGTAGCCTTCCGTTTTTCATTCATCCATCTGCCAAAACTGCAACAGTGTAAAAAGAGCAAAATAGTGTTGTAGTATTAATAGATTCATGGACCGTTCATGCGATGGTAGAGGGGGGAAAAGCTGTTGTAGATCGCTGAGTGTGTTTCTTCAAGCTCCTCTGTCTCCTCGTCGATGAGAAGATGGCATGTCCCAGATGGTGAGGGTGCTTCACGTCTTGAGGCATCATTGTTTGAAGATGTCCTGGGTTGTGCCCATGAAGGAGCTGGCTACAACCTTTACAGCTTTTCCCCACTACATGTGCTTTGGAGCCTCCATTCCAGACAGTGATGCAACCAGTCAGCATGCTCTCCAAGGAAAAATAATGTTTCTACCATAAAGTATCCCACAGCAGCAGCTGTGCTCATCATATCTGCATCAAAGTACTATCCAACTCATCCCACTGGAAGCATTTCAGCAGAGCAGGCTCCCACCCTCTGCCGTGTGATAATGATGAGATTATCTTCCTTTCAGACACGTTGTTCAGGGTTAAATATTGAGCAGGATTATTCCTGCTGTTCCACAGAGCGACCAACAATCATGTCTGTTAACCAGGAGCCTGTTGTCGTGTCTGTTCCAGAAGATAGCAGCGAGTTACTCCCTTGGTACTAACCCACCCATGGTGTGGTCCTTCCTCACTGCAGACTAGATGTTGTAGTCCACACTTTTGGGAGCAATTTGAACACACAATGCAAAGTTAGCATTCAGTCCGAAAGGACTAGAATATAAAAAAAAACTAAGATGTAATGCTGAGGCTTCATAAGGCATTGGTCAGACCACACTTGGAGTATTGTGAGCAGTTTTGGGCCCCTTATCTAAGAAAGGATATGTTGGTATTGGAGAGGATCCAAAGGAGGTTCACAAGAATGATACCATGAATGGAAGTGTTAATGTACGATGTATGTTTGATGGGTCTGTGCCTGTACTCACTGAGGTTTAGAAGAATGAAGGGGGATCTCAGTGAAGCATATCAAATGTTGAAAGGCCTAGGTAGAGTGAATGGAGGAGAGGATGTTTTCTACAGTGGGGAAGTCTAGGACCAGAGGCCACAACCTCAGAATAGAGGGATGTCCCTTTACAACAGAGATGAGGAGGAATTTCTATAGCCAGAGGGTGGCAAATCTGTGAAATTCATTGCCATGGACAGCTGTCGGTATATTTAAAGCGGAGGTTGATAGGTTTGTGATTAGTCAGGGAGTGAAAGGTGACAGGGAGAAGGCAGGGAATGGGGTTAAAAGGGATAATAATCAGCTATGATGGAATGGTGGAGCAGACTCGATGGGTCGTATGGCCTAATTCTGCTCCTGTGTCTACGGTATTAAGGACTCAGGGAAGGAACAGGAGTAAACTGAACAGACGTTTCAGGGTGTCTGCGTAGTGATTGGTGGACAACTCCAAAAGGGATTAAAGCCACAACCCATTTGTGACTGCCAATTAACTGCACTCTGACCTCTCACACTCATTCCTCAACCACACTGTATCTACTCGTGCATGAGAACAGCCGGGCCCCTCTGACATCTGAACAGAGAAATGCCGTTTTTATACAGAATTGACTAGCTGGACGCAGATGAAGATTAAAGCTAAGATTAAAAACTCGGTTTATTTATTTGATTTAGAGATTCAGTGCAGAACCGGCCCTTTCAACACAACGAGCCACTCCGCCCAGCAACTCCTCTATTTAACCCTAGCTTAATCACAGGGCAATTTACAATGACCCGTTCACCTGGACTGTGGGAGGGCACTTGATGCGCAAGATGGCACTGGTACACCACTGCGGAGCTTTGAAACCAGAGCCCCCAGAGGAGATCCGCACAGTCACGGGAAGGATGGAATTGAACCTTGAACTCTGACATCCCAGCTGTCATAGTGTTGCGCTAACCTCTGTGCTACCGTGGCACCTAGATGTTTGTCACATGTACATTGAAGCATGGTGGGCATGCTATGTTGGCACTGGAATATGTAGTGACTCTTGCGGGCTGCCCTCAGCACATCGTCAGGTTGTGTTGGTTGTTAATGCACACAACACATTTCACTGTGCTTCAATGCACGTTATTTTGTCATCTATATCAATGATATGTGTTTAAAGTGGATCAGCAAATTTGAAGATGACACCAAGATTTGGGGGGGGGGGGGGGCTAGTGGGCAGTTATCTTGGCTTGCAGTGAGATCTGGACCAGCTGGAAAATAGGCTGAAAAATGTCAGATGGAATTTAATGCAGGCAAGCGTGAGGTGTTGCACGAACTAGGGTAGGTCTTACACAATGAATGGTAGGGCACTGAGGAGTGTGGTGGAACAAAATGATCTGGGAATACAGGTCCATAATTCATTGAAAATGGTGTCACAGGTGGATAGGATCATCATAAAGAAAGCTTTTGGCACATTGGCCTTCATACTGAGTACAGGAGACGGGATGTTATGTTAAAATTGTATAAGACGTCGGTGAGGTCTAATTTGGAGTATTGTGTGCAGTTTTGGTCACCTACCTACAGGAAAGATGTAAATAAGGTTGAAACGAGTACAGAGAAAATTTACAAAGATGTTGCTGGGTCTGGAGGACCTGAGTTATAAGGAAAGATTGAATATATTAAGACTTTGTTCCTTAGAACATAGAAGACTGAGAGGAGATTTGATAGAGGTACACAAAATTATGAGAGTAAATGCAATCAGGCTTTTTCCGCTGAGGTTGGGTGGGACTACAACCAGAGGTCTTGTGTTAAGGGTGAAAGGTGAAACGTTTATCAAGAAGTTTATCTTTTGATATAACGTCCTTATCTCTTGAAGTAAATGTGCAATAATAATATTAAGTTGCTCTGGAATCCTTTATTTGCATCTGTATCTTGTTTTGGAATGCTTGGTGACCTTGAGTCCCGGTACTGAACAGAAAAGCCGTACAAAGGGGAGCTCAGCTGTCAAGGGGAATAAACAGTTGACATTTTGGGCCGAGACCCTTCATTGGAATTGGGAAGGAAGGGGCAGAAGCCAGAAAGGATCAGGAATCCAGGTGCCCCCTTCTTTTCCAGTCCTGGTGAAGGGTCTCGGCCCTGAAACATCAACCTTTTATTCCCCTCCATAGATGCTGCCTGACCTGCTGAGTTCCTCCAGCATTTTCTGTGTGCTCCTCAAGATTTCCAGATTCTGCAGAATCTTTTATGTTTAGGCTTTCAAGAACCTAACTGGGTGACTGCACGAAGTCTGCACACTGTCTCTGTCAGTTTATCATCCTGACACGCCTTACTGAACTTCCACGCTCCGAAAAGGCTGTACAAAAGGACGTCCAGTTTGCAAAGGTTTGGGTCAGCATTGCTGCAGTTTCCACACCTTCAGATCAGAGAATTTACTTCTTTTAATTTGCACAATTTCTGTTCCTTTGCACACTGGTGTTTGTCCGTCTTTGTTTATGTATAGTTTTTCATAAATTCTATTGTATTTCTCTATTTTCCTGTAAATACCTGGAGAAAATTAATCTCAGTATTATACGGTGATGTATACATACTCTGAGAATGAATGGCAGAGTAGTATATGGTGATAAGACCATAAGACGTAGGGGCAGAATTAGGCCATTCAGCCCGTCAAGTCTGCTCTGCCATTTCATCATGGCTGATCACAGATCCCATTCAACTCCATACACCTGCCCTTTCACCATATCCCTTGATGCCCCGACCAATTAGGAATCTACCAACTTCCGCTTTAAATATACCCATGGACTTGGCTTCCACTGCAGTCTGCGGCAGAGCATTCCACAGTCTCACCTCTCTTTGGCTAAAAAAAATTCCTCCTTGCTTCAGTTCTAAAAGGTCACCCCTCAATTTTGAGGCTATGCACACTAGTTCTGGATACCCCTACTGGAGGAAACATCCTCTCCACATACACCTTATACATTTGTAGGTTTCAAAGAGATCCCCACGCATTCTTCTAAATTCCAGTGAATACAGGTCCAAAGCTGCCAAACGCCCCTCATATCTTAACCCCTTCATTCCCAGAGTCATCCTCGTGAACCTCCTCTGGACTCTCTCCAATGACAATAAATCCTTTCACACAAAGATTTGAGAATGAATCTCTGAGTAGTATATGGTGATGTATACATCTTCTTCGGCTGTCCATCAATATTCGATGTTGACGGAGGCCTGGGCAAGGTTGTATGGAAGACCAGCAGTTGCCCATGCTGCAAGTCTCCCCTCTCCACGACACCGATGTTGTCCAAGGGAAGGGCATTAGGACCCATACAGCTTGGCACCGGTGTTGTCGCAGAGCAATGTGTGGTTAAGTGCCTTGCTCAAGGACACAACACACTGTCTCAGCTGAGGCTCGAACTAGCGACCTTCACTAGACTGACGCCTTAACCACTTGGCCACGCGCCACACATCTAAGTATACATACTTAGATAGTAAATGTACTTTTTCTTTATTCTTACAAGAACACCATAATCAGAACAACAGCAAAAAAAAAGTCCCTTTTAGTTCAAGTTTGTGTTGGTGTTCCGGGTTTTGCCAGTTGTTTCCAGAACCGAATGGATGGAACAGAGACCAGTACAGCACAGGAGTGGGCCTTTTGGGCCACAATATTGTGCCAAACCAATTAAATTAACAGTGAAATGTCCAATTAAACTAATCTCTTATGCCCACATAACGTCCATATCCCTCTATTTTCTTCACATTCATGCGGCTATCTAAGAGTCTCCTTAAAGTCTGTAATGTATCTACCTCTGCCACCACCCCAGGCAGCGCATTCCAGGCACCCACCACTCTATGTAAAAAAACATTGCCCCTCACATCCCCTTTGAAATTAACCCTCGGATATTAGACACTTCAACCCTGGGAAAAGATACTCTCTGCCCAATCTACCTGTGCCTCGCATGATCTTGTAAACCTCTATCAGCTCTTCCCTCAGCCTCTGCCACTCCAGAGAAAACAAGCCAAGTTTGTCCAGCCTCTTGTGATAACTCATGCCCTCAAATCCAGGCAGCAACCTCTTCTGCGCCTTCTCCAAAGCCTCAACAACCTTCCTATAACGTAGAGTTGAAGTTGGCAAGGGCGGCCTGGAGGGAGAGCTGATAGTGTGTTGGGGACAGCTTATTTGAGAAATGAACCAGGGAGCAGGCTACTTGAGATCTGGCACCGTGTAACGTGACGGGCGTACTAATGATCGGTGATAATAAATTTACTTTGTTTGAGAGAAGGGGGTGTTTCATTGATGTCTCATAGTCGACTTCTCATGGTGCCAGAACACATTCTACACAATCAGGAAAGCCTCTTACTTTCTGAAGAGAGCCGGACAATGCACATCAACACTCATGATCTACAGATATGCAGTGGAGAGCATCCTAACAGGCTGCATCACTGCATGGCACGGAAACTGCACTGCAGTGGACAGGAAGCCTCTTAAGGCAGGTAATCAAAGCTGGCCAATACATCACTGGCACCAGCCTACCCACCATCAAGGACATATATACAGAAAGATATGGACCAGTAACATCGTGAAGGATCCCACCCACCCTGCTCATGGACTGTTTGTCCCACTCCCATCAGGGAGGAGGCTACGTAGCATGCATACCAGGACCACCAGACTCAAAAACAGTTACTTTTCCCCACCCACTAACCCACCCCTCCACACCCCCAACCACCACTACTTTATCATTTCCTGTCAGAGTCACCATATATACAGACATCCCTGTGTGTCATGTCACTTTATGGACGTACAATCAATCTATGTATATGAACTATCTTATGTATTTATATTGATTGTGTTTTTATTATTATTCTGTTTGTATTGGATCCAGAATAACAATTATTTTGTTCTCCTCTACACATGTATACTGGAAATAACACATAATCTTGAATCTTTCCATTTCTCACCAGGTCCTGATTCTTTGCATCAACCTACAAGTGCTGAACTTCCATGGGAACCAGGTGGGTGAGCTGTTCGAGGCCGACAAACTGGCATCACTGCCACACCTCCGCAGCCTGACCTTACACGGCAACCCCATGGAGATGCTGAAGGGATACAGGTAATGACCACTCTGCTGGCACTGATCCCTGAACAACCCCATGGTAGTTCCACCCCGCTCGACATCCATGTCCACCCTCCTCAAGCCTCTAACCGTTCACCAGGGTCCATGCCACAAGCAGTCCTTCCAAAGCAAACATACATTATTGTCATGTACTGGGAGACAGTGAAAAGCTTGGCTTGCATACAGTTCAGATCATTACACAGCGCAGTAAGGTAGAACAAGGGAAAACAATGGCTTCAATGACAAATTCAAGGGTTTGAGATTGTTCAATGTCATTTCTATACACAAGTGTAAAGCAGAACGAACTAATTGTTACTCCGGATCTGATGCAGCGCAAAAAAAACAAAATAAAGAACACAATAATAATTTAAAAACACAATAGATATAAGTACATAAGATAGCTTATATACATTGAGTGCATGTCCATAAAGTGACACTAGGCACAGGAGTGTCTGAACATAAAGTGACTGACAGGAAATGATAAAGCGTGGTGATGGGGGGTGGGGGGTGTGGAAATAATAAAGTGTGGAGGTGGGTTCTTTGCACGATTCCCATGGTCTTTGTTTCGTGGCTACCTGGAGAAAAACCTCAGAGTTGTATACTGCATACATACTTTGAACCCTTTTTTTGCTTAAGGAAAGTAACTGTTTTTGAGACTGGTGGTCCTGGTGTGGATGCCTCCTCCCTGATGAGAGTGGGGCAAACAGTCCATGAACAGGAGCACTTCACTCACTCTTCACCTCTCAATGACTTGACCTAGCCCAATTGTCTCATTTTCACTATGGATGTCCAATCTCTATACACTCTTATACCCCATCAAGAGGCCTTACAGCTCTCTGCTTCTTTCTTGATAACAGACCCAACCAGTTTCCCTCTACCTCCTCTCTCCTCCGTCTGGCAGAACTGGTCCTCACTCTCAAAATTTCTCCTTCAGCTCCTCGCACTGCCTTCAAACAAAAGGTGCAGCCATGGGCACTCGTATGGGTCCCAGCTGTGCCTGCCTTTTTGTCAGCTATGTGGAACAGTCCGTCTTCCAAGCCTACACTGGTGTCACTCCCCAACTTTTCCGACTCTAACTACATAACAACTGCATTGGTACTGCTTCCTGCACCCATGCGGGGCTCATCGACTTTACCTCCGACTTCCACCCTGCCCTTGTATTTACTTGGACCATTTCCAGCACCTCCCTTCCCTTCCTCAATCTCTCTGGAGACAGTCTATCTACCGATATCTGTTATAACCCACTGATTCTCAAAGCTACATTGTCTATACCTCTTCCCACCCCGTCATTTGTAAAAATGCCATCCACTTCTCTCAGTTCCTCTGACTCTGCTGCATCTGTTTTCAGGATGAGGTTTTTCATTCCAGAACTAATGAGATGTCCACCTTCTTCAAAGAAAGGGACTTTCCTTCCTCCACCATCAACGCTGCCCTCACCTGCATCTCTTTAATTTCGCACAAGCCTGCCCTCACCCCATCTTCCCGCCATAATACCAGGGATTGAGTTTTCTTTTCCTCACCTACCACCCCATAGGCCTCTGCATCCAGCATATAATTCTCTGTAATCTCCCCCAACTCTTAACAGGTCCTACCACACCTTCTCCCCCATTTTCCACAGGGATTGCTCCCTACACGACTGAAACGGCGATCATATGAGGAACATCTGATGGCTGTGGTCTGTACTCGCCAGAATTCAGAAGGGTGAGGGGGGGATCTCATTAAAACCTTTCGAATGTTGAAAGGCCTAGACAGAGTAGATGTGGAAAGGATGTTTCCCATGGTGGGAGAGTCTAGGACAAGAGGGCACAACCTCAGGATAGAGGGTGCCCTTTCAAACAGAGATGTGGAGAAATTTCTTTAGCTAAAGGATGGTGAATTTGTTGAATTCGTTGCCACATGCAGCTGTGGAGGCCAGGTCATTGAGCGTATTTAAGGCAGAGATTGATAGGTTCTTGATTATGCATCAAAAGTTACGGGAAGAAGGCCAGGAACTGGGATTGAGGAAGAGTTAGAAAAAAAGAATCAGCCATAATTGAATGGTAGAGCAGACTCGATGAGCCAGCTGGCTTAATTTTGCTCCTATGTCTTATGGTCTCCCTTGTCCATTTGTCCCTCTCCACTGATCTCCCTCCTGGCACTTATCCTTCCAAGCAGAACAAGTGCTACACCTGCCCCTACACCTCCTCCCTCATCACCATTCAGGACCTAAACACTCCTTCCACGTGGGACAATACTTCATCTGTGAGTCTGTTGAGGTCATCTACTGTATCTGGTGCTCCTGGTGTGGCCTCCTGTATATCGTTGATACCTGACGTAAACTGGGAGACCGCTTCACCAAACCCCTATGCTCCATCCACCAGAAAAGGCGGGATCTTTCAGTGGCCACCCATTTCAGTTCTATGTCCCATTCCCATTGCGACATAGTCATAGTCATACTTTATTGATCCCGGGGGAAATTGGTTTTCGTTACAGTTGCACCATAAATAATAAATAGTAATAAAACCATAAATAATTAAATAGTAATATGTAAATTATGCCAGGAAATAAGTCCAGGACCAGCCTATTGGCTCAGGGTGTCTGACCCTCCAAGGGAGGAGTTGTAAAGTTTGATGGCCACAGGCAGGAATGACTTCCTATGATGCTCTGTGTTGAATCTCGGACATGTCAGTCCATGGCCTCCTCTACTGCCATAATGAGGTCACAGTCAGGTTGGATGAGCAACACCTTATATTCCATCTGGGTAGCCTCCAACCTGATGGCATGATCTTCAATTTCTTGAACTTCCAGTAACTGCCCCCCTTCACCATTCCCCATTCCTGTTTCCCTCTCTCACCTTTTTTGTAACCTGCCCATCACCTTCCTCTGGTGCTGCTCCCCCCTTTACTTTCTTCCATGGCCTTCCGTCCTCTCCTATCAGATTCCCCCTTCTCCAGCCCTTTGTCTCTTTCACCAATCACTCCCCCCCCCCCCCATCACCTACTATAGTCATAGTCATAGTCATACTTTATTGATCCCGGGGGAAATTGGTTTTCGTTACAGTTGTACCATAAATAATAAATAGTAATAATGTAGCCGTGTGCTACACACAGCGCTAGAATAACCACACGGAGTCGGTGAGTTAGAGTTGCGATGAAAGAGATTTATTCAAACTTCGCGGCCCGCTTTAAAGCCTTCCCGTTCCCGCCCTCCCTGGGGCGGGACTGCTGTGGGGAATGCATATTCCCAGACCCTTTCTGCACGCGGGATTTTCCCCCTGCTGGTGAAGATGGCCTGGCGCCCTCTTTGGGGCCGGCCCTCTGCCTGCGCGCGCTGTTGTGAGCCGGTTCGTGGGTGCCAGAAAGTGGGTCGCCACATAACCCCCCCCCCCCCCAGAACCGGTGATACCTCCCCCAATGTCCACAGTCTGGATCGGCCTCTGTTTGGGAGGTCTGCCCCTGCGCCGAGGTGCCTGAGCCTGGACCGGCTGCGCCAAGTCCACATGGGCCGGTTTGAGTCGGTCCACCGTGAAAACCTCCTCTCTCCCCCCAATGTCCAGCACGAACGTGGACCCGTTGTTCCTGATCACCTTAAACGGCCCCTCGTAGGGCCGCTGTAGTGGTGCCCGGTGTGCGCCCCGTCGTACAAAAAGAAACTTACAGTTCTGCAGGTCTTTGGGTACGCAGGTCGGGCTCTGTCCGTGCTGTGAAGTGGGGATGGGGGCCAGGTTACCGAGCCTCTCCCGTAGTCTGTCCAGGACTGCTGTGGGTTCTTCCTCTTGCCCCCTTGGGGCTGGTATGAACTCTCCTGGGACGACCAGAGGTGCGCTGTACACCAGCTCGGCCGACGAGGTGTGCAGATCCTGTTTGGGCGCCGTGCAGATTCCGAGCAGGACCCAGGGAAGTTCGTCCACCCAGTTAGGTCCCTCCAGGCAGGCCATGAGAGCCAATTTCAGGTGACGGTGGAAGCACTCCACTAGTCCGTTCGACTGTGGGTGGTAGGCAGTTGTGTGGTGTAGCTGTGTTCCTAAAAGGTTGGCCATAGCCGACCACAGGCTGGAGGTGAACTGGGCGCCCCTGTCGGAGGTAATGTGGGCCGGTACCCCGAAGCGGGCTACCCAGGTTGTGATCAGTGCTCGGGCGCAGGATTTGGAGGTGGTGTCGTTGAGCGGGACTGCCTCTAGCCATCTCGTGAACCGGTCTACCATAGTTAGGAGGTACCGCGCTCCTCGCGACACTGGCAGGGACCCCACGATATCCAAATGAATGTGGTCGAACCTCCAGTGGGTGGGTTGGAACTGCTGCGGCGGAGCCTTGGTGCGCCGCTGCACCTTGGCCATTTGGCACTGCATGCACGTTTTGGCCCATTCACTGACCTGTTTACGCAGTCCATGCCACACGAACCTGTTGGCGACCAGCCGGACGGTTGTCCTGATGGAGGGGTGCGCTAAGTTGTGAATGGACTCGAAAACCCGCCGGCGCCAGGCTGCTGGGACGACGGGGCGGGGTTGGCCGGTAGCTACATCACATAGTAGGGTCCTCTCACCTGGGCCTACGGGGAGGTCTTGGAGCTGCAAACCGGAGACTGCAGTCCTGTAACTGGGGATCTCAGCGTCTGCCTGCTGTGCCTCTGCCAGCGCTGCATAGTCCACCCCCCGGGACAGGGCCTGTATGGTAGGTCTGGAAAGTGCGTCCGCCACGACGTTGTCCTTTCCCGAAACATGCCAGATGTCCGTCGTGTACTCGGAGATGTAGGACAGATGTCGCAGCTGGCCAGACGACCAGGGGTTGGACACCTTCGTGAACGCAAAGGTGAGCGGTTTGTGGTCCGTGAACGCGGTGAAGGGCCTACCTTCTAAGAAGTACCTGAAATGCCGGATTGCCAGGTATAGTGCCAATAGCTCCCGGTCGAAAGCACTGTATTTGAGTTCGGGTGGTCGTAGGTGTTTGCTGAAGAACGCCAGGGGTTGCCAGCGACCCTCGATGAGTTGTTCCAGCACTCCACCAACCGCTATATTGGATGCGTCCACGTGAGGGCAGTAGGAACGTCCGTTCTGGGGTGCACTGGCATCGCGGCGTTTGCCAAGGCTTCTTTGGTTTTAATGAAAGCAGCTGCGGCCTCTTCGTCCCAGGTAATGTCCTTGCCCTTACCCGACATTAGAGTGAACAGGGGGCGCATGGTTCGGGCTGCTGAGGGGAGGAAACGGTGGTAGAAATTCACCATACCCATGAATTCCTGCAGGCCTTTGATTGTGTTGGGTCGGGGGAAGTGGCGGATCACGTCTACCTTGGCGGGCAGCGGGGTTGCCCCGTCTTTAGTAATCCTGTGGCCCAGGAAGTCGATGGTGTCGAGTCCGAACTGGCATTTGGCTGGGTTGATTGTAGGGCCGAATTCGCTCAGGCGGGAGTAGAGCTGGCGGAGGTGGGACAGATGCTCCTGCCGACTACTGCTGGCTATGAGGATGTCGTCCAAATAGATGAATGCAAAGTCCAGGTCGCGTCCCACCGCGTCCATTAGCCGCTGGAAAGTCTGTGCAGCATTCTTTAGACCAAACGGCATTCGGAGGAATTCAAAAAGTCCGAACGGGGTGATAAGTGCTGTTTTGGGGATGTCGTCCAGATGTACAGGGATTTGATGGTATCCCCGGATGAGGTCTACCTTGGAAAAGATCCTTGTGCCGTGTAGGATTGCTGTGAAATCTTGAATGTGCGGCACAGGGTAGCGGTCTGGCGTTGTAGCCTCGTTCAGTCTGCAGTAGTCACCGCATGGTCTCCAGCCCCCAGTTGCCTTGGGCACCATGTGCATGGAGGAGGCCCATGGGCTGTCGGACCGTCGTATGATCCCCAATTCCTCCATCATCTTGAACTCCTCCTTCACCAGTCGGAGCTTGTCCGGGGGAAGCCTTCGAGCACGGGCGTGGAGGGGTGGTCCCTGGGTCAGGATGTGGTGCTGTACTCCGTGTCTGGGCATGGCTGCCGTGAACTGTGGTGTCAGTACTGATAGGAAATCCGCCAGGACCCTGGTGAATTCGTCGTCGGACAGCGTGATGGAGTCCAGGTGTGGGGCTGGCAACTGTGCTTCACCCAGGGACAACTGTGCTTCACCCAGGGAGAACGTTTGAAAAGTCTTGGCGTGGACTAATTGCTTCCCTTGCAGGTCGACCAGCAGGCTGTGGGCTCGTAGAAAATCTGTCCCCAGGAGTGGTTTGGCCACGGCGGCCAGTGTGAAGTCCCACGTGAACCGGCTGGAGCTGAACTGTAGCCGCGCCGTGCGGGTGCCGTAGGTTCGTATTGTACTGCTATTTGCGGCCCTCAGGGTGGGTCCCGGTTCTCTGTTGCGGGTATCATAACTTGTTAGAGGTAAGACGCTGATCTCCGCTCCGGTGTCGACCAAAAAGCGGCGTCCCGACTGCTTGTCCCAGACGTACAGGAGGCTGTCCTGATGGCCAGCCACCGTAGCCATCAGCGGCAGCTGGCCCTGGCGTTTCCCGGGAATTTGCAGGGTAGTCTGCAGCAGCGGGCCTCTGTGCCCCACTGCTGGTGGTAGAAACACCATTGTTTGTTGGGCTCGCAGCTTGGTGATCTGTGCGACGGATGCCCCTCTCTCTTTCCTGGCATTCCACAGCACATCTGCTCAGGCCGCCACCTCCCGGGGGTGCTGAAATCTGCGTCGGACAGCAGCAGGCGTATGTCCTCGGGCAGTTGCTCTAGGAACGCCTGCTCAAACATGAGGCAGGGTTTGTGTCCTTCAGCCAGGGCCAGCATCTCGTTCATTAATGCTGACGGCGGCCTGTCTCCCAAACCATCCAGGTGCATTAAGCGGCGTGCTCGTTCGCACTGTGAGAGTCCGAAAGTCCTTATGAGCAGGGCTTTGAATGCTGTGTATTTGCCGTCCTCCGGGGGCGACTGTATAAACTCCTCAACTTGTGCAGCTGTCTCCTGGTCGAGTGAGCTCAGCACGTAGTAGTAGCGAGTGGACTCCGAGGTTATCTGCCAAATGTGGAATTGTGCTTCTGCTTGTTCGAACCAAAATTGGGGTCGCAGCGTCCAGAAGCTTGGCAGTTTTAACGAAACTGCGTGAACAGATGCAGCGTCGGTCATCTCTGGTCTAAATATCGTTTGGGCCGTCGGGGTCACCAATTGTAGCGGTGTGCTACACACAGCGCTAGAATAACCACACGGAGTCGGTGCGTTGTAGTTGCGAAGAAAGAGGTTTATTCAAACTTGGCGGCCTCCTTTAAAGCCTTCCCGTTCCCGCCCTCCCCGGGGGGACTGCTGTGGGGAATGCATATTCCCAGACCCTTCCCACGTGCAGGATTTTCCCCCTGCTGGTGAAGATGGCCTGGCGCTCTTTTTGGGGCCGGCCCTCTGCCTGCGCGCGCTGTTGTGAGCTGGTTCGTGTGTGCCGGAAAGTGGGTCGCCACAATAAAACCATAAATAGTTAAATAGTAATATGTAATTTATGCCAGTAAATTATGAAATAAGTCCAGGACCAGCCTATTGGCTCAGGGTGTCTGACCCTCCAGGGGAGGAGTTGTAAAGTTTGATGGCCACAGGCAGGAATGACTTCCTATGACGCTCTGTGTTGCATCTCGGTGGAATGAGTCTCTGGCTGAATGTACTCCTGTGCCCCCCCAGTACATTATGTAATGGATGGGAGACATTGACCAAGATAGCATGCAACTTAGACAGCATCCTCTTTTCAGACACCACCGTCAGAGAGTCCAGTTCCATCCCCACAACATCACTGGCCTTACGGATGAGTTTGTTGATTCTGTTGGTGTCTGCTACCCTCAGCCTGCTGCCCCAGCACACAACAGCAAACATGATAGCACTGACCACCACAGACTTGTAGAACATCCTCAGCATCGTCCGGCTGAAATCTTGTATTTCTTCCTCCCCCCACCTTCTTACTCTGACTTCTCTCCTTTTTTTCCAGTCCTAATGAAGGGTCTCGGCCCAAATGTTGACTGTATACTATTTTCCATAGAATCTGCCTGACCTGCTGAGTTTCTCCAGCATTTTGTCCAATCTCTCCAGCATCTACAGATGTTCTCGTGTTTGTGAGTCCATGGGCAGGGTGGGTGAGATCCCTCACGATGTTCCTGGCCCTTTTCCAGCAACTTTCTGTGTAGATGTACCGGTGATGTGTTGGTCGGTTTTGACGACCTGTTGTCGAGCCTTCCTGTTAAAGTCAATAATATCTTGAATGTAGAATCTGAATCAAGTTTATTATCACTGGCATATGTGGTGAGATTTGTTGTTGTGCAGCAGCAGTACAGTGCAATACACTAAAAATTACTATAAATTACAACAAGAATATACTGTGTATAAAAATACAATGCATAAAGAGGACAAAACAGTGTACATGGACTGGTCAGAAATCTGATGGCAAAAGGGAGGAAGCTCTTCCTGAATCATTGTGTGTCTGTCTTCAGGCTCCTTTACCTCCTTGATAAGAGCTCTTTAATGCAGACATCCCACCCTGCAAAAACTCATTTCAGCGAGGTAGCACCACCCCACCCCCTGTAACCCCATATCCCCGCCCCCACCCCCCGGTCGACCTCCAAGGGTGTATGTATGCAGGACATTTGACTATGAAAGAACACAACAATTTATTCGATCACATATTGAAACTATTTACACACACACACACACACACGCACACACACACATATTCCTTGTTGAGTATTTTGTTGGCAGTATCAATGCTAATAGGTAAATGCTAATGCAAATAGCTTTTCTATTTCTTTTGCAAACTTTCCTTGTACTGTGATCCTTATTATATTGTGGAGAAAATGTGACACAAAATATGTACTTATATTATCATGGAGTCATTTTTTTATTCTTTTACAACTGTAAGCAAGTCTACAGGGAGTTTGGCCTCATCACGTAGGACATCAATAGAGTAGCTCCTTAGCAGCCAGCCAGCTAGTTTAAATAATGTTAGCTTTGCTAATGAATGAATGATTCCTGTTAAACTCACCTCAACGTGTCTTTTGCAGTCATTTAGCCCACCATGGGCAATAGAAAAGTCACAGTTGCAAACAGTGCAGCGAGCAACACTGTCATTATTTTGACCCCTATTAGGCAGGGGTACACTTTAGTGTAGTCTGGGGTGACGTACGTTTTATTTTTTTTTTGGAACACTCTGCCATGGCGCTGCAGGACACTAAACTGAACTGATGGACAATGAAAGACAGAGAGAGGTCGACTGTAAAGCCCACCCACAGAGAAAACTGATAGGTCTACTTAGCACAAAGAGAGACCAATCAGGATGCTCCACTCGCTCTCTCTGTCTCTCTCTCTTGCTCACTCTCAAAAAAATTGATTTCGGTATATTGTATATATTTGCAGGCGTCAGGGAGCTGCAATCAATATGCAGGAGACTCCCGGAACATTCTGGAGAGGTGGGATGTCTGTTCATGATGGATGCTGGCTGATTGAAGCATCACATTTTGAAGATGTCCTTGGTGATGTGGAGGCTAGTGCTCTGATGGAGTTGGCTGAATTTACAACTTCCTGTAGCTTTTTTCTAATCTGTGCAGTGGCCTCTACATTACCAGTGTCCATTATTAAGGACCTCCAGCACCCAGGGCATGCCCTTTTCTCACTGTTACCACCAGGTAGGATGAAGGCACACACTCAGTGCTTCAGGAACAGCTTCTTCCCCTCTGCCATCAGATTTCTGAATGGACATTGAACCCTTGAACACTACCTCACTTTTATTAAAAATATACAGTATTTCTGTTTTTTGCACATTGTTTTCACCTATTCAACATATGTATACTGTAATTGATTTACTTATTTATTATTATTATTTTTATTTCTTTTTAAAACTTTTTTCTATATTATGTATTGCATTGAACTGCTGCTGCTAAGTTAACAAATTTCATGTCACATGCCGGTGATAATAAACCTGATTCTGATTCTGATTCAGATGGTGATGCAACCAGTCGGAACACACTCCACCATACATCTGTAGAAATTTGTGAGTATTTTTGGTGACATACCAAATCTCCTAATGAAATATAGCCACAGTCGGGGCCTCTTTGTAATTGCAACAATAAGATGGTCCCAGGATAGTTCTTCGCAGATGTTGATGCCCAGGAACTTGAAGCTGCTCAGCCTTTCCACTGCTGACCCCTCAATGAGGACTGGAGTGTGTTCCCTCAACTTCCCCCTCCTGAAGCCCACAACCAACTGGAGTTTGCCCCTCTGCTGGCTGTGTTCCCTCACTGTCCCCCGCACAACCACAAGCTCAGCTTCTCAAGCCTTTAACCGTTCACTGAGGGGCAGTTCAACAAGCAGCCCCTCCAAAGCAACCCTACCCTTGGTCTGTATTGTCACAGGGACTGAGGTACAGTGAAGAGCTTGTCTTGCAGACTGTTCATACAGATCAGATCATTACACAGTCCATGAGGTAGGACAAGGTAAATCAATAATAATGCAGGATAAAGTGTAACAGTTACAGAGAAAGTGCAGTGCAGGCAGACAATAAGATGCAAAACCATAACAAGGTAGACTGTGAGGTCAAGAGTCCATCTTATTGAACTAGGGAACAGTTCAACAGCGGGGTAGAAACTGTCCTTGAGCCTGGTGGGACGTGCTTTTAGGCTTTTGTATCTTCTGCCTGATAGGAGTGGGGTGAAGAGAGAATGTCTGGGGTGGTGGGGTCTTTGATTACACTGGCTGCTTTACTGAGGCAGAGGGAAGTGTAGACGGAGTCCAGGGAGGGAAGGCTGGTTCCTGTGATGTGCTGGGCTGTGTTCACAGCTCTCTCACGGGCAGAGCAGTGCCTGTACCAAGTATGATGCATCCGGATAGGATGTGTTCTATGGTGTGTCGATAAAAACTGGTAAGGGATGACAGGAGTGTGTCAAATTTCTGTAGCCTATGTACAGGGAGAGCTTTCTGACTGGTTGCATCAGCGTCTGGCATGGAGGGTCTAGCAGGCGGCACGGCCCGGCAGCAGCGGCCTTTTGGATCTGGTGTTACTTTAATTTTAAGGCACAATTTTTGATTAGGGCACGTGGATAACAGAGTGACTACCTACCATCGCCAGATACTGCTATAGTACAGAGACCACCCAAAAACAAACCTTCATGAAGACCTGCTGGTTAAATTACGCGACCTCGGCTTGCTGAGGGGATCGGGCCTACTGTCCTCGGAGTCGCCTGATGCCAGTGGCTGGAGGTGGGGACGTCGTAAGCGATGTGCGAGGAAGCGGAAGCAAGGCCAGCGGGCAGGAGTTTGTGTCAGGAAAAAAGCAAACCCTAGCCAACCGGCTTTCCTGTCCATTCTGCTCTCCAGTGTCCGCTCCCTGGACAATAAGTTGGACTACATCAGACTCCAACGAAATACTGGGCGGGAGTACAGAGTCTGCTGTGCGTATGTTTTCACGGAAACGTGGCTGAATAGCGCCGCCATTCAGCTGGATGGGTTTGTCTTGTTTCGAGCGGATAGGGATGCAGCTCTTTCCAGTAAGACTCGTGGTGGTGGCTTGTGTGTTTACATCAATACGGAATGGTGCAAGAACTCTGTGCTGGTTTCCAGATACTGCTCATCGCTAGTGGAGTTTGTGACTGTTAGATGCAGACCATTTTATTCACCACGGGAATTCACCACTGTCCTTATAGTCGGTGTCTACATTCCCCCAGCGCTAATGCTAAGGAGGCGTTCTGTGAACTGCATGGGGCTATTAGTGAACTGCAGGACACACACCTTAATGGACTGTTTATTGTCGCCAGAGATTTTAACCACGCAAACCTTAAGTCAGTGCTCCCCAGATTCCATCAGAACGTGGACTTTGCAACGAGAGGGGAGAACGCATTGGATCTTGTTAACACAAACATTCCCGACGCTTACCGGACGGAGCCCTGCCCCCACCTCGGTTACTCAGACCACATCTCTGTTATGATAATCCCAGCATACAGACCGCTCGTCAGATGCTCCAGAACAGTTCTGAAGCAGGTGAAAACCTGGCCAGCAGGAGCCATCTCTGCTCTCCAAGACTGCTTTGAGCACACTGACTGGTACGTGTTCAAGGAGGCTGCAACCGATGGCGACTCTACCAACTTAGAGGAGTACACGGCATCAGTGACTAGCTACATCAGCAAGTGCATCAATGACATCACTGTGTCCAAGACCATCACTACACATGCTAACCAGAAGCCATGGATGACCGCGGAGGTGCGTGCGCTGCTGAGGACCCGTGACTCCGCCTTCAGAGCAGGCGACAAGGCAGCCCTAACAACAGCGAGGGCCAAACTGTCCCATGCTATCAGAGAGGCAAAGCGTGCACACACCCAGCGAATCCACAGCCACTTCCAGGACAATGGCGACACGCGGCGCATGTGGAAGGGCATTCAGGGCATCACCAACTACAGGACAACATCACCTGCCTGTGCTGGTGATGCTTCCCTCCCAGATGCATTGAACAACTTCTACGCTCGTTTTGAGGTGGAAAATGACATGGTGGCGAGGAAGACTACCCCTCCTCCAAATGACCAGGTGCTGTGTCTTACCGTGGCTGATGTGAGGAGAACCCTGTGCAGGGTCAACCCACGGAAGGCTGCTGGACCAGACAATATTCCTGGCAGAGTGCTTAGAGGATGTGCAGACCAGCTAGCAGAGATTCTCACTGACATCTTCAACGTCTCCCTGAGCAGCGCCATCGTTCCTGTGCCAAAGAAGTCTTCAGTGTCCTGCCTCAATGACTACCGTCCCGTCGCACTCACATCCATCATCATGAAGTGTGTCGAGAGGCTCGTCATGAGGCACATCAAGACCCTGCTGCCCCCCTCACTGGACCCTTGCAGTTCGTGTACCATCCCAACTGTTCAGCAGACGACGCCATTGACATCACCCTCCACCTGGCCCTAACCCACCTGGACAAAAAAGACACGTACGTTCGAATGCTGTTCATAGACTTCAGTTCAGCATTCAACACAATCATTCCTCAGAAACTGATTGGAAAGCTGAGCCTACTGGGCCTGAACACCTCCCTCTGCAACTGAATCCTAGACTTCCTGACTGGGAGACCTCAGTCAGTCCGGATTGGAAGCAGCATCTCCAACACCATCATACTGAGCACGGGGGCCCCCCAGGGCTGTGTGCTCAGTCCACTGCTGTTCACTCCGCTGACCCACGACTGTGCTGCAACACACAGCTCAAACCACATCATCAAGTTCGCCGATGACACGACCGTGGTGGGTCTCATCAGCAAGAACGATGAGTCAGCATACAGAGAGGCTAACGGACTGGTGCAGAGCCAACAACCTGAATGTGAACAAAACAAAAGAGATGGTTGTAGACTTCAGGAGGACACGGAACGACCACTCTCTGCTGAACATCGACGACTCCTCCGTAGAGATCATTAAGAGCACCAGATTTCTTGGTGTTCACCTGGCAGAGAATCTCACCTGGTCCCTCAACACCAGCTCCCTAGCAAAGAAAGCCCAGCAGCGTCTCTACTTTCTGCAAAGGCTGAGAAAAGTCCATCTCCCACCGCCCATCCTCACCACATTCTACAGAGGTTGTATCGAGAGCATCCTGAGCAGCTGCATCACTGCCTGGTTTGGAAATTGCACCGTCTCGAATCGCAAGACCCTGCAGCAGAAAGTGAGGTCAGCTGAGAAGATCATCGGGGTCTCTCTTCCTGCCATTACAGACATTTACACCACACGCTGCATCTGCAAAGCAAACAGCATTATGAAGGACCCCACGCACCCCTCATACAAACTCTTCTCCCTCCTGCCATCTGGCAAAAGGCACCGAAGTATTTGGGCTCTCACGACCAGACTATGTAACAGTTTCTTCCCCCATGTCATCAGGCTCCTCAATACGCAGAGCCTGGACTGACACCAACCTACTGCCCTCTACTGTGCTTATTGTCTTGTTTATTATTTATTGTAATGCCTGCACTGTTCTGTGCACTCTATACAGTCCTGGGTAGGTCTGTAGTCTAGTGTAGTTTTTGTGTTGTTTTACGTAATTCAGTGTAGTTTTTGTATTGTTCATGTAGCACCATGGTCCTGAAAAATGGTTTTCCTGTGTGCTGTACCAGCAGTTATGTCGAAATGACAATAAAAAGTGACTTGACTCGATTTGAGGGGCCACTGCACAGGGTCGGAAAAAGCTGCAGAAAGTTGTAAACTCAGTCAGCTCCATTGTGGACGTTAGCTTCCCTAGCATTGAGGACATCTTCAAAAGGCGGTGCCTGAAAAAGGCAGCATCCATCATTAAGGACCCCCATCTCTCTTCTCACTGCTACCATCAGGGAGGAGGTGAAGACGCACGCTCAACATTTCAGGAAAAGTTTCTTCCCCTTGAGCAGCAGAGTTCTGAATGGACTATAAACCTATGAACACTACCTCACTATTTTTTCTCTCTTTTTGCATAATTTATTTAAAAACACATCCGTTAGTCTTGTGAGACCACGGATCTGCGCCTGGAAAGTCTTCACTCTCCAGGGCGCAGGCCTGGGCAAGTTTGTATGGAAGACCGGCAGTTGCCCATGCTGCAAGTCTCCCCTCTCCACGACACTGATGTTGTCCAAGGGAAGGGCATTAGGACCCATACAGCTTGACACCGGTGTCGTCGCAGAGCAATATGTGGTTAAGTGCCTTGCTCAAGGACACAACACGTTGCCTCGGCCGGGGCTCGAACTCACGACCTTCAGGTCACTAGTCCAATGCCTTAACCACTTGGCCATGTGCCCACATAACTTATTTAATTTAAATTTATATATACTTATTGTAATTTATAGTTTTTTTCTTATGTTTGCACTGTACTGCTGCTGCAAAACAATGAATTTCATGATGTATGCCAGTGATTCTGATTTTCCTGAGGACGGAAGGGCATTGCTAAGTTCAGGACGGTGGACATCCATTAGCCCTTTGACAGGTGGCTTCATGGTCAAGTCTTGCCCTTTTCCCTGGCCCATTGCACTTTTTAGCAGCAGTTGTGAGGAGACTCTTTTCCCCTGTAGCTTGGGTTGGGGGGGGATTGCACTCTGGAGGGGGTTGGATTGTACAGATCCTTCCCGCTGTCTGTATACAGAGCAGAGATGGTCTGTTCAGTAGCCCCCTTGCTCAACACCAAACCCCGTGTCCAATAAGACTGGCAAGCCCGGTACTGAGCGCCTGTTCCAAATCACCAAGGGCTTCAGAGGCTGACAAGTCAAAGTAAGACTGGAGTCACATCTCTGTAAGGTTGGCGGATTTTCCTTCCTCTGATATTACAGAACCGGCCAGGAGTTCACACTTCAATGAACTTGCCTATGACCAAGGGTCTCAGCCCAAAACGTCGACTCTTTATTCATTTCCATAGATGCTGCCTGACCTGCTAGGTTCCTCCAGCATTTTGTGTGTGTTCCCAAAATCAGTAGATTGGTTGAATTGAGATTCCGTAAGCCCATAAAGTCACAGGAGCAGAATTAGGCCACCTGTCCCATTGAGTTTGTTCACCATTCAATCATGGCTGATTTATTATCCCTCTCTACCCCATTCTCCTGGCTTCTCCCCGTAACCTTTGACACCCTGACTGATCAAGAACCGACCAACCTTCACTTTAAATATACCCAATGACTTGGCCTCCACAGCCGTCTGTGGCAATGAACTGGAGAATGCACATGCCTTCTTTACCACTGACTCAACCTGCAAGTTAACCTTTAGGGAATCCTACACAAGGATTCTCAAGTTTCCTGTAACCTGGTATTCCCTGTGAAGTGTTTGCTTGTCAAAGTGTAAAGTAAATTAATTATCAAAGTGCATATATGTCACCACTGGAGAGGTGGTAATGTGGTAAGATCGGGGTTCAGTTCCCACTGCTGACTGTAAGAAGTTTGTACGTTCTCCCCATGACAAGATGTGTTTTATCCAGTGCTCCAGTTTCCTTCCACATTCCAACAATGTACAGGGTGGGGTTGGCACCTTGTGGGCTGTCCAGCGCAATCCTCACTGATTTGATTTGATTTGAAGTAAAATGGCACATTTCACTGTGTTTCAATGTACATATGACAAATAAAATTAATCTTTAAATCTCTTCTTCTATCAGATTCTGTCATCTGCAGCCCTTTGTCACCTCCACCTATCACATCCCAGCCTCTGTCACTATCCCCACCCTTCCCTCACCTGGATCTACCCATCACCTGTCATCTCTTCCTTCACCCCTTCCCTCCCTTTTTCAATCCTTTATTTTTCAGTCTAGTCTCATCATGAAACATCAACTGTTCATTTCCCTTCATAGAGTTGCTCCAGATTCCAGCATCTGTAGTCTCTTGTGTCTCTTGAGTTTTACAACCCAGTGGTTTTGTGACACAAACATTTTATTTAAAATGAAGAAAATCTCAATTTTTAAAATTTAAATTCCGCTGTTGTCAAGGTAGAATTTAAACATGTATGAACAGCATGTAAGACAAGCTTTTCAGTTTGGCTCGGTACTCATTGCAGTTATAAACCTTGATCAACATTGGGCCCAACAGTTTAACCAGACCACAGGATACAGGAGCAGAATTAGGCAATTAGGCCATTTGGCTTGTTGAGTCTGCTGTGCCATTTCATCATGGTTGATTTATTTTCTCTCTCAGCCCCGATCTCTTGTCTTCTTCCCCTAACCCTTCTTGCCCTGACCAATCAAGAATATTTCGACCTCTGCCTTAATATACGCAATAACTTGGCAACGAATTCCACAGATTCACCGCCTCTGGCTAAAGAAATTCCTCCTCCTCTCCATTCCAAAAGGACACCTCTCCATTCTATAACCATGTAACAATTACAGCACGGAAACAGGCCATCTTGGCCCTTCTAGTCTGTACCGAACGCTTACTCTCACTTAATCCCACTGACCTGCACTCAGCCCATAACCCTCCATTCCTTTCCTGTTCATATAGCTATCTAATTTTACTTTAAATGACAATATCGAGCCTGCCTGTACTACTTCTACTGGAAGCTCGTTCCACACAGCTACCACTCTCTGAGTAAAGAAGTTCCCCCTCGTGTTACCCCTAAACTGTTGCCCCCTAACTCTCAACTCACGTCCTCTTGTTTGAATCTCCCCCACTCTCAATGGAAAAAGCCTATCCACATCAACTCTATCTATCCCCCAACTACATTCTGTGATCTCTTGTCTTAGACTCCCCTACCCAAGGAAACATCCTCTCCACGTCCAGACTATCGAGTTCTTTCAACATTCAATGGGTTTCAATGAGATCCCCCCCCCCCCATCATTCTTCTAAATTCCAGTGAGTACAGCCCCATAGCCATCAAATGCTCTTCATATGATAAACCTTTCAATCCCGGAATCATTTTTGTGAACTTCCTTTGAACCCTTTCCAATGTCAATTCTAAAACTGTAGGTGTTAGTGTTAGTAGAAGTAAGTGGCAACTTCCTACAGTGGAGCTTTCTCAGCTGCTCTGAGATTCCATTAAACTCCAGCTGTTGGATTTAACTCTCTCCCTCCCTCCCTCCACTCCCCTCTCACAAGGAGCTACATCGTGGGGATTATCCCTCAGTTGAAATCACTGGATTACAGCACCATTACCAAGCAGGACCGCTCCACTGCAGCCGTACTCAAGTCGTTCACCAAACAGAAGCGGCCGGCCCAGAGAAGATACCACGAGTAGATGCCGCAAGAGACAACTGGCCTTCCAACTGGGTTCCATCAGAACGTTCCCCAGTTCCCAGCCTGGGACCAGAAAAGGGAACGTTCTGGTTTGCCCAGAATTAATCTTAATTAAAAGTCATGTTGATTGTTAACTAGGTTATTCACTTATTTGTTTCCAGTTTATGGAACTTGGTTTGTACCCTTCTCTTTTGCTATTTAAGTGTTTGTCTGACAACTTCTCAGTGTGTGTCCAAGCAGAAATGTAAGTGGTGTTTAAAGCTTTTTCGATAGACGTGGAATGGAGGGTATTGATTGTGGGGAAGCAGGTGGGGTTGAGCACTGTGTTAGTCACCAACGTTGTGGGCCTCTGCTGTATCGCTCTGTTCTGTAATGTGCTGTCCTGTTCTATTTGCTGTGTTCCTGTGATTTATTGTTCTGTGTTCGTGTGTTTTACAGTTCTGTTCTATGCCTCTATCACTCCTAAAGACAATTCCCTGAGTTATCCTCAAAGCCCCTACCCCTCAGTGTGAATTCTGGCTACGAGCTGTTTTTTTCTGTTACATTCAGGATATAGACATTGCTGGTGAAGTCCATGTGTACAACCCATCTGTAACTGTCCTCACGAAGACAGAGATGAGTGCGCACCTGAGCAGGTGTGGTCCTGCTGGTGAAGGTGCTGAGGAAGGCCAGCCCGTCATATTGGCCTGTCACCACAAGGTGCATTGTGGTGGGGGCACACACAAGCGTGTTGTTACCCTGTGCCAACTGCCCTTGTTCTCAGTGCTAGAGAGATTGAGATTCAGATCTATTTCGCTGGCCTTCGAGCATGGATTGGAGCAGTGATGTCCGCCTGAAACAGCATTATGGTCTGGTAGTCGAGGGACTGAGTGTTTGAGGTGGTGGATGAAAAACTGATCAGAACATCGAACCTTTCGCCGAAAAATTACTCAAACTGGCAATTTCCTTTTCCTGAGCAACACGCACAAAATGCTGGAGGAACTCAGCAGGTCAGGCAGCATCTATGGAAATGAATAAATCATCGACATTTCAGGCTGACACCGAGAATTATTATTAGAATTATTCTGGCATCTTCCTTCCCAGTCCTGAAGAATGGTGTTGGCCAGAAACATTGACTGTTTATTCATTTCCATTGATGCTGAGCTCCTCCAGCATTTTGTGCTCGTTGCTCTGGGTTTCCAGCATCTGCAGAGTCTTGAGTCTACAAATTCCTGTTCCTTCTCATAGGACAAATATTCAAGCCCTTCCTCGTTATATACTCCCACTTTCCAACACCCACTGGGACAGAGAATTCCACGGATCTGCCACCCTATCAGATGTTTCTACGAACCTCAGTTTGAAATACCTGTGGTCGTGTTCCCTGTGAAACTCTCCCATTCCTGAGGGCATAGAACAGAACAGCACTGGGTGGGTCATTTGGCCAACAATATGTCAATCTTGAACTAATTTATACCAGAAGTCCTCCTCCTGTGAACAGGGACTCACTCTTCACGATGGCGACACAAGATGCCGGAAATCCAGAACAACACACACAATGTGCCAGAACAACTCAGCAGGTCAGGCAGCAACAATGGAGAGGAATGGACAGTTGACATTTTGGGTCAAGACCCCATCTACTCATTCAGCTCTGAGGAAGGGTCTCCACCTGATACATCAGCTGTCCATTACTTCCAGAGGTACCACCAGTTTCTGAGCTCTCTCCAGAAAAAGTGTTTCTCCAGTATTTTATTAGTTATTCTCCAGGCAGCGGAAGGTTTTGAGAGGGAACTGATTTGCTAATAGTTTGGAAAAAAGGTCATGAATCACATGGGCTGAATGGCCTGTTTAAGCTGTATTTGTTACAGAACTACGGTTTCAGGTCTTAGGCAATCGCCTTCCCCCTTCCTCTTTCTCAATCCAACTGCAAACGTTCCTGAGACCCAGCCACCACTGCTCATTGGGTAAGCCTGGAGAGACTCCGCAAGTCAGGCAGCATCTTTCAAGGGAAGTGGACAACTCCTGTCTCAATGTGAAATCTTCACCGTTCATTTCCCTCTGCCAATGCTGGCTAAGCTGCTAAGTTCCTTCAGCTTCTCGCCTGTTATGATTTGGGCAAGACCAATGCTTGGCAGTACAGCCTGACTCATCCATAAACTGGATCGAGGAGGAAGGAAGATTATCCAAATGGTAGCTGATAGGAAAAGGCTGAGGCTTTATAAAGACCACACTTACAAGGAAGGGATGTGTTCGCATTGGAGTGCTAGAGGAGATTCATGAGAATGAAAGGGTTAATGTATGAGGAGCACTTGATGGCTCTGGGCTTGTCCTCACTGGGGTCTAGAGGAATGGGGGAAGGAATCTCATTGAAACCTGTCAAATTATTTAATAAGGCACAGGCTCTTCTGGCTGCGCCACCCAGCAAACCTCCAATTTAATCCTCGCCTAATCGTGGGACAATTTACAATGACTAACTTTGGGCTGTAGGAGCAAGTTCATGGTCACAGGGGATGTACAGGGAGCAGCAGGAATTGGACCCAGGTTACTGGTACTGTAATAGAGTGGTGCTAATCACTACACTGACATCCTACACCAGTTACAATTATCTGTTGAGTAAAATCAATTGAAATTTGAAAAAAAAATTAAATACACTCAGTGGCAACTTTATTAGGTTCAGTAGTTGTCTTCTGTAGCCTATCCACTACAACGTTCGATGAGTTATACCTTCAGGGATGCTCTTTTGCATACCACTGTTGTAACACGTGGTTATTTGAGCTACTGTCAGCTTGAACCAGTTTGGCCATTCTCCTCTGACCTCTAGATGTTTTCGCCCACAGAACAACTGCTCATTGGATTTTTTTTTTTGATTTTCTTTTTTGATTTTCATTGTAAGCTAGAGACTTGTGCGTGAAAATGCCAGATGATCAGCAGTTTCTGAGATACTCAAACCGCTCTGTCTGGCACCAACAATCATTCCAAGGTCAAAGTCATTTATGTAGATCATATTTCTTCCCCATTCTGATGTTTGGTCTGAACAACAACTGAACCTCTTGACCATGTCTGCATGCTTTTATGTATTCAGTTGCTGCCACGTGATTGGCTGATTAGATATTTGCATTAAGGGGTACAGGTGTACCTAATACAGTGGCCACTGAGTATATGGTTTGATGTACCTGTGACAGGTAAAGCTACTCTCCATCTTATCTGGAACAAGTTAAATAGAGAGACTATCACATTTTGATCAAAGCACTTCCTAGCCAGAGACCTCCACAGACTCTCCCATCATGAAGTGTGAGCAGGCAGACCAAACTGATGTATTTGTGAAGTTTATTTTTGATCCAGACAGGGTGAATTCAGCGCATCTTACTCAACTTGTGGTTCCAAGCGATACCAGTTAAATGTTGTAACATCTGTCCCCACCTCCCACCCGCAAGGAAGCAGCCCCTTCCACTGCCCTGGTGATGTGCTGAGTTCCTGTGCAAATGGATTGCCACCCTGTTATATAACTGTGAAGTCATCACAGTGTGTCCCCAAGTTGGTCACCATCCAAGAGACACAGAAAGGAGAATCACTGGAGGTGGACAGGTGACTTTGCCCCCTCAGACCTCAGGGACAGGGTGGGGGGGGGGGCAAAGGTCTCTGCACTTCCGTGTGTAAAACAGCAGAGGTTTGAGCAGATGCTGCAGAAGAAATTAAAAACTTGATTCGCTTGATTTAGAACATCCTCAACAACATTTAACTGCTTCACACAGTCACTGCTGTGAGGAATGTATTTTCATACACAGCTGGACCCCAAAAAAAATACTCTGATCCACGCTTAAATGTCACTGATGGATAAATATGGGCCTCAACGTGATGCTCTACACTCAAATAGGGCTTTATTCAGGAACAGACAGGCTGCCCTTCACCATCTCAATCCAGGAACAGACAGGCTCCCCTTCACCGTCTCAATCCAGGAACAGACAGATTCCCCTCCACCGTCTCAATCCAGGAACAGACAGATTCCCCTCCACCGTCTCAATCCAGGAACAGACAGATTCCCCTCCACCAGCTCAATCCAGGAACAGACAGACTCCCCTTCACCATTTCAATCCAGGAACAAACTCCCCTTCACCATTTCAATCCAGGAACAAACTCCCCTTCACCGTCTCAATCCAGGAACAGACAGACTCCCCTTCACCGTCTCAATCCAGGAACAGACAGGCTCCCCTTCACTGTCTCAATCCAGGAACAGACAGGCTCCCCTTCACCGTCTCAATATAGGAACGGACAGACTCCCCTTCACCGTCTCAATCCAGGAACAAACGGGCTGCCCTTCACCGTCTCAATCCAGGAACAGACAGACTCCCCTCCACCGTCTCAATCCAGGAACAGACAAACTCCCCTTCACCATCTCAATCCAGGAACAGACAAACTCCCCTTCACCATCTCAATCCAGGAACAGACGGGCTCCCCTTCACCGTCTCAATCCAGGAACAGACGGGCTCCCCTTCACCGTCTCAATCCAGGAACAGACGGGCTCCCCTTCACCGTCTCAATCCAGGAACAGACAGATTCCCCTTCACCATCTCAGCCCAAAAGACAAGATGTTCAAAAAGAGCTGGGTTCCAGAACCAGTTGAGAACATTCACTCGCTGCCTGCTCTTCCCACCTCCAGTGCGGGGACTGAAGCTCATTGTCAAGGGACTGATACAGAAATGATTCTGTGGTACCTCTAGATCAAATGACATAACGGATGCCAATACTTCAAGAGGCAAGTGTTGGGAGTTAACAAGCCAAACGGAGGAAGGGTGCAACAGGGCCTTCCATCAACTCATCTTCAAATCCAATTTTATTTGGTTAAAACAAAAAAGAGAATGACATCATATCTGAGATCCATCAAAACAGCAAAGCTGCTCATGTCTGTCCTGCCGTGTTGCACACTAACATGACCCTCATTGTCTCAATTAGAATGCAGGTGCAGGAAAGGGAAAGATAATAACGGAAAAAATCCAAACTATAAAGTTTTCTCACCTGAGAAGAGTTGGGGGGGGGGGGGAACGACAAAAAAAACAGAGAATAAATCGGCTAATCCAATTAAACGTTGGAAGCAGGCTGGTTTGTGGCCTTATTTTCTGACAGTTCTTTCAGCTCCAGGGACCTGTTACCCTTAACCCAGCAGGAAGATATCTGATTATTGAACGCAAAGCCATCAGAATGCAGAGTAAAGACGTCAATAAACGCCAGGTGATTGGTCACTACACTGACCTCGTGCCCAGCTAGCTGGGTCAAATTTTTGCAGATTGCCTCACCCTGAGCCTTGAGAGTCACCAACACCTGTGAAAGAGTGAACAGTGCAAGTTAAACTTCACCCCCCTTCCTGGAGAAGCATCTCTCAAAGCTGTTGCAAATTGGATCCCATGTTAACAGCTGACTAAAATATTCAGTTTGTAGGGCAGTCTGTGGAGATTAGATGGCAAGGAGAAAAATCGATTCAAACATTAAATTTAAAGTTGAAATATTAAGTTTAAACTAAACTCCTGGAAACAGTGGTCAGCTGTGGAAGGTGGAACACGATAAGATGAAGACCCAAGTCACTTTACTGTTGATCTCCTGGAACCAGGGCTGAAAACCTGTTGCCCTTTACAGTTATCTGTTGCCGCACTCCATTCTAACCTCTCCAATCCCAGAAAGGGCCCAGTGAAGTAACATTATCATATCTTCCCCTCGCTCAGAGCCCACTTCCAGGATTGCAGCCTCAGTCAACAGTCCGACTGAATTAAGAGACTGCATTAAAACTACTCAGGATTGGGGGGGGGGGGGGGGGGGTTGACCACTGAGCCATCGAATGTGTAATGATGGAGGGGGAGTTTCAAACAGCTTTTGAGGGAATGAGAGACTGTCATACAATTTCTGCCCCTTGGATCCAGCTCCACCTTTCAATCCCATCACTGCAGATAGAACAGGTGAACTGGGGCAACTCTCAGCTTCACGTATTATGTATCTGTGGTTATCATCACCAGGACTTCAGAGAGGACTGAGTGACTTTTTAAAATGACTGACGTGGTAAGGTGTTCTCTGGTAGCCCTGAGTGCAGGAGCAACGGTCATACCAGTACAAGAAATTAGAACAGTGCGTTCAACTGCAGAAGGCCCTGCCATTAATCTACATCTTCTTGCAACAATCCTGAAACAGGAATTTGGATCCCAATTCACAGCAGATTTCTCACACTCCATCCACAACAATGCACGCCCAGAAGCCAAGGCAAAATTCACAATCTGACTGAACACAGCCAGCGCAGAGTAGAGGAGGTTCGCATCCGTACAGATGGCAAGTCCTCTCTGAGACACACACACACGCACACACATGCAAAGCCACCAGGGAGAGGTGGTGACAGGGTCATTCACAGCAGCTCTGCACCAGCTACCGGTAACCTACGGCAATGTTCACACAACCCCTCTCCCCTACTCCCTCCCCACACCAGAGGCAAGGGCAAAAAGAAAACACAATCAACTCCAAATATATTCACAAGTTACATCTCTCAGATCTTCGGAAACAGCCATTGTTAGAATTCATCGAGAAAAACAAATCTGAAACAGTAATTATGAAACCAATACCTCGAGACAGAAAATGCCTGTCACAAGGACGAAAGACGTGACGTGCTCATTCAGTCAGAATGATCTGCTGCTCCTCAGGGTGAACAGACACTCAATTGGTCACTGAATAGCGGGGGGTGGCAGAGGAATAAACAAAAACAGACAGCTATTTAAGAGCTGCAAAGTGTTTCATAAAGTCTGCCAATGTCGTAAATCACACTGACAAAAAAAAAAGGACTTCTAGAAAAATCAGGTAAACAGACTTAATTAAAAAGGCGTGATGTGTGGGTCTGACTCTGGCGCGGAAGGTCTACATCTCTAGTTAGTTAGTCCCAGTGTTAAAGTCTTGGCGGGAGGAGATCTGGAACAGCGAGGTCAGGGGATGGCGAACTGCACCACCAACTCTTCCTTGGCATCCACCTTGATCTGGGAAAGTGCACTTGACGCATATGCTGCGATTTTAGAGACCTGCCGAGAGAGGAAATCAAAACTCCAATCAGGATACACAATCATTAAGGTGAAGAAACCAGATACCCAACACCCCAACCACATCTAAAACTCCGATCAGGATACTCGATCATTGAGATGAATCAATTAGCTACCCCATCACCCCAACCATGTCCAAAACTCCACTCAGGATACATGTGCACGGCAGAGAGCATCCTGACAAGCTGCATCACTGCCTGGTACAGAAACTGCACCACAGCAGACAGGGAGCCTCTACAATGGGTCGTCAAAACTGCCCAAAGCATCACCGGCACCATCTATACAGAAAGGTGCCAGAAAAAGGCCAGTAACATTGTGCAGGATCCCACCCACCCTGCTCGTGGACTGTTTGCCCTGCTCCCATCAGGGAGAAGACTATGTAGTATCCAGACCAGGACCACCAGAGCCAAAAACAGTTACTTTCCCCAAGCAGTAATGCTGGTCAACACCTCCACCCACTAACCCACCCCTCCACAGCCCAAACACCACTTTTCATTTCCTGTCAGAGCCACCTTGTGTACAGACACTCCTGTGCCTAGTGTCACTTTATGGACATACAATCAATGTATACAAGCTATTTTATGTATTTATATATTTTTTTTAATTATTGTGTTCATTATCTTTCTTCTGGGATTATTGGTTCTGCATCAGATCTGCAGTAATGACTATTTCATTCTCCTTTACACTGGAAAAGACATTAAACAATCTAGAATCATGAACTCCACTCAGGATACATGATCATCGAGATTAATAAATAATTACCACAACCACATCCAGGGAGAGAGGGAGATCAGGTAAACTAGCATATGGATCTGACAATTTAATCTTTATATTCAGAATTACAGTCACAGAACACTTCAGCCCATCTGGTCTGTTCCAACCTCTTACTGTGTAGTCCCATCGACCTGCACCCGGACCACAGCTCTCCATTCTCCCCTCAGTCATATATCTTTCCAAATTTCTCTTAAAGCCCGCATCCACTGGCAACTACTCCATACTTTCATCACCCCGAGTGAATTAACCCCTCAAACATTTCACCTTTCACCCTTGAAACAGGACCTCTAATGCTAGTCTCACCCAACCCTAGTTGGGTGCATTTACCCTATCTACAGCCCTCAATTAAATCACCCCTCATTCTCCCACACGCCAGGGAATAAAGTCCAAACCTGTTCAAACCTTTCCCTATAACTGAGGTCCTCAAGTCCCAGCAACATCCTTGTAAATTTTCTCTGCTCTTTCAACCTTATTTACATCCTTCCTGTAGGTAGGTGACCAAAACTGCACACAATACTCCAAGTTAGTCCTCATCAATGTCTTATACAATTTTAACATAACATCCCATCTCTCAGATTCATGACAACCAATGTGCCAAATAGCTATTAAACCTTTCCCTATAACTCGGGTACTCAAGTCCCAGCAACATCCTTGTAAATTTTCTCTGCACTCTTTCAATAGTATTGATAGCTCTCCTATAGGTAGGTGAGCAGAACTGCTTTGTTCCTGTTTTTTCACTCATTCAGTTACAATGAAGGATCACAATCTCTGGGCACAGCCCTCCTCCTCGTTTCTTTATTGAAGAATTTCTTTAGTCACAGGGTGGTGAATCTGTGAATCCATTGCCACATACGGTTATGGAGGCAAAATCATTGGGTATGTTTAAAGAGGAGGTTGATAGGTTCTTGATTAGTCAGGGTGTCAAAGGTTACAGGGAGAAGGCAGGAGAATGGCGTTCAAAGGGATAATTAATCAGCCACAGTTGAATGACAGAGCATATTTGACAGGCTGAATAGTCTAATTCTGCTTAGGGTCAAATAGCCACACCACCCACTGTCCACACACACAGACTCACTCGTGCCCTGCCCCTAAGTATGCAGACAGGCCTGTCCCTGGTCCCAGCATGCAGTAACACCACCTACCTGCTGAATGTCTGAATAGGGTACGGGGTCACTAGCCAGAACCTGGTGCGGCTGGCTGGTTAGTGCAGGCAGCGTCGTCGCTCGCTTGCACTGTGTTGAGCCACTGATCATCGCTAACCTCGTGCTGGCAAAACAAGCAGAGTTAAAGCACGGCTTGATACAGGCGGCAGACAAAGGGTCATCACAGCCCTACCAGCACTGACCCACACAAGTACAAATGAAGCGTGTCAAAACAGCACAGTATACATAGCGGGTCAGTGTAACACTATACAGCACCAGCAAGCTGGGTTCAATTCCCACTGTTTTTACAGAGTTTGTATGTTCTCCCCGTGACTGCAAGGGTTTCCCCCGGGTGCTCCAGTTTCCTCCCACATTCCAAAGACCTACAGGTTAGCGTCAGTGAGTTGTGGGCATGCTGTGTTGGTGCCAGAAGCATGGCCACACTTGTGGGCTGCCCCCAGCACATCCTTGGACTGTGCTGACGCAAACAACGCATTGTGTGTTTCGATGTTCAGATCAGATACAGAGAAACCAACGCAACCCAAGGATGTGCTGGGGGCAGTCCGCAAGTGTTGCCACGCACTGCAGCGCCAGCATAGTGAGACCACAATGCTCAGCAGAACAACAATGGCAATATAACAAATGAAGCCCCTTTCCCACCCTCCCAGCCATTCTCACACACAGTTCTCCAACTATCACCAGTTAGGGTTCAATTCCTGCCATGGTCTCTACAGAGTTTGTACTTTTTCCCCGTGACCGCGTTCCCAAAGACATATGGAGATGGTAGGTTGACTGGTCACATGGGGCCTGTTACCACGCTGTATCTCTGCATACACAGACTGTCAGGGGCGCTTACCGCAGGATCACACTTTGGGCCTCACCTGTACTGGCGCGCACGGTCCATGTACTCGTGCTGTTCCATGCCCTGTGAATCTGCGGCTGACACGTCGATGATATTACTGGGGAGGGAAAAGAGCAGCTCATTAGTGATGCGCAGCATGGAGCATCATCCCCCCACTCCCCCCACTCGCCCCGCCAATCAAATGACCATGCTGTCACCTCTCCCGGGGCAGTACTTCATGGCAGAAACACATAGGTGAAGGTTACCTGAGGGGAGCTGGTCTCATCCACACATGGTGTACCTCAATTACCCCCTTTCTGAAAACACCAAGACAGCAATGAGAAAGCCCAAGGGCAACTTGGACATGGAAAGGACGTTTCCAATGGTGCGAAAGTCTAAGACCAGGGGGCTCAGCCACAGAAATGAGGGACGACATTTTAGAACAGAGATGAGGAGGAATTTCTTAGCCAGAGGGTGGTGAATCTGTGGAATTCATTGCCAAGTCATTGAGTAAATTTAAAGTGGAGTTTGATTGGTTAGAGGCTGAGGGGAAAAGGCAAAGAATGGCGTTTAAGAGGGATCCAGGGAAGTTTGGCCAGGTGGATTCAGAATTGGCTTGTCCGCAGAAAGCAGAGGGTCGTGGTGGAGGGAGTACATTCAGATTGGAGGATTGTGACTAGTGGTGTCCCACATGGATCTGTTCTGGGACCTCTACTTTTCGT
Organism: Mobula birostris; assembly: GCF_030028105.1. Lineage (NCBI taxonomy): Eukaryota > Metazoa > Chordata > Chondrichthyes > Myliobatiformes > Myliobatidae > Mobula > Mobula birostris. Next base: position 4,419,099 of record NC_092376.1, read on the forward strand.
GATTTTTATTAACAACCTGGATGTGGGGGTAGAAGGGTGGGTTGGCAAGTTTGCAGATGACACAAAGGTTGGTGGTGTTGTAGATAGCGTAGAGGATTGTCGAAGATTGCAGAGAGACATTGATAGGATGCAGAAGTGGTCTGAGAAGTGGCAGATGGAGTTCAACCCGGAGAAGTGTGAGGTGGTACACTCTGGAAGGACAAACTCCAGGGCAGAGTACAAAGTAAATGGCAGGATACTTGGTAGTGTGGAGAAGCAGAGGGATCTGGGGGTAAATGTCCACAGATCCCTGAAAGTTGCCTCACAGGTGGATATGGTAGTTAAGAAAGCTTATGGGGTGTTAGCTTTCATAAGTCGAGGGATAGAGTTTAAGAGTCACGATGTAATGATGCAGCTCTATAAAACTCTGGTTAGGCCACACTTGGAGTACTGTGTCCAGTTCTGGTCGCCTCACTATAGGAAGGATGTAGAAGCAATGGAAAGGGTACAGAGGAGATTTACCAGGATGCTGCCTGGTTTAGAGAGTATGCATTATGATCAGAGATTAAGGGAGCTAGGGCTTTACTCTTTGGAGAGAAGGAGGATTAGAGGAGACATGATAGAGGTGTACAAGATAATAAGAGGAATAGATAGAGTGGATAGCCAGTGCCTCTTCCCCAGGGCACCACTGCTCAATACAAGAGGACATGGCTTTAAGGTAAGGGGTAGGAAGTTCAGGGGGGATATTAGAGGATGGTTTTTTACTCAGAGAGTGGTTGGTGCGTGGAATGCACTGCCTGAGTCAGTGGTGGAGGCAGATACACTAGTGAAGTTTAAGAGACTACTAGACAGGTATATGGAGGAATCTAAGGTAGGGGGCTATATGGGAGGCAGGGTTTGAGGGTCAGCACAGCATTGTGGGCCGAAGGGCCTGTACTGTGCTGTACTATTTTATGTTCTATGATGGAATGGTGGAACAGACTCAATGGGCTGAATGGCCTAATAGTGCTCTTATGTCTTATTTAAAACATCTCTGACCCACATGGAGAGAATCCATGTCATAGCACTATGACAACCTGCTGTCAATCCTCTTTCTCCTCTCACCTCTTTCCCCAACTTAGACAATAAGATAATAAGATAATAGAGTCGGATAGTGGTGCCGACTTGGTTAGTCCCAATTTCCTGTACGTGTCCCATTTCCCTCCACGGACCTCTCCAAGTGCTTCTCAAATGATACAAATGTACCTCCCTCAATCACTTCTACTGGCAACTCCGACCATCTGCGCTCTCAGTTTTAAGCACTTCTATAAGGTCACACCTCATTCTCCTACGTTCTAAGGAATAAAATACATAAATAGAATAAGGCCATTAGCACAAGTCTGTCCCATCATTTCATCATGGATGATTTTATTTTCCCTCTCAACCCCATTCTCCTGCCTTCTCCCCTTAACCTTTAACGTCCTTAGTAATCAAGAATCTATCAATACCCAATGACATCCACAGCTGATTGTAACAATGAATTCCACAGATTCATCACCCTCTGGCGAAAGAAACTCCTCATCTCTGTCCAACTGGACATCCTTCAATTCTGAGACTGTGCCCTCTGGTACTAGACTCCCCAGCTACAGGAAACATCTTCTCCATGTTCACTCTAACTAGACCTCTCAATATTTCTCAGGTTTCAGTGAGATCCTTCTTATTCTTCTAAACTCCAGCAAGTACAGGACCAGAGCCATCAAACGTTCCTCACAAGTTAACCCCTCCATTCCCGGAATCATTCTTGTGAACTTCCTCCGGACCCCCTCCAATGCCAGCACATCCTTTGAGATATGTGGCCCCAGAACTGCTCACAGTACTCCTGAGCAGAGAGATCACCCTGGCAGCCTGGCTGACAGCTACTCACTGTGCCGTCTTGGTGAGGATAGTGTTGAGCAGAGCTTGTTCATCCGGGAAGCGAGATGATGGAATACTGGAGTAGTTGTGATCAGCTCCTCCAGACGATTTACTTGGAGGGTTACTGACTGGGATGAGCAGCGGCTTTCCCTCCTCCCGCTCCTGGAGATCAAGGAGAAAACACCGTGAGCACATTCACTCTTTCCTTCTGCTCGGTCAAGCTTTCTGATGCATTGAGATCATGAAGGACCCCAACTACCCAGGTCATGCCATCAGGGAGGTGGTACAGGAGCCTCAAGACCCACACCACCAGGTTCAGGAAGTTATTACCCCAACCATCAGGCTCTTCAACCAGAAGGGATAAGTTCCCTTGCCCCAACGCTAAACTGTGCCCACAACCTATGGACTCACTTTCAGGTATTCTTCATCTAATATCCTCATTATTTATTGCTTATTTATTTATTACTCTTTTTTCTTTTTGTATTTTCATAGTTTGTCTTTTGCACAATGGTTGTTTGCCTTTGTTATGTGTTATCTTTCATTGATTTTATTGTTTATATGAAAGAAAATAAATCACAGGATTGCATTTGGTGACATGTATTTTGACAATGAATTTACTTCGAATTTGACTTTGATTAGCATGGTCATGGTACATTTTCAGACCTCTACGTCTTGCCCCTCTTGAACTAATCCTACACAGCGCAAAACAAAGGCACCTCATCTTCTGATTAGCCATGTTAGGGGGACGGTAGGATAAAGGCAAGCAGCCTCATTTGAAATATTGCGTGCTGTTCTGGTCACCTATAAACAATAAAGATATCAATAAGACTGGAAGAGTACAGAGAAAATTTACAGGGATGTTGCCTTGACATGAGGACCCGGGTTACAGGGAAACATCAAATTGTATTTTTTTGGCGCATTGGCCTTCATAAATCAGAGTATTGAGTACAGGAGATGGGGTGTTATGTTGAAGTTGTACAAGATATTGGTGAGGCCTCATTTGGAGTATCGTGTGCCATTATGGTCAGTTATAGTGCTGTGCAGAATACTCAATCACTCTAGATTTTTGATATAAACTTCGTTTTAGATGTTTACTTTTGGCTTTCTGCATTCGTGTCAGTAGAAAAGAGAAATTTTAAATTTCCAAACATTTCCAAAAGATTAAGTGTTGGAGAAATTTTTGTATTTCATTAAAGGAAGTAACATATGAAGTAATAGACCACTTTTCAAATAAAAACTTGATGACTTTGTAAGTATAAAGCCCAGTGCACGACATGAATACTCATGAATACAGCTTTTTCACCTAGAGGGTGGTGAGAGTGTGCAACAAGGTGCCAGTGGAAGCAGTGGATGTGGGTTCAATTTCAACTTTTAAGAGAAGATTGGATAAACACATGGAATGCATTGGTCCAGGTGCAAGTCAACGGGATGAGGCAGATTAATAATTTGGCATGAACTGGATGAGTAAAGGGCCAAATTCTGTGCTGTAGTGTTCTATGACTATTGCCTATCACTCAATGTTACACCCACATATATAACACACACAATACTGTCTCTGCTAGTAATTATCACCAGCATTATCATAAAGACCATAAGAGGTAGAAGTAGAATTAGGCCATTCTGCCCATCAAAACTGTTCTACCATTCCACCATGGCTGATCCATTTTCCCTCTTGATCCCATTCCCTGTAACCTTTCACAACCTGACTAACCAAGAAGTTACCAACTTCCATCTCAAATATACCCAATGACTTGGCATCCACAGTCCTCTGTGGCAATGAATTCCACAGATTCACCATCCTCTGGCTAAAGAAATTCCTCATCTCCATTCTAATTGGATGCCACTCTATTCTGAGGCTGTGCCCTCAGGTCCTAGGCTCTCCCGCTATAGGAAACACCCTCTCCACATCCATCCTTATTGGCCTTTCAATATTCGATACATTTCAATGAGATCCCCCTCCCATTCTTCTAAATCCCAGTGAGTGCAAGCCCAGAGCCATCAAACCTTCCTCATAAAATAACCCTTTCATTCCCAGAACCATTTTCGTGAACCTCCTCTGAACCCTCTCCAATGTCAGCACGTCCTTTCCTAGATAAGGGACCCAAAACTGCTCCGAGTACTCTGTGAGGCCTCACCAGTGCTTTATAAAGCCTCAGCATTACATCCTTGCTTTTATATTCTAGTCCTCTCGAAATGAGTGCTAACATTGCATTTACCTTCCACACCAACTCAAATTGCAATTAACCTTTAGGGAATTCTGCATGAGAACTCCCAAGTCCCCCTTCACCTCGAATTTTTTAATTTTCAGCCCATTTAGAAAATAGTCTACGCTTTTGTTCCTTCTACTAAAGCACATGACCATACACTGTATTCCATTTGCCACTTCTTTGCCCATTCTCCTCATCCAAGTCCTTCAGCAGCCTGTTTCCTCAAAACTACCTCCACCCATCTTCACATAGTCCACAAACTTGACCACAGGCCATCAATTCCTACATCCAAATCAATGACATACCAAAAGCGATCTCAATACCGAAACTTGCAGATCACTAGTCACCGGCAGCCAACCATTATAAGCTTCCCTTATTCCCTGCCAGTCAGCCAATGCTCTATCCATGCTAAAATCTTTCCTGTAATATCATGGATTCTAATCTTGTTAAGCAGCCTCATGTGCAGCACCTTGTCTGAAAATCCAAGTACGCAATAGCCACTGATTCTCCTTTGCCTGTCGGCCTGTTATTTCCTCAAATAGCTCCAATAGATTTGCCAAGCAAGATCTCCCCTTAAGGAAACAATGCTGAGCCTCCAGGTACCCAGAAACCACACCTTCACAATCAACTCCCACATCTTCCAAACCACTGAGGTCAGGGTAACTGGCCGATAATTACCTCTCTTCTCGCTACACTGATGCCCCACGCTGTAATGGTGCTGCGCTAACCGCCTGCACTACCCTAGCGCCCCATAAATCTACACAATTGAATGATTTGATAGTGAGAACCTTTTCTCTGGTTGTGGGTGTGGAGGGAATAGTACTTCACACACAGCTCAGACAGCCTCTACTCCTGAACTCCAGGCTCAAGTACTTCCAATATCTGCTGCTGGCTTAGAAATGTAAGAAGTGCCGGTGTTAATAGATTTCAGGAGGAAGCAGGCAGATGTAACTGAACACCCGTGTGAAGTGACATAAACCAACAGCAACGATATTAAGGAGGGAGCAAGAACAGATCTACTGAACAAGTACAGCAAATTCAGACATTATGCATTGTTGACTTTATAAACCAATCATAAAAGCCAAGAGATCAGAACGTAGAACAGTACAACACAGCCTGGCCCTTTGGCCCACAATGTTGTGCTGACCTGAATCTAACCCTGGAAAGCAAAGGAGGAGAGGTGACTTGATAGAGGTGTGTATCTTCCTGAAGGAAAAAAGTCACCATCTGCCCAACCACTGAAGTGCTTTGAAGATTTAGTTATTGTATCTGTGCTGTGAATACGATCTCGGGACTCCAGGTCCAGAGGGGCACCATGGTAGTGTAGAGGTTAGCACGATGCTGTTACAGCTCAGGGACTTCCAGAGTTCCGAGTTTAATTCCGAAAGGAGCCTCCGTACATCCTCCACCTGGAATCTGTGGGTTTTCCCTGGGTGCTCTCGTTTCCTCGCTCACTGTAAACTGCCCCATGATCAGGTTAGGGTTAAATGGGGCTGCTGAGGTCACGTGGCCCGGAGTGGAACGCACTGCCAGGGGCGGTGGTAGAGGCAAACGCATTAGGGCCATTTAAGAGACCTTTAGATAAGCACATAGGTGATAGAAAAATTGAGGCTATGTAGGAGGGAAGGGTTAGATAGACCTTGAAGCAGGTTGAGAAGTTGACACAACACTGGGCCGAGGGTCTGTACTGTACTGTTCTATGTTTTGATCACTTGGCTTTTATTAATTAAATCTGTAATGGTGAGTGCCTGGTGTGGTGGTAGAGACAGATACATTCGAGACTTAAGAGATATTTAGATAGGCATAGGAATGTGAGAGAAATGGAGGGATATGGACATTGTGTTGACAGAAGGGATTAGTTTATTTGGCCATTTGATTACTGATTTAATTACATCGACACTACATTATAGGCCAAACGGCCTGTTCCTGTTCTGGACTGGACTATGTTGTATCATCTCACGACTCCCCTCAAGAAAATACCATAACATCGCCCCACAGAAAGATACAGCAATTCACCTCCAAATATACATTGAACCCTCAATCACAAACCAAAATTACCCCATTAATGTGAGTCACTGCATGCAAACTGGGTTCGCATTTCTAAAGAGACAAACAGCAATCATTGTAAATATTTCAACAGCTTGGAACTGCTTTGGAACATTCCTTACAGTGGCAACTGAATTTCGATCACTGGTGCTGAAAAGCATTATGGTAGTGTGCTGCCCTGACACTCCTTTCAGCCGATATCGCCAAGGGGCAGCAGTCTGACAGGAAAATGAGGTGCTCACTGAAACCTCCAGACGGAACCTCAGCTGCTGGCTATCTGGATGCACGTATATCCAGAGAGAGACCGTGGGTCAATGACCACACCTGTAGTTCAAATCCCACAGTGACAACTGGGAGAATCAGGGACTAAAGTTAGGCAGAGTCATGATTATTCTAAAGGAAGAGAATTGTTCTAGGTTGACCACTGCAACTTTGGCAGCACAGTAGTGTAACACTATTACGGCACCTGTGATCACCAATAGGGGCCCTATTCTCACCACCGTCTGTAAGAAGTTCTCTCCACGACCCCATGGGTTTCCTCCAGTTTTCTCCCATGTGCCATGGCTCAGGGTTGGTAACTTGTGGGCGTGCTACGTTGCCACAGGAAGTGTGACGACTCTTGCGGGCTGCCCCCAGCACACCCTCGGACTGTGTTGGTCATTGACACAAGTTTCAATGCATTTATCACAAAGGTTCTCTCTCTCTTTTTTCCCCCGCTGACACTGAAATCTTGCAGAGGCTCCAGTTCTTCAAGATACCACAATCCAGCTCCAGCTCCCTGTACAAACAGAAACGTTCGCCTCCTCCCACAATCAAACACAAGAAAGAAACTGTCACACCACCATGCCGATAGAACAGTGCAGCAGTGGACAGGTCATTTGACCCACATGTTGTGCTGATGCCAATTTCCACAAAACCACCTCCTCCTCTCTATTATCCAGATCCCTCTATTCCGATTCAGGTTTACCGCACGCACGCAGACACAGGCAGTGAAATGCATCATTTGTGTTAATAATCAACACAATGTGAGGATGCGCAGCCCACAAGTGTTACCACACATCGCATTCCCACAACGTTCAGCAGAACAACACAGAGCACAGCAAGCAACAGAATAAGCCCCCATTCCTCCCTCCCTGACACCCACACAGTTCGTCCTCCAACTCAGACACAGTTAGTCGTCCAACTCAAGGATACAGCTCCAGGGCTCTAGTCTCCAGGCTTTGGTCATTGCAGATTGATTTTCCATCCACCAAATCTGTCACCTAAATCTCCATCTCTGAACCACCACATGCCTGTTTCCACGACCACCCTGGTACCCCATTCAACACACACTCAACGTTTCAGGAACAGCTTCTTCCCCTCCGCCATCACTATGAAACCAGGAACTTACATCACCACTACTTTTTCCCTTTGCACTATTCGTTTAATTTATATCTTATATATACCTGTATCACTCCACTGCCTTTACAAAACAACAATTTCACAACATAAAACAATGATAATAAACCTGATTCTGATCTTTCTAGCCTGGGGAAAAGATTCTGACTGCTTACTAATCTATGCCTCTCAATTTTAAAAACCACAATTAGGTTTCCCCTCAGCCTCTGGCACTCCAGGGAAAACAACCCTAGTTTGTACAATCGTTCCTTATAACTAATCCAGGCCTCTAGTCCAGATATGATTGACTGACGACCTCAGTGTCACGAGGCTCTCCATGGGTCAGGGAGACCCAGCTGTCTACATCATACACAAACCAGGGCAGTAACGATATGGAGAGCAAGCCGTTGCCCGTGCAGCAGGCTCCCCTTCTCCACACGGCTGATGAATCCAAAGGAACGGCAGAGACTGATAAAGTTTGGCACCCGCAGTGACGCAGGAGTTGCAGTCAGCACTGAACTCAATGTAGGACTTCCTGAGGGACTCCAGCTGTGGATTTTTCCTCGGGGTTTACTCCCGAAGACCTCCCCATCAGTGAGTATAGCCACAAGACAGCTGAGGATTGAGGATCAAGATCAGTGCTTTCCTTCTCACCTTCATCTTGAAGAGGGTGGGGTGGGGTGAGAAGAGGTGAAAGGGGGAGAGTGTGTGGATCAGTTTCGGGGGTCTGTACCGGGGAGGGTGGGGATTCCATACCAGGGAAGGGAGGTTGTGTGGACCAGGATGGGGAGGGAGGGAGGGTGGGTGGGTGTGTGGATCAGGTTCCGGGGTCTGTACTGGGGAGGGTGGGGATTCCATACCAGGGAAGGGAGGTTGTGTGGACCAGAATGGGGAGGGAGAGTGGGTGGGTGGGTGTGTGGATCAGGTTCGGGGGTCTGTACTGGGGAGGGTGGGGATTCCATACCAGGGAAGGGAGGTTGTGTGGACCAGAATGGGGAGGGAGAGTGGGTGGGTGGGTGTGTGGATCAGGTTCGGGGGTCTGTACCGGGGAGCGTGGGGGTTGCATACCAGGGAAGGGAGGTTGTGTGGACCAGGATGGAGGGGGGGGTGGATCGGGGGGGGGGATCTGTACTGGGGGAGGGTGGGGGTTGCATACCAGGGAAGGGAGGCTGTGTGGACCAGGATGGAGGGGGGGGGTGGATCGGGGGGGGGGGGGAGGATCTGTACTGGGGGAGGGAGGGTGTGCATACCAGGGAAGGGAGGCTGTGTGGACCAGGATGGGGGGGGGTGGATCGGGGGGGGGGATCTGTACTGGGGGAGGGTGGGGGTTGCATACCAGGGAAGGGAGGCTGTGTGGACCAGGATGGGAAGGGAGGGAGGGTGGGTGGGTGGATCAGGTTTGGGGGTCTGTACTGGGGGAGGGTGGGGGTTGCATACCAGGGAAGGGAGGCTGTGTGGACCAGGATGGAGGGGGGGGGGTGGATCGGGGGGGGGGGGAGGATCTGTACTGGGGGAGGGAGGGTGTGCATACCAGGGAAGGGAGGCTGTGTGGACCAGGATGGAGGGGGGGGGTGGATCGGGGGGGGGGGAGGATCTGTACTGGGGGAGGGAGGGTGTGCATACGGGGTCAGGGAGCTGTACTTGGGGGGGGGGGGTAGTGTACGGACTGGGTTCGGGATTCTGTACAGGGGAGGAAGGGAGGGGGTCCTGTACCGGGGTCGGGGATGGGGTGAAGGTGTGTGGACCGGGGGGGAGGGTGAGGGGTGGGGGGGTGTGCAGACCAGTGTACCGGGGAGGGTGGGTGTGCGGAGCGGGGTCGGGGGGTCCGTGCCGTGTAGGGTGGGTGTGCGGAGCGGGGTCGGGGGTCTGTACCCTGTACCGGGGAGGGTGGGTCAGTCCCGGAGGCAGGAGAATTGGTCCAGAACCTGTCACGGAGGGGCGGGGAAGTGAGGGTGCTGAGCCCGAGGCCTTCCGGGCCTCGGGCACCCTGAGCCCGGACACCCGTTCCCCCCCCCATCCGCGGCCGCAGACTCCCGGTTCCCCCCAAAGGCCCCGGACCTGCTCGCTGCCGTCGCCCTCGCTGCTGTAACAACAGCCCATGTCGGTAACGCGAGCGGCGCCGCCGCGGCCTTCTCACTGCATCACCTGACCCGCAAACGCCCCACTTCCGGGGCCTCTCGTCAATCAAAGGTTGGGTGCCGGGACCTCCCCTGTCAATCACTCTCGTTACCGCCCATCGCCTGTCCTCATTTCCGCTCCGCCCCCGTCAAAACTTTCCGTTCCCCCTCGGCGCTCGGGACACGGGGTCCGGAATAGTTCAGTGTCAGTTCCAGCACAGTGCTCAGCTGTAACGGAGAGCGAAATAATTGTTACTCCGGATCCGATGCAGCAGATAAAGCACAATTGACAACACAACAAATGTGTAAGATAGCTTATGCTCATAGATTGTGATTGGTGATAACATCTCCTCCTCGCTGACGATCGACACTGACACACCTCAGGGGTGTGTGCTCAGCCCATTGCTCTACTCTCTATACCCATGACTGTGTGGCTAGTCATAGCTCAAATACCATCTATTAATTTGCTGCTGATACAACCATTGTTGGTAGAATCTCAGATAGAGACGAGGGGCGTACAGGAGTGAGATATGCCAACTAGTGGAGTGGTGTTGCAGCAACAACCTGGCACTCAACGTCAGTAAGACAAAAGAGCTGATTGTGGACTTCAGGAAGGGTAAGACGAAGGAACACGTAGCAATCTTCATAGAGGGATCAGAAGTGGCGAGAGTGAGCAGCTTCAAGTTCCTGGGTGTCAGGATCTCTGAGGATCTAACCTGGTCCCAACATATCGATGTAATTATAAAGAAGGCAAGACAGCTGCTATACTTCATTAGGAGTTTGAAGCGATTTGGCATGTCAACAAATACACTCAAAAACTTCTATAGTTGTACCATGAAGAGCATTCTGACAGGCTGCATCACTGTCTGGTATGGAGGGGCTACTGCACAGGACAGAAAGAAGCTGCAGAAGGTTGTAAATCTAGTCAGCTCCATCTTGGGTACTAGCCTACAAAGTACCCAGGACATCTTCAGGGAGCGGTGTCTCAGAAAGGCAGCGTCCATTATTAAGGGCCTCCAGCACCCAGGACATGCCCTTTTCTCACTGTTACCATCAGGTAGGAGGTACAGAAGCCTGAAGGCACACACTCAGTGATTCAAGTTCCCCCTCAGGTTCCCTGTAAACATTTCACCTTTCACCATAACCAATGGCCTCTAGTTCTAGTCCCACCCAACCTCAGTGGAAAAAGCCTGCTTGCATTTACTCTATCTTTACCCTTCATAATTTTGTATACCTCTAAAAAATCTCCCCTCACTCCCCTACACTCTACGAAATAAAGTCCTAAACTATTCAACTTTCCCTATAACACAATTCCTGGCAACGTCCTTGTAAATTTTCTCTGCACTCTTTCAATCTTGACATCTTTCCTGTCGGTAGGTGACCAAAACCACACACAATACTCCAAATTAGACCTTACCAACATCTTATGCAAAGGCAACTTCCTCAAAAAACTCCATAAGATTGGTTGGACAGAACCTACAATATACAAAGCCATGTTGACGATCCCTAATCTGTCCCTGTCTATTCAAATACTCTATATATCTCTTCCCTTATACTGAGGCTGTGCCCTCCAGCCCGAGACTTACCCCACTAAAGAAAACATCCTCCCCATGTCCACTCTATCTAGGCCTTTAATGTTTGATAGGTTTCAAGGAGATCCCCCCGACCACCCTCATTCTTCTAAACTTCAACGTTCACCCAACAATCAGAATCAGAATCAGAATCAGGTTTATTATCACTGACACGTGACGTGAAATTTGTTAACTTAGCAGCAGCAGTTCAATGTAATACATAATCTAGCAGAGGGAGAAAAAATAATAAATAAAATAAAACATAATAATAAATAAACAAGCAAATCAATTATGTATATTGAATAGATTTTTAAAAATGTGTAAAAACAGAAATACCGTGTATTAAAAAAGTGAGGTAGTGTCCAAAGCTTCAATGTCCATTTAGGAATCGGATGGCAGAGGGGAAGAAGCTGTTCCTGAATCACTGAGTGTGTGCCTTCAGGCTTCTATACCTCCTACCTGATGGTAACAGTGAGAAAGGGCATGTCCTGGTGCTGGACGTCTTTAATAATGGACGCTGCCTTTCTGAGACATCGCTCCTTAAAGATGTCCTGGGTATTTTGTAGGTTAGTGCCCAAGATAAAGCTGACTAGATTTACAACCTTCTGCAGCTTCTTTCTGTCCTGTGCAGCAGCGCCCCCCCCCCCCCACATACCAGACAGGGATGCAGCCTGTCAGAATGCTCTCTATGGTATTTGTTGACATGCCAAATCTCTTCAAACTCCTAATAAAGTATAGCCACTGTCTTGCCTTCTTTATGACTACATCAATATGTTGGGAAACACACACAAAAAATGCTGGTGAACGCAGCAGGCAGGCAGCATCTATAGGAAGAGGTACAGTCGACGTTTCGGGCCGAGGAACCTTCATCAGGACTAAATGAAAGAAGAGATAGTAAGAGATTTGAAAGTGGAGGGGGAGGGGAGATCTGAAATGATCGGAGAAGACAGGAGGGGAGGGATGGATCTAAGAGCTGGAAAGTTGATTGGCAAAAGGGATACGAGGCTGGAGAAGGGAGAGGATTGTGGGACGGGAAGCCTGGGAGAAAGAAAGGGGGAGGGGAGCCCGGAGGGTGGAGAGCAGGCAAGGAGTTATAGTGAGAGGGACAGAGGGAGAAAAAGAGAGAGAGGAAAAAGGGGAAGAAATTAAAATATATAAAAAATATTGAGTAAATAAATAAGGGATGAGGTGTGAAGGGGAGGAGGGGCATTAACGGAAGTTAGAGAAGTCAATATTCACGCCATCAGGTTGGAGGCTACCCAGACAGAATACAAGGTGGTGTTCCTCCAACCTGAGTGCGGCTTCATCTTGACAGTAGAGGAGGCCGTGGATTGACATATCAGAATGGGAATGGGACGTGGAATTAAAATGTGTGGCCACTGGGAGATCTAGCTTTTTCTGGCGGACGGAGCGTGGGTGTTCAGCGAAACGGTCTGATATTGACTTCTCTAACTTCCGTTAATGCCCCTCCTCCCCTTCACACCCCATCCCTTATTTATTTATTTAGTATATTTTTTTTCCCCCCTTTTATTCTCTCTTTGTCCCTCTCACTATAACTCCTTGCCTACTCTCCACCCTCCGGGCTCCCCTCCCCACTTCTCTTTCTCCCCAGGATTCCTGTCCCATGATCCTTTCCCTTCTCCAGCTCTTGGCTCCATCCCTCCCCCTCCTGTCTTCTCCGATCATTTTGGATCTCCCCCACCCCCTCCCACTTTCAAATCTCTTACTATCTCTTCTTTCAGTTAGTCCTGACGAAGGGTTTCAGCCCGAAATGTCGAATGTACCTCTTCCTGTAGATGCTGCCTGGCCTGTGCGTTCACCAGCATTTTTTGTGTGTGTTGCTTGAATTTCTAGCATCTGCAGATTTCCTCATGTTTTCATTAATATGTTGAGACGAGGTTAGATCCTCGATGATTATTGTCTACAAAAATTAGCGGATAACGCCCAGTCCATCACGGGTAAACCGCTGCCCACTTGGAGTGTTGTCGCAATAAAGCAACCTCCATCATCAGGGACCATGCTCTCATCAGGCTGCTGTCGTCAGGAAGAAGGGACAGGAGCCTCAGCATTCACACCACCAGGTTCAAGAGCAGTTATTACCCCTCAACCATCAGGTCCCACACCACCAGGTTGAGGAACAGTTATTACCTCTCAACAGTCAGTCCCACACCACCAGGTTCAGGAATGGTTATTACCCCTCAACCATCAGGTCCCACACCACCAGGCTCAGGGACAGTTATTACCCCTCAACCATCAGATCCCACATCACCAGGTTCAGGAACAGTTATTACCCTCAACCATCAGGTCCCACACCACCAGTTTCAGGAACAGTTATTACCCCTCAACCATCAGGGTCCCACATCACCAGGTTCAGGAACAGTTATTACCCCTCAACCATCAGGTCCCACACACCAGGTTCAGGAACAGTTATTACCCTCAGCCATCAGGTCCCACACCACCAGGTTCAGGAACAGTTATTACCCCTCAACCATCAGGGTCCCATGCCACCAGGTTCAAGAACAGTTATTACCCTCAACCATCAGATCCCACACCACCAGGTTCAGGAACAATTATTACCCCTCAACCATCAGGTCCACACCACCAGGTTCAGGAACAGTTATTACCCCTCAACCATCAGGTCCCACACCACCAGGTTCAGGAACAGTTATTACCCCTCAACCATCAGGTCCCATGCCACCAGGTTCAAGAACAGTTATTACCCTCAACCATCAGATCCCACACCACCAGGTTCAGGAACAATTATTACCCCTCAACCATCAGGTCCCACACCACCAGGTTCAGGAACAGTTATTACCCCTCAACCATCAGGTCCCCACCGCCAGGTTCAGGAACAGTTATTACCCCTCAACCATCAGGTCACACACCACCAGGTTCAGTAACAGTTATTACCCCTCAACTATCAGGTCCCACACCACCAGTATCAGGAACGGTTATTACCCCTCAACCATCAGGTCCCACACCACCAGGTTCAGGAACAGTTATTACCCCTCAACTATCAGGTCCCACACCACCAGGTTCAGGAACGGTTATTACCCCTCAACCATCAGGTCCCACACCACCAGGTTGAGGAACAGTTATTACCTCTCAACTGTCAGTCCCACACCACCAGGTTCAGGAATGGTTATTACCCCTCATCCATCAGGTCCCACACCACCAGGTTCAGGAACAGTTATTACCCCTCAACCATCAGGTCCCACACCACCAGGTTCAGGAACAGTTATTACCCCTCAACCATCAGGTCCCACACCACCAGGTTCAGGAATGGTTATTACCCCTCAACCATCAGGTCCCACACCACCAGGCTCAGGGACAGTTATTACCCCTCAACCATCAGATCCCACATCACCAGGTTCAGGAACAGTTATTACCCTCAACCATCAGGTCCCACACCACCAGTTTCAGGAACAGTTATTACCCCTCAACCATCAGGTCCCACATCACCAGGTTCAGGAACAGTTATTACCCCTCAACCATCAGGTCCCACACCACCAGGTACAGGAACAGTTATTACCCCTCAGCCATCAGGTCCCACACCACCAGGTTCAGGAACAGTTATTACCCCTCAACCATCAGGTCCCATGCCACCAGGTTCAAGAACAGTTATTACCCTCAACCATCAGATCCCACACCACCAGGTTCAGGAACAATTATTACCCCTCAACCATCAGGTCCCACACCACCAGGTTCAGGAACAGTTATTACCCCTCAACCATCAGGTCCCACACCACCAGGTTCAGGAACAGTTATTACCCCTCAACTGTCAGTTCCACACCGCCAGGTTCAGGAACAGTTATTACCCCTCAACCATCAGGTCACACACCACCAGGTTCAGTAACAGTTATTACCCCTCAACTATCAGGTCCCACACCACCAGTATCAGGAACGGTTATTACCCCTCAACCATCAGGTCCCACACCACCAGGTTCAGGAACAGTTATTACCCCTCAATCATCAGGTCCCACACCACCAGGTTCAGGAACGGTTATTACCCCTCAACCATCAGGTCCCACACCACCAGGTTCAGGAACAGTTCTTACCCCTCAACCATCAGGTCCCACACCACCAGGTTCAGGAATGGTTATTACCCCTCAACCATCAGGTCCCACACCACCAGGTTGAGGAACAGTTATTACCCCTCAACCGTCAGGTCCCACACCACCAGGTTCAGGAACAATTATTACCCCTCAACCATCAGGTCCCACACCACCAGGTTCAGGAACAGTTATTGCCCCTCAACCATCAGGTCCCACACCACCAGGTTCAGGAACAGTTATTACCCCTCAACCATCAGGTCCCACACCACCAGGTTCAGGAACAGTTATTACCCCTCACCCATCAGGTCCCACACCACCAGGTTCAGGAACAGTTATTACCCCTCAACCATCAGGCCCCACACCACCAGGTTCAGGAACAGTTATTACCCCTCAATCATCAGGTCCCACACCACCAGGTTCAGGAACAGTTATTGCCCCTCAATCACCAGGTCCCACACCACCAGGTTCAGGAATGGTTATTACCCCTCAACCGTCAGTCCCACACCACCAGGTTCAGGAACAGTTATTACCCCTCAACCATCAGGTCCCACGCCACCAGGTTCAGGAACAGTTATTACCCTCAACCATCAGGTCCCACACCACCAGGTTCAGGAACAGTTCTTACCCCTCAACCATCAGGTCCCACACCACCAGGTTCAGGAACAGTTATTACCCCTCACCCATCAGGTCCCACACCACCAGGTTCAGGAACAGTTATTGCCCCTCAATCACCAGGTCCCACACCACCAGGTTCAGGAACAGTTATTACCCCTCAACCATCAGGTCCCACGCCAACAGGTTCAGGAACAGTTATTACCCCTCAACTGTCAGTTCCACACCGCCAGGTTCAGGAACAGTTATTACCCCTCAACCATCAGGTCCCACACCACCAGGTTCAGGAACAGTTATTACCCCTCAGCCATCAGGTCACACACCACCAGGTTCAGGAACAGTTATTACCCCTCAACCATCAGGTCCCACACCACCAGGCTCAGGAACAGTTATTACCCCTCAACCATCAGATCCCACATCACCAGGTTCAGGAACAGTTATTACCCCTCAACCATCAGGTCTCACACCACTAGGCTCAGGAACAGTTATTACCTCTCAACTGTCAGTCCCACACCAGGCTCAGGGACAGTTATTACCCCTCATCCATCAGGTCCCACACCACCAGGCTCAGGGACAGTTATTACCCCTCAACCATCAGATCCCACACCACCAGTTTCAGGAACAGTTATTACCCCTCAACCATCAGGTCCCACATCACCAGGTTCAGGAACAGTTATTACCCCTCAGCCATCAGGTCCCACACCACCAGGTTCAGGAACAGTTATTACCCCTCAGCCATCAGGTCCCACACCACCAGGTTCAGGAACAGTTATTACCCCTCAACCATCAGGTCCCACACCACCAGGTTCAGGAACAGTTATTACCACTCAACCATCAGGTCCCACACCACCAGGTTCAGGAACAGTTATTGCCCCTCAACCATCAGGTCCCACACCACCAGGTTCAGAACAGTTATTACCACTCAACCATCAGGTCCCACATCACCAGGTTCAGGAACAGTTATTACCCCTCAGCCATCAGGTCCCACACCACCAGGTTCAGGAACAGTTATTACCCTTAAAACATAAGGCTCCTGAACCAAAGGGGATAACTTCATTCAGCTTCAATCGCCCCATCATTGAAGTGTACCCACAACCAATGGGCTCACTTTCAAGGACTCCATCTCATGTTCTCGATGTGTATTGCTGATTTACGTATTTATTATCATCAGTGCTTTTTGTTTGCATTTGCAGAGTTTATTGTCTTTTGCACTCCGGTTGAACATCCAAGTTGATGTGATGTTTCATTGATCCTGTTATGGTTATTATGCTGTTAGGGAATTATTGAGTATGCCTGCAAGAAAATGAATCTCAGGGCTGTATAGGGTGTACTTGGATAATGAACTTTGAGTTTCCCGATTAGTGTCAAGTTCCTGGATATCAGCATCTCGGAGGATCTATTCTGGGTCCAACACTTTGATACAACCATGAGGAAGGTACTTTGTTAGGAGTTTGAGGAGACACTGGCAAATTTCTACAGATGTACTGTGGAGAGCATTCTGACTGGTTACATCACCGTCTGGTGTAGAGGGACCACTACACAGGATCAGGAAAAGATGCAGAAAGTTGTAAGCTCAGCCAGCTCCATCATCATGTACTAACCTCCCCACCACTGACGTCATCTTCAAGATGCCTCGAGAAGGCGGTATCCACCATTAAGGACCCTCACCATCCAGGACGTGTCCTATTCCCATTGCGATCATCAGCGAGGAGGTACGGGATGATTCGGGAACAGCTTCTTCCCATCTGTCATTCGATTTCTGAACGGTCCAAGAACCCAGCAATACCATCTCACCATTCCTTCCCAGTGTGCAAAGGGTTAATACCAGGGGGCAGAATTTTAAGGCGATTGGAGGAAAGTGTAGGGGGATGTCAGAGGTAGGTTTTTTGTTTACACAGAGGGTGGCAGGTGTCAGGAACGCCCTGCCTGGGGTGGTGGTAGAAGCAGATACAATAGAGATATTTAATAGACAGATGGATGATAGGAAAATGGAGGGTTATGAGGGAGGGAAGGGTTGGATTGGTCTTGGAGTGGGTTGAAGGGTCAGCACAACATTGTGGGCCAAAGGGCCTGTACTGTTCTAAGTTCTGTGTTATTTTTGTGATTTATTGTAGTTCTACACATGGCACAAAACAACAAATGTCACATCAGTGATAATAAACCCGATTCTGACTCTGAAATGGTCGATGCCATCTTGGTGGGTTGAAAGGCCTGTTCCTGTGTCTCCCCTGTGGTCACTTGCCATGTACCAGCCCACTGGGCAAAGATTGAGTTCATCTCTAAAAGTGGAGTGCGTGCTCCTTCCCCCCACCCACACTCTCCCTCCCAGGGTGGGTTGCTGAAAATGTATCACTGAAACTGTCATGTGCCTTTGCCTATCTGCACAAAGCAGGATTTCCCGGTAGCTAATCAGTTCAATTCCAATCCCCACTCCCATTCCAACATGTCCGTCCACGGCCTCCTCTCCTGCCACTATGAGGCCACTCTCAGGGTGGAGGAACAGCACCTCACATCCTGCCTGGGTAGCCTCCAACCTGATGGCATGAACATCGATTTCTCTAGCTTCCAGTAATTCCACCCCCCTTCCCTTCTTCAATCTCCCACTCTGGCCTTTTACCTCTTTTCACCTGCCTATCACCTCCCTCTGGTGCCCCTCCTCCTTCCCTTTCTCCCACGGTCCACTCTCCCCTCCCAGCAGATTCCTCCTTCTCCAGCCCTTTGCCTTTTCCACCTATCACCTCCCAGCTTCTTACTTCATCCCCACCCCACACCAACCTGATTTCACCCATCACCTTCCAACTCGACACACACAGTGCTGGAGGAACCCAGCAGGCCAGGCAGCATCGATGGAAAAGAGTACAGTCGACGTTTCGGGCCGAGACCCGTCATCAGGACTGGAGAAAGAAAGCTGAGTCAGAGATAGAAGATGGGGGGAGGGGAGGAAGAAACACAGGGTGAAACTAGGAAAGAGAGTCAATTGGTAAAGGGCCGGAGAAGGGGGGATCTGATAGGAGAGGACAGAAGGCCATGGGAGAAAGGGAAGGGAGAGGGGCACCAGAGGGAGGTGATGGGCAGGTTAGGAGATAAGATGAGAGAGAGGGAAATGGGAATGAGGAATGGTGAAGTGGGGGCAGTTCCTGGAAGTTCAGAAAATCGATGTTCATGCCATCAGGTTGGAGGCTGCCCAGATGCAATATAAGGTGTTGTCCCTCCAGCCTCATCCCGGCAGTGAAGGAGGCCGTGGGTAGACCTAATGGAATGGGAATGGGAAGTGGAACTAAAATGCGTGGCCACTGGGAGATCCTGCTTTTTCTGGCAGACGGACTGTAGGTGCTTGGCAAAGCGGTCTCCCAGTCTACGTCAGTTCTCACCGATATACAGTACAGGAGGCCACACCGGGAGCACCAAACACAGTAGACGACCCCAACAGGCTCGCAGGTGAAGTGTTGCCTCACTTGTTGAGGGCCCTGAATGGCAGTGAGGGAGGAGGTGTAATTGAGGGCCCTGAATGGCAGTGAGGGAGGAGGTGTAATTGAGGGCCCTGAATGGCAGTGAGGGAGGAGGTGTAGTTGAGGGCCCTGAGTGGTCGTGAGGGAGGAGGTGCAGGGGCAGGTGAAGCACTTGTTCCGCTTGCAAGGGTAAGAGCCAGGAGGGAGGGCAGCGGGGAGGGATGAATGGACAAGGGAGTCACGTAGAGAGCGATCCCTGCGGAAAGCAGAAAGTGGGGGAGAGGGAAAGATGTGCCTGGTGGTGGAAGTTACAGGAAATTGTGCTGGATGTGAAGGTTAGTGAAGCCCCAAGCTGAAATAGTATCACGCTAACCGCTATGCGACTGTGGCCTCCCCCGCCCCCCCCCCTCCCGATTCTTTGGTTCCTTTTTGCATTACATACTTATTTTTTATTGTAACTTATAGTAATTTTTAAATGTGCTGTTGCCTCAAAACAACAAATTTCACACCACGTCAGTGATAACGGACCTATATCTGACTCCGACTCCCCCCCCCCGCCAACACTTGGCCACAGTCCCTGCCCCCTTCCCTCCCCAGCGTGGTTCATTCGTACACATCGCTGTTCATAAATTTAAACCAGCCCTTCAAGGCAAGTTTGCAGAAGTCTGCTACACCCCCCATGAGACACAAACAACATCAGGGAGCTGAAGAGAAGTGTGGACTGGCAGTGATGGGCGGGGACAATGAGAGGCCCTAGTGGGAGATTTATTACATGCCAATTTTAACTTCTCACAGCTACCAGCTCTCCCTCGCAGAACACAAAACTGCTGGGGAACCTGCCTCTGTGTCTCCCTCACACAGCGTCCGGGCTTCATCGCAGACAGCAGGAAGCAGGAGAGACTGGAAACTCGAAGGGATTGAGAGGGAAAAGAGGGGAGAGACGGGTGGGCTGCACCGGAAAACAGGAATCCGACAGTGAAAGGAGGTGAATGGGCAGGTTGTACCACGCTGGTCATTCCAACACTCACTCACTCTCTCTCTCTCTCTCTCTCTCTCTCTCTTTCAATCTTTCTCTCAATCTTTCCCTCTTTCTCTATCTCTTTTTCTCTCTCTTTCCTTCTCCCTCTCCCCCTCTCTGTCTGTCTGTTTCTCTCCCTCTTTCCCTCTCTCTCATGCTCTCTCTTTCACTCTTTCTCTGTTTTGGTCTCCCTATTCATCTCGACCTCTCTCTCTTCCTGTCTGTCTCATTCTCCCCCCTCAATCTTTCTCTTACCATTGTCTATCTGCCTATCTGTCTTCCTCACTCTCACTCCTGTCTCCTTTTGTCTGTCTCACTCTCTCTCTCTTATACACTATTTCTCTGTCTTTCTCTCTATCTATCTTTGCCTAAAACTATTTACTCCTTGTTGTCCCTTCCCCTCTCTTTCTCCCCATCTTTCTCTCTCCATCTCTTCACCGTCTCTCCAACTGTGCATCATCCTCTTTCACCCCCTTTGCATCCTCACTCTCCCCCCTCTCTCCCTTCTCTCCCCTCCAACCATTCATTCTCTTTCTTCCCCTCTCTCTCCCCTCCTCCATCTACCACTCTCTCTCATTCTTCCCCCTCCTTCTCTCTAACCCTCTCCCTCTCTTCCCCTCTCTCTTTTCCCTCCCTTTGTCCATCTCTAGTCTCTCCAACATATTTTCTCCGTACATGCTCAGTCTGTCTCCTGTCTCAGTGTATCTCTCTCTGTTTCCTGTCTCAGTCCATCTCCCTCTTTCTCCTGTATCAGTCCATCTCCCTCTGTCTCCTGTCTCAGTCTATCTCCCTCTGTCTCCTGTCTCAGTCTATCTCCCTCTGTCTCCTGTCTCAGTCTATCTCTCTCTGTCTCCTGTCTCAGTCCATCTCCCTCTGTCTCCTGTCTCAGTCCATCTCCTTCTGTCTCCTGTCTCAGTCCATCGCCTTCTGTCTCCTGTCTCAGTCCATTTCTCTCTGTCTCCTGTCTCAGTCTATCTCCCTCTGACTCCTGTCTCAGTCTATCTCTCTCTCTGTCTCCTGTCTCAGTCCATCTGTCTCCTGTCTCAATCCATCTCCCTCTGTCTCCTGTCTCAGTCTATCTCTCTCTGTCTCCTGTCTCAGTCCATCTCCCTCTGTCTCCTGTCTCAGTCCATCTCCCTCTTTCTCCTGTCTCAGTCCATCTCCCTCTGTCTCCTGTCTCAGTCTATCTCCCTCTGTCTCCTGTCTCAGTCTATCTCCCTCTGACTCCTGTCTCAGTCTATCTCTCTCTGTCTCCTGTCTCAGTCCATCTCCCTCTGTCTCCTGTCTCAGTCCATCTCCTTCTGTCTCCTGTCTCAGTCCATCGCCTTCTGTCTCCTGTCTCAGTCCATTTCTCTCTGTCTCCTGTCTCAGTCTATCTCCCTCTGACTCCTGTCTCAGTCTATCTCTCTCTCTGTCTCCTGTCTCAGTCTATCTCCTTCCTCTGTCTCCTGTCTCAGTCTATCTCCCTCTGTCTAGAGTCTCAGTCTATATCCCTCCTCTGTCTCCTGTTTAAGTCTATCTGCCTCTGTCTCCTGTCTCAGTCTATCTCTCTCTGTCTCCTGTCTGTCCATCTCTCTCTGCCTCCTGTCTCAGTCCATCTCCCTCTGTCTCCTGTCTCAGTCTCTCTCCCTCTGTCTCCTGTCTCAGTCTATCTCCCTCCTCTGTCTCCTGTCTCAGTCTATCTCCCTCTGTCTCCTGTCTCAGTCCATCTCCCTCTGTCTCCTGTCTCAGTCCATCTCTCTCTCTCTCAGTCCATCTCCCTCTGTCTCCTGTCTCAGTCCATCTCCCTCTGCCTCCTGTCTCAGTCCATCTCTACTCTTTCTCCTGTCTCAGTCCATCTCCCTCTGTCTCCTGTCTCAGTCTATCTCCCTCCTCTGTCTCCTGTCACAGTCTATCTCTCTCTGTCTCCTGTCTCAGTCTATTTCTCTCTGTCTCCTGTCTCAGTCTATCTCCCTCTGTCTCCTGTCTCAGTCCATCTCTCTCTGTCTCCTGTCTCAGTCTATCTCCCTCCTCTGTCTCCTGTCTCAGTCCATCTCTCTCTGTCTCCTGTCTCAGTCCATCTCCCTCTGTCTCCTGTCTCAGTCCATCTCTCTCTGTCTCCTGTCTCAATCTATCTCCCTCTGTCTCCTGACTCAGTCTATCTCTCTCTGTCTCCTGTCTCAGTCCATCTCTCTCTGTCTCCTGTCTCAGTTCATCTCTCTCTTTCTCCTGTCTCAGTCCATCTCCCCATCTCCCTCTGTCTCCTGTCTCAGTCTATCTCCCTCTGTCTCCTGTCTCAGTCTATCTCCCTCTGACTCCTGTCTCAGTCTATCTCCCTCCTCTGTCTCCTGTCTCAGTCCATCTCCCTCTGTCTCCTGTCTCAGTCCATCTCTCTCTGTCTCCTGTCTCAGTCCATCTCTCTCTGTCTTCTGTCTCAGTCTATCTCCCTCTGTCTCCTGTCTCAGTCTATGTCCCTACTCTGTCTCCTGTCTCAGTCTATCTCCCCCCTCTGTCTCCTGTCTCAGTCCATCTCCCTCTGTCTCCTGTCTCAGTCCATCTCCCTCTGTCTCCTGTCTCAGTCTATCTCACTCTGTCTCCTGTCTCAGTCTATCTCCCTCCTCTGTCTCCTGTCTCAGTCTATCTCCCTCTGTCTCCTGTCTCAGTCTATCTCCCTCTGTCTCCTGTCTCAGTCCATCTCTCTCTGTCTCCTGTCTCAGTCCATCTCCCTCCTCTGTCTCCTGTCTCAGTCCATCTCCCTCTGTCTCCTGTCTCAGTCCATCTCTCTCTGTCTCCTGTCTCAGTCCATCTCTCTCTGTCTTCTGTCTCAGTCTATCTCCCTCTGTCTCCTGTCTCAGTCTATGTCCCTACTCTGTCTCCTGTCTCAGTCTATCTCTCTCTGTCTCCTGTCTCAGTCTATCTCCCCCCTCTGTCTCCTGTCTCAGTCCATCTCCCTCTGTCTCCTGTCTCAGTCTATCTCACTCTGTCTCCTGTCTCAGTCTATCTCCCTCCTCTGTCTCCTGTCTCAGTCTATCTCCCTCTGTCTCCTGTCTCAGTCTATCTCCCTCTGTCTCCTGTCTCAGTCCATCTCTCTCTGTCTCCTGTCTCAGTCCATCTCCCTCCTCTGTCTCCTGTCTCAGTCCATCTCCCTCTGTCTTCTGTCTCAATCCATCTCTCTCTGTCTCCTGTCTCAGTCCATCTCCCTCAGTCTCCTGTCTCAGTCCATCTCCCTCTGTCTCCTGTCTCAGTCCATCTCCCTCTGTCTCCTGTCTCAGTCCATCTCCCTCTGTCTCCTGTCTCAGTCCATCTCTCTCTGTCTCCTGTCTCAGTCCATCTCCCTCTGTCTCCTGTCTCAGTCCATCTCTCTCTGTCTCCTGTCTCAGTCCATCTCCCTCTGTCTCCTGTCTCAGTCCATCTCCCTCTGTCTCCTGTCTCAGTCCATCTCCCTCTGTCTCCTGTCTCAGTCTATCTCTCTCTGTCTCCTGTCTCAGTCCATCTCTCTCTGTCTCCTGTCTCAGACGATCTCCCTTTCCCTCCTGTCTCAGTCTATCTCCCTCTGTCTAGAGTCTCAGTCTATCTCCCTCCTCTGTCTCCTGTCTCAGTCCATCTCCCTCTGTCTTCTGTCTCAGTCCATCTCTCCCTGTCTCCTGTCTCAGTCCATCTCCCTCTGTCTCCTGTCTCAGTCCATCTCCCTCTGTTTCCTGTCTCAGTCTATCTCCCTCCTGTCTCCTGTCTCAGTCTCTCTCCCTCTGTCTCCTGTCTCAGTCTATCTCCCTCCTCTGTCTCCTGTCTCAGTCCATCTCCCTCTGTCTCCTGTCTCAGTCTATCTCCCTCTGTCTTCTGTCTCATTCCATCTCTCTCTCTCTCAGTCCATCTCCCTCTGTCTCCTGTCTCAGTCCATCTCTCTCTGTCTTCTGTCTCAGTCCATCTCCCTCTGTCTCCTGTCTCAGTCCATCTCCCTCTGCCTCCTGTCTCAGTCCATCTCCCTCTGTCTCCTGTCTCAGTCTATCTCCCTCCTCTGTTTCCTGTTTAAGTCTATCTGCCTCTGTCTCCTGTCTCAGTCTATCTCTCCGTCTCCTGTCTCAGTCCATCTCCCTCTGTCTCCTGTCTCAGTTCATTTCTCTCTGTCTCCTGTCTCAGTCCATCTCTCTCTGTGTCCTGTCTCAGTCCATCTCTCTCTGTCTCCTGTCTCAGTCCATCTCTCTCTGTGTCCTGTCTCAGTCCATCTCCCCATCTCCCTCTGTCTCCTGTCTCAGTCCATCTCCCTCTGTCTCCTGTCTCAGTCTATCTCCCTCTGTCTCCTGTCTCAGTCTATCTTCCTCTGACTCCTGTCTCAGTCTATCTCTCTCTCTGTTTCCTGTCTCAGTCTATCTCCCTCCTCTGTCTCCTGTTTCAGTCCATCTGTCTCCTGTCTCAGTCCATCTCCCTCTGTCTCTTGTCTCAGTCTATCTCCCTCCTCTGTCTCAGTCTATCTCCCTCTGTCTCCTGTCTCAGTCTATCTCCTTCCTCTGTCTCCTGTCTCAGTCTATCTCCCTCTGTCTAGAGTCTCAGTCTATATCCCTCCTCTGTCTCCTGTTTAAGTCTATCTGCCTCTGTCTCCTGTCTCAGTTTATCTCTCTCTGTCTCCGTCTGTCCATCTCTCTCTGCCTCCTGTCTCAGTCCATCTCCCTCTGTCTCCTGTCTCAGTCTATCTCCCTCCTCTGTCTCCTGTCTCAGTCTATCTCTGTCTGTCTCCTGTCTCAGTCTATCTCTCTCTGTCTCCTGCCTCAGTCCATCTCTCCCTGTCTCCTGTCTCAGTCTATCTCTCTCTGTCATGTGTCTCAGTCCTTCTCTCTCTGTCTCCTGTCTCAATCTATCTCCCTCTGTCTCCTGTCTCAGTCCATCTCCCTCTGTCTCCTGTCAGTCTATCTCTCTCTGTCTCCTGTCTCAGTCTATCTCTCTCTGTCTCCCGTCTCAGTCCATCTCCCTCTGTCTCCTGTCTCTGTCTATCTCCCTCCACCCTCCATCAGACTCAGAATCAGAATCAGCTTATTATCACTGATATATATTATGAAATATGTCGAAGATTTCCGGACATCAAAATCTTTGATAGTTAGAATTAAATGAATAAATAATGTGAAATTGGTATTAAGGCAGATTTCATTGTCTGTTATGAAATCCACTGTCAGAGGGGACGAAACTGTTTCTAAAATATAGAATGTGTTTCTTCAGGCTCCTGCACCTCCTCCCTGTTGTGGGAATGAGAAGAGAGATTATCCCAGATAGTGAAGGACTTGCTCTATCGCTCGGCTTTCTTTCTTACTCATGGTGTCCCTGATCCAATCTGTTTAAAGGGACAGTGTTGAGCGAGATTTATTTGTGTCTGACCCCGGGAGTGTGTGATGGGACGGTGAGGAGGGAGTTTCACTCTGCGTCTGACCCTGGGAGTGTGTGATGGGACAGTGTGGAGGGAGCTTCACTTTGTGTCTGACCCCGGGAGTGTGTGATGGGAGGGTGTAGATGGAGCTTCACTCAGTGTCTGACCCCAGGAGTGTGTGATGGGATGGTGTGGAGGGAGATTCACTCTGTGTCTGACCCCGGGAGTGTGTGATGGGACGATGTGGTGGGAGCTTCACTCTGTGTCTGACCCCGGGAGTGTGTGTGGGACAGTGCAAAGGGAGCTTCACTCTGTGTCTGACCCCAGGAGTGTGTGATGGGACGGTGTGGAGGGAGCTTCACTCTGTGTCTGACCCTGGGACTGTGTGATGGGATGGTGTGGAGGGAGCTTCACTCTGTGTCTGACCCTGGAAGTGTGTGATGGGATGGTGAGGAGGGAGATTCCCTCTGTGTCTGACCCCGGGAGTGTGTGATGGGACGGTGAGGAGGGAGTTTCACTCTGCGTCTGACCCTGGGAGTGTGTGATGGGACAGTGTGGAGGGAGCTTCACCCTCTGTCTGACTCCGGGACGGAGCTTCACTCTGTGTCTGACCCTGGGAATGTGTGATGGGAGGGTGAGGAGGGAGCTTCACTCTGTGTCTGACCCCGGGAGTGTGTGATGGGAGGGTGTAGATGGAGCTTCACTCAGTGTCTGACCCCAGGAGTGTGTGATGGGATGGTATGGAGGGAGATTCACTCTGTGTCTGACCCCAGGAGTGTGTGATGGGACAGTGTGGAGGGAGCTTCACTCAGTGTCTGACCCTGGGAGTGTGTGATGGGATGGTGTGGAGGGAGATTCACTCTGTGTCTGACCCCAGGAGTGTGTGATGGGACAGTGTGGAGGGAGCTTCACTCAGTGTCTGACCCTGGGAGTGTGTGATGGGACGGTGTGGAGGAAGCTTCACTCTGTGTCTGACCCCGGGAGTGTGTGATGGGACAGTGTGGAGGGAGCTTCACTCAGTGTCTGACCCTGGGAGTGTGTGATGGGATGGTGTGGAGGGAGATTCACTCTGTGTCTGACCCCAGGAGTGTGTGATGGGACAGTGTGGAGGGAGCTTCACTCAGTGTCTGACCCTGGGAGTGTGTGATGGGATGGTGAGGAGGGAGATTCACTCTGTGTCTGACCCCGGGAGTGTGTGATGGGACAGTGTGGAGGGAGCTTCACTCAGTGTCTGACCCTGGGAGTGTGTGATGGGACAGTGTAGAGGGAGTTTCACCCTGTGTCTGACCCTGGGAGTGTGTGATGGGACGGTGTGGAGGGAGCTTCACTCTGTGTCTGACCCCGGGAGTGTGTGATGGGACGGTGTGGAGGGAGCTTCACTCTGTGTCTGACCCCGGGAGTGTGTGATGGGACAGTGTGGAGGGAGCTCACTGGCTCAGAGCAATGCCGCGAAGTTCCAGATGGATAGCAACCAAGAAAGGTGTGAAGTGATTCACTTTGGAAGGTGAATTTGAAGGCGGAATACAGGACTCTCAGCAGTGTGGAGGAACAGTGGGATCTTGGGGTCCACGTCCACAGATCCCTCACTGAGCAAGTTGATGGGGGTGGAGAATGTGCACGGTGTGCTGGTCTTCATTATTTGGGGCATTGAGTTCAAGAACCACGCGGTAATGTTGCAGCTCTATAAAACCCTGGTTAGACCACACTTAGAATACTGTGTTCAGTTCTGGTCACCTCATTACAGGAAGGATGTGGAAGCTTTAGAGAGGGTGCAGAGGAGATTCACCAGGATGCTGCCTGGATTAAAGAGCAGGTCTTATGTAGATACGTTGAGTGGACTAGGGCTTTTCTCTGTGGACTGGAGGAAGGATGAGAGGAGATTTGATCGAGGTGTACAAGGTGATAAGAGGTGTAGATCGAGAGGACAGGCAGAGACATTTTCCCAGGATGGAAATGGCTAACAAGAGGAGGCATAAAGCATTTTGCATGTGTTGCTTTGAACTTCCAGCATCTGCAGACCTTCTCATGTTTAGAAATGTTGAGGTAAAATTCAGAGTCTTAGCCCAAAATGTTGACAATTTATTCATTTCCATTGATACTGCCCGACCTGCTGAGTTCCTCCACCATTTTATGTGTGTAATTTTAAAGTGTTTGGAGGAAAGTTAGGGGAGGCGGGGTGGATGTCAGAGGTAGGGTTTTTTTGCACGGAGAGTGGTGAGTCTGTGGAACACACTGCCAGGGGTAGTGGTAGAGGCAGATACATTAGGGACATTTAAGAGATTCTTAAATAGGATGATAGAAAAATGGAAGTCATTTTGGGAGGGAAGGGTTTGAGTAGGCTAAAGAGTTGGCACAAACTGGTGGGCAGAAGGGTGTACTGTCCTGTGGTGTTCTATGTTCTATGAATTTCGTGACTGAGTGACAGGTGGGCAGAGACAATCACTCTTTCCTCTCTTTTCACTCGTAGGCTGAATTCAGAGTAACCTTCATTCCTGGCTGTGAATCCACCACTGAAGACAATCAACGGATATTTGTGGAATAAGTATCCTAGGCTTTCTCCTACCAGACGGAATCCCTGAAGAACCAGACCTTTGGGCTGGACGTTGACCTTTAACCTTGTTGGAGATACGGGGAGACCTGATTCGAAGGTTTTGACTGTGGCAACAAGTTATTTTCTAGCCAGAGGCCACCTTTGGCTCAACGAATCGTCTCAAACTCCAGCGTCAACCAGCTTTCCTGTCCTTGTCGTCAGGGTTGTCCAAGCAGGAAGGCAAGGATTGGCCATGTCTTGGCAGGCTTGCTCTCTCTGGAGTTGGGTGGGAGCAAGGGCCCTGGCGTGTCTCCTCCTGGCCTTCTGCTCAGGCCTAGCCGCTGCCGCCGAGCTGCCAGGCTTCCCCCTCGGATTCTCAGTCCCGGGCAAGAGCAATTGTAAGCCCATCCCGCATACCATGACGCTGTGCCACGGCGTGGGATACAGCGAGATGAGGCTCCCCAACCTCCTGGGGCACGACACCATGAAGGAGGTGGTGCAGCAGGCCGCCTCCTGGGTGCCCCTCCTCAGCAAGCACTGCCACCCGGACACCCGCAAGTTCCTCTGCTCGCTCTTCGCCCCGGTGTGCCTCAGCGAGCTCCAGGAGGCCGTCCGGCCGTGTCACTCGCTCTGCCGCGATGTGAGGGACAGCTGTGCCCCCGTCATGTTGGCGTTCGGCTTCCCCTGGCCTGAGATGCTGGACTGTCACCGCTTCCCGGTGGGTAACGATCTCTGCATCCCGTCCGCCGACTCGGAGGAGGAAAGCGTCCAGCAGGAAGGTCAGGCTGATGTTACTTAGAGTCATAGAGCACAGATCAGGCCCTTTGGTCCGTCTAGTCTGTGCTAACTGTTATTCTGTGTCTTTTCATCCACCACACCCAGACCAGAGCCCTGCTTACCCGCCCCCCCGCCCCATACAGCTACTTATCCAAATTTCGATTAAATCCAACACTTGTGCTGGCAACTCGATCCACACTCACAACTTTGAGTGATGAAGTTCGCCCTCATGTCCCCCTGAAGCATTTCACCTTTCACTGAAATTTACCCTATCCACACCCCTCATAATTTTGTATACCTCTATCAAATCTCGTCTCATTCTCCTGTGCTCCGGAGAATAACGTCCTAAACTTTTCAACCTTTCCCCGAAACTCAGGTCCTCAAGCCCCGGCAACACCTTTGTAAATTTCTCTGTACTTCCACTCGGCAACCCCACGGAGCCAAAACACCAGCTGTATCTCTCTCTCTCTCCCAACCGTCACTTATTCCCTGAAATTCTAGTTTCTAGTTTCTGTTCAGGTTTAAATTTTATATCCTAACTCCCTCGCCGCCTTCTTCCAGTCCTGATGAAGGGTCTCAGCCCAAAATGCTGACTGTTTAACTCCCTTCCATAATAGTTGCTGCCTGATCTGCACAGTTCCTCCAGCATTTTGTGTGTGCCCCTAGTCCCCCCCTGCCAACCCCACATTTTCTTTCCCTTATCCTTCTGGGCCCAGTACCCCTTTCCCCTCCCCTCCCCTCCCCCGCACTCACGACCTTGCCCATTGACCATATCACCTCCCTCTGCTTCCCCTCCATCTTCCTGTTCTCCCACGGGCCACTCTCTTCTCCTAGCAGATTCCTTCTTCTTCAGCCCTTTACCTCTTCCACCAATCACCTCCCAGCTTCTTACATTGCTCCCACTCTCTCCCTCCCTCGCCCACATTTCCTCCTCGCCTGCATTCACCCATCACTCAGCAGCTAGTTCTCCCCTTCTCCATCCTTTCATTCTGGCCCCTGACCGCTTTCTTTCCAGTCCTGATGAAGGGTGTCAGCCCGAAACTTCAACTGTTTATTCCCCTCCGTAGATGCTGCCTGACCTGCGGAGTTCCTCCAGTATTTCTGTGTGTTGTTCAGAAGGTATACAGAACACTGAACAGAGAACAGTCCAGCACAGTACAGGCCCTTCGGCCCACAATGTTGTGCCGACCTTTTAACCCTCTCTCAGCTCACCCTAACCCTTTCCTCCATCATAGCCCTCCATGTTCCTATCATTCATTGGCCTATCTAAGAGTTTCTTAATTGTCCTTGATGTATCTGCCTCAAATATTTTTTTTGAAGCTGTTGCATTGGGAGACTAATCCATCAAATCTGCTAGCTTGCCTCTGATTGCTGGATTGGTGGTTGAGCTGTCCGATTATTCTGCACAAGAGTAGTGGAAAGTTGGGTTCCATTTGTGAGTTTAACGGAGGATTCGGCTGGTCTCCACTCCTGGAGGCCCGACTAGGATAGGATAGGATAGCACGTTGGGTCCCGGCCCGAGCTGCTCAGGGGAGACACGGTAGTGTCGCGGTTAGCATAACGCTGTCACAGCACCAGCTGTAAGATTGGGCGTTCGATTGCTACGGCAGCCTGGGAGGATCTGCACATTCTCCCCGTGACCAGGTGGATCTCCTCCGGGTGATCTGGTCTCCTCCCACGCTCGAAAGCTGCACTGGTTAGGGTTAGCGAGCTGTAGACTTGTTACGTGGAAGCATGGCAGCACTTCAGGGCTGCCCTCAGCACGTTGGGACTGTGTTGGTCGTTTCACTCTATGCTTCGATGTGCATGTGACAAGTAAAGCTAATCTTTGAATCCTGAAAAACAAGTAGCTAGACAGGGCTCTGGGCAGTGCTGTGAGCAAATTTGCACTGCAGCTGAACACAATCCGCAAATGATGACATTGCACAGCGCCACTAATTGGCGGTGAAACCCTTCAGGGACACCCTGAGACTGAAACACAGCATTCCTTCAAATTCCAGCGACGCCAGTCGCTGAGGCTCCGTTTAGCTGCTGGCAAAAGGCAGGGCTTAGATTACAGGGCAAGAAAGCCAGAGGATGAAAAATCAATTCCGAAAACCCAAGTGAATTTAGGATTTTTAAAAAAAGCTAAAAATACAGTCTCAATAAAACTGTGCTCTGAGCTGCCAAATTTTTGTAAAATCCCCAGGAGCCCTTCAGAGAAGGAAACTTGTGGTTGTTGCCTGGAATGGCCCCACACAGCTTCTCTGTAGTTTAAATTCAATTTTAACCGTAACCACGAGTACAGTCAAATGAAACAGCTTTCCTCTGGGACCGAGGTGCAAAGCACAGAGTCTCAGAGATGTCCCTGTGACCCAGTGCGACACCACGTACGTGACCCAGGCTGTCAGTGGGTCGGTGGGGTGGGGAATGAGGGCGCCGGCATTTACAACACATCCCTAACTGTCCTCAGGAAGGTGGGGGTGAGGCCCTGGGGACAGGGCTCCAGGAATGAGGCCCACTGATGTTTCACCTCAGTAGCATAGTGGTTAGCACAACGCTATCACAGCTCGGGGTGCCAGAGTTCAGAGTTCAATCCCAACATGGTCTGTAAGGAGTTGGTATGTGTGCGTGGGTCCCTCTGGGTGCTCCACATTCCAAGGACCGACCATTTAGTGGGTTAATTGGTTATTGTAAATTGCCCTGTGGTTAGGTTGGGGTTAAATCAATGGGTTGCTCGGTGGCTGGGCTTGGTGGGCCGGGAGTTGGGGGGGGGGGGTGCCTGTTCCACACTCTAAATAAAATCAAATTAGGGGCTGGGAGGGGAACCTGCGGGTGTTGGTGTTCCCCTAGGCCAGGGGTCCCCGACCTTTTTTGCACCGCGGACCGGTTTAATATTGACAATATTCTTGCGGACCGACTGACCGGGGCGGGGGGGTGTGGGGGGTGGTGTTGTTCAAGTAGGGTTGAACTCACCTCAACATGTCTTTTACAGTTAGGGTTGCCAACGTTCTCACTCCCAAATAAGGGACAAAAGTAGCAGTCAAATCCCGGGACACTTTACCCCAGGAAAGACTACCATGACCATGAAGCCTTGCGCGGGCACCTGTGTGCGCATACACGTACCTGCCGATTTTTTCCCCCACAAATCGGTTTTGCCTTCATCTTCCTGACTATACTGTACATACATTATTTCTACTTTATATAGGCTGTGTATTTATCATACCATTCCCGCTTTTACTATATGTTAGTGTTATTTTCAGTTTTATGTGTTATTTGGTATGATTTGTTAGGTTATTGTTTGGGTCTGGGAACGCTCAAAAATTTTTCCCATATAAATTAATGGTAATTGCTACTTCGCTTCACGCCATTTTGGCCCGAAAGGTTTCACAGGAACGCTCTACCTTAGCGGGGGAAATATGGGACAAACCAATTTAGCCCAATATACGGGATGTCCGGGCTAATACGGGACAGTTGGCAACCCTATGTTCAAGTTCAACAGTGCGTGACAGGGAATGAGGAAAGGTGCAGCTGACTCATATCGTTTCCTCGCGGCCCGGTAGCACATGCTTTGCGGCCCGGTACCGGTCTGTGGCCCGGAGGTTGGGGACCGCTGCCCTAGCCCACTATCCTCCTCCTCCTTCCTTCGGTAGGGTGACCAGTGAAAGGCCAAGACAGAGTGGATATGGAGAAGATGTTTCCTATAGTCGGGGAGTCTAGGAACAGAGGGCACAACCTCAGACTAGAGGGGTGTCCAGTTAGAACAGAGACGAGGAGGAATTTGTTTAGCCAGAGGGTGATGTATCTGTGGATTTCTTTACCAGAGAAGGCAGTGGAGACCAAGTCATTGGGCACATTTAAAGTGAAGGTTGATAGATTCTTGATTAGTCAGGGTGTCAAAGATTACAGGGAGAATGTGGTTGAGAGGGATAATATTTATTTATTTGTTATTTTGAATTACAGCACAGTACGGGCCCTTTCTGCCTAATCAGCTTTGCTGCTGAATTACAGCCACGTGACCCATAATGTACCATGAAACTCTGGTTAAACCACACATGGAGAACTGTGTTCGGTTCTGATTGCCTCATTATAGGAAGGATGTGGAAGCTTTAGAGAGGGTGCAGAGGAGATTTGCCAGGATGCTGCCTGAATTGGAGAGTGTGTCCTACGAGGAGAGGTTGTACAAGTGGGGGCTTTTCTCTCTGGAGTGAAGGAGGATGAGAAGTGACTTGATAGAGCTGTACAAGATGATAAAAGACATGGATTAAGAGGACAGCCAGAAATTTTTTTCCAGGGCAAAAATAGCTAATCTGAGGATGCATAATTTTAAGGTGATTGGAAGAAAGTATCAGGAGGATGTCAGAGGTAGTTTTTTTTTGCGCAGAAAGTGGTGGGTGCATAGAATAGACTGTCAGGGCTGGTGGCCGAGGGACATTAGGAACATTTAAGAAACTCTTAGATAGGCTCGTGGATGAAAGAAAAATGGAGGGTTATGTGGGAGAGAAGGGTTAGGTTGATCTTAGAGTAGGCTAATGGGTCAGCACAACATTGTGGGCCGAAGGGCCTGTACTGTACTGTGCTGCTCCATGTTGCCAAAGATTCCTTGCTGTTTGACCACACAGACAGGATTTTTAAATGACTGTGGACTTGGGTGATTCCTAATTGATTACATTGTTGGTAATCTTTTACATTTCAGAATCAAAGATCTGCGATCCCTGTAAATCAGAGGGAGAGGTCGAGGGAGACATTCTAGCGAATTACTGCAAAACTGACTTTGGTAAGATTCAGAAACGTATTGTTGGGGATTTCCATGTGGGAACTGCTGTGGAAAGCTACCAATGTAAGCTAAACTTTATGAAGTTAAATCAGCGTGGTTTCTAAGGAGATATATCAGATAGATGCAAACAACAGGAATTCTGCAGATGCTGGAAATTCAAGCAACACACATCAAAGTTACTCTTCCTTCAGTTAGTCCTGACGAAGGGTCTCGGCCTGAAACGTCGACTGTACCTCTTCCTAGAGATGCTGCCTGGCCTGCTGCGTTCACCAGCAACTTTGATGTGTGTTGCTTATATCAAATAGATGATAGGCAGGCTAGTCCATCACAGGTAAAACCTCCCCTCCATTGAGCACATCTACATGGAGCACTCAACAAGAAAACGGCATCCATCATCAAGTATGGATCCAGGCCATGCTCTCTTCTCACTGCTGCCATTGGGCAGGAGGTACAGGAGCCCCAGGACCCACACCACCAGGTTCAGCAACAGTTATTGCTCCTCAACCATCAGGTCCCACACCACCAGGTTCAGGGACAGTTATTACCCCTCAACCATCAGGTCCCACACCACCAGGTTCAGGAACAGTTATTACCCCTCAACCATCAGGTCCCACACCACCAGGTTCAGTAACAGTTATTACCCCTCAACCATCAGGTCCCACACCACCAGGTTCAGGAACAGTTATTACCCCTCAACCATCAGGTCCCACACCACCAGCTTCAGGAACAGTTCTTACCCCTCAACCATCAGGTCCCACACCACCAGGTTCAGGAACAGTTATTACCCCTCAACCATCAGGTCCCACACCGCCAAGTTCAGGAACAGTTATTACCCCTCAACCATCAGGTCCCACACCGCCAGGTTCAGGAACAGTTATTGCCCCTCAACCATCAGGTCCCACACCACCAGGTTCAGGAACAGTTATTGCCCCTCAACCATCAGGTCCCACACCACCAGGTTCAGGAACAGTTCTTACCCCTCAACCATCAGGTCCCACACCACCAGGTTCAGGAACAGTTATTGCCCCTCAACCATCAGGTCCCACACCACCAGGTGGATAATCCAGGTGGATCCGTGTGGATAACTTCACTCACTCGAACACTGAACTGATTCCACAACCCATGGATTCACTTTCAAGGACTGTACAGCTCGCGATCTGAGTTTTTATTTAATTATCTATCTGGCTATGGTTTATTTGTTTGTTTTTTCAGATTTTTATTTCACATTTACACATTTTTTTTTCTTCTTTTGCGCGTTGGTTGTTAGTGAATAGTTTCCCACTGTATTTGTTTGTCCTAGTGTGAATGCCTGCGAGGGGAGTCGATGGTGACATAGAGATGCTTTGATAATAAATCTGCTTTCAACTTGCAGCACTGTGAGTGGCTTCCACGAGGAAGCAGTGGGGGGTTAACAGGAGGAACTCCGGACCTTAGAGTTCAGGTCCTCGGGGCAATACATTGGTGACATAATCCTGCAGCCTCACGTCTCCAGAGACCCAGGCTCGATCCGGCCCTCCAGTACTGTCTGTGTGGAGTCTGCACGTTTGCTCTGTGACCATGTGGGTTCGCTCCAGTGCACCAGTTCCCTCCCGTATCCCAAAGACCTGCAGGTCAGTGGGTTAAATAACTGCCGGAAATTGCTCCCCCCCGCCACCCCAGTGGATGGGTGGAGGACAGGAGAGTAACAAGCGTTTCGTATAGAATGGATCATAGTTAGTGAACAGAGAAACAGGCCCTCCTGTCCATCTCATCCATCCCTGCCTTTGTGCCTTCTTGAGCTCGCCCCTGCATTGGGCCCACATCCCCCTGAACCAGGGGTTCCCAATCTTCGTATGTCACAGACAAATGTCATTAACCGACGGGTCTGTGAACTCCAGACTGGGAACCCCTGCCCTTTCCTATCAATGTACCTGTCCAAGTGTTTATAAAATGGTGTAATCATACCCACATCGGGCAGCTCGTTCCACACACCCACCACACTCCATGTGGAAAAGCTTGCCCCTTTCAAATCTTTCCCCTCTGCCCTCTGGTTTTAGACCCCCCTCCCCTGGGGAAAAGACTGTTACCATCCACCTTATCTATGCCTGTCACAATTAAACCACTTCCACAAGATCACCCCTCATTCTCCTACGCTCCGAGGAATGACAACCCTGCCTCTCCAGCCTGTCCCTATCATTCAGGCCCTCGAGTCCTGGCAACGTCCTTGGGCGCACAGCACTGCAGTGGTCAGCACAACACGTTACAGTACCAGTGACCCGGGTTCAATTCCCATCGCACAGTACTGCAGTGGTCAGCACAACACGTTACAGTACCAGTGACCCGGGTTCAATTCCCATCGCACAGTACTGCAGTGGTCAGCACAACACGTTACAGTACCAGTGACCCGGGTTCAATTCCCATCGCACAGTACTGCAGTGGTCAGCACAACACGTTACAGTACCAGTGACCCGGGTTCAATTCCCATCGCACAGTACTGCAGTGGTCAGCACAACACGTTACAGTACCAGTGACCCGGGTTCAATTCCCATCGCACAGTAGTGTAGTGGTCAGCACAACACGTTACAGTACCAGTGACCCGGGTTCAATTCCCATCGCACAGTACTGCAGTGGTCAGCACAACACGTTACAGTACCAGTGACCCGGGTTCAATTCCCATCGCACAGCACTGCAGTGGTCAGCACAACACGTTACAGTACCAGTGACCCGGGTTCAATTCCCATCGCACAGCACTGCAGTGGTCAGCACAACACGTTACAGTACCAGTGACCCGGGTTCAGTTCCCATCGCACAGCACTGCAGTGGTCAGCACAACACGTTACAGTACCAGTGACCCGGGTTCAATTCCCATCGCACAGTACTGCAGTGGTCAGCACAACACGTTACAGTACCAGTGACCCGGGTTCAATTCCCATCGCACAGTACTGCAGTGGTCAGCACAACACGTTACAGTACCAGTGACCCGGGTTCAATTCCCATCGCACGGTAGTGTAGTGATCAGCACAACACGTTACAGTACCAGTGACCCGGGTTCAATTCCCATCGCACAGTACTGCAGTGGTCAGCACAACACGTTACAGTACCAGTGACCCGGGTTCAATTCCCATCGCACAGCACTGCAGTGGTCAGCACAACACGTTACAGTACCAGTGACCCGGGTTCAATTCCCATCGCACGGTAGAGCAGTGGTTAGCACAACGTTTTACAGTACCAGTGACCCGGGTTCGATTCCTGTTGCTGTCTGTGAGGGGTTTGTACGTCCTCCCCATGACCACGTGGGTTTCCTCTGGGCACTCTGGGTTTCTCCCACAGTCCAAAGGCATTCCGGTGCGAGGTAAATTGGTCATTGTGAACTGTCTTGTGATTAGGCGAGGGTTAAATTGGGGGTTGCTGGAGAGTGTGGCAGGAAAAGCCGGAGGAGGCCTGTTCCACGCTGTATCTCAATAAATCAATAAATATTTTCCCCATTTTTTTCAGTTTAACCATGACTTTTGTATAACATGGTGACCAAAGCTATGCATAGTACTCTGTGCTTCCTACAGATGACTGATACACTGTAACATAATCTCCCAACTCTTATACCCAATGTCCCGGCAGATGAAGGCCAACAAGCTGAAAACCTTGTGGATGCCCCTTTCAACAAACTCCGCATTTGTACCCCCCAGTGCCTCTATTCCATTACACACCTCTAGTGCCCTACCAGAGGTATGATGTCCCATGCTGGCTTGACTTTCCCAACTGCCTGACCTCACACTTATCAGTAATTGAAATCCATTTGCCTATTTCCCTAACTAATCAAGATCCTTCTCCATAGATGCTGCCTGACCTGCTGAGTTCCTCCTGCATTTTGTGTGTTGCTTTTGGATTTTCAGCCACTTCTGCAGTGTTTCACAAGATTTGGCCCAGTCCGTCATGGGTAAAGCCCTCCCAACCATTGAGCACATCTACATGAAACGCTATCATAGGAAAGCAGCATCCATCATCAGAGATCCTCACCACCCAGGCCATGCTCTCTGCTGGCTGCTGCCATCACGTAGAAGGTACAGGAGCCTCAGGACTCGCACCATCAGGTTCAAGAACAGTTACTACCCCTCAACCATCAGGCTCTTCAGCAAAAGAGGATAATTACACTCGTCTATTGAGATGTTACCACAGCCAATGATCTCACTTTAAGGACTTTTTATCCTGTTATTTCATGCCCTCAACATTTATCGCTATTTACTTAGATCTGCACTTGCACGGTTTTTTGTTCATTGATTCTGTTACAATCACTATTTGTTGAAAAGAATCTCAGGGTTGTATGTGGTGACATGTATGTACTCTGGTAATTAATTTTTTTCTTTATTTTACAGCACCACACACCAAAGTTGCTGGTGAACTCAGGCTGAAGGAACAACACCTTATATTCCGTCTGGGTAGCCTCCAACCTGATGGCATGAACATCGACTTCTCTAACTTCCGCTAAGGCCCCACCTCCCCCTCGTACTCCATCTGTTACTTATTTTTATGCACACATTCTTTCTCTCACTCTCCTTTTTCTCCCTCTGTCTCTCTGCACATACCTCTTGCTCATCCTCTGGGTCCCCCCCCCCTTGTCTTTCTTCCCGGACCTCCTGTCCCATGATCCTCTCATATCCCTTTTGCCTATCACCTGTCCAGCTCTTGGCTCCATCCCTCCCCCTCCTGTCTTCTCCTATCATTTTGGATCTCCCCCTCCCCCTCCAACTTTCCCTTACTCACTCTTCCTCCAGTTAGTCCTGACGAAGGGTCTCGGCCTGAAACGTCAACTGCACCTCTTCCTACAGATGCTGCCTGGCCTGCTGCATTTACCAGCAACTTTTATGTGTGGTCCTGAGAAATTTGTTCTTTTGCGACAGCAGTGCAGTGTAATACATGAAATTACAGTAAGTTACAATAAAAATGTAAGGAAAAAACAAGTAAGTTGTGCAAAGACTAAAAAATTAGTGAGGTAGTGTTGATGGGTTCACGGTCTGTTCAGAAATCTGATGGCGGTTTCTAAAACAGTGGGTGTGTGTCTTCAGGCTCCCGTACCTCCTCCCTGACGGTAGGAATGAAAAGAGGGCACGTCCTGGGTGATGGGGGTCTGTAGTGACGGATGCTGCCTTTCTGAGGCATCGCCTTTGGGAGATCTCCTCAATTCTAGGGAGGCCGGTACCCACGATGGAGTTGTCCAAGTTTACAACTTCCTGCAGCTTTTTCCACGCCCCCATCCCACTCCCAGCACCAGACGGTAACACAACCGCTTAGAATGCTCTGCACAGTACAGCTACAGAAATTTATGAGTGTCTTTGGTGACATCAAATCATCACAAACTCCTAATGAAGTATAGTTGTAGTGCCTTCTTTGTAATTACATCGATATGTTGGACCCAGGAACTTGAAGCTGTTCATCCTTTCTACTCCTGAAGTAAATTCAGAGGCGCAGGGGAGAGGGAAACGTTTAACTGACCTTTGCTCTGTTTCTCCCTTCCTTTCCCCTCCCGGTCAACCCTGTGACCCATCCCAGTGCTGAAGGTGAAAGTCAAGGACATCATCTACCTCAATGGAGACGCCAGGATTGTCCTGGAGCCCCGGAGCAGAGCGCTGGTGGCTCCCGAGTCCATGGATCTGAGCGAGGAGCTGTGGCTGGCGGGGGGCTCGGCTTGTACCTGTGACGTCCTGCGGGATCGCACCGCTTCCTACCTGGTGATGGGGCAGATGCAGGGGGAGGGCAGGCGGATGGTCACTCTGGTCCGGCACTGGCAGGGCAGCAAGCGGGACCTGCGGAGGATGGCGAGGGGCTTCAAGAAAGTCCGCTGCTACCCGGGCGACAGGAACTAAGGAAGGAAACCCCTGTATGCGTCTGTTATCAGTCAGCCATGGCTTTGAGAGTTCACACTCTGAACCGCCAACCCAGCCTCCCCTTACCTCCATCAAATACACCGAGAGTTCCATCCCCAACAACTCCGGCCCAGTCCAGAACATCCAAACCTGTACCCTTCCCACAGTGTGACCCTCCCTCAGTACCACCCCTCCCACAGAGTGACCCTCCTTCAGTACCGCCCCTCCCACAGTGTGACCCTCCCTCAGTACCACCCCTCCCACAGAGTGACCCTCCCTCAGTATCACCCCTCCCACAGTGTGACCCTCCCTCAGTACCACCCCTCCCACAGTGTGACCCTCCCTCAGTACCACCCCTCCCACAGTGTGACCCTCCCACAGAGTGACCCTCCCTCAGTACCACCCCTCCCCACAGTGTGACCCTCCCTCAGTACCACCCCTCCCACAGAGTGACCCTCCCTCAGTATCACCCCCCCCACAGTGTGACCCTCCCTCAGTACCACCCCTCCCACAGTGTGACCCTCCCAGTACCACCCCTCCCACAGTGTGACCCTCCCTCAGTACCACCCCTCCCCACAGTGTGACCCTCCCAGTACCACCCCTCCCACAGTGTGACCCTCCCTCAGTACCACCCCTCCCACAGTGTGACCCTCCCTCAGTACCAACCCTCCCACAGTGTGACCCTCTCTCAGTACCACCCCTCCCACAATGTGACCCTCCCTCGGTACCACCCCCCAACAGTGTGACCCTCCCTCAGTACCACTCCTCCCACAGTGTGACTCTCCCTCAGTACCACCCCTCCCACAGTGTGACCCTCCCAGTACCACCCCTCCCACAGTGTGACCCTCCCTCAGTACCACCCGTCCCACAGTGTGACCCTCCCTCGGTACCACCCCCCAACAGTGTGACCCTCCCTCAGTACCACTCCTCCCACAGTGTGACTCTCCCTCAGTACCACCCCTCCCACAGTGTGACCCTCCCAGTACCACCCCTCCCACAGTGTGACCCTCCCAGTACCACCCCTCCCACAGTGTGACCCTCCCTCAGTACCACCCTTCCCACGGTGTGACCCTCCCCTGGTGACCACTTGGAGATACTGTCCAGCTTGGGGTTTTTTTGCATTTCAACACTTAACCAATGTTGTCAGTGACCGTACACTCCTCTGAGAGCTGGTGTCGTGAAACCCTTGCTCTGCCCTAACTTTGCGGACGTATCCGCTGGGAATCCCGTCTGTAACCCCCGCAAGATCAAGTTCAGCTTTGTTGTCATCTGACTGTACGTATGTAGAACCAAACGAAACACATTCCTCCAGACCATGGTGCACCCACAAAACATTTATCACCCGCAACACGTAAAACAAAATATTTCCATCAATAATAAAATATAATTCAAAATGTATGTAGTTAGCAGCACAGGTAAAGAGTGACGCTGTCCTAGGAGGGGTGTTGACAAGACCTCTGTTGTGGCAGGGTATTCTTTCTTCTCATAGTCTAGGGACAGGTGTTAACCCTCATTGCTGAGATCTCCGAGACTGTCTGTACCCACAGTGCCTGAACGTATGGCTCGCAAGCGTCTGATCTGAGGTTTACAGTGATGGGAGAATAAAACCAGGGTGAATCATTCTCACCGGAAGCTCCTGTGGTATCCAAATAAGTCTTTGTAAATTAGACTGTACCAGCGAAATATAAAAAAATAGCCGTAGATTCCTGTTGCATTGTGACGTGTACCACGAATCAGCAAATTGTAAATTTATCCAAAAATAAACTCTCTTTTCGTAGCCTGTTGTATGTTATGCAGTACGGTTGGTAAAGACATTGTGATATGCGACATAGAATATGGGACATTTACCAGGCCATCTCCAGTATTAGTATTTGGGCGTTACAATCGCACCGCAGTTTGTGTTATACGTTACAGTCCCCCGCGACCACGGTTCAATTTCCGCTGCTGGCTGTAAGGAGTTTGTACATTCTCCCCGTGACTGCGTGGGTTTCCTCCGGGTGCTCTGGTTTCCTCCCACAGTGCAAAGGCGTACGAGTCAGTAGGTAATTGGTCACAGGGGTGTAATTGGGTGGCGTGGCCTCGTTGGAACAACATTGTGTGTCAAGGGGCCTGTTACCGAAATGTATCTCTAAATAAAAACCATTGAGTACAGAACCAAGCACAGCACAGGCTCTTTGGCCCTCAGAGTTGTTCCGACCTTCTAACCTAGTCTAAAATCAATCTAACCCTCTCCTCCTAAATAGCCCTCCACATTTATTTCATCCACGTGTCTCTCTACAAGTCTCTGAAAAGTCCCTAATATATCTGCCTTGACCACCATCACTGTCAGCATGTTCCAAGCAATCACCACTCTCTGTGTAAAAAAACTCCCACTGACATCCCCCACAATCTTTCCTCCATTCACTTTAGAGTTATAGCCCCTCGTATTAGCCATTTATACTCTGCAAAAAGTCTCTGACTGTCCACACTATCTATGCCTCTATCATCCTACACACCTCAATTTAGTCACCTTTCATTCTCCTTCAGTCCACAGAGAAAAAAAACCCTAGCTAGCTCCTCCTCTCCTCATAAAACATGCCCTCTAATCCAGGCAGCATCCTGGTAAATCTCCTCTGCATCCTCTAATCCAGGCAGCATCCTGGTAAATCTCCTCTGCACCCTCTCTAATCCAGGCAGCATCCTGGTAAATCTCCTCTGCACCCTCTCTAATCCAGGCAGCATCCTGGTAAATCTCTGCACCCTCTCTAATCCAGGCAGCATCCTGGTACATCTCCTCTGCAGCCTCTCTAATCCAGGCAGCATCCTGGTAAATCTCCTCTGCACCCTCTCTAATCCAGGCAGCATCCTGGTGAATCTCCTCTGCAGCCTCTCTAATCCAGGCAGCATCCTGGTAAATCTCCTCTGCACCCTCTCTAATCCAGGCAGCATCCTGGTAAATCTCCTCTGCACCCTCTTTAATCCAGGCAGCATCCTGGTAAATCTCCTCAGCACCCTCTCAAAAATTTATCCTGCACTTTAGTATAATTGTAATAAATCTAAATGGAGTTTGCAAGAGGCAGCTCATGCTATCTGCTCACCATTCTCTGTGTGAAAAATTCAGATCCCTTCTCACCCTCAACCTACAACACGTCCGAGTTTTAGTCTCCCCTACCTTACCATCCATCTTAACGACAATACTGTGCAAAAGTCTTAGGCACCCCAGCTATATACATGTGTCTTAGACTTTTGCACAGTACTGTATGACTCATAATTTAAAATATTTCTGTTACATTTTATTCTCTTACATTGCAAGGTTACATTCCTACCTTGTCCATCCTCTCCCTGTATGAAAGGTCTGGATAGAGTGGATGCAGAGAAGGTGTTTCCTATAGCGGGGGAGTTTAGGACCAGAGGGCGCAGCCTCAGAATAGAAGGACGTCCCTTTGGAACAGACATGAGGAGGAATTTCTTTAGCCAGAGGGTAGTGAATCTGTGGAATTCATGGCCACAGATAGCAGTGGAGTCAAGTCAGTGGGTATA
Organism: Mobula birostris; assembly: GCF_030028105.1. Classification (NCBI taxonomy): domain Eukaryota; kingdom Metazoa; phylum Chordata; class Chondrichthyes; order Myliobatiformes; family Myliobatidae; genus Mobula; species Mobula birostris. The sequence continues at coordinate 4,462,174 of NC_092376.1, forward strand.
TTTAAAGTGGAGGTTGATAGGTTCTTGATTAATCAGGGCATCAATGGTTATGGGGAGAAGGCCAGAAAATGGGGTTGAGGGGGATAGTAAATCAGCCATGATGGAATGGCAGGGAAGACTTGATGGGCCGAATATCTTATGGTCCTGATGCCATCCTTGAAGATCTTCTCTACACTCTTTCCAGTTTAACCATGACCTTCCTATAACAGGGAAAGCAAAGCTGTACACGGTACTCCACGTATGACCTCACCAGCGACTTGTCAGTGTTGGAGTCTCTAGCTCGGTGACAATCTCTCAGTGTCCGGGCCCTTCTCTGGTACACTCTGCATTGTCAAATTTACCTCAGAACTACCCCAGAGTCAAGTTATAAAAAAAACCACATTCCCCAGTTCTGTCGGCTGGGAACGAGGCCAAAGTCACACAGAGTGTTGACAGCATTAAATATTCTGGCTCTGGCACACTGACATTCCCCACACGGAGAATTCTGCGGCCCCTTCGGACAGATGACGTGTCTGCATTTGTGGTTTACTACGATGTGTCTTAAAAAGACCCTCGGGGTGTAACTCAGCTCAACGCACTAGGGTTGTTAAATTTAATCATGTTAAGATTAATTATGGATCTAATTATCCCTGAACATTCTGTTCCCTCGCTACATTTCTGCACAGCCTTGTTGACTTCATTATATTTTTATTAAGCATGCGTGAACACCTCGAGGATTTCAATCTGCTGGTTTAGTGTTTACAGAGGACTTGGTCTGGTGTGAATTCCATTCCCAGTTCAGATCATTCGCTTTTGGAAGCAAAGCTTGTAATCTCAGAGGCAATGTAAGCTACACGTTGAACTGAGACACAGATGCAGCCCACACCAGGTTTCATACATAGCCTCTGTTAGCCTAAACGACACCAAATTGGGAAGGGGAGCAGAGAGTCACTTTGACATAGAAAGAGGAAAGAACTCTGACCTTTTACTTCCCCTCACCTGCCCGTCATTTTCCCCTGGGTCCCCTCCTCTTTCCCTTTCTCACCTGCTCCACTCTCCTCTCCTATCAGATTCTTTCTTCTCCAGCCCTTGACCTTTCCCACCCACTTGGCTTCACCCAAAACCTCCTTGCTATCCTCCTTCCCCTCCCCTCACCTTCCCCCTTCCTTCTCAATCCTGAAGAAAGGTCTCAGCCCGAAACGTCGACTGTAGATGCTACCTGGCCTGCTGAGTTCCTCCGGCATTTTGTGTGTGTTGCTCGGATTTCCAACATCCGCAGGTTTTCTCCTGTTAGGAAAGAAGTTAGTTTGCTAACCCCATCACCTCTTAGTGGGGCATAGGCCTTGGACAGCAGCTCGCTAGAGTCGTCTCTCCTGGACTCCTGGGCTAATGTTTCAAGTTGACCACAGATGTGGCCCACCTTGGAGATCTTTCCTCTCCCAGGGATGAGGTCTTTGGAGCTTCTGTGGCTTTGGATTTTTATGGGATGGGGTTGCTAGCCCCATGCTCAACTCTCCTCCTCTCACAGCCGAGCTTCAGACCGTCCATCACGGAGTTAAAGAGGAAAGCAACACATACAATGCTGGAGGAACTCAGCAGGCCAGGCAGCATCTATGGAGAGGAGAAATAGTCAACATTTCAGGCTGAGACTCTTCACCAGGACTGGAAAGGTAGGCGGGGGCAATTGAATTCTTTTAGATAGATAGATAGATATACTTCATTGATCCCGAGGGAAATTGGGTAAAATTTTAATTGTTGAATTAATTTAAATTGTTTTTATATTTCTTATTTATATAAAAACATAAACGACATAGATTATAAACGCGAGAAAATCTGCAGAAGCTGGAAATCCAAACAGCACACATAAAGTGCTGGAGGAAATGATTAACCAGGTCCTGACGAAGGGTCTCGGCCCGAAACATTGACTGTTTATTTCTTTCCATGGATACTGACTGGCCTGCTGAGTTCCTCCAGCATTTTGTGTGTGTCAGCGGCAGAGCCGGTTTGGGTACAGAGCAGCCTGCCGATGTGGCAGAGGAGCTGGTTTGGGTATGGGGGAGCTGGCCTGACTGGAAACCGTCTTGCTGCCCGCTACTGGGAAACATCAGAGTTAGTGCAGTATAACCGTGCAAGATCGTCTCGAACAGCCAGACGCTGTTCGACAGCGATAACTCAAGTTGCCACAGGCCTGTTACCCTTGTCTGGTGGAGAGACAGTCAACATGGGGGCTGTGTAGCTTCAGTTGCAGCGAGAACTAGGCCTCAAGCCTTGGGCTTGCCTGCTGCTGCAGACCAGGTAAGAGATGTGGAAGTGCCACAGTGTGGTTGAGCTGGGCCGGGGCCTGGCCTCTCCTGTCAGTGCTGCCCTCCCGTGTTTGAGTGGTGGAATTACAGGCTGGAATGCATGCCCCTGTACACTGCTAGGTGATTGTACGTTGTCGCTCTGGGTATTGGACCATATATGTAAGTGAATACGCTTCTTTGCTTGATATTTTGAATTACGTTACTCACTATTTTTGAATGTTGGCTTGCTATTTTGAATGTTTTGCACCTTGGCCGTACAGGAACACTGTCTTGTTCAGTTGTGTCTATGTATGGTTTGATTGATAATTAAGCTTGATTTGATTTGATTTAAGTTCCTCCAGCAATTTGTGTGTGATTCACTGATCTGTATCTGAAAGTAACTGAGAGAATGGAGAAATGACGGGGAAAGGTGGCGCCTCAAAAAGGCAGCATTCATCATTAAGGACCCTCACTAGCCAGGACATGATCTCTTCAGATTATTGCAGGGGTCCCTTTTCTGAAAAAGGATGTGCTGACATTCGAGAGGGTTCAAATGAGGCTCACAAAAATGATTTCAGGATTGAAAGGTTTATCATATGAGGAGCGTTTGATGGCTCTGGGCCTGTACTCACTGGAATTCAGAAAAATGAGAGGGGATCTCATTGAAACCTATAGAATGGTGAAAGGCCTTGTTAGAGTGGATGTGGAGAGGATGTTTCCTATGGTGGGGGAGAGTCTAAGACCAGAGGACACAGCCTCAGAATGGTGGGACGTCCATTTAGAATGGAGATGAGGAGGAATTTCTGCAGCCAGATGGTGGTGAATCTGTGGAATTTGTTGCCACAGGCGGCTGTGGAGGCCAAGACATTGGATATAGTTAAGGCAGAGGTTTATAGATTCCTGTTTGGTCAGGGCATGAAAGGATACGGGGGGAAGGCAGAAGAGGGAAAATGGATCAGCCATGTTGAAATGCTGGAGCAGACTCAAAGGGCCAAATGGCCTAATTCTGCTCCTATATCTTATGGTCTTATGGACATTGCTACCATCAAGGAGGAGGGGCAGGAGCCCGGACACACACACACACACACACACAAACACACACACACACACACACACACACACACACACACACACACACACACACACACACACACACACATTTCCGGAACAGCTTCTTCCCCTCTACCATCAGATTTCTGAGCAGACAGTGAGCCCACGGACACTGCCTCACTATTGTGCTCGCTTCTTGCATTACGTATATATCTTTTAGATATATTTCTTATTATAATTTATTGTCAATTTTTAATCTATTGCACTGTACTGCAAAAGAAGGGCCAAAGTACATTGATTATCAAAGTACGTTTACCACATGCAACCTTGAATTCATTTGCTTGCAGACAGGCACAAAACAAAGACACAAGAAACTCCACACAACAGAGACCGACAGATACCTGACGTGCAAAAAAAGAACAAGCTGTGCAAACAATTAAACAAACAAACAAACAACCCTTAGAACACGAACTGCAGAGTTCCACACCACAGACAGTTAGGCACTGCAGCAACTACAATCTTTTAACCTGACCTTGTGCTTAAATCAGCTAAAGAATGAACTGTACACTGTCTATCAGTGGTAATAATCCTGATTCTGAGAGAGAAAACAGCCATGGAGGGGATGAGGATTGTTCAGTTTGCAAGCATTACGATTACTTATAACTTGTGTTGGCTGCCATTAGGCCAGGGCCTGGGCTCTATTACATTATAATGAGGTTCATTGTTCTACAACAAGAACTCATAACCAATCAGCTGAGAAATAAGATACCCAAACATCTGGCTTGGTAAACCTGATCCCCGTGGCTTCCAGAACGTTCTCCGGGGCCCTGGAGGCAATCAATTATAGAGAAAGGCCAGGAGAGACCTGGTGCCAGGGAGGATTCAGCTGTGTTGCTCTGCACTTGTCTGGAGCGGGGAGTTCCCGGGCGTTGGAAAGGTAAGGCAGGCAATTTACACACTCAGTGCATTTTGGAACACCTTCAGGTCAATGGGATTACCAATCGATTTTTCCACACACAGTAATATGATTACCCATTCCTCGTCTGTATGCATGTTGATCAGGGTACCGGGAAAATTCATTGCGTCAAAGTTGTCCCAGGGTATCTTGACATCATCTATGTAAAGTAACTAACCAAAGCTTACTTCAACAGCTTATGTTAAAAGGGCTGTCCCTCAGTATCACCCCTCCCAGTGTGACTCTCCCTCAGTACCACCCCCCCCACAGTGTGACTCTCCCTCAGTACCACCCCCCCCACAGTTTGACTCTCCCTCAGTACCACCCCCCCCACAGTGTGACCCTCCCTCAGTATCACCCCCCCACAGTGTGACTCTCCCTCAGTACCACCCCTCCACAGTGTGACCCTCCCTCAGTACCACCCCCCCCACAGTGTGACCCTCCCTCAGTACCACCCCCCCACAGTGTGACCCTCCCTCAGTATCACCCCCCCACAGTGTGACCCTCCCTCAGTACCACCCCTCCCACAGTGTGACCCTCCCTCGGTACCACCCCTCCCACAGTGTGACCCTCCCTCAGTACCACCCCTCCCACAGTGTGACCCTCCCTCTGTACCCCCCTCCCACAGTGTGACCCTCCCTCAGTACCACCCCTCCCAGTGTGACTCTCCCTCAGTACCACCCCTCCCACAGTGTGTCCCTCCCTCAGTATCACCTGTTCCACAGTGTGACCCTCCCTCAGTACCACTCCTCCCACAGTGTGACCCTCCCTCAGTACCACCCCTCCCAGTGTGACTCTCCCTCAGTATCACCCATTCCACAGTGTGACCCTCCCTCAGTACCACCCCTCCCACAGTGTGACCCTCCCTCAGTACCACCCCTCCCAGTGTGACTCTCCCTCAGTAACACCCCTCCCACAGTGTGACCCTCCCTCAGTACCACCCCTCCCACAGTGTGACCCTCCCTCGGTACCACCCCTCCCACAGTGTGACCCTCCCTCAGTATCACCCCCCCACAGTGTGACCCTCTCTCAGTATCACCCCTTTCTCAGTGTGACCCTCCCTCGGTACCACCCCTCCCACAGTGTGACCCTCCCTCAGTACCACCCCTCCCACAGTGTGACCCTCCCTCTGTACCCCCCTCCCACAGTGTGACCCTCCCTCAGTACCACCCCTCCCAGTGTGACTCTCCCTCAGTACCACCCCTCCCACAGTGTGTCCCTCCCTCAGTATCACCTGTTCCACAGTGTGACCCTCCCTCAGTACCACTCCTCCCACAGTGTGACCCTCCCTCAGTACCACCCCTCCCACAGTGTGTCCCTCCCTCAGTATCACCTGTTCCACAGTGTGACCCTCCCTCAGTACCACCCCTCCCACAGTGTGACCCTCCCTCAGTACCACCCCTCCCAGTGTGACTCTCCCTCAGTAACACCCCTCCCACAGTGTGACCCTCCCTCAGTACCACCCCTCCCACAGTGTGACCCTCCCTCGGTACCACCCCTCCCACAGTGTGACCCTCCCTCAGTATCACCCCTCCCGCAGTGTGACCCTCTCTCAGTATCACCCCTTTCTCAGTGTGACCCTCCCTCAGTACTGCCCTCCCCCACAATGTGACTCTCCCTCAGAACCTTTGTGTGTCAATGCAAGGAGCATTCGTAATAAGGTGGATGAATTGAAAGTGCAGGTTGTTATTAATGATTATGGTATAGTTGAGATCACAGAGACATGGCTCCAAGAGTGGGAGCTCAACATTCAGGGATATTCAATATTCAGGAGGGATAGACATGAAGGAAGGGGAGGTGGGGTGGCGTTGCTGGTTAAAGAAGAGATTAACGCAATAGAAAGGAAGGACATAAGCCGGGAAGATGTGGAATCGATATGGGTAGAGCTGCGTAACACTAAGGGGCAGAAGACGCTGGTGGGAGTTGTGTACAGGCCACCTAACAGTAGTAGTGAGGTCGGAGATGGTATTAAACAGGAAATTAGAAATGTGTGCAATAAAGGAACAGCAGTTATAATGGGTGACTTCAATCTACATGTAGATTGGGTGAACCAAATTGGTAAAGGTGCTGAGGAAGAGGATTTCTTGGAATGTATGCGGGATGGTTTTTTGAACCAACACGTCGAGGAACCGACTAGAGAGCAGGCTATTCTAGACTGGGTTTTGAGCAATGAGGAAGGGTTAATTAGCAATCTTGTCGTGAGAGGCCCTTTGGGTAAGAGTGACCATAATATGGTGGAATTCTTCATTAAGATGGAGAGTGACATAGTTAATTCAGAAACAAAGGTTCTGAACTTAAAGAGGGGTAACTTTGAAGGTATGAGACGTGAATTAGCTAAGATAGACTGGCAAATGACACTTAAAGGATTGACGGTGGATATGCAATGGCAAGCATTTAAAGGTTGCATGGATGAACTACAACAATTGTTCATCCCAGTTTGGCAAAAGAATAAATCAAGGAAGGTAGTGCACCCGTGGCTGACAAGAGAAATTAGGGATAGTATCAATTCCAAAGAAGAAGCATACAAATTAGCCAGAGAAAGTGGCTCACCTGAGGACTGGGAGAAATTCAGAGTTCAGCAGAGGAGGACAAAGGGCTTAATTAGGAAGGGGAAAAAAGATTATGAGAGAAAACTGGCAGAGAACATAAAAACGGACTGTAAAAGCTTTTATAGGTATGTAAAAAGGAAAAGACTGGTAAAAACAAATGTAGGTCCCCTACAGACAGAAACAGGTGAATTGATTATGGGGAGCAAGGACATGGCAGACCAATTGAATAATTACTTTGGTTCTGTCTTCACTAAGGAGGACATAAATAATCTTCCAGAAATAGTAGGGGACAGAGGGTCCAGTGAGATGGAGGAACTGAGCGAAATACATGTTAGTAGGGAAGTGGTGTTAGGTAAATTGAAGGGATTGAAGGCAGATAAATCCCCAGGGCCAGGTGGTCTGCATCCTAGAGTGCTTAAGGAAGTAGCCCAAGAAATAGTGGATGCATTAGTGATAATTTTTCTAAACTCGTTAGATTCTGGACTAGTTCCTGAGGATTGGAGGGTGGCTAATGTAACTCCACTTTTTAAAACAGGAGGGAGAGAGAAGCCGGGGAATTATAGACCGGTTAGCCTAACGTCGGTGATGGGGAAACTGCTGGAGTCAGTTATCAAGGATGTGATAACAGCACATTTGGAAAGCGGTGAAATGATCGGACAAAGTCAGCGTGGATTTGTGAAAGGAAAATCATGTCTGACGAATCTCATAGAATCTTTTGAGGATGTAACTGGTAGAGTGGATAGGGGAGAACCAGTGGATGTGGTATATTTGGATTTTCAAAAGGCTTTTGACAAGGTCCCACACAGGAGATTAGTGTGCAAACTTAAAGCACACGGTATTGGGGGTAAGGTATTGATGTGGATGGAGAAATGGTTAGCAGACAGGAAGCAAAGAGTGAGAATAAACGGGACCTTTTCAGAATGGCAGGCGGTGACTAGTGGGGTACCGTAAGGCTCAGTGCTGGGACCCCAGTTGTTTACAATATATATTAATGACTTGGATGAGGGAATTAAATGCAGCATCTCCAAGTTTGCGGATGACACGAAGCTGGGTGGCAGTGTTAGCTGTGAGGAGGATGTTAAGAGCATGCAGGGTGACTTGGATAGGTTGGGTGAGTGGGCAAATTCATGGCAGATGCAATTTAATGTGGATAAATGTGAAGTTATCCACTTTGGTGGCAAAAATAGGAAAACAGATTATTATCTGAATGGTGGCCGATTAGGAAAAGGGGAGGTGAAACGAGACCTGGGTGTCATTATACACCAGTCATTGAAAGTGGGCATGCAGGTACAGCAGGCGGTGAAAAAGGCGAATGGTATGCTGGCATTTATAGCGAGAGGATTTGAGTACAGGAGCAGGGAGGTACTACTGCAGTTGTACAAGGCCTTGGTGAGACCACACCTGGAGTATTGTGTGCAGTTTTGGTCCCCTAATCTGAGGAAAGACATCCTTGCCATAGAGGGAGTACAAAGAAGGTTCACCAGATTGATTCCTGGGATGGCAGGACTTTCATATGAAGAAAGACTGGATGAACTGGGCTTGTACTCGTTGGAATTTAGAAGATTGAGGGGGGATCTGATTGAAACGTATAAGATCCTAAAGGGATTGGACAGGCTAGATGCAGGAAGATTGTTCCCGATGTTAGGGAAGTCCAGAACGAGGGGCCACAGTTTGAGGATAGAGGGGAAGCCTTTTAGGACCGAGATGAGGAAAAACTTCTTCACACAGAGAGTGGTGAATCTGTGGAATTCTCTGCCACAGGAAACAGTTGAGGCCAGTTCATTGGCTATATTTAAGAGGGAGTTAGATATGGCCCTTGTGGCTACGGGGGTCAGGGGGTATGGAGGGAAGGCTGGTGCAGGGTTCTGAGTTGGATGATCAGCCATGATCATAATAAATGGTGATGCAGGCTCGAAGGGCGAATGGCCTACTCCTGCACCTATTTTTCTATGTTTCTATGTTTCTAACCACCCCTCCCACAGTGTGACCCTCCCTCAGTACCACCCCTCCCGCAGTGTGACCCTCCCTCAGTACCACCCCTCCCACAGTGTGACCCTCCCTCAGTACCACCCCTCCCACAGTGTGACCCTCCCTCAGTATCACCCATCCCGCAGTGTGACACTCCCTCAGTACCACCCCTCCCACAGTGTGACCCTCCCTCAGTACCACCCCTCCCACAGTGTGACCTTCCTTCAGTACCACCACTCCCACAGTGTGACCCTCCCTCAGTACCTCCCCTCCCACAGTGTGACCCTCCCTCAGTACCACCCCCTCCAAGAATGTGACTTTCCCTCAGTACCACCACCCCCACAGTGTGACCCTCCCTCAGTACCACCCCTCCCACAGTGTGACCCTCCCTCAGTATCATTCCCCCCCCACAGTGTGTCCCTCGCTCGGTACCACCCCTCCCACAGTGTGACCCTCCCTCAGTACCACCCCCCCACAGTGTGACCATCCCTCAGTACCACCCCTCCCAGGGTGTGAACCTCCCTCAGTACCGCCCCTCCCACAGTGTGACCTTCCCTCAGTACCACCCCTCCCACAGTGTGACCATCCCTCAATACCACCCCTCCCACAGTGTGGCCCTCCCTCAGTACCACCCCCCCACAGTGTGGCCCTCCCTCAGTATCACCCCTTCCACGGTGTGACCCTCCCTCGGTACCACACCCCCACAGTGTGACCCTCACTCAGTATCACCCCTCCCACAGTGTGACCCTCCCTCAGTACCACACCTCCCGCAGTGTGACCCTCCCTCAGTACCACCCCTCCCACAGTGTGACCCTCCCTCAGTATCATCCCCCCCCACAGTATGACCCTCCCTCAGTACCCCCCCACAGTGTGACCCTCTCTCAGTACCACCCCTCCCACAGTGTGACCCTTCCTCAGTACCACCCCTCCCGCAGTGTGACCCTCCTCAGTACCACCCCCCCCACAGTGTGACCCTCCCTCAGTACCACCCCCCCCACAGTGTGACCCTCCCTCAGTATCATCCCCCCCCACAGTGCGACCCTCCCTCAGTACCCCCCCCCACAGTGTGACCCTCCCTCGGTACCACCCTTCCCACAGTGTGACCCTCTCTCAGTACCACCCCTCCCATAGTGTGATCCTCCCTCAGTACCACCCCTCCCACAGTGTGACCCTCCTTCAGTACCACCCGTCCCGCAGTGTGACCCTCCCTCAGTACCGCCTCCACAGTGTGACCCTCCCTTAGTACCACCCCTCCCACAGTGTGACCATCCCTCAATACCACCCCTCCCGCTGTGTGACACTCCCTCAGTATCACCCTTCCCACAGTGTGACCCTCCCTCAGTAACTTCCCTCCCACAGTGTGACCCTCCCTCAGTATCATCCTCCCCCACAGTGTGACCCTCCCTCAGGACCCTCCCTCAGTACCCTCCCACAGTGTGACCCTCCCTCAGTACCACCCCTCCCACAGTGTGACCCTCCCTCAGTACCACCCCTCCTGCAGTGTGACCCTCCCTCAGTACCACCCCTCCCATAGTGTGATCCTCCCTCAGTACCGCCCCTCCCACAGTGTGACCCTCCCTTGGCACTGCCCCTCCCACAGTGTGACCCTCCCTCAGTACCATCCCTCCCACAGTGTGACCCTCCCTCAGTACCGCCCCTCCCATAGTGTGATCCTCCCTCAGTACCGCCCCTCCCACAGTGTGACCCTCCCTTGGCACTGCCCCTCCCACAGTGTGACCCTCCCTCAGTACCATCCCTCCCACAGTGTGACCCTCCCTCAGTACCACCCCTCCCATAGTGTGATCCTCCCTCAGTACCGCCCCTCCCACAGTGTGACCCTCCCTCAGTGCCACCTCTCCCACAGTGTGACCCTCCCTCAGTACCACCCCTCCCACAGTGTGACTCTCCCTCAGTACCACCCCTCCCACAGTGTGACCCTCCCTCAGTACCACACCCCCACAGTGTGACCCTCCCTCAGTACCACCCCTCCCACAGTGTGACCCTCCCTTGGCACTGCCCCTCCCACAGTGTGACCCTCCCTCAGTACCATCCCTCCCACAGTGTGACCCTCCCTCAGTACCGCCCCTCCCATAGTGTGATCCTCCCTCAGTACTGCCCCTCCCACAGTGTGACCCTCCCTCAGTACCGCCCCTCCCACAGTGTGACCCTTCCTCATACTGAATCTCCCAGTTCAATGCCCTCAGACTGTGTACTCTTTCCTCAGAAGTGTCGGTCTGAAACTGTGGGTTTTCCTTACAACTGTTCCTCTGACAATCCCAAAGATCTGTTAACGTGTCCCCTCGTACGGGGCTTTTCTCTTTGAAGCAAAGAAGGATGGGAGGTGACTTGGTAGAGGTGTACAAAATGACAAGAGGCCTGGGCTGACTGGACAGCCAGCGTCGTTTTCCCAGGGTGGAATTGGCTCATACAAGGGGCATCATTTTGTGGTGATGGGGGGGGGGGAGGGAGGGAATGTCAGAAGTAGTTTTTTACAGAGAGTGGTGAGTGTGTGGAATGCTTTGCCGGGGTTATGTCAGAAGATTGATCCTGGAGTAGATTAAAAAGTCGACACAACATTATGGGCCAAGGGGCCTGAATGTGTCGAACCCTTCAATGCTCCATATTCTAAATTTTCTCTGTACTCATTCAATATTATTGATATTCTTCCTGTGGGTAAGTGACCAGAGCTGTACACAATGTTCCAAATTTGGCCTCACCAACATCTTCTACAATTCCATTTCCTGTACTCCGTACTCTGATTCATGAAAGCCATCAGTAGAAATTTGTCAGAGAAGATACCTGCATCCATACATCCCTCAAGGTTGATAGGGTGATTAAGAAAGCATTTGATATGTTGGTCTTCGTTACTTAGGGGATTGAGTTAAAGAGCCGCGAAGCAATGTTGCAGCTCTATAAAACCCTGGTTAGACCATTCTGGGAGTATTGTACAAAATGCTGATGGAACGCAGCAGGCCGGGCAGCATCTATAGGAAGAGGTACAGTCGACATTTCGGGCCAAGACCTTTCGTCAGGACTAACTGAAAGAAGAGCTAGTAAGAGATTTGAAAGTGGGAGGGGCAGATCCGAAATGATAGGAGAAGACAGGAGGGGGAGGGATGGAGCCAAGAGCTGGACAGGTGATTGGCAAAGGGGATACGAGAGGATCATGGGACAGGATGTCCGGGGAGAAAGAAAGGGGAAGGGGAGCACCAGAGGAAGATGGAGAACAGGCAAGGAGTGATTGTGAGAGGGAAAGAGAGAAAAAATAATAATAAATAATAAATAAGGGATGGGGTAAGAAGGGGAGGAGGGGAGTTAACAGAAGTTAGAGAAATCAATGTTCATGCCATCAGGTTGGAGGAACAACAGCTTATTTTCTGTCTGGGTAGCCTCCAACCTGATGGCATGAACATTGACTTCTCTAACTTCCGTTAACAACCCTCCTCCCTTTCTTACCCCATCCCTAATTTATTATTTATTATTATTTTTTCACAATAACTCCTTGCCTGTTCTTCATCTTCCTCTGGTGCTCCCCTCCCCCTTTCTTTCTCCCTGGGCCTCCTGTCCCATGATCCTCTCATATCCCCTTTGCCAATCACCTGTCCAGCTCTTGGCTCCATCCCTCCCCCTCCTGTCTTCTCCTATCATTTTGGATCTCCCCCTCCCCCTCCAACTTTCAAATCTCTTACTCACTCTTCCTTCAGTTAGTCCTGACGAAGGGTCTTGGCCTGAAACGTCGACTGTACCTCTTCCTAGAGATGCTGCCTGGCCTGCTGCGTTCACCATTATTTTTTGTGTGTGTTGCTTGAATTTCCAGCACCTGCAGATTTCCTCGTGTCTTGGAGTATTGTGTTCAGTTCTGGTCACCTCATTATGGGAAGAATGTGGAAGCTGCAGGTAAGATGATTTGACTGCAACAGCTTCCATGGGGTCAACCAAAGTGTAACTGTCTTTTTTTAAATGTGTATTTTTTTTACAATCGCAAGACCCTGCTGGACATTAAAGTACTCCAGGTCTACCCCGTCAGTGAGTGGCTTGTTGGTGGAGAAACTGAAGGAGCTGGACTTGGTGCGGATCGTGCTGCTGCCTGCGCCAGAGTTGGTGTGCAAAGGATGCGTGCAGTCTAACTTAGTGGCTTTCCCTGTGATCAAAGCACCCTGTTGGACATTGTTAGTGTGGAATGGTGCAACCCAGTTCACTGCTTTATTGGTGGATGGTGGGTAAGCTGTGTGGCCTTGTTGTAGCAGGGACTAGGCCCAAGTCACAGCTTCAACCTGTTCACAGCTGTCCAGGGGAGAGGCGTCAGAGCCAGCTCCACCAGAGGCTGTGTGGCGTGACACCCAGGCTGGAGTCAGTGCTGCCCCCCAGTGTTCACTCTGCTAAAGACAAGCTGCATTGTGTTCGCCTGCAGACTGCCGCAACGTTCATGGACTCGGGGACTTGGAATTTTTTTGTGTGACTGGATTTTACTGATATCTTATATATGCCTTGTGCTGTGTGTGACTGTTAGTACTGTGGTCCTTAGTACTTGTTAGACTGTATTGATGGGTTTTCATGTTTGGTTGAGCTTGAGGATTTACCAGGACGCTGCCTGGATTAGAGAGCATGGCTTATGGTTGAGTGAGAAAGAGCTTTTCTGATCGGAGTGAAGGAGGGTGAGAGCTGACTTGATAGAGGTGTACAGGATGTTGAGGCGTAGAGTGAGTGGACAGCCAGAGACCTTTTCCCAGGTTGAAACGGCTAAAACCAGGGAGCATAACGTGAAGGTGATTGGAAGAAAGTATAGGGGGATGTCAGAGGCAGGTTTTGTTTTACACAGGGAGTGGTGGGTGTGTGGAACATGCTGCCAGGGGTGGTGGTAAAGACAGATACATTAGGGGCTTTTAAGAGACTCTTAGATAGTCACAGGGATTATAGAAAAATAGAGGGTTATGTTGAAGGGAAGGGTTAGTTTGATCTTGGAGTAGGTTAAAGTGTTCACACAACATCATGGGCTGAAGAGCCTGTGCTCGATGAGTTTCTGAAGTCAGTGGACCTTTGCTATTCATTGTCATTCACTCCTGTTAATATATAGGCATCCGTTAGTCTCATGAGACCATGGATTTGCGCCTTGGAAGGTTTCCAGGGCGCAGGCCTGGGCAAGGCTGTATGAAAGACCAGCAGTTGCCCGTGCTGCAAGTCTCCCCTCTCCACGCCGCTTGTGTTATCCAAAGGAAGGGCATTAGGACCCATACGGCTTGGCACCAGTGTCGTCACAGAGCAATGTGTGGTTAAGTGCCTTGCTCAAGGACCCGCACGCTGCCTCGGCCAAGGCTCGAACTAGCAACCTTCAGATCACCAGACGAATGCCTTAACCACTTGGCCACACGCCAACACTCCTGTTAATACAGCATAGAATATAGAGCAGTACAGATCAGGAATAGGCCCTTCAGCCCACAATGCCGTGCTGACCCAATTCAATTAGTAATCAAATGGCCAACTAGACTAATCCCTTCTGCCTACACAGCGTCCATATCCCTCCATTTCCCTCACGTCCACGTGCCTGTCTAACTGTCTGTGAAAAGCCTTGACTGTGTCTGCCTCTGTTGTCAGATGGTGTCCCCGGCCATCGCTTTCGCCTTCATCCCCTTCCTGATGACGCTGATCATTCGATACCGTTACTACTTCCTGCTGTTCTGGCGGGCCGTCGTTCTCCGGAAGGTTCAGGATTATGCCACCGGCCTGTCCAGGGAGGAGCGGGCGTTCCGGTACGTGATGTCGAACTGCATCCCCGGGGATCCCGAGAATATCCTCAGCACCTTCGACAAGTGGTGCTTCCACTCGGAATACCTGAGCAACTTGGGCCCGGAGAAAGGTAAGCGGCGTCACGGGGAGAAGCCAGTTCTTGTTCCGGAGCAGGAGCCCTTCCGAGGGGCCGTACCCGGTCTGAATCAGCACTGACGTATGTCCTGAGATCTTGTGTTTCGTGGCAACAACCTGTACATACGAGGTCTCCGTTGCTCAGGGTCGACCGTGGGCATGGCGCCCCCGCTGTCTACGTAGTATGCAGGCCAGGGCAGTACGATATGGAGAGTGAGCTGTTGCCCAGGCAGCAGGCTCCCCCTCTCCAAGCAGCTGATGAACCCAAAGGAACGGCAAATAGACAATAGGTGCAGGAGTAGGCCGTTCAGCCCTTCGAGCCAGCACCACAGACCGATACAGTTCAGCACCAGCAGCATCGCAGGAGCTGCCAGTCAGCGTTGACCTCAACGTAGGACTGCCTCAGGGACCCCAGCTCCAGACTCCTTCCTCGGGGTTTACTCCCGAAGCCTTCCCCATCAGTGGGTACAGCCTCAAGGCAGCAGAGGCTTGAGGTCCGAGTTTTTCTTCTAGATGAGCTGCCAGCCACAGCTGATGAGCTCCATCTGCCCGAAGTGACTGGTTTTAAGGCGGCAATAATCCAACTTCGCCCCTTCTCCTGTCAGTAGAAATGGTTCCGCTGGGCTTAGTCGCTAAGCCACATGTGAAGGCCGGGAGCTGTACTTGGTTGTCAGAATATTTGAGATGCACACCGTTGGGAGCATTTAACAGGCAGTGGGAGCTCACCCACTACCACCCCGGCTGTAACAACCTTAAGGAACCATGCATGCGTACATATAATCACACATATAGACTCAGTGGCCAGTTCAGGAGGTAGTTCCTGTACCTGATAAAGTGGCCATGAAGTGTATGCTTGTGGTCTTCTGCTGCTGTACCCCAGCCACTTCAAGGTTCAATGTGTTGTGCGTTCAGAGATGCTCTTCTGCACACCACTGTTGTAACACGTGGTTATTTGAGTTACTGTCACCTTCCTGTCAGCTTAAACCAGTCTGGCCATTCTCCTCTGACCTCTCTCATTAACAAGGCGTTTTCACCCACAGAATTACAACTCATTGGTTTTTTTTTGTTTTTGCACCATTCCCTGTAAACTCTAGAGACAGGAGATCAGCAGTTTCTGAAATACTCAATCCACCCTGTCTGGCGCCAACAATCATTCCCTGGTTAAAGTCACTTAGATCACATTTCTTCCCCATTCTGATGCTTGGTCTGAACAACAACTGAACCTCTTGACCATGTCTGCGTGCTTTTATGCATCGAGTTGCTGCCACATGATTGGCTGATGAGCTATTTGCATTAATGAATTAAATGAAGTGGCCACGAAGTGTTTGCCTGATTCTGACTCTGAGCACCTTCCAGCTGGGATCAAGCCACTTTACAAACAGACTTAAGGACAGCCCACAAGTAGTCATCACGATTCCAGCACCCACGTGGCATGCCCACAGCTTCCTACCCTAACCCACAGGTCTTTGGAGTGTGGGAGGAAAGCGGAGCACCCGGGGGAAACCCATGTGCACTCAGGGAGAACGTACAAACTCCACACAGACAGCTATGGGAATTGAACCCATTGCATTGGCTAACACTAACTGCTGTGCCTATTTGTAGACCATGTAGTCCATTCGGCCCATCGAGTCTGCTCTGCCATTCCATCACGGCTGAATTATTTTCCCTCCTCAACCCTGTTCTCCTGCCTTCTTGATGCCCTGACTAATCAAGATCCCATCAACCTCTGCTTTAAAAATACCCCGCTGTAAGATCTGAGTTTCATTCCTGCCGCTGTCTACGTCCTCCGCGTGACTGTGTGGGTTTCCTCCCAGTGCTCCAGTTTCCTCCCACATTCCAAAGGCGTACGGGTCAGGGTTATTGAATTGTGGGCATGCTATGTTGGTGTCAGATGCATAGTGACACTTGTGGGCTGCCCCCAGCACATCATCGGACTGTGTTGGTTGTTGATACAAATGATGCATTTCACTGTGTGTTTTGATGTTTCGATGTACATGTGACAAGTAAAACTAATCTAATCCAATCTATATTTTCATTTTAAATCAGCCAGGATCGAATGATGTAGCAGAGTCGATGGGCTGAATGGCCTAATTCTGCTCCTATGCTTTTCATAGACACAGCAGCCTCCGTAACCTCCCCTTCACCTTCCCGCCCAAATGCAGGTCGTATTCTAGAGCGGCTGATTCTGGAGAGTGCGCCACAGACCGTCCTGGAGCTGGGAACGTACTGCGGGTACGCCACCCTGCGCATGGCCCGCGGCCTGGGTCTGGGCGGCAGACTCTACACCGTGGAGATGGACCAGAGAAACGCTGCCGTGGCTGAGAAGATCATCCGCATGGCAGGATTCGACGAGGACACGGTGAGCACGAGGAGGGCAGGCAGGCCTCTGCTTTCCATTCGGGTTTATTTATCACAGGTACTCCGAAACATACAGTGAAATGCGTTAACAACCAGCACAGCCAAAGATGTGCCTGAGTGTCACCCTGCATTCTGACTCAACAAGGCATACCCACAATGCTCAGCAGAACAACACAACAACCGCAGCAAAACAAACCCCTCTCCCACCCTCCAACACACCCTCTCACCCCCCTCACACACAGATAGTCCTCCAGCCCAAAGACAGGCTGCCCCAACTCCCAGACTCAGGGACATCAGGCCTCCAGCTTCACACCAGGACTTGCGGATCACAGGTTTCACCTTTGGGTCTTGACTTTCAGACTGGCACAGACCTCTGACCCTAGCAACCCGGGCTCTCGTGACTCTTCTAGGCCTCTACCTTTGGTCTTCAACCTTCAGGCCTAATCCAGCTCAGTTCCCTTCACCCCTCTCCAGCCCTGGCACTATAGCCCCTGACGTGTGGCACTGGGTTTAAGAGAGAGTCGTGGAGGGATACGGTACAGAAACAGGCCCTTCAGCCCAACTCATCCATGCTGACTCAATAACTTACTTATGGCCCTTTAAATAGATCTAGATTCGAAAGACCTCCACCTAATCAGACATCTGTACTGGGAACAAACTGCCGCTGTAAGAATAGATGGGGAAGTGAGTCAGTTTATGAAAATCAAGAGAGGCGTTAGACAAGGGTGTGTTTTCTCCCCTGATTTATTTAATGTGTACAGTGAAACAATATTACAAAAATTAAGAGACATCTTGGGAATCAAAGTTGGCGGTGAAAACATCAATAATTTCAGATATGCAGATGACAGGAGGAAGAACTACAAAACTTAATTGATATAGTTGTTGAAGACAGTGCAAAAATGGGTCTGTCTGTCAATTGCAAAAAGACAGAATGTATGGTGATATTCAAAAAGAAAGAGAATCCTATCTGCAGACTGAGAGTAAATGGGGAAGACATAAAACAAGTACAGAACTTTTGCTACTTAGGAAGCTGGGTGACATCAAATGGCAGGTGTGACATGGACATCAAAAGAAGAATAGGGATGGCAAAAGACACCTTTACGAGAATGAAGAGTATACTGACCAATACTAAACTAGACATGACAACCTGCCTCAGAGTACTGAAATGTTACGTTTATCCAGTTATGTTATATGGCTCAGAATGTTGGACAATATCTAGTAGCATGAGGAAATGAATTGAAGCAGCAGAGATGTGGTTTTTGAGGAGGATGCAAAGAATATCATGGACGAAACAAATATCTAATGAGGATGTCATGAGCAGAACAAACACAAAAAGAGAAATAATGTATGAGATCATGAAAAGGCAACGTAACTTCACTGGACATGTGATTAGGAAAGAGGAGTTAGAATGCACAGTAATTATGGGAAAGATTGAAGGGAAGAAAGCAAGAGGAAGACAAAGACAAATGATGATGGAGACAGCAGCCAGAGAACTGGAAATGAATACCAATGAATTGATCCACTTGACCCGAAACAGGAGTGTGTGGGCCATGGCAGTCAAAGCTCAACTGGGCACGGCACCTGATGATGATGATGATGGCCCTTTATGTCATTTAGGGCAGCAATGAAGGTCCTCCATCTCTGGCAGTGCCCAGGGCTTCCTTCATCGTGTCAGTAACTTCCTCTTGGTTTTCACTACTGTCAGTCATGTAAGTCCAAGGTGGAGCCTCAGGAATACCGTCACACTCAGATGTAGAAGGATTCTTCATTGCTGTGTTCATATCAGTTTTGTTCGACCATTCAGGGCTGTTAGCCCTGGAGGAGTGAGGAATCACTCTTATTCTGACCTCTACCCTTTGACCTGTTTGGCATGGATGACCCTACCAAGAGCCAAAGCATAAAGCCCTGACTCCAGCCGACATAGGTCTCTGGGTCACTGAGACACGCAAGCCTCCAAACCTACGACAAAGTTGTGGTCTTCTTGGAGGACAGACTCTGTGTGTCTCTGTGTGTGCGTGTGTGAGTGCGTGTGTGTACGTGTGTGTATGTGCATTTGAGTGTGCATGTGCATCTGCATGTGCGTGAGTGTGTCTGTGTGTCTGTGAGTGTGTGAGTGTGCGTGAGTGTGTGTGTGCATATGTGTGTCGGTGTGTGTGTGTGTGTGTGTGTGTGTGTGTGTGTGTGTGTGTGTATGTATTTGTGTATGTGTGTGCGCGCATGTTTGTGTGTGTTATGACACCACTCAACCAGCTGGTATACCTCACTCCTGTACGCCCTCTCATCTCCATCTGAGATTCTACCATCAATGGTTGTACCACCAGCAAATTTATAGATGGCATTTGAGCTGTGCCCAGCCACACAGTCACGGGTGTAGAGAGTTGAGCAGTGGGCTAAGCACACTCCCCTGAGGTGTGCCAGTGTCGATTGTCAGCGAAGAGGAGATGTTATCACCAATCTGCACAGATTGTGGTCTTCTGGTCAGGAAGCTGAGGATCCATTTGCAGAGGGAGGTACAGAGGCCCAAGTACTGTAGCTTTTTGATCAGGACGAGGAATGATAGTGTTAAACGACTGAGCTATAGTCACCGAACAGTATCCTGTCATGGGTGTTTATATTGCCCAGGTAATCCAAGTAACGGACTGCCTTCAGACGATGCTTTTCATGATTGCATCCTCCAAATCTTCATTTTCACTGTAACATTCAAGATGATTGTTGATACCTTCAAATTCTTCATAGTACTTAACTTGTTGAAGTAGTGAAATTGTTTTATTTTCACTCCTGACAGTTTCTGGCGTCTCAAAGCCTGTGTGTTTGAAACCGTAGTGAACAACACAGTTCTGAATTCTCTTACTGCTTATTCCTTACCAACTATCAGTGACAAAAATCACTGAGTTTTTAACACAAACCCATGCAACTGACACTACTTTAAAAATTTTGGTTTAAGCACGATGCAGTGTCTAACAGCCACACAAGTGCACACAACTGACGCTAGTTAGAAACTGTTTGGCAACAGTCTCCTGACCCAATTAGGTAGCACAGTGTCCCAAATAAATGAAGGGAATCCCGGCTATTTTCTCAATTAGTTTTTGTTCTTTAAGAGTTGTCCCAAGTAAACAACTGCCCCGATTAGCTGATGGTCCAGTGAACCGGAATCCACTGTAGGTGGTGAATAAAATTGATGCTTGACCCTTGACAAATAAAGTGCACAGGCCACAACAAGTGAGATGGAAAGATGAAGAGAGAGTGTATGGGACTCTGATGACAGACAGAAGAAACTGTCTTGAGCCTCGTACTACATGCTTTCAGGCTTTTCTCTGTGCCTGGCCCTCGTAGGAAGGTGATAGAGAATCAAATGTTTGAAAACTTTCCTTTGCCAAAGTCTACAGAAGTCAAAGTTTCTGTCATGTCTAACATACATACAGCCAATGCTTCTCCTCTCCCCTCCTTCTTGTTCTGGCTTTTGCTTCCTTCCCCTCTCCCCCTCAAGAAGGGTCTCGGCCTGAAACGTTGACTGTTTACTCATGTTCATAGATGCTGCCTGGCCTGCTAAGTTCCTCCAGCATTGTGCGTATTGCTCTGGATTTCCAGCGTCTGCAGAATCTCGTGTTTCTGATTTGTGTTCTGTCAAACTGATGTGGGAATGTTGCCTCTACCCAGGTGGAACAGATTGTCCGACCCTCCGATGAGGTGATCCCTCATCTTCGGGAGAAGTTTGCAGTGGACAAGGTGGACTTTGTCTTCATGAACCACTGGAAACGCAGTTACCTGCGAGACTTGAAGCTGTTGGAGGACTACAACTTGCTGCGGGAGGGCAGCGTGATCCTGGCGGACAACGTCATCTTTGCCGGCGCACCGCACTTCATGCAGTACGCAAAGAGCAGCGGCAATTACGCCTGGAAGCTCCACCGCACGCACCTCGACTACTTCCGCCACATCTGGGATGGTATGGCAGAGCTCACCTACACGGGGCTCAAATAGGGACCCTCGGTCGCAGCCTGGGGCCCTCGCTGCGTGAGGAGAGAACTCGCACTCTGCAACAACCGAGTGACCAAACCCGGACACGTTCAAACGGGATCCAAAAACCCCACGACTCCACACTTCCTCCCGTCCCTACGCTTTCCATCTTCTGTCCCAGTCCAACCGTTCCTCCACCATCTCCCCAACTCCCTTGGTCCAACCACTTCCTTACCTTCAGCCTACAGCAGGGGTTCCCAACCTGAAGTCCAAGGACAGCTTGCTTAGTGGTATTGATCCGTGGCCAGAAAAGGGGTTGGGAGCCCCTGCCCCAGAGTCATAAAGGCAAAGACCACACAGCACAGGAACAGGCCATTCGGCCCCTAATGCTGTGCTGAACCAATTAAATTAGTGTCCTACCTTCCTCTCTATTCCCTCCACTTCCTGCCCTGGTACTCTGGTTCCCGTCCCCCTGCCGAACTGGATTAACTCTCCTGAGTAGTACCAGTGAACGTCCCAGCCAGGATATTGGTTCCCCCCTCCCAAGTTTCGGTGCAGCCCCTCCCTCTTGTACAGGTCCCCCCTGCCTCAGAAGAGGTTCCAATGATCCAAAATCCCGAAACCCTGGCCCCTGCACCAGTTCCTCAGCCACTCATTCATCTGTACCATCATCCTGTTCCTGTCCTGAGTAGCACGTGGCTCTGGGAGTAATCCCGAGGTTACTACGTTGGACTTCTTGCTCTTCAGTCTCTTCCCACATTCCTATACTGACTGCCCAGGACCTCTTCCCTCTTTCTACCTACGTCACTGGTGCCCATGAGCACCACGACCTGTGGCTGCTCAGCCTCCCTCTTGAGAATCTTCTGAGACATCCCGGACCCTGGGACCTGGTGTCTCTTTCACCAGTCCTATTAATCCGTCTAGACCTGTTTAGACAGCTTGCACCCAGACCATAGCCCCCAACACTGCTCCCATCCACGTACCTATCCAAACTTCTCCCAAATGTTGAAATCAAACCCACATCCATCACTTCCGCTGGCAGCTCATTCCACACTCTCACCACCACTGAGTGAAGAAGATTCCTCCCCTCAGATTCCCCTGAAACATTCCACCTTTCACCCTTAACCTATGACATCTAGTGGTAGTCTCACCCAACCTCAGTGGAAAAAAACTTGCTTGCACTTACCTTATCTATACCTCTCATAATTTTGTATACCTCTGTCAAATCTCCTCACCTTCTTCTAACACGAAGCCCTAACCTATCCAACTGTTCCCTATAACTCAGGTCTTCAAGTCCTGGCAACATGCTTGTAAATTTTCTCTGTACTCTTTCAATCTTATTCACATCTTTCCTGTAAGTAGGTGACCAAAACTGCACACAATACTCCAAATTAGTCCTCACCGCCATCTTATACAACTTCAACAGAACATCCCATCTCCTGTACTCCTGTACTCGTTGACTGTACCTCTTCTGCCTGGCCTGCTGCGTTCACCAGCAACTTTTATATGTGTTGCTTGAAATTCCAGCATCTGCAGATTTCCTCATGTTTCCTGTACTCAATATTTTGATTTATGAAGGCCAATGTGCCAAAAGCTTTCTTTATGACCCTATCTACCTGTGACACCACTTTCAAGGAATTATGGACCTGTATTCCCAGATTCCTCTGTCCTACCACTCATTGTGTAAGACCCTCCCAGTCCGCAGCACCTCACACTTCAGTTCCCATCAGCCAACGTTCAGCCATCTTTTTCCATCATCGCCACAGCTGGGGTGATCTGGAGCCTGGAGTTCAATTCTGGTGCTGTTCTGTAAGGAGTCTCTGTACGTCCTGCCTGTGGAATGCGTGGGTTTTCTCCGGGTGCCCTGGTTTCCTCCCACAGTCCAAGGAGGCTCTGGGTAGGTTAACAGGTCATTGTGAATTGACAGGGTTATCGGTTTACCGGGAATTGCTGGGGTGGTGTGGCTCGAAAAGCTGGAAGGGCCTACTTGCGCCGTATTGCTAAAATAAATGAAGTTTCCCCAGGCTCACTCTCACCCAAAGTCCCCAACTCACTGGTTAACTTCAATTCTCATGCACCCACCATCTTCCCAAGTCCCAACGTCACCTCTGCAAGCCTGCCATTGGCCTGGTTCCCTCATGTTCCACACCTTCAATGTAATTATCAAAGTAATTACCACATGTTACTCTGAGATCCATTTCCTTTTTATTTTATTTTATCCAGCGTTACAGCATGGAGTAGTCCATCGGACATAGGAGCTGAATTAGGCCATTCAGCCCATCACTTCTGCCCCACCATTTCCTTCTCAACCCCATTCTTCTGTCTTCTCCCCGTAACCTTTCACATCCTGACTAATCAAGAACCTATCAAACTCCACTTTAAATATACCCAAAGACCTGGCCTCCACAGCTGCCTGTGACAACGAATTCCACAAATTCATCATCCTCTGGCTAAAGAAATTCCTCCTCATCTCCGTTCTAAATGGACACCCCTCTATTCTGAGGCTGTGCCCTCTGGTCCTAAACTCCCCCACCAACGGAAACATCCTCTCCACATCCACTCTACCTAGGCATTTTAATATTCAATGGGTTTCAGTGAGATCCCCCTCATTCTTCTAAATTCCAGCGAATACAGGCCCAGAGACATCAAATGATGCTCTTAAGATAACCCTTTCAATCTCGTGAACCTCCTCTGAATCCTCTCCAGTGTCAGTACACCCTCTCCTCTGTAACCCTCTCACCGGGGTTCGTATACAGACCTGGCTCGTTGGCTGACTCTGCTGTCAGCCACGGGACTCAGCTGTGGGAAGGCGCCCTTTCACAAACAATATACATCTAGGGTTGGTACGACTTGGGGTTCAACCGAACAGGAACGTCTTGATGTTCCGATTAAAGAAACTTCAATTTGAGTGAATGCTGTGTAAATACTGCCCACACACAATTACCCGTTGACAAGAAATAACAGATCGTACACCACATAAAATTATAAAGAAAGTGTATTACCAATTGCAGCTTTATCAAACAATTCCTAAGAGGAAAGAATAAAAGGGCCCATTATAGTTAAACCAGTTAATGTACAACTGACCATTGGAGCCCATATTGTGTAAAAGCTGAGTATAACTATTACTCACATCGCTGAATTCTCATCACTAGTTGTGGTAAACCATTTATATATATGTTGTAACTGGGTTACCTGTCTGGACGTGCCCCTCTGCTGACTGCCCCTGTGGCTCCTCCCACAGACCCCTGAATAAAGGCGATTTCACCCTGCTCCTCCCCCTCAGACCAGGGGCAGACACTCAGCACGGAGGTCACGTCTTACTGCGAATAAAAGCCTTTCGGTATTTACCCTACTTCAGTCTTTTGGAATTATTGAAGGTGCTTCTCTAATCACCGGTAGAGCTTCCCATCTTGGACTCCTTCAACCTGCGAAGCAATCATGTCTTCCTGTCGGATCGAATCCAACGGGTGTCTCTCCCGATCTTCTCTTTACTGCATCTCCTGCCGAAAGACCCCAAACCAGACTTCTGTCCTTCAGAAAACCCTTCCCCACGGCTGTCTGGAGCCTTCTCTCACATCCCACAATCCCGACTGGCTGACTCACATTCCGAAGCTGGGCAACATGGCTCTTTAGCTTAGCCAAAGCCAAAACACACTTTCCAGCACAGCTCACCGCTTTAACAGAAAGCTGCTAATATGAACAACCTCACAGCACCGCAGTGGAAATCTTCACCAGGGCATTACACTTAAATAAGGGGCCCAAACCTGCTCACAATGTTCCAGGTGAGGCCTCATCAGTACCTCATAAAGCTTCAGCATTACATCCTTGCTGTTACGTTCTTGGCCTCTCGGAATGAATGTTGACTCTGCATTTGCCTTCCTCACCACAGGCTCAACCTGCAAGTTAACTTTTAGGTCCCTTTGCACCTCAGATTTCTTAATTTTCTGCCTGTTTTGAAAACAGTCTACACTTCTATTCCTTCTACCAAAGTACATGACCATACACTTCCCGACACTGTATTCCATCTGCCACTTCTTTGCCCATTCTCCTAATCTGTCTAAGTCCTTCTCTAGCCTCTCTGCTTCCTCAAAGCTACCGGCCCCTCCACCTATCTTCGTATTGTTCTCAAATGTGGCCACAAAGCCACTAATTCTGTCATCCAAATGATTGACGTGTAATGTAAAGGGAAGTTGGCCCAGCACAGACCCCTGTGGAACACCACTAGTCACCAGCAGCCAGTCAGAAAAGACTCACTTTATTGCCACTCATGGTTAATCAGCCCTTCCAGCCACGCCATCCCAGAAACCCCTGTCAACCCCGGTTTAACCCTAACCTGGCCACGTAGAGGCAGAAATGAGGATCCTGAACACCCCTGGGGTGCAGTAGAGAAGGTGACCGAGGTCACGCAGAGCTGGGGGGTCCTTCATTGTTGCCCTAAACGCCAGCAGCGATGGAGGCTCTCCATCTCCGTCTGAGCTGGGCCTTCTTATTTACATAAGGAAGCGGTAATCGCAAGACGACTTACAGTGACCAAGAAACCCAGCTGGTACGTCTTTGGACTTCAGGAGGAACCCGGAGCAGCTGTACATTCCATGGAGAGGAAGACGGAGACTCCCTTCTGAGCAGCACCGGAATTGAGCTTGGAACTCCGGAACGCCCTGAGCCGTAATCGTGTTGAGCCAGCTGCGAGGCCCCCACGGCCCCCATGCTCTTGGTGGAATGCAGAAAGAGACAAAGAAAACCCGCACGGAAACAAAGACAGACAAACAAACAACGTGCAAAAGGCAACGAATTGTGCAAATGCAAAAAACAAACGAAATTATAATAAATGATAAATAAATAATGAATACACGAGTTGCAGAGTTCTTGACAGTGAGCCCATAGGTCGTGAAGTCAGCTTGGTCCTGGCTGTTTGTATTTTTATGGGCAGCTGCTCTGATTAACTGTCTGACTGTAAATGCTGAAGCTGATATTGATCAGCACAAATAGCAAAACTGCTTCCAGGTAAGGCAGCGCTTTGCCGGCAAGTTTGTTGGAGTCGTTGACTGTTTCCAGTGCTCGCAATGTAGTCTCCGCTACGGCGGCGAGACCCGACGTAAGATCAGGGGCTGTTTTGTTGAGCGCCTCTGCCCCATCCACCAAAAGCAGTACTTCCCAGTCACCAATCATTTTAATTCCTGTTCCAACATGACAGTCCACCTCTTTTTTGATGATGAGGCCACTCTCAGGTTGGAGGAGCAACACTTCATATTCGGTCTGGATAGTCTCCAACCTGATGGCATGAACATCAGATAACTCTTACAGTAAAATTCAGTAGCCCTTCCCTTTTTTTCCATTCCCCACCCTGAACTCTCACCTCTTCTTCTCACCTGCCTATCTGATCAACTCCCCCTGGTGCCTCTCCTGTTTCCCTTTCTCCCATGGTGCATTCTCCTCTTCTTTCAGATTCATTCCTCCCCAGCCCTCTACCTCTCCCACCCACCAGGCTTCATAGATCCCGGGGGAAATTGGTTTTCGTTACAGTTGCTCCATAAATAATAAATAGTAATAGAACCATAAATAGTTAAATAGTAATATGTAAATTATGCCAGTAAATTATGAAATAAGTCCAGGACCAGCCTATTGGCTCCGGGTGTCTGACTCTCCAAGGGAGGAGTTGTAAAGTTTGATGGCCACAGGCAGGAATGACTTCCTATGACGCTCTGTGTTGCATCTTGGTGGAATGAGTCTCTGGCTGAATGTACTCCTGTGCCCAACCAGTACATTATGTAGTGGATGGGAGATATTGACCAGGATGGCATGCAACTTAGACAGCATCCTCTTTTCAGACACCACCGTCAGAGAGTCCAGTTCCATCCCCACAACATCACTGGCCTTATGGATGAGTTTGTTGATTCTGTTGGTGTCTGCTACCCAACAGACTTCACCTATCTGCTATCAACTGCTTCACCTATCACCTATCACTGTCCAGCTAGCCTCCTTCTCCTCCCCCAATCTTCTTATTCTGACATCTTCCTAGTACTGATGAAGTGTCTCGGCCTGAAACATTGACTGTTTATTCCCCCTTCATGGATGCTGCCTGACCTGCTGAGTTCCTCCAGTAGTTTGTGCGTGTTGTTCCTCTGTCATTATTTTGCTCATCATGTTACCAGGGCCCGTACCACTGTAAATTGGTTTACTATTGGTGCAGTGAAAATCTTGACTTGTCTGAAAAACTTGGGACTACAACAACACACACACACACACACACACAGTTGATGAATTGGTGGGGACGATTGATGAAAGTGTGGGGAGAACTGATGAAATGGTGGGGAGAATTAATGAGAGCCTAAGGAATATTGATAAAATGGCGGGGAGCGTTGATGAAATGATGGAGAGACTGACAAAATGGTAGGGAAATTTAATGAGATGGGGAAAGTTGTTGAAATGGTGTGGGAAATTAATGCAGTGCTGAGGAGAATTGATGAAAATGTGTGGAGAATTTTGTGGTGTGCAGAGTTGATGAATTGGTTGGGGAGAATTGATGAGATGGCAAAGAAAGTTGATAAGATGGAGGGGAGAATTGATGCGATGGTGAGAAAAGTTGATGAAAAGGTGGGGGAAATTGATGCAATGCTGTGGAGAATTGTGTGGTGTGGAGTGTTGATGAAATGGTGGGGAGAACTGAGATGGTGCAGAGTTGATGGGAGGTTGGGGAGAATTGATGAGTTGGTGGGCAGGATTGATGAGATTGTGGGGAGTGTTGATGATATGGTGGGGAGAAACGGAGAGGTGGTAGGGAGCGAATTGATGAGAGTTTGGGGAGAGTAAGTTGGGATTGGATACTGATGGCTGGCATAATATTTTGGGCAGAAGGGCCTGTTTCCCTGCTGTTATAATTCTACACAATGAAATGAATTATAGTGTGGATTAATGTGAGGTCTTCTGACCAGTAATTTTTAATTGGTGAGAGAATGTGGACTGTTCATATTTATGAGGATCCAGTGAACAGGTTATTGAATGTAATGTGTAGGTACAGCAGATATTTTGGAGAAAAGATTACAAAGAGGAATTAAATACAAAACACATCTCATTACAATATCATAAGACTTTGGTGAGGATGTTTCCTATAGTTTGGGGGGGGGGTGCCTAGGACCAGAGGACACAGACTCAGAAAGTAAGAATATTCCTTTTATACAGAGATGAGGAGGAATTTCTTTAACTAGAAGGAGGTGAATCTGTGGAATTCATTTCCACAGACAGCTGTGGAGGCCAAGTCATTGGGTGTATTCAAAGTGGCGGTTGATAGATTTTTGAGTCTTTTATGTATGAAAGGTTACGGGGAGAAGGCAGGAGAATGGGGTTGAGAGGGATAATAAATCAGCCATGATGGAAATTAATTAAAGAAACCAAAAAGATCAGAACCACTGGACTATCAACAACTACAAAACAACTTTCATCTGAAAACAGAATACACAGTCAAGGTGAAAAACCGTTTTCAATTGCTGCAGGATGAAGGAGGCAAATCTTCCTGGGACATACTGAAGGAATCCATGGTTGTAGCTGCAAAAGAAATTATTCCAAGAAAAGAACGGAAAAGTAAAAAGAAATGGATAACTGAAGATATAACACAATTGATGCAACAAAAACAGACCATCAAACTAAGAGACAGTGAAGAATACAAACAACTTGATAGACAATAAAAAGAAAATGCAGAGAAGCTAAAGACAGTTGGCTAAATGAGAAATGCTCAGAGATGGAAATGCTACAAACCCATAACCCTGGAACAAAGTTGATGCACAATAAGATTAAAGAACTAACGGGGAAATTACCTTGCTCAGCAAGTGGATGCATCAAGGCAAAAGATGGCAGCTTAATTATGAACAAAGAGGAAATCCTAGACAGATGGACATAGAAAACATATAAAAGAACTTTTTGAAGACCAAGGAGGAGAAAAACTGAACATAAAGAAGAATCTTGAAGGACCTAGCATTTAAAATCAGAAACTTGAGCAGCCGTAAATGAAACAAAACATAACAGAGCAACTGGTCCAGACAACATCGCTGTTGAAATGATACTGGCCTTAGAAGATTTTGGAATAGAGAAAATAACAGAAATAGCAAATGAAATCTATGATCATGGGGAGATACCTGATGATTTAAGTAAATCAGTGTTCATCGCACTTCCAAAGAAAGAGGGAGCAACAGAATGTGAGTTACATCGTACATTAAGCCTGATGAGCCACGTGGCAGAAATTATTCCCAGAGTAATCATGATGAGAGCAAGATGCTGCATAAAACCAGAAATCAGTAAAGAACAATGTGGCTTTGTGGAAAACACTGGAACCAGAAATGCAATTTTCATGCTACGGATGATCTGCGATCGAGCCATCCAGGTACAAAAAGACTGTTTCATCGACTATACAAAAGCTTTTGACACTGTCAGGCAGCAAGATCTTCTGGAAATGCTTCAAGATCTTCACATAGATGGGAAAGATATACGTTTCTTAAGAAACTTTTACTGGGACCAGACAGCATCCATCAGAATAGAAGGAGAAGTGAGTGAGTATGTGAATATCATGAGAGGAGTCAGGCAAGGCTGTGTCTTTTCACCAGACTTATTCAACCTGTATAGTGAAAATATCTTGAGAAGTATCAAAGACATCAAAGGATTCATAATTGGAGGCCATAATATAAATAACATCAGATATGCTGATGACATCGTACTAATAGCTGACTCAGAAACAAAACTTCAAGAACTACTCACTATAGTGGCAGCAGAAAGTAATCGCAGAGGCCTCTCAATCAACACCAAGAACACAGAAAGCATGGTCACCTCCAGAAAGACAAACATCCCACAATGTGTGATCAAGATCGGAAATACAAACATCAAACAAGTCAACCAATTCAAATATCCGGGTCCGGGATATTTCTGATCGTGTCCGAGATATCCTGAAGTGGGAGGGTGGGGAGCCAGAGGTCGTGGTACAGATAGGTACCAATGACATAGGTAGGAAAAGGGATGAGGTCCTGAAAGGAGAATATAGGGAGCTAGGAACGGAGTTGAGAAAAAGGGCCGCAAAGGTAATAATCTCGGGATTACTGCCTGTGCCACGCGACAGTGAGAGTAGGAATGCGATGAGGTGGAGGATAAATGCGTGGCTGAGGGATTGGAGCAGGGGGCAGGGATTCAAGTTTTTGGATCATTGGGACCTCTTTTGGCGCAGGCGTGACCTGTACAAAAAGGACGGGTTACACTTGAATCCTAAGGGGACCAATATCCTGGCAGGGAGATTAGCGAGGGCTACTGAGGTGACTTTAAACTAGAATGGTTGGGGGGTGGGAATCAAATTAAAGAGGCTAGGCGTGAGGAGGTTAGTTCACAACAGGGGGATGGGGACGAGTGCAGAGAGACAGAGGGGTGTAAAGTGAGGGTAGAAGCAAAAAGTACTAAGGATAAGAGTAAAAGTGGCAGGCTGACAAATCCAGGGCAAGCATTAAAAAGGGCCACTTTTCAACATAATTGTATAAGGGCTAAGAGAGTTGTAAAAGAGCGCCTGATGGCTTTGTGCGTCAATGCAAGGAGCATTCGTAATAAGGTGGATGAATTGAAAGTGCAGATTGTTATTAATGATTATGATATAGTTGGGATCACAGAGACATGGCTCCAGGGTGACCAAGGATGGGAGCTCAACGTTCAGGGATATTCAATATTCAGGAGGGATAGACATGATGGGAGGGGAGGTGGGGTGGCGTTGCTGGTTAAAGAAGAGATTAACGCAATAGAAAGGAAGGACATAAGCCGGGAAGATGTGGAATCGATATGGGTAGAGCTGCGTAACACTAAGGGGCAGAAGACGCTGGTGGGAGTTGTGTACAGGCCACCTAACAGTAGTAGTGAGGTCGGAGATGGTATTAAACAGGAAATTAGAAATGTGTGCAATAAAGGAACAGCAGTTATAATGGGTGACTTCAATCTACATGTAGATTGGGTGAACCAAATTGGTAAAGGTGCTGAGGAAGAGGATTTCTTGGAATGTATGCGGGATGGTTTTTTGAACCAACATGTCGAGGAACCAACTAGAGAGCAGGCTATTCTGGACTGGGTTTTGAGCGATGAGGAAGGGTTAATTAGCAATCTTGTCGTGAGAGGCCCTTTGGGTAAGAGTGACCATAATATGGTGGAATTCTTCATTAAGATGGAGAGTGACATAGTTAATTCAGAAACAAAGTTCTGAACTTAAAGAGGGGTAAGTTTGAAGGTATGAGACGTGAATTAGCTAAGATAGATTGGCAAATGACACTTAAAGGGTTGACGGTGGATATGCAATGGCAAGCATTTAAAGGTTGCATGGATGAACTGCAACAATTGTTCATCCCAGTTTGGCAAAAGAATAAATCAAGGAAGGTAGTGCACCCGTGGCTGACAAGAGAAATTAGGGATAGTATCAATTCCAAAGAAGAAGCATACAAATTAGCCAGAGAAAGTGGCTCACCTGAGGACTGGGAGAAATTCAGATTTCAGCAGAGGAGGACAAAGGGCTTAATTAGGAAGAGGAAAAAAGATTATGAGAGAAAACTGGCAGGGAACATAAAAACTGACTGTAAAAGCTTTTATAGGTATGTAAAAAGGAAAAGACTGGTAAAGACAAATGTATGTCCCCTACAGACAGAAACAGGTGAATTGATTATGGGAGCAAGGACATGGCAGACCAATTGAATAATTACTTTGGTTCTGTTTTCACTAAGGAGGACATAAATAATCTTCCAGAAATAGTAGGGGACAGAGGGTCCAGTGAGATGGAGGAACTGAGCGAAATACTTGTTAGTAGGGAAGTGGTGTTAGGTAAATTGAAGGGATTGAAGGCAGATAAATCCCCAGGGCCAGATGGTCTGCATCCTAGAGTGCTTAAGGAAGTAGCCCAAGAAATAGTGGATGCATTAGTGATAATTTTTCAAAACTCGTTAGATTCTGGACTAGTTCCTGAGGATTGGAGGGTGGCTAATGTAACCCCACTTTTTAAAAAAGGAGGGAGAGAGAAACCGGGGAATTATAGACCAGTTAGCCTAACGTCGGTGGTGGGGAAACTGCTGGAGTCAGTTATCAAAGATGTGATAACAGCACATTTGGAAAGCGGTGAAATCATCGGACAAAGTCAGCATGGATTTGTGAAGGGAAAATCATGTCTGACGAATCTCATTGAATTTTTTGAGGATGTAACTAGTAGAGTGGATAGGGGAGAGCCAGTGGATGTGGTATACTTGGATTTTCAAAAGGCTTTTGACAAGGTCCCACACAGGAGATTAGTGTGCAAACTTAAAGCACACGGTATTGGGGGTAAGGTATTGATGTGGATGGAGAATTGGTTAACAGACAGGAAGCAAGGAGTGGGAATAAACGGGACCTTTTCAGAATGGCAGGCGGTGACTAGTGGGGTACCGCAAGGCTCAGTACTGGGACCCCAGTTGTTTACAATATATATTAATGACTTGGACGAGGGAATTAAATGCAGCATCTCCAAGTTTGCGGATGACACGAAGCTGGGTGGCAGTGTTAGCTGTGAGGAGGATGCTAAGAGGATGCAGAGTGACTTGGATAGGTTGGGTGAGTGGGAAAATTCATGGCAGATGCAATTTAATGTGGATAAATGTGAAGTTATCCACTTTGGTGGCAAAAATAGGAAAACAGATTATTATCTGAATGGTGGCCGATTAGGAAAAGGGGAGGTGCAACGAGACCTGGGTGTCATTATACACCAGTCATTGAAAGTGGGCGTGCAGGTACAGCAGGCGGTGAAAAAGGCGAATGGTATGCTGGCATTTATAGCGAGAGGATTCGAGTACAGGAGCAGGGAGGTACTACTGCAGTTGTACAAGGCCTTGGTGAGACCACACCTGGAGTATTGTGTGCAGTTTTGGTCCCCTAATCTGAGGAAAGACATCCTTGCCATAGAGGGAGTACAAAGAAGGTTCACCAGATTGATTCCTGGGATGGCAGGATTTTCATATGAAGAAAGACTGGATGAACTGGGCTTGTACTCGTTGGAATTTAGAAGATTGAGGGGGGATCTGATTGAAAGGTATAAAATCCTAAAGGGATTGGACAGGCTAGATGCAGGAAGATTGTTCTCGATGTTGGGGAAGTCCAGAACGAGGGGTCACATTTTGAGGATAAAGGGGAAGCCTTTTAGGACTGAGATTAGGAAAAACTTCTTCACTCAGAGAGTGGTGAATCTGTGGAATTCTCTGCCACAGGAAACAGTTGAGGCCAGTACATTGGCTATATTTAAGAGGGAGTTAGATATGGCCCTTGTGGCTACGGGGATCAGGGGGTATGGAGGGAAGGCTGGTGCAGGGTTCTGAGTTGGATGATCAGCCATGATCATAATAAATGGTGGTGCAGGCTCGAAGGGCCGAATGGCCTACCCTGCACCTATTTTCTATGTTTCTATGTTTCTTGGCAGCCTAATAACAAGTGATGGCAGGTGCGACACAGATATCAAACACAGAATAGCAATGGCAAAAGAAGCTTTCCAAAAAATGAAGACCATATTAACAGACGGAAAGATGAGCACGTACACTAAAAACAGAATACTGCAGTGCTACATTTATTCTATCCTGACTTATGGAAGTGAATGCTGGACCATTTCCCCAGCAATGGAAAAGAGACTAGAAGCAGCTGAATTATGGTTCTACAGGAGAATGTTAAAAATATCATGGACCACACACACATCAAATGAAGAAGTTCTCAGAACAGCCCAAGCAGTTCGATCACTCATACCAACAATAAGAGAAAGACAACTCAGATTCCTAGGACACATCATGCGGAAAGATGAACTAGAAAAACTCATACTCTCTGGAAAGATCGAGGGGAGCAAACCTAGAGGAAGGCCTCGGCTTATGTACATCAAAAGTATAGGCAGGTGGCTACACATCGAGGAAATGGAAGTCATCCAAAGAACGAAGGATAGATCTATATGGAAAACCATGGTCACCAAAGTCCGCATCGGATACGGTACCTAGACAGACAGACATGATGGAATGGCGGAGCAGACTCAATGAGCCCAAATGGCTTGATTCTGCTCCTATGTCTTATTACACTTGAAACACCGGATCAAAAATATTCCCCATAGAAGGAAGGTTAATCAGACTAACACACACAAACTGCTGGAGGAACTCAGCAGGTCAGGCAGCATCAATGGAGAGGAATAAACAGTCGATGTTTTGGGCTGAAACCCTTCATCAGGACCTGTCGACTGCTTATTCATTTTCATTTATGCCTTCTGACCTGCTGAGTTACTGCAGAATTTTGTGTGTGCTGTTCTGGATTTCAAGCATCTGCAGAATCTCTTGTGTTTAAAGTTCATCAGACGAGATGTTCAGAAGGCGGGGGATGGTTTTTCAGGAGAGGTCCGACCGTCCGGACAGAAGCGGTAGACGGAACCTTCGTGACGCTCTCTGGTGGCCCGAGGGGAGGGAGGCTCGGCGACGGACCAACTTCCGGTGCGGGCGGGCGGCGTGAGGGTCGGTGTCTGGTGTGGGGCGGCGGTTACCGGGAGGTCATGACCTTTAACCCTCCCCTCCCTCACCCCGAATGACCCTCCGTGTGTTTCCAGCTCGACTCTGGTTCATCCCCTCTCCCGCTTTCCCCACCCTCCCTCCCTCCCCCTTTCCCCTCCCCCCTTTCCTCACCATCTTCCCCCTCCCTCCCCACTGCCTCACCCTTTTCCCCTGCCCCTCCCCACTTCTGCCCTTCTTCACCCCTTCCACCTCTACCATTGCCCTCCCTCCCCTCTCCTCCATCTCCCACCTACTCTGCCACTTCACCCTCCACTACCCCTCCCCTCCCTCTCTGCCTCACCTTCTGCCACACTTCAGGGAGGATGTGCTGACGTTGGAGAGGGTCCAGACGAGGTTCATGAGAGAGATCCCAGGGTTGACATTTGAGGAGTGTTTGATGGCTCTGGACCTGTACTCGCTGCAGTTTAGAAGAATGGGGTTGGGGGGAAATCTCACTGAAACCTATTTAATATCGAAAGGCCTAGATAGAGTCAATGTGGACAGGATGTTTCAGAACAGCCTCAGAATAGAGGGGTGTCCAGTTAGAACAGAGATGAGGAGGAATTTCTTTGGCCAGATGGCGGTGAATCTGTGGAACTCATTGCCACAGATGGCTGTGGAGGCGAAGTCATTGGGTATATTTGAATGGGAGGTTGACAGGTTCTTGATTAGTTGGGTGTCAAAGGTTACAGGGAGAAGGCAGGAGGTTGGGGTTGAGGGGGATAATAATTCTGCATGATGAAATGGTGGAGCAGACTCGACGGGGAGAAGGCAGGGGAGTGGGGATGACTGGAAGAATTGGATTAGCCCATGATTGAATGGCGGAACAGACTGGATGGGCTGAATGACCTACTTCTGCTCCTATATCTGATGGTCTTATCTCCAATGTCTTATGGTCCTCCCTCTCTCTTCTTTCCCCTTGCCCTTCCCTCCCCTCCTCCACTGTCCTTCCACTCCCACTTTCTCCTCTACTCCCCAGCTGCCCCACCTCCCCTCTTTCTCCCCATCCTCTTCCCCTACCACAACCCTTCCTTGGCTGAGAACCGCGGCCTTTTTGTTCTTCCCCACTGGGTTACGTTTCTGTTCGCTGCTTCCTTCTCAGAGGAGAATCCCACAGAGCATCCCCCCCACACCTTTTCTACCTGATTTCCATGTGAGGGGGGGTGTCAGGCGCGGGACTGGGCCAGAGCTGTGACTTCAAATCCACACCTGTTTGATGGCCCAAACGGCCTCGCTGTGCCATGTTCCCATGGCCGGGGGGATGGCACTGGTGATTCTGAGCAATGCAGAGTGTCTCAGTCAGTGGCTGTGTGTGTGTTCCGACTGGATGAGACTGAGGGCTGACTGATTAGAGTACATAGTGAGAGAGCTTGCCTCAGAGAAGATGCATCTGCATCGTGCATGCCCTACAACCGAGGAGCATAGAGCTATACGGAAAGGCTGAGTAGGTTCAGACTTTATTCCCTGGACTGTAGGAGAACAAGGGGAGATTTGATAGAGGTTTACAAAATTATTAGGGGTGTAGATAGGGTAAATATAAGGCTTTTTCCAGTGAGGTTGGGTGAGACTAGAACTTGAGGTGATGGTTTAAGGGTGAAAGGTGAAATGTTTGAGGGGCATCTGGAGGGTGTTGAGAGTGTACTGTTTATGTTGTGAAATTTGTTTTCAAATGTTCATGGCTTCATGGACAGTTTAGAAACCTGATGGCAGAGGGGAAGAGGCTGTTCCTTAAACTTTGAGTGTGTGTCTTCAGGCTTGTCCCGGATGGTAGGAATGAGAAGAGGAGGGAGTGCAGAACATTTACCAGGATACTACCTGCATTAGAGGGTATGGAAGGAGAGGTTGGACAAAATTGGAATATTTGGAGTGTTGGCAGCTGATAGAAGTTTGTAAAATTCTGAGGGGCAGAGACAGCATAGACAATTAAGAGTCTCTTTCCCGGGGTTGTCGTCATCATTACGTGCGGTGTCGTATGACGTGGGTGATCATGGTCTTTCCATGACCGTCATTGTTTTTGGCAAATTTTTCTACAGAAGTGGTTTGCTGTTGCCTTCTGAGCAGTGTCTTTACAAGATGGGTGACCCCAGCCATTATCAGTACTCTTTGGAGATTGCCTGCAGGACTCGTGATATGCAGCAGCTGCTCCTGACCCTGATCGAGGGGCTAAGCAGGTGCTACACTTTGACCAAGGTGACCTGCAGGCTAGCAGAGGGAAGGAGTGCCTCACACCTTCTTTGGTAGAGACGTATCTCCACCCCGCCACCCAAGCACAAGTACTAAAGGGCATAACTTTAAGGTGGGGGGAGTGCAGGATGTTTTTCACACAGGATGGTAGGGGCCAGGGATATTGGCAGGAGCATTCGAGAGGCTTTCAGACAGACACCTGAGGGACGTAGGTCAGGTGCTGGAAGGAAGGTTCAGTTTAATTCAGCATTGCGATCAGCACTGACCTTGGACTGAAGGACCTGTTCAAGCAGAGAATGCTTGCTGGTAACTGGCCAAATAGATGAAAGGTAAAACTACATTCTTGGCAGATGTCTAAATTCACTTTAATTTTCTGTCTGTCTCAAGGATGTCGATTCTGTTTCCCTCCCTCTTCCCTCGAGTGACGGAGTCACTGTGGTTTAACTTGGATCGACCATGTGTGGACGAAAACGAGCTCCAACAGCAAGAGAACCAGCACCAGGCATGGGTCAGTGACTCTGAATGCTTCAAAGCCGGATTACTGACGGCAGAAATTGTCGGGGGGGGGGGGAACAAACACTGATGCTGGAAGCTGATCAGAAAAGAAACGCTGGAAAAGTAACACCACAAAATGCTGGAGGAACTCCGCAGGCTAGGCGGTATCTCTGGAGAGGATAAACAGTCAACGTTGTGGTGGGAGACCCTTCATGTTGGAGTGATGTAGATCGGGGGGAGGGGGGGAGGATCTGATAGAACATTAGAACACAATACTGTACAGATTCTCTTACATTTTGTGTGTGTTTAGAAGGTATATAGAATATCGATCATAAAACATAGATTGTGGGACACTACAGAACGGTATGAACAAAAATACAAAAGCACTACTTAGAACCCATTTAGCCCACAACCTGCTCCAAGATCAATCTAATCTTTCCTTCCTACATGGCCCTTCAGTTTTCTATCATCCATCTGCCCATCTAAGAGCTTCTTAAATGTCTGTGCGGTATCTGCCCCTCCCACCAGCACGTTCCACGTGTTCAGCACTGTCTGTGTGAGAAAGCTACCTCTGACTTCCCCACCCCCCCAGACTTTATCCCAGTCACCTTAAAATTATGCACCTTTCATATCAGCTGCTTCCGCCCTGGGTTTCTGTCTCTGGCTTTCCACTCGATCTATGCATCTTACAATCTCGCACACCTCTTTCATGTCACCTCTCATCCTCCTTCTCTCCAGCCTAGCATGTTCTCTAATCCAGGCAGCATGTTGGTAAATCTCCCCTGCGCCCTCTTTTAAAAAGAAAGAGAGAAAATAAATTGAGCACAGATAGGGTAGATAGTTAAGAGCGTAGAGATGTCAAGTGTTAGGGATATCCTGATGAAGGTTCTCTGCCTGAATTCCCCTCCATAGATGCTGCCTGGCCTGCTGAGTTCCTCCGGCATCCTGTGGCAGTCATATCAAACTGGGCACCACCGTAGTGTAGCTGTTAGCATGACACAGTGACACCTTGGAGCCCGGCATCCTCTGTGAGGAGTTTGTGTGTCCTCCCCTCAGAATGCGTGCTGTTCCTCTGGGTACCCAGGGTTCCTCCCCAGTACAAAGGCACACAGGGTAATCGGTTAATTGGTCATTGTAAATTGTCCTATGATTAGGCTGGTGTTAGGTTGATGGTTACTAGGTGGCACTGCTCGTTGGGCTGTGTCTCTAAATAAATGAAATCATTCTGAGTCTGGAGTCTGGAACAACAAACAATCTTCTGGAGGAGCTCAGTAGGTCAAGCTGCGTCCGTGGGGAAAGGGTGTGGGGGGGTGGTGGTGAGGGAATTGTCCATTCCAGGTTGAGACACATGAAGGATTTTGACCCAAAACGTCAACCATTTCTTCCCGAACACAACAGTTTGCAATCACAATCATGTTTATTAGCACTGAGATATGTCATGAAGGATCTCGGCCACGAAAGTCAACTGTCCATAGATGCTGCCAGACCTGCTGAGTTCCTCCAGCATTTTGTGTGTGTTACTGTGGATTTCCAGCATCTGCGGGGTCTCTTGTGTGGTGAGATTTGTTATTTTGCGGCAGTGGTGCAGTGCAATACATAATAATTACTGCAATAAGAAATATAGCAATAATAAATTGTGTAAAATGAGAGCGAATCTCAACATTCTAATGAAATATCGCTGTCGAGCCTGCTTGGTAATTACGTCAATATGTTGGGCCCAGGATAGAACATCAGAGATGTTGACACTCAGAAACTTGAAACTGCATGACGTTGTGTAGCCTGGGCGACTGAAATACTCTGAGCAGCCCAGAATATACAAAGTGATTAGATTACAAGTGTTGCTCAGGATTTCCAGCATCCGCAGAATCTCTTGTGTGAGTGATTAGATTAGCTTGTTATATCACAAACACCAGGGTGAATATGACAGTATGAAGATCATGGGGTAAACACTGTACGTGATGTTGTTTATTTCTCTATTGAGAGATACAGGTCCTTCTGGCCCAGTGAGACCGATTAACCGGGCCTGTGGGAGGGAATCGGAGCACCCAGAGGAAACCCACACAATCACGGGGAGAATGTACAAACTCCTTATAGACTGCACTATAATTGCACCCGGCTGCCGACACTATAAAGCAATGTACTAACCGCGCCGCATGGACCCGCCACGCTCATCTGGGATTCGAACCCGGGACCTTCACCCCCTCAGCGAGAATCATACCCCTAGACCAACGAGCCAATGTATTGTAATCAAACAATGAGTGCAAAACAACAGAATGCTGCAGACTGAGGGAACGCAAAAAGAAATGCTTGAGATAGAGTTAATGGCTCGAAAAGCCGGCAGTCCAAACGGGAAGCAGGTGTGAGAAGTGGGTGCCAGAGGTCGGTTTTTTATACGGAGTGGTGGGTGCATGGAACACGCTGCCTGAGGTGGTGGTCCAGGCCGGTACGTTAGGGACATTTGCCCGAAACATCGACTGTTTATTCCTCTCCATAGATGCTGCCCGACTCGCTGAGTTCCCCCATTGTTTTGTGAGTTTTAGTTGGGGCTGAAGGGCCTGTTAATGCACCCTCTGATCTGTGACTCAGGATAAGCCAAAGTTCAAAGTAAATTTATCATCTATGTACATACATGTCACCACGTACTACCCTGAGATTCGTTTCCTTACAGGAAAGTAAAGAAATAGGAGACTGATAAAACACAGAAAATGAGTTGAGGAGTCATTGAAAGTGAGTGTGTAGGTTGTGGAATCGGTTCAGATCTGTGCAGAGGGTCACCGCAGTGGCGTAGGGGTTAGCACCACACTGTTACAGCTCAGGGCATTAGAGCTCTGTGTTCTCTGTATGTTCTCCCTGTGGAATGCATGAGGTCTCTCCAGGTCCCCTGGTTTCCTCCCGCAGTCCGAAGCCGTGTGGGAGGAAAGATGTTTGTAAACTGCCCTGTGATTAGGTAACGGATAAACCTGGGTGGCCGAGTGTGCTGGACAGGCCTACTCTGCGCTGGATCGCTAAATAAACAAGCAAGTTACCCGCGGCTGTTCACGAGCCGGAGGGTTTGAGCAACGAGCTGCAGAGGACACAGTCAGAACAGGTACATTTCCACTGTTTGAAGATCGTTTGAATAGGTTCATGGATTGTAAAGGTTTGCAAGGATATGGGCCAAATAGAACTCGCTCGGGAAGGCATGGCATGGATTGGCGTGGACAAGTTAGGACAAAGAGCCTG
Source organism: Mobula birostris (assembly GCF_030028105.1). NCBI lineage: Eukaryota > Metazoa > Chordata > Chondrichthyes > Myliobatiformes > Myliobatidae > Mobula > Mobula birostris. The sequence goes on from NC_092376.1 coordinate 4,502,567, forward strand.
TTCTTCTGGAGTATAACTCTATAAACGGGTAAAGTGGTTCATTAGTGTCATGTGTACAGAGGCACAGTAAGCAACTTTGTTTTGCATGCCATTCATACAGACCATCTCAAAGTTCATAGAACATAAAATAGTACAGCCCAGTACAGGCCTTTCGGCCCACAATGTTGTGCTAACCCTTAAACCCTGCCTCCCATATAAGCCCCCACCTTAAATTCCTCCATATACCTGTCTAGTAGTCTCTTAAATTTCACTAGTGTATCTGCCTCCACCACTGACTCAGGCAGTGCATTCCACGCACCAACCACTCTCTGAGTAAAAAACCTTCCTCTAATATTCCCCTTGAACTTCCCACCCTTTACCTTAAAGCCATGTCCTCTTGTATTGAGCAGTGGTGCCCTGGGGAAGAGGCGCTGGCTGTCCACTTTATCTGTTCCTCTTAATATCTTGTATACCTCTATCATGTCTCCTCTCATCCTCCTCCTCTCCAAAGAGTAAAGCCCTAGCTCCCTTAATCTCTGATCATAATGCATACTCTCTAAACCAGGCAGCATCCTGGTAAATCTCCTCTGTACCCTTTCCAATGCTTCCACATCCTTCCTATAGTGAGGCGACCAGAACTGGACACAGTACTCCAAGTGTGGCCTAACCAGAGTTTTATAGAGCTGCATCATTACATCGTGACTCTTAAACTCTATCCCTTGACTTATGAAAGCTAACACCCCATAAACTTTCTTAACTACCATATCTACCTGTGAGGCAACTTTCAGGGATCTGTGGTAAGTTCAAGATAAATTCAAAAGTAAATTTATTATCAAAGTTCATGTATGTCACCATATACAACCCTGAGTTTCATTTTCTGGCGGGCATACTCAATACATCAAATCACCATAATACAATTAATGGAAGACCACACCAACCAAGCATTCAACTAGTGTGCAAAAGACAACAAGCTCTGCGAATACAAAAAGAAATAATAATCGTAAATAAATAAGCAATAAATATCAAGAACATGAGATGAATGTCCTTGAAAATGAGTCCATAGGTTCTGGGAACAGTTCAGTGTTGGGGTGAGTGAAGTTATCCCATTTGGTTCAAGAACTTGGTGATTGACGGGTTCCTGAACCTGGTCACATTAGTAATTGTAACATTCAAGAGAAGTTTGGATAGGGTATGGAGGGCTATGTTGTGGTACAAGTAGATGGGACTAGACAGAAGATCAGGCAGCATGGACTAGATGGACCAAAGGGCCTATTTCTGTGCGGACTCTGACATCAATGCATTGAGGTAGAACAAGGTAAAGCAGTAACAGAATGCAGAATAAAGTGTGACATTTACAGAGGAAGTACAATACAGGCAGACCATTGTTATCAACTCTTAGAGTTACAGTATTTATGTTTAAAGAGTGGAATTGTTATCAAGATTGAATTAAATTAAGATGGTGCCAGCAATCGAAGGCGATGTCCTGCAGACAGTCCACAAAACTACTGTTACTACTTTCAAATTTGCGGTTTCTATTGAACTGTGTGCGATTGGAGCCTGTAGTTTATGTTTGGTTTGTATTTTTGGGCTGTCTGATGCTTGTGCTGTCCCGGGGAAGGTTCGGCGAGTTTGAGAGGGGAGTGCGTGGCCTAGCTGCAGAGCAGAAACTCAGAATCCGCTCCATTACTCATCACTGACTAAAGTGTCGAGCAAGATTGAAATCGACAGGGACGAGAGTGAATGTTTGCCATGTCTGCCTCTGTTTGACGCGAATTCCTCTCCTTGCTCACTGTTGTTAAGAAGAAAGTACAGGAGTCTAGGGTCCACACTGCAAGAATTGATTGCTGTGGCACACAGAAACATAGAAAACCTACAGCATAATACAGACCCTTCGGCCCACAATGCTGCGCCGAACATGTACTTAGTTTAGAAATTACCTAGGGTTACCCATAGCTCTCTATTTTACTAAGCTCCAGTACCTATCCAGGAGTCTCTTAAAAGACCCTATCGTATCCACCTCCACCACTGTCACCGGCAGCCCATTCCACACACTCACCACCCTGCGTAAAAAACTTACCCCTGACATCTCCTCTGTACCTACTTCCAAGCACCTTAAAACTGGGCCCTCTTGTACTAGCCATTTCAACCCTGGGAAAAAGCCTCTGACTATCCACACGATCCACACGTTCATGCCTGTGGGACTGTTGTTTTGGAAACCCCTTCAGTTTGATGTTCAGTGTCTATGGGAGGACTGAGGTTTGCATTGCTTGTGTTTCTCGTTGCTCTGCACAATTTGATCGGTGTGCCTTGGCAAAGACTGACTCTGCTGCCGAGAGTCAATCAACAACATAATACTACTGAACTAAACACTCCTAGACCGTTTTGATATTCTATGTGTTATTCATTCCTTTTTTTACCATTTGCACAATTTGTTCTTTTTTTGCACACTTGGTGTTTGATGTTTTCTTTGAACGGTTTCCATGGTGTTTCTTTGTTTCGTGGCTGCCTGCAATAAGCTAAATCTCGGTTGTGTACTGTATACATACTTCGATAGTAAATGTACCTTAAATTTTTGAATAGAAATAACGAGTAGATCTGCAGATAGCAGTTTGCATTTATCTTCTGCAACCCATGCAAAGTGCTGGAGGTGTTCAGCAGGCCATGCAGCACCTATGGAGAGGAATAACAGTCGACATTTCAGTCCGAACCCCTTCATCGGGACTGGAAAAAGCGTCCACCGTTAATTCCTCTCCATAGATGCAGCCTGACCTGCTGAGTTCCTCCAGTATTTTGTTTGTGTTGCTGTAGATTTCCAGCATCTGCGGAATGTCTTGTGTTTAAAACTATTTTTTGATTTCTCTCTTTGCTGTTTCCGGCCAGTTACAGAGTATAGCCGAGAAGAACAACACCCTGGTCCCCATCGGAAAGCCAGCCTCTGAGGTGAGTGTCTGACTGCAACCCTTCCCCCTCACCCCTGGTGCTGCACCGTGAATTGTGGAACCTGAGTAAGTAAGAATTCGAGATTCACTATTATTTAATGCCATTGCTGTGCTCGAGTGCAAAAGAGAATGAAATAATTGTTACTCCGGTTCTGATGTAGTGCAAACAAACTCAATAAGATGAAGAAGACTATAATATAAAAACATAAGAGAGCTTATATACACAGATTGATTGTATGTCCATAAATTGACTCTAGACACAGGAGTATCTGTACATGAGGTGATTCTGACAGGAAATGATAAGATAGGTGTGGTTGAGGGGTGTGGAGGAAATGGAATTTGCTGGAAATTTGAGCAATTTTTTTCAGGATCTGAAATTCACTGTTTCAGAAACAACTTTCGTAGAATCATGCAGTAGAGGATAGGCTCTATGTGCACACCTTGTCAGTGCTGACCTTGGTGCCTGTGTGCACTAATCCCTTTCCCTCTGTTAGCCCTGTATTCCTTTACACCAGTCTTCTTTTTAAGCCCGTCTTCTCTTCTGGGGCATAGACCACTGACAGCAGCTCAACAGAGTCCTCTGTCCTGGGCCAGTCTTTCAAGTTGTCCCAGATGTAGCCCATCTTCTTGGTGTATCCTTCTCAGGAATGAGATCTTTGAGAGCTTCAGTAAGTGTTTCTGTAGCTCTGGGTTCTTATGGGATGGAGTTGCTCGCCCCATGCCAAACACTCCTCCTTTCACAACTGGGCTTGGGACCATCTACGGTGGAGTTTTTACACCTGTAGTGATTGATTTATTATTGTCACATCCTATAGAAGCATAAAATTACAAAAGGGATAGATAAGGTAGAGGCAGGAAAGACTAGAACTAGGAGACATTCAAGATTCGGGGGAGTAGATTTAGGATGGAGATGAAGAGGAACTGCTTTTCCCAGAGAGTGGTGAATCTGTGGAATTCTCTGCCCGATGAAGCAGTGGAGACTACCTCAGTAAATATATTTAAGACAAGGTTGGATAGATTTTTGGGGAAAAGGCAGGTAGGTGGAGATGAGTCCATGGCCAGATCAGCCATGATCTTATTGAATGGTGGAGCAGGCTCGACGGGCCAGATGGCCACTCCTGGACGGGCCAGGTGGCCGACTCCTGCTCCTATTTCTTACGTTCACATGTACCAAGATCCATGTTCACTGGACAGAGTGGACGTGGAGAGGATGTTGGAGAGTCCAGCACCGGGGTTCCTGACCTTTTTTATGCCATTAACTGAGGGGTCTGTGGACCCCAGGGTGAGATTCCATAGTCCAGCCTCAGAATAAAAGATGACCCTTTAAGACTGAGATGTAGAATGTCTAGTCGTTTTGTGAGGCGCCAGCACAACCTATGAACTAATTTTCAAGGACCTTACGACTCGTTCTCAGTATTATTTATTTAGTATTATTATTATATTTTTAATATTAGCACAGTTTGTCCTCTTTTGCACATTGGTTGGTTGTCAGTCTTTATGTGTAGTTTTTAATTGATTTTATTGTATTTCTTTGTTCCACTGTGAATGCCTGCAAGAAAACGAATCTCAAGGTAGTGTATGTGACATGTTATGTACTTTGATAGTAAACTTACTTTGAACTTTGAGATGAGAAGGAATTTATTCAGCTGGATGGTGGTGAATCTTAAGAAGGCCCACCCGTGGAATATTGTGCTCAGTTCTGGTCACCTCAGTATAGGAAGGATGTGGAAGCTTTAGAGAGGGGGCAACGAAGATTTGCCAGGATGCTGCCTGGATTAGAGAGCATGACTTATGAGCATAGGTTGCGTGAGGGCTATTTTTTTTGGAGCGAAGGAAGATGAGAGGTGACTTGATAGAGGTGTACCAGATGATAAGAACTTAGATCAAGAGGACAGCCAGAGACTTTTTCCAGGGTGGAAATAGCCAATACAAGGGGGCATAATTTCAAGGTGATTGGAAGAAAGTATCGGGAGGATGTCAGAGGTAGTTTTTTATTTGCACAGAAAGTGGTGGGTGCATAGAATAGACTGTCAGGGCTGGTGGTCGAGGGAGATACATAAGGAACACTTAAGAGACTTAGATAGGCTTGTGGATGAAAGAAGAACAGAGGGCTATGTGGGAGCAACACACATCAAAGTTGCTGGTGAACGCAGCAGGTTATGTGGGAGGGAAGGGTTAGATTGATCTTAGAGTAGGCTAACGATCAGCACAACATTGTGGCTGAAGGAGCTGTACTGTACTGTGCTGCTCTATGAAAGCAGGAAAATAAGGTTGAAAAAAAACTGCCATGATTTAATGGTGGAGCAGACTTGAAGGGCTGAATGGCCTAATTCTGCTCCTATTGGTCTTATGGTATCGAGACAGAATAGAAAGCTTTTGTTGGTCTTATGGTATCGAGACAGAATAGAAAGCTTTTGTTTGTGTGCCTTCTGACAGATCATTCCAACATCAGTGCATTGGGGTAATAAACAGAAAAATCCACTCAGAAAACAGTCAGACACCGAGGACCAACTTTATTTGCCATATACATTTACGTATTAGGAAGTTTCTGTGGTGTGTTGGTCAGGGGTTGAATGAATTTTCTGGTGCAGGGGTGGAAATGGCTATAACACATAGGGATTTACCCTCACGTTGTGTCTCTATGTTCAATGGTGTGTTGGGTTTGCATACAGCAGAATTATGATGATGAGGAGGAGGAGGATGATGAAGATGATGAGGACAGCGAAGAAGATTCAGAGGAGGACGAAGACATGCAGGACATGGACGAGATGAACGATTACAATGAGTCACCTGATGATGGAGAAATAAACGAGGTGGGTGGTTTAACAGCCTGTCACTGCACAGATAAGACTTCAAATTATATAAAAATTTAACATCTTCCTCCATACAGTACTGTGCCTGGCAGGGGTGTAGGACAGGTGGCAGGGAAGGAGTGCCAGGGGTCGGGGTGGTGTGCCTGTAGACACACCCAGCCCTGAGACACCAGGCAAGGTCATTTGATTCCAAACAATTGGTTTATTGATCATTACAAAACATCTCTCTGGTGCTTCCCACTCCCTCCCCTCTCCCTTCCCCTTTTCCCAACCATGATTCTCCCCTCTCCCTGCCCCCTTCCCACTCTCAGCCCACAATAGAGACCTGCTGACTTTCTCCAATGTGTTGCTCTGGATTTCCAGCATCTGTAGAATCCCTTGTGTTTATAATGAGGTAGTGTTCATGGGTTCATGGACTATTCAGAGATCTGATGGCAAAGCTGTTCCTGAAATATTGAGTGTGTCTTCAGGCTCCTGTATCTCCTCCCAATGGCAGTAATGAATTGAGGGCTGTCCTGGTGTTAAGGTTCCTTACGGGTGGATGACGCCTTCTTGAGGCTTCTCCTTTTGACGATATCCTCACCGGTGGGGAGGGTTGTGGAAGGGCGATGAAAAAAAATCACTGGAAGGCAAAATCAATCTTCCTGCCATCAGGTTGGACATTTTCCGTCTAGGTAGCCTCCAGCCTGATGGCATGAACTTTGATTTCTCCTTCTGGTAATTCTTCTCCCTCCCACTTTCTCCTCCTATTTCCCACTCTGGCCTCTCACCTCTTCTCCTCACTTGCCTATCAGCTCCCCCTGGGTCCCCCCCCCTTCCCTTTCTCCCGTGGTCCTGTTTTCTCTCCTATCAGATTCCTTCTTCTCCAGCTCTTTACCTTTCCCACCCACCTGGCTTCACCTATCACCTTCTAGCTCGTCGTCCTTCCACTCCTCTCACCTTTTCATTCTGGCATCTTCCCCACTTTCCAGTCCTGAAGAAAAGTCTCAGCCCAAAATGTCGACTGTTAACTTACTTCCATTGGAGCCTTTGCTTCGAGGTGCCTCTTTGCGCAGAGTGATTTTAACTTAGGATTTTTCTTCGACGTGTCGACTAGAAGACAACTGACCACCTTTTGGAGAGGGTGTAGGAGAGGTTTACAAGGATGCTGACCAGATTAGAGGACGTGAGCTACAACGAGAGGTTGAACAAACTTGGGTGGTTTTCTCTGTAGTGGTAGAGGCTGGGAGGAGATCTGCTGGAAGAATAAACTCTTCTCAGGCTTCCAGCCAGGTTCAGGTGTCGATTTTAACCGATGTTTGGATTGATAGCGGTACCTGGCTGGAAGCGCGAGAAGAGTTTATTTGTCATAAATGTCAGGAAAGCACTGGATGCTTTTTCATCTGATAGAGGTTTATAAGATCATGAGAGGCATAGACAGGCAGTATCTTTTTCTCAGGATTGAAAAGTCTAATACCAGAGGGCATGCATGGAAGGTGAGGGGAGGTAATTTCAAAGGAGAAGTGAGGGCAAGTTTTTTTTACACAGTGAGTGGTGGGTGCCTGGAATGTACTGTCTGGGGTGGTGGTAGAGACAGATACATTAGAGACTTTTAAAAGACGTTTAGATAGGCACATGAATGTGAGAAAAATGGAAGGTAGGGCCATTGTTCAGGCAGATGGGATTGGTTTAGTTGGACATTTGATTACTCATTTAATTGGTTCAACATAACTTTGTCGGCCGAAGGGCCTGTTCCTGTGTTGTACTCTTCTATGTTCTAACCTTATGGTGATTAGATTTAAAGATTAGCTTTATTTGTCACATATTCATTGAGAGCTGCAATGAAATATGTTGTTTTTGTCAAATCAAATCAGCAAGGATTATGCCGGGCCAGGCTCACTAACTCACTAACCCTTCCCGCCTGCCTGGAATGTGGGAGGATACCAGAACAGCCCGAGGAAATCCACGTGGTCATGGGGAGAACATACAAGCTTGGCACAGACAGCGGCAGGAATTGACTGGTGATCTTTGCTTCTGATACATTGACAGCTGTGCTACCGTGAATCTAACTGCTTGGTAGGATTTTGTTTCACGAACTCACTGAACCTCTGTTCCCCCCGTAGATCGACATGGAGGGTGCAGAACAGGACCAGGACCAGTGGATGATCTGACAGGCACAGGACACCCCCTGCACCTTGGAAGTGAGGGGCTGTCATCAGCTCGCTCTCTGCACAGATGGTGGTACAGCAGTGTCCGTGTCCTTCCTCTGATACCGCTGCTACACGTCAGTGATGTTGTCCACGTGATAACAAACCATCGAGCTGCAGGTGAAACTCGGTGGCTCGATGAGCGTCTGTGGGGTGGGGAGCCTGGCATAGCATCGACAATTTCTCCCCTCTCACAGACACTACTCTCTCTGCTGAGTTCGTCTAGAAGCTTGTGTGTTACTTTCTCTTGCCTCCGTGATAACAAGCCTTCCTTGGCCATTCAGGGCTTTGATAACATTCCTATTGGCTGACCTGAACTTCCATTTTCCTAACCCCTATAACGTCCTTTCCCAATAAAAAAAATTCCATTTGCAGTTTGGGCTTTGTTTACTTCACACTGTAGGAAGGTGGAAAGGTATTTTGCCTGGTGGAAAGCTGCAGATTCTGGGCCAGGTTTGCCTTGTGGCCATATTACACCACAATGAGCTGTCGTCGTTCAAGAGGCGCTGCAGTAGCATAGCAGTTCGCGTGACACGTTTATAGCTGGGGATTTCAATTCCAGCGTCCTCTGTAAGGAGATTGTACATTGTTCCCATGTACACGTGGGTTTCCTCTGGGTGCTCTGGTTTCCTCCCACATTCCAAGGATGTACGGGTTAGTCATTGTAAACTGTCCTGCGATTAGGCTAGGGTTAAATAGATGGGTTGCTGGATGTCGTAGCTCGTCGGGCCGGGAGAGCCACCTCATCCTTATCTCAAGCAACACACATCAAAGTTGCTGGTGAACGCAGCAGGCCAAGCAGCATCTGTAGGAAGAGGTGCAGTCGACGTTTCAGGCCCTCCCTGAAGTGAATTTTGACATTGTGTGTTCCCCCTGTATGCAAATTCTAGATTCTTGCTGGAGGGTTGATTCTCATCAGAACGGTTAAACCAGAATCACTCACTGTGTCAGGTGTTCAGTTTAATTTAATTATTTATTTAAAGCTACATCACGGAATAGGAACACTGAACAGTGCCACACAGCAACCCACCTATTTAACCCTGGCCTAATCACAGGACAATTAACAGACTGACAGTAGGGGGGAAACTGGAGAAAGCCCATGTGGTTATGGAGATTGTACAAACTTTGCAACAGAGGACACCCGACACTGAACTGGGAACTCCTGGCGCGCCGAGCTGCGATAGTGTTGCTCCAACCACTACACTCCCATGGCATCCTGGTGCTATCTGTTGAGTTTTGTAATAAAATGTTTTTCTTAACAGTTCTACTGGTGTTCATTTGTATTTATCTTTTAAAGTTACTATTTGGAATTATGTAGAACATGAAGCGGTACAACACGGACAGACCCTTCGGCCCATGATGCTGTGCCCAACTAGTTAGATTAGTAATCAAATAGCTAACTAGACTGATCGATTAGTTTATTATTGGCACATAGAAACAGGTCCTTCAATGCCAAGCCGACCAAGAGTCCATTTGCCAGTGATTGTCCCGTATCCCTCTAAACTTTCCTATCCATGTACCTTTTCAATGTTGTTAAGTGTAAGACCATAAGACACAGAAGCAGAATTAACCCAGCGGGCTCCAGTATGGCTGATTTATATTCCCTTTCAACTCTGTTCTCCTGCCTTCTCCCCTCAACCTTTGATGCTCTTACTAATGAAGAGCCTGTCAGCCTCAGCTTCGTACATCCAATGACTTGGCCAGTGCAGCCATCAGTGGCAATGAATTGCACAGATTTAGTGCCTCCTGGATAAAGAAATTCCACCCCATTTTGTGACCCGCCTTGTAGATACTCTCTGTACTCTTTCTAGTCTTCCCTGTGACAGCCTCACCAATGACTTGTAGAACTGTAATGTAACATCCCAACTCTTGTACTCAGTGCCCTGACTGAGGAAGGCCTGTGGGCTGAAACGGTCTCAAATTTATTATCAAAATACATACAATGCCTATAAAAAGTATTCACCCCCCAAGAAGTTTTCAAGTTTTATTATTTTACAACATTGAATCACAGTGGATTTAATTTAGCTTTTTTGACACTGATCAGCAAAAAAGCCACTTTGATACCAAAACATCTCTACAGTGATCTAAATTAATTACAAACATAAAGCACAAAATAATTTGCTAAGTATTCAGCCCCTTCAAGTCAGTAGTAGATGCACCTTTGGCAGCAATTACAGCTTTGAGTCTGTGTGGCTAGGTCGCGATCAGCTTTGCACATCTGGATACTGCAATTCTTTACAAAACTGCTCAAGCTCTGTCAGATTGCAAGGGGACTGTGAGTGAACAGTCCTTTTCAAGTTCAGCCACAAATTCTCAATTGGATTGAGGTCTGGACTGACTTGGTCATTCCAGGACATTAACTTTGTTGCTTTGAAGCCATTCCTGTGTAGGTTTGGCTTTATGCTCAGGGACATTGTCTTGGTGGAAAACAAATCTTCTCCCAAGTCACAGTTCTCTTGCAGACTGCATCAGGTTTTCCTCCAGGATTTCCTTGTATTTTGCGGCATTCATTTTACCCTCTACCTTCACAAGCCTTCCAGGGCCTGCTGCAGCGAAGCATCCCCACAGCATGATGCAAGCATGCTTCACGGTAGGGATGGTGTGTTTTTGATGATGTGCAGTTCTTGTGTTACGCCAAACATAGTGTTTAGTCTAATGGCCAAAAAGCTCTTGGTTTTATCAGACCATAGGACCTTCTTCTGGCTGACTTCAGAGTCTCTCTTCTGGCACACTCTAGCCGAGATTTCATGTGAGATTTTTCAACTGTGCCTTTCTGTTTGCCACTTTCCCATAAAGCTGCAACTGGTGAAGCACCCAGGCAACAGTTGTATTCCAAGTCTCTCCCATCTCAGTCACTGAAGCTTATAACTCCTCCAGAGTTGTCATGGGTCTCTTGGTGGCCTCCCTCACTAGTTCCCTTCTCACACAGTCACTCAGTTTTTGAGGACAGCCTGCTCTAGGCAGATTTACAGCTGAGCCATATTCTTTCCATTTCTTGATGATTGACTTAACTGTACTCCAAGGGATAGTGACTTGGAAATTTTCTTGTGGCCACCTGTTCACTTGTGCTTTTCAACAACCTTTTCACAGAGTGGCTTGGAGTGTTCTTTTGTCTTCATGGTGTTTTTGCCAGGATACTGATTCACCAGCAGTTGGACCTTCCAGATACAGGTGAATTTTCACTACAATTAATTGAAACACCTTGACTGCACACAGGTCATCTCCGTTTAACTAGTTATGTGACGTCTAAAACCAATTGGCTGCACCGGTGATGATTTGGTGTGTCATATTAAAGGGAAAGGGTTGAATATTTATGCAATTAATTACTTTGTGTTTTATATTTGTCATTAAGATTACCTTGCATTGATCTGTTTTCACTTTGACACGAAAGGGTCTTTTTCTGTTGAGCAGTGTCAAAAAAGCCAAATTAAATCCGCTGTGATGCAATGTTATAAAACAAGAAAACATGAAAACTTCCCAGGGCGGGGCGAATACTTTTTATAAGCACTGTATATGCCACCATATACAACCCTGAGATTCATTTTCTTACAGGCATACTCAACAAATCAAATAACAATAATAGAATCAATGAAAGACTGCACCAACGGTGGTCAACCAGTGTGCAAAGGACAACAAACTGCAAATGCAAAAAGAAAGAAAAAAGTGAAATAATAGTAATAAGTAAGTCAGCAGTAAATATTGATAGCATCAGATGAAGAGTCCTTGAAAGTGAGTCCAGAGGTTGTGGGAATAGTTCAGAGTTGAGGCCAGTGAAGTTATTCCTTCTGGTTCAAGAACCTGATGTTTGAGGGGTAATAACTGTTCCTGAAGCTAGTTGTGTGAGTTCCGAGGCTCCTGATGGCAGCAGCGAGAAGAGAGCATGACCTGGGTGGTGGGAATCTCTGATGATGGATGCTGCTTTCCCGCAACAACTCTCCATGATGGACCAGGCCGTATCCACTACTTTTTGTAGGGAATTTACATTCAAGGGCATTGGTGTTACCATATCAGGCTGTGATGCAACCAGTCAGTATACTCTCCACCACATATCTATAGACGTTTGTCAATGTTTTAGATGTTGTGCTGAATCTTCTAAGGATGCAGAGGTGCTGCCGTGCTGTCATTGTAATTACACTTTTATGGTTGTTGTCCATGTAATCTTACTGTCTACGCTGAGTATTAGGGGAAGGGAATGAACTGTAACTGTGGGGAAAGCACCCCAGGGCATGGAGAGACTTGCGGGTCAGGCAGCATCCATGGAGGACAACTCCATTTCCCTCCATTAAGGCTGCCTGAACTGCTGGGTTCCTCCAAAGTCTCACATGGCTGTTTCATTTGTCCCACTTCCATCAGGGAACACCAAAGTCTTTGATGGAAAATCCTATAAAAGGTAGTGGATTCAGCCCAGTATATTATGGGTAAAGACCTCCCAACCATTGAGCACCTCTGCATGAAACACTGTCACAGGAAAGCTGGATCCATAATCAGAGACACTCTCTCTCTTCTCACCACTACCATCAGTTTCAGGAACAGTTACTACCCCTCAACCATCAGGCTCTTGAACAAAGGGGATAACTATACTCACTTGTCCATCCATTGAGATGTTCCCAATTATCTCACTTTAAGGACTCATTATTTGTTATCTCATGCGCTCGTTATTTATTGCTATTTATTTATATTTGCATTTGCACAGTTTGTAGTCTTCTGCACTCTGGTTGATCTTTCACTGATCCTGTTGTAATTACTATTCTATAGCAGCACTGGGGCTCCACAGGGGACTGCCTTGTCTCCCTTTCTCTTCACCATTTACACCTCGGACTTCAACTACTGCACAATCTTCAGAAGTTTTCGGATGACTCTGCCATAGTTGGATGCATCAGCAAGGGAGATGAGGCTGAGTACAGGGCTATGGTAGGAAACTTTGTCACATGGTGTGAGCAGAATTATCTGCAGCTTAATGTGAAAAAGACTAAGGAGCTGGTGGTAGACCTGAGGAGGGCTAAGGCACCGGTGACCCCTGTTTCCATCCAGGGGGTCAGGGTGGATATGGTGGAGGATTACAAATACCTGGGGATACAAATTGACAATAAACTGGACTGGTCTAAGAACACTGAGGCTGTCTACAAGAAGGGTCAGAGCTGTCTCTATTTCCTGAGGAGACTGAGGTCCTTTAACATCTGCCGGATGATGCTGAGGATGTTCTACGAGTCTGTGGTGGCCAGTGTGATCATGTTTGCTGTTCTGTGCTGGGGCAGCAGGCTGAGGGTAGCAGACACCAACAGAATCAACAGACTCATTTGTAAGGCCAGTGATGTTGTGGGGATGGAACTGGACTCTCTGACGGTGCTGTCTGAAAAGAGGATGCTGTCCAAGTTGCATGCCATCTTGGACAATGTCTCCCATCCACTACATAATGTACTGGTTGGGCACAGGAGTACATTCAGCCAGAGACTCATTCCACCAAGATGCAGCACAGAGCGTCATAGGAAGTCATTCCTGCCTGTGGCCATCAAACTTTACAACTCCTCCCTTGGAGGGCAGACACCCTGAGCCAATAGGCTGGTCCTGGACTTATTTCATAATTTACTGGCATAATTTACATATTACTATTTAATTATTTATGGTTTTATTACTATTTAATTATTTAAGGTGCAACTGTAATGAAAACCAGTTTCCCTCGAGATCAATAAAGTATGACTATGACTAGATTTGCTGAGAATGCCCGCAGGAAGATGAAACTCCGTGTTGTATGTGGTTACATTTATGTGCTGCACTCTGATAATAAAATTTACTTTAAAATTTGAACACGAAACAATCTTGGGTCTGCGGGCAGCGCCAGGACGGCCCGAATGGCCGTACCCCCCCATGTGACAGTTGAGCGCACCTGCGCATACTGCACGCGCTGTAGCAGAGGGTAGCTCCGCGCATGCGCTCTGGCGAATAGGGAGCGCGTGTCCTTCCCGTGGAGTAGCGGCCGGCGTGAGTGTAACTGGAACCGGACAGCCCGCCCAGGACCGGGAGACCACAGCCGGAACCGGACAGCCCGCCCAGGACCGGGAGACCACAGCCGGAACCGGACAGCCCGCCCAGGACCGGGAGACCACAGCCGGCACCGGACAGCCCGCCCAGGACCGGGAGACCACAGCCGGCACCGGACAGCCCGCCCAGGACCGGGAGACCACAGCCGGAACCGGACAGCCCGTCCAGGACCGGGAGACCACAGCCGGAACCGGACAGCCCGCCCAGGACCGGGAGACCACAGCCGGCACCGGACAGCCCGCCCAGGACCGGGAGACCACAGCCGGCACCGGACAGCCCGCCCAGGACCGGGAGACCACAGCCGGAACCGGACAGCCCGCCCAGGACCGGGAGACCACAGCCGGAACCGGACAGCCCGCCCAGGACCGGGAGACCACAGCCGGAACCGGACAGCCCGCCCAGGACCGGGAGACCACAGCCGGAACCGGACAGCCCGCCCAGGACCGGGAGACCACAGCCGGCACCGGACAGCCCGCCCAGGACCGGGAGACCACAGCCGGCACCGGACAGCCCGCCCAGGACCGGGAGACCACAGCCGGCACCGGACAGCCCGCCCAGGACCGGGAGACCACAGCCGGCACCGGACAGCCCGCCCAGGACCGGGAGACCACAGCCGGCACCGGACAGTCCGCCCAGGACCGGGAGACCACAGCCGGCACCGGACAGCCCGCCCAGGACCGGGAGACCACAGCCGGCACCGGACAGCACATCCAGGACCGGGAGACCACAGCTGGAACCGGACAGCACATCCAGGACCGGGAGACCACAGCCGGCACCGGACAGCACATCCAGGACCGGGAGACCACAGCCGGAACCGGACAGCCCGCCCAGGACCGGGAGACCACAGCCGGCACCGGACAGTCCGCCCAGGACCGGGAGACCACAGCTGGAACCGGACAGTCCGGACAGTCCGCCCAGGACCGGGAGACCACAGCTGGAACCGGACCCGGACAGTCCGCCCAGGACCGGGAGATTTCACCTGGGGCCGGACAGTGTGCACCTGAGACCGGGAGATCTCACCTGGGGCCGGACGAGCACAGCTGGGGACGGACATCATACCTGGAGCCGGGGCAGCACATCTGGACTGAGGTACGGGGTGGGGGTTCGCGGCAGAAACCCGGTCAGGAGCTGCAGGCGTTGAGTCGGCAGGGACGGACAGTTTTGGGAGGATGCATGTTTGAGTGTGTGCTTTAATTCAATACAGTGTGTGAGAGCGCGGGACAGGGTGGCAGGTCCGAAAAGGGTCCGCGGGAGGATGGTTGAAATGTCATCCGATTTAATAGTGTCTAAAAAATGGGCCGACAGGATGTCGGTTGGTGCGTGCCCAACTCGCACATTGCGTGACCGTGTGTGTGTGTGAGTCAGTACCTGCCTCTGTGTGTGTGTGTCTCTCTCTCCCCCTGGAGAATTGATAAGATTAGGTTTGAGTCTCCCTTCTCTTCTCCCTACTTTCTAACTCCAATCTTTCTAACAGTCTGTTGGAGGAAGCAACACTGGAAGAACTCATGGGGTCGGACAGCATCTGTGGAAAGGAATGGTTAAAGAGTCTGGACCCAAAGCCGCGGGTGTTTTGTTGTGTTTTATCCTGGTAGATGCTGCCTGACCGGCTGAGTTCCTGCAGAGTTTTGTGCTTTGCTGCAGATTTCCAGTGTCTGCCGAATGTGGGAGGGATCTTGGAGGCGGTTGAAAGGTTGGCACTGTATTGTGGCCGGAGGGACTGCACTGTGCTGTGCCAGCTTTTAATCTCTTTACAATAATAACTTATTCATAAAGCACTTTTCATAGATGACGTGGTTTAAAGTGCTTTACAATGGGACAAAGTACAAACATGAAAGTAAAAGACCAAATGATGTTAGATAAAAGCAAGGTTAAATAGGTTTTGAGCTGGCTTTTTAAGGAGTGTTAACTGAGTCAGCCTCCCTTATAGCTTTAGGTGCTGAAGTATCTTGTGTGTCCCTAGTGCTTCAAGATGCTTCGGATTAGCAGGGGTGGGGGTGCATCCACTCCAGGACTGATGTTGCCAGTTCAGGGGTCCCGTGAGGACCACATCATTCACGTGGCCAGGGTCAGAGTGATAACTGCACAGAATTCAAATTTGAAAGTAAATTTACATAGAAACATAGAAAATAGGTGCAGGAGTAGGCCATTCGGCCCTTCGAGCCTGTACCGCCATTCAGTACGATCATGGCTGATCATCCAACTCAGAACCCTGTACCAGCCTTCCCTCCATACCCCCGATCCCTTTAGCCACAAGGGCCATACCTAACTCCCTCTTAAATATAGCCAATGAACTGGCCTCAACTGTTTCCTGTGGCAGAGAATTCCACAGATTCACCACTCTCTGTGTGAAAAAGTTTTTCCTAATCTCGGTCCTAAAAGGTTTCCCCTTTATCCTCAAACTGTGACCCCTCGTTCTGGACTTCCCCAACATCGGGAACAATCTTCCTGCATCTAGCCTGTCCAATCCCTTTAGGGTTTTATACGTTTCAATAAGATCCCCCCCTCAATCTTCTAAATTCCAATGAGTAGAAGCCCAGTTCATCCAGTCTTTCATCATATGAAAGTCCTGCCATCCCAAGAATCAATCTGGTGAACCTTCTTTGTACTCCCTCTATGGCAAGGATGTCTTTCCTCAGATTAGGGGACCAAAATTTATTAGCAAAGTACCTATATGTC
The DNA here is from genome assembly GCF_030028105.1 of Mobula birostris. Lineage (NCBI taxonomy): Eukaryota > Metazoa > Chordata > Chondrichthyes > Myliobatiformes > Myliobatidae > Mobula > Mobula birostris. The sequence goes on from NC_092376.1 coordinate 4,519,199, forward strand.
ACTGTTTACAACCCTGAGGTTCGTTTTTCTTTTCCGCGGGCATTAACAGTAAATTGAATAACCATAATGGAATCAGTGAAAGACTGCACCAACAGGCCGGACAACTGTGTGCAAAGGACAATGAACTCGGCAAAAACAAAAGGGAAATAATAATAATAACAATAATAATAAATATCCAGGACATGAGTTGAAGAGTCCCAGGAAGTGATCCCACTTCGGTGTTGGGGCGAGTGAAGTTGTCCCCTCTGCTTCAGGAGCCTGACGGTTGAGGGGTAATAACTGTCCCTGAACCTGGTGGTGTGAGCCCTGAGGCTCCTGAACCACCTTCTTGATGGCAGCAGCGAGATGAGAGCCTGGCCTGGGGGGGTGAGGTCCTGCAACAGTGCTCCTTGTAGATGTGCTCAATGGTGGGGAGGGCTTTACCCGTGATGGACTAGGTCATATCCAATCGTTTTTGTAGGATTTTCCTTTCAAGAGCGCTGGTAAATGATACCAGGCCGTGATGCAGCCAGTCATTATCCCCTCCACCACACAACTACAGAATTTTGTCAAAGTTTTAAATATCTCCTTACATTCCAAAGGAAGTGGAGGTGCTGCTGTGCTTTCTTTGAGATTGTGCTTACGTGCTGGGCCCAGCACAGGTCCTCAGAAATGATAACACCCAGGACTTTAAAGTTGCTGACCCTCTCCACTTCTGATCCTCTGATGAGGACTGGTTCATGGACCTCCGGTTTCATCCTCTAACTGGTCAATAATCAGCTCCTTGGTTTTGCTGACGTTGAGTGAGAGGTGGTTGTTGTGACACCACTCGGCCAGATTTTCAATCTCCACCACCCACCTTCGTGTTGGCCAACTACAGTGGTGTCATCAGCAAACTTAAGTATGGCATTTGGAGCTGTGCTTAGCCATACAGTCAGAATTCTACGCTGAGATGAGATTCCTTGTGAACAGGGAAAGAAGTCGTGGATGTTCTCAAAGTTAAAGAACAAAGAAACATTACAATATGTTCTATGTTTTACGATATCACAGCACTAGCCACCCGGGTTCAATTCCACCCCTGTCTGCAAGGAGTCTGTAATTTCTCCCTGTCGCTGTGTAGGTTTCCTGCAGGTGCTCTGGTTTCCTCCCACGTTCCAAGATGAACAGGTTGGGGTTAGTAACTTGTGGGCATGCTCTGTTGGCGTCAAAAGCGTGGCGACACTTGCAGGCTGCCCCCAGCACCTCCTCAGACTGTGGCTGTTGATGCAAATGACACATTTCACTGCATGTTTCATGGTATGTGTGACAACTCTGATCTAATAATCTTTCCCCGGCTGCGCATTCTATATGTGCAGCATCCTCTGGGTGCAAAAGTTGCCCCTCAGATCTCTCTTGCATCTCTGCCCTCTCACTTTAAACCTTTGCCCTCTGGTTCTTGATTCCCCACCCCTGGGGGAGAAAACATTACGTGCATTCACCCCATCCAAACCCCTCATGATTTTGGTTACCTCTATATAGTTCAAGTTGTCATTCAACCATACACGAACACAGCCAAATGAAACAGCGTGACTCCGGGGCCAAGGTGTAAATCACAGCACCAACAGTCACACACAGCACAAAACACATATACCACATATAAGACAGCAGTCAGGTAAAGCCACACACAAAAAAAAAGTCAAAGTCCCTGAGTCCATGAATATTGCAGCAGTCTGCACACAAACATAATATGGCTTGTTTTCTGCTGAGCAAACACTGGGGGGCAGCACTGACTCCAGCTTGGATGCTGCAGCACACGGCCTCCAGTGGAGTGCACCGACTCTATAAAATCACCCCTCATTCTCCAATGCTCCAATGTAAAAAGTCCTAATCTCCATCACATCACATTCTCACAGGATGATAGAAGTATGGAGGGCTATGTTGGAGGGAAGGTTTAGTTTGATTTTAGAGTAGGTAAAAGTGCGACACAACATAGTGGGCTGTAGGGACTGTACTGTGCTGTAATGTTCTATGTTCTCTCTCCATAACTCAGTCTCTCGTGTCCTTGTAAGTCTCCTCTGCACTTTTTCCCGCTTAATAACATCTTTCCCGCAGCAAACTGCCCAAAAATGGACACAATATTCCAAATGCAGCCTCATCCAAGTCTTGTGTAACAGTTCCGTAGAATCAGGAGACTGGTGCAGTGATTAACTAATGAGTTAATGAATTTGCAGCCATGGAAACCACAGCAGGCTGAAAGACTTCGACAGTTTACAGACGTAGTGGAGTTTCCAACCCTGAATGGCCCCACCCTTGACTTCTGTTTCACCCGAAGAATTCTCCTCACTAGACTGTAGGGTGCCTAGGCTGAGGGCCGGGTGAACTTGTGACACTAGATCACTTCAGAATCATGTCATTATGATGTGAAATTTGTTGCTTTGCGGCAGCAGTACACTGCAAAGATGTAAAATCACTATAACTACAAAATAAATTGTGCAAAACAATAAGAATAACAAGGAGACACTTCTCTTGCTAGTCTACAGTTTTGGTCTCCAAATTTGAGGAAGGACATTCTTGCTATTGAGGGAGTGCAGTGGAGGTTCACGAGGTTAATTCCCGGGATGACAGGACCGTCATATGTTGAAAGATTGGAGCGACTGGGCTTGTATACACTGGAATTTAGAAGGCTGAGAGGGGATCTTATTGAAACATATAAGATTATTAAGGGATTGGACACGCTGGAGGCAGGAAACATGTTCCCGATGTTGGGGGAGTCCAGAACCAGAGGCCACAGTTTAAGAATAAGGGGTAGACTATTTAGAACGAAGTTGAGGAAAAACTTTTTCACCCAGAGAGTTGTGGATCTGTGGAATTCACTGCCTCAGAATGCAGTGGAGGCCAATTCTCTGGATTCTTTCAAGAAAGAGTTAGAGCTCTTAATGATAGCGGAGTCAAGGGATATGGGGATAAGGCAAGAACGGGGTACTGATTATGGATGATCAGCCATGATCACAGTGAATGCGGTACTGGCTTGAAGGGCTGAATGGCCTACTCCTGCACCTATTGTCTATTGTTTATATGGAGTATCTACTGTATCCAGTGCTACTGATGTGGACTTCTCTACACCGGTGAGACTCGGCATAACTTGGGGACACTGAGCACCTTCACTCTGTCTGTTGTAGAAGGCAGGATCTCCCACTGGCTTCCCATTCCCATTTCTGACTCCCCGTTCCCATTTTCACATGTTTGTCTGTGGCCGCCCCGACTGTGACAATCAGGCCACACAGACTGGAGGAACAACACCTCTTATTCCTGCTGGTTAGCCTTCAACCTGACGGCATGAACATCAATTTCTCTGACTTCCGGTAATATTTCCAACTCCCTCTGCACTCTTTTCTTCATTCCCATTTCAGTTTCCCCTCTCACCCCTCCTCTCTCCTCACTTACCCATCACCTCCCTCTGGTTCCCTTTCTCCCATAGCCCACTTCCCTCTCCGATCCGATTCCTTCTTCATCAGCCCCTTATCAGTTCCACATATCACCTCCCAGCATCTCACTTATTCCCCCCCCCCACCAACTTCCCCTTATCGACCTTTTTCCTCCTTCCTTTCCAGTCCTGATGAAGGGTTTCGGCCTGAAACTTCAACTGTTTACCCCTCTTCATAGTTCCGAAAGTGAATGAGCCATGATGGAATGGTGGAGCAGACTCAATGGGCCAAACGGCCTTATTCTGCTCCTGTATCTTAAGGTCTTTATGGTAATCCCTGTGGAATGCGTGGGTTTCCTCTGAGTTCTCTGATGTCCTCCCACTGTCCAAAGACATAACGTGGGTTAATTGATCATTGTACATTGGCCTGTGATTAGGTTAGGGTTAATCGGCTTAGTTAGGCATTGTTGAGGCAGAGTGGCTCAAAGGGCCGGAAGGACCTTCTCCACACTGTATTCCTAAATAAATAAATGAAATAATTTAGTCAATATTCCCACTATCCGCGTGTCTTTACAGGGTCAATATTCCCACTCTTCGCGTGTCTTTACAGTCAATAACCCCACTCTCCACGTGTGTTTGCGGCAGATAGAGAAATGAATACAGGAAGGGATACAAGGTACAGAGGGGGAGAGAGAGGAGGGTGGCGGAGAGAGGGAGAGAAAGAGAAAAATAGAAAGAAAAATTCTAGGGACATCACACCTCTAGCTCTACTTGGTGTCTGTGAGCAGAGAAAACTGGATTAATTAACTAGATAATAATGTGGTTAACTGGATCAGCAAATTTGTGGATGACACCACGATTGGGGTGTAGTGGACAGTGAGGAAGACTATCATGGCTTGTAGAGGGATCTGCATCAGCTGGAAAAATGGGCTGAAAAATGGCAGATGAATTGAATGGAGACAATTGCAGAGTGTTGGACTTCGGTAGGACCAAGTAGAGCAGGTCTTACACAGTGAATTGTTACATACAAGGTCTGAAAAGTAGTATAACGAAGGAACACAGGAACATAATTCACTGAAAGTGGACGGATAGCAGATAGGGTCATAAAGAAAGCTTTTGACACATTGGCCTTCATAAATCAAAGTATTCTGTACAGGAGATAGGATATTATGTTGAAATTGTATAAGACATTGGTGAGGCCTAATTTGGAGTGTCGTGTGCAGTTTTGGTCACCTACCTACAGGAAAGATGTAAACAAGGTTGAAAGAGTACAGAGAAAATCTACAAAGATGTTGCCAGGTCTGGAGGACCTGAGTTATAAGGAAAGATTGAATAGATCCTTGGAATGTAGAAGATTGAGAGGAGATTTGATCAAAGTATACAACATGAGGGGTATAGACAAGCTTTTTCCACTGAGGTTGGGTGGGACTACAACTAGAGGTCATGGTTTAAGGGTGAAAGGTGGAAAGTTTAATGGGAACATGAGGGGAAACCTGTTCACTCAGAGGGTCTTGAGAGTGTGGAATGAGCTGCCAGTGAAAGTGGTGCATGCGAGCTCAATTTCAAAATTTAAGGGAAGTTTGGATAGGTGTGAATAAGTGTGAAGTGGTTCATTTCGGTCGGTCAAATATGATGACAGAATATAGTATTAATGGTAAGACGCTTGACAGTGTGGAGGATCAGAGGGATCTTGGCTTCTGAGTCCATAGGACACTCAAAGCTGCTGTGCAGGTTGACTCTGTGGTTAAGAAGGCATATGGTGCATTGGCCTTCATCAATTGTGGGATTTAGTTTAGGAGCCGAGAGGTAATGTTACAGCTATATAAGACCCTGGTCAGACCACAATTGGAGTACTGTGCTCAGTTCTGGTCGCCTCACTACAGGAAGGATGTGGAAGCCATAGAAAGGGTGCAGAGGAGATTTACAAGGATGTTGCCTGGATTGGGGAGCATGCTTTATGAGAATAGGTTGAGTGAACTCGGCCTTTTCTCGTTGGAGCGACGGAGGATGAGAGGTGAGCTGATAGAGGTGTATAAGATGATGAGAGGCATTGATCGTGTGGATAGTCAGAGGCTTTTTCCCAGGGCTGAAATAGCTAACACAAGAGGACACAGGTTTAAGGTGCTGGGGAGTAGGTACAGAGGAGATATCAGGGGTAAGTTTTTTACTCAGAGAGTGGTGAGTGCGTGGAATGAGCTGCCGGCAACGGTGGTGGAGGCAGAAACGATAGGGTCTTTTAAGAGACTCCTTGACAGGTACATGGAGCTTAGAAAAATAGACGGCTATAGGTAAGCCTAGTAATTTCTACAGTAGGGACATGTTCGGCTCAACTTTGAGGGCCGAAGGGCCTGTATTGTGCTGTAGGTTTTCTATGTTTCTATGTACAGGGATGACGGGTATGGAGGGCTATGGTCCTGATGTAGGTCGATGGGAGTGGGTAGTTTAAATGGTTTGGCACTGGCTAGATGGGCTGTAGGGCCTGTTGGTGTGCTGTACTTTTCTATGATTCCAATTGTCATTCAAGATTGTTTAATGTTATTTCTGGTGCACAAGTGTAAAGGAGAACGAAATAACTGTTACTCCAGATCTGATGCAGAACAAGAAACTTTACGACAAAGAAGATCAATAATTAAAAAGCACAATAAATATAAATACATAAAGTAGCTCATATACACAGTACGATTGGATCTCTGTCGTTCAGTCTGCAATGACTTACTGGAATGTAGTTCAGTGAAACTGTGTAGAGCTGCACAAGGACATCACTAACCAGCCTTTTCTGGTTGGCTGCCGGTGACTTGTGGTGTTCCAGAGCAGTCAGTTTTGGGACCAATTCTTTTTAAGCTACATGTCAGTGTTTTGGATGATGGAATTGATGGTTTTGTTGCAAAGTTTGCAGACGCTATGAAGACAGGTAGAGGGGCAGGTAGTTTTGAAGAAGTAGAGAGGCTACTGAAGGCATTAGACAGATTAGGAGATTGGGCAAAGAAGTGGCTGATGGAATACAGTGTCGAGAAGTGTATGGTCATGCATTTTGATAGAAGAAATCAAAGTGTGGGACTATTTGCTAAATAGAGACCAAATTCAAAACTCAGAGGTGCAACGGGATTTGGGATAACGGTTATAGACATCCATAAGCCCATAAGACACAGGAGCAGAGTTAGGCCATTTTCCCATCGAGTCTGCTCTGCTATTCAATCATGGCTGATCCTTTTCTCCCCCACCTCAGCCCCACTCCCTGGCCTTCTCCCCGTAACCTTTCATGCTGTATTCAATCAAGAACCTGTCAAGCTCTGCCTTAAATACACCCAATGACCTGGCCTCCACAGTTCCTGTGGTAATAAATTCCACAAATTCGGCTCCCCCGGCTAAAGAAATTTCTCGGCATCTGTTTTAAATGGATGGCCCTCTATGCTAAACCTGTGCCTCCTTGTCCTAGACTCCCCCACCATGGAAAAAATCCTTTCCGCATCTACTCTGTCTGGGCCTTTCAACATTCATAAAGTTTTAATGAGATCCCCTCCTCATCCTTCTAAACTCCAGCAAGTACAGACCCAAAGCCATCAAATGTTCCTTGTATGATAACACTTTCATTCCTGGAATCATCCTTGTGAACCTCCTCTGGACCCTCTCCAATGGCAGCACATCTTTTCTTAGATGAGGAGCCCAAAACTGTTCACAATACTCAAGGTGAGGCCTCACCAGTGCCTTATGAAGCCTCAGCATCACATCCCTGCTCTTGTATTCTAGACCTCTTGAAATGAATACTAACATGACATTTGCCTTCCTCACCAACGACTCAACCCGCAAGTTAACCTTTAAGGTGTTCTGCACAAGGACTTCTAAGTCCCCTTGCATTTCAGAATTTTGGATTTCTTCCCCATTTAGAAAATAGTCTGCACTTTTATTTCTTCTACCAAAGCGCATGACCATACATTTTTTTAACATTGTATTCCATTTGCCAATTTCTTGCCCATTATCCTAATCTGTCTGTCCTTCTGCAGCCTATCTGTTTCCTCAACACTACCTGCCCCTCCACCAAACTTTGTATCATCTGCAAACTTGGCAACAAAGCCATCTATTCCATCATCTAAATCATTTATATACAGCCTAAAAAGAAGCAGTCCCAACACTGACCCCTGTGGTACACCACGAGTCACTGGCAGTCAACCAGAAAAGGATCCTTTTATTCCCACTCACTGCCTCCTACCAATCAGCCAATGCTCTAACCATGCCAGTAACTTTCCTGTAATGCCATGGACTCTTAACTTTGTAAGGAGCCTCATGTGTGACACCTTGTCAAAGGCCTTCTGAAAATCCAAATATACAACTTCCACTGCATCCCCTTTATCTATCCTATTTGTAATCTCCTCAAAGAATTCCAACAGGTTTGCCAGGCAGGATTTTCCCTGAAGGAAACCATGTTGACTATGTCCTATCTTGTCCTGTGTCACCAAGTACTCCATAACCTGAGCCTTAACAATTGACTCTAACATCTTCCCAACCACTGGGGTTCGGGCTAACTGGTTTATAATTTCCTTTGGACTGCCTTCCTCCTTTCTTAAAGAGTGGAGTGACATTTGCAATTTTGCAGTCCTCTGGCACCATGCCAGAGTCCAATGATTTGAAAAATCATTGCTAGTGCTTCCACAAATCTCTAACGCTACCTCTTTCAGAACACTGGGGTGCAATTCATCTGGTCTGGGTGACTTATGTATCCTTGGGTCTTTCAGCTTTGAGCGCCTTCTCCCTTATAATCGTAACTGCGTTCCCTGCTCTTCCTTCACACCCTTCAACATCTGGCACACTGCTAATGTCTTCCACAGTGAAGACTGATGCAAAATGCTCGTTAGGTTCATCTGCCATCTCCTTGTCCCCTGTTATTTCTCCGGCCTCATTTTCTAGTGGTCCTATATCCAGTCTCATCTCTCTTTTACTTTTTTATATACTTGAAAAAGCCTTTATTATCCGTTTTGATATTGTCTGCTAGCTTGCTTTCATATTCCATCTTTTCCTTTCTTATGATTCTTTTAGTTGTTTTCTGTAAGTTTTTAAAATCTTCCCAATCCTCTATCTTCCCACTAATTTTTGTTTTGTTGTATGCTCTCTTCTTCTTTTACATTAGTTTTGACTTGTCAGCCACAGTTGTACTATTTTGCCATTTGCATACTTCTTTGTTTTTGGAGTACATCTATCCTGCACCTTCCTCATTTTCCCCAGAAACTCAAGCCATTGCTGCTCTGCTGTCATCTCTTCCAATTTACTTTGGCCTGTCTCGTACCACAGTAGTTTCATTTACTCCACTAAAATAGTGCTAAGTCAGACCTTACTTTTTCCCTATCAAATTTCAAGTTGAACTCAATCATGTTGTGATAATTGCCTCCTGAAGATTCCTTTACTTTAAGCTCCCTAATCACCTCCAGTTCATTACATAACACCCAATCCAGTATAGCTCATCTACTTGTAAGCTCAATGACAAACTACTCAAAAAAGCCAGCTTGTAGGCATTCAACAAATTCACTCTCTTGAGATCTATTACCAACCTGATTTTCCCAATCTAGCTGTTGGAGCCCATGGGCTCCACTCAACCTTGGAAAGAATTCCTTCAGCCTCCATGCGATCTGGCTCACTGGCTGCTTTATCATAGTCATAGTCCCACTTTATTGATCCCAGGGGAAATTGGTTTTCGTTACAGTTGCACCATAAATAATAAATAGTAATAGAACCATAAATAGTTAAATAGTAATATGTAAATTATGCCAGTAAATTATGAAATAAGTCCAGGACCAGCCTATTGGCTCAGGGTGTCTGACCCTCCAAGGGAGGAGTTGTAAAGTTTGATGGCCACAGGCAGGAATGACTTCCTATGACGCTCTGTGTCGCATCTCGGTGGAAGTTCGAGTGGTTACTGTTGTCCCTTCCAAAACCTAAAGAAACGTTGATTATCCTCTTTCCTCACATGAGTTTCTTGCGCAAAAATAATGTCCCTAATATATCTGCATCTACCATCACCCCCGGCAGCACATTCCACACACCCACCACTGTCTGTTTAAAAAAAAAGTTCCTCTGACGTTCCCTGTGCTTCCCTCCAATCACTCTGAAGAAAAAGCATTAGTTTCATTTCCAGTCACTTCCTCAGTGACTATGATCACTTTGCACTGTGGTCGACTTGTTTTGTTGTAATCGTGTTCTTTCTTCTGAAGTAAAGTGTGTATAATTCATGTTTAATTTTGCTTTTCTTGTGCACACGGGTTATCTGATGCTCTGTGCCTGTGACGTTGCTGCAGGTAAGTTTTTCCGTATACCTGAGCACATGGACTTGTGCAGATGACAATGACCCCAGTGTGACTCTCTGTGCAGGGAGATGCTGGCGTTGCTGGTCTTGGTTCTGCCACTGACTCTGGCAGCAGACAGGGACGTCCTCAACATTTGCATGGATGGAAAACACCACAAGACAAAGCCGGGTTTCGAGGGGAAACTCTATCGTCAGGTAAACAGGGGATGGGGGTGGGGGGACATGCAGAGATTGTTTTATTGATTGATTGATTGATTTAGAAATTCAGCATGGAACAGGCTGTGAGCATTCACCCTATCCGTGCATCTGTGTGTTCGGCACATTTACCGCAGCAAGTGCATAAAAAGGGCCTGGATGATCATCAGGAACCCCAGTCACCCCAACCACAAACTGTTTCGGCTGCTTCCGTCTGGCCAACGGTCCCACAGCATTAAGGCCAGGACCAACAGGCTCCGGGACGGCTTCTATCACCAGGCCATCAGACTGATCAATACTGTTACGTACCCTGTAACTGGGTTGCCAAACCAGCAGAAATGGATCACTCAGTTGGAGTCTGGTTTACTAGAACTAAGAAAGTTTTATTAAAGAAACAAGCAACACAGTACTCTAATTAAAAGGATAATGAATGCAACAGTTCAGCAATGATAAACATACATGTACACAGAATTCAGATAACAGGATCAATCAAGCTGTATCGTTGTCTAGGGGTAAATGACCAGTTTCAAAATGACGCAAAGTTCAGTTCAGTTCGCAGTAATCGCTGCCGTGGGAGATGGACAGTGTGAGGGGAGGAGAGAGAGCAAAACGAATGAATATTCAAAACAGCTTCCACACACAGACCTTCGCAGTCAGCTTTCGGGCGAGTCCTTTGTCATGTCATCTGAGGTCACCGACCGTGACCCCTCCGTTTCCAGATGCGATCGTTTCTCTGCGCTGAACCTGGCACCCAGGCAAGGGTGGACACACACCAGGTTCCTGCCGATCGAGCCTTTCCACCCTGTGCGTTTATGGCCCGGCACTTCCCACCGACTTGTGAGAGGCGCACCGCATCCAGGGTCTTGTTACCTTGGGTGTCGTGTGTGCTGCCTTAGCGAACCTGTCCCTTTTTATCCCCCTGCTGGGGTATCGCCTGTCCATCACTTCAAACAGTTCAGGGTTCAAAGGGGGAGCCGCTCTAGACAGCTCTCTCTCCCGTCCCTTCATTACACATCTCCAGATCGCCTGTCCATCACTTCAAACAGTTCAGGGTTCAAAGGGGGAGCTGCTCTTGACAATACCCAGACTGATGGCTCCTTCATCAACATCTCCAAATGCTGCTTCATTGTGTTCCTTATCTCTCCTTCCCCTGAGGACAGGTGGCAGACCAACTGCTGATGCCACTGGTGCTAGCCCAGGCCAGCAAACATCTTAATTTATGTGTATTCTCGTCACAATACACACTGATCTGATTGTGTATCTGACTGTACGTACATTAGGTATACATACAATTATCTATACAGTCTCAGTGTTTGGACAATATCCTCCCACGTTTCCCTTCCTTATTGCTGTACATAGCGATGGAGACACGACATAAAGATTTTTACTCCTTCATGTTGTGAGATGGATGTAAGGGATTCCATTCTGATTCTATGATCCTCAGTTTTAGACACCTCTGTCAGGTCACTCCTCTTTCTCCTGCACCCCACTGAATAACACCCCAACCTGCTCAACCTCTCCCCACGACTCAGTGTCCTGAGTGCTGGCAATATTCTTGTAACTCTGCCCTACATTCTTTCGAGCTTAATGGTATCTTTCTTAAAGCAGGGAGACCAAAAATGAATACAGTAGGTCAGGCGGCATCTATGGAGAGGAATTCAGCCGAGACCCTTCTTCAAGACTGGAAAGGAAGGGGGCAGAGATAGTCTGAGAAAGTGGGGGAGGCGAAAGGGTGCAGGCTCAAAGGTGGTAGGTGAAGCGAGGTGGGTGGAATCGGGATGAAGTGAGAAGCTGGAAGGTGCTGGGTGGAAAAGGTGAAGAGGAAGGAATCTGATAGGAGAGGAGAGTGGACCATGGGAGAAAGGGGAGATGATGGGCAGGTGAAGAGGGGACCAGAGGGCAGAATTGAAGAAGGAGGGAAGGGGATGGGGTGGGAAAGACTGGAAGTTGGAGAAATTAATGTTCATGCCATCCGGTTGGAGAATATGAGGTGTTGCTTCTGCAACCTGAGTAGAGGAGACTATGGACCAACATATCAGAATGGGAGTTTTTTTTTAGATTAGATTATGAAGACACGTGGTTCCCTTTTATTGTCATTTAGTGATGCATGCATTAGGAAATGATACAATATTTCCTCCGGTGTGATATCACAAAAACACAGGACAGACCAAGGCTGAAAAAACTGACAAAACCACATAATTATACTTATAGTTACAACAGTGCACAATACCATAGCTTGATGAAGAAGTCCGTGAGCACAGTAAAGTTCAAAGTCTCTCAAATGTCCCACATCTCACGCAGACGGGAGAAGGAAGAACTCTCCCTGCCATGTCGACCACAATCCGACTCTGAGTCATCCGAAAACTTTGAGCTCTGATCAGCTCTCCGACACCGAGTACTGAGCGCCATCTCTGTCCAAACGATTCAACCTCCTTCTCGGTCGCCAAAAGCAGGCAAGGCCGGGGATTTTGAGGCCTATCCTCCGAAAGATTCCTGACCACACAGTAACGACAGCAGCGGACGGGCATTTCAGAAATTTCTCCAGATGTTCCTCTGTGCTTTCATGCCCGTCTCCATCAAATCAGAATTGTCCACGGCCACTATTTAACAGATACGATGTCATTTTTCACTGCAGAGCTGCGCACGCGCGGTGCGCTGCCATCTTCTCCTCCCGCCCATGGGGTTGGAATTGGAATTAAAATGGTTGGCAATATTCTAAGTGCAGCCCTGCCTGTGTCCTTTGCAACTGCGCTATGACCTCCCAACATGAATCCCTGACTGATGCAGGTCAACGTTCCAAAAGCCTTCTCTGCCCTGTCTACCTGTAAATGGTTATCCCTACAGATGATTTAAGGTTAAATATTGTCCGACCGTGGCGTCAGTTTCTGTTAGAGGTGCTTCCTCCTGCAATGACCTTTGGTATCTGCATCTGCAGCACGGTAGCTTAGAGGTTAGTGTAACACGTTACAGTAACCAGCTCTAAGGTCAGGGTTCAATTTCCACTGCTGTCTGTAAGGAGTTTGTATGTTCTCCCTGTGGTCGTGTGGGTTTCCTCTGGGAGCTCTGGTTTCCTCCCACAGTCCGAAGACATACGGGTTAGGGTTGGTGAATTGTGGGCGTGCTGTGTTGGCACTGGATTGTGGCGACACTTGCAGCTGCCCCCAGCACAATCCTCACTGATTTGATTTGGCGCAAAACAATGTATTTTGTTGTTCCGATATAATCTTTGCTTGTAACCTTATGGATGATTAAAGATCAAATATTGTTCACCCTGAGAGAATTTTCTGCTCCTCAGAGTAGAGCAGTTGGTAAAATTTCACCTTCCCCAGAACATACTGGTGGAATTCTACACTGCCATCAGAGAGGGCATCCTCACTTCAGCTATTCCTGTCTGGTTTGATGCTGTGTCCTCGTGTCGGCCATTCCTGCTGTGTCCTCTTGTCGGCCATTCCTGCTGTGTCCTCGTGTCGGCCAATCCTGCTGTGTCCTCGTGTCAGCCAATCCTGCTGTGCCCTCGTGCCGGCCGATCCTGCTGTGTCACCACACAAGATACGGAAACTACAGCAAACTGCAGGGATCACTGGCTGCAGTCTCCCATTACTGCAGAGCTTGTATCTGTCGGCAGAAATTATTGTAGACACAGTCCACCCTGCGAACTGTCTTTTCCAAAAGCTCCTGGAAAGCAATATTAGGTTATTGAAACAAAAGTTTCGCACCATCTTAAGCTGTCGAGGCCAAGTCATTGGGTATATTTAAAGCAGAGGTTGATGGGTTCTTGATTAGTCAGTGTGTCAAAGGTTATGGGAGAAGGCAGGAGAATGGGGTTGATATGTGGAGATTTGTGGCAAACATGAATATATGATATATACATACAGTATCTGAAGTACATCATATGGAAATGTTTGTATGATGCTGAATTTCAATAAAAAATAAAAAAAGAGAGGGTAATAACTCAGCCATGATGGAACGGTGGAACAGATTCGATGGGCCAAATGGTCTAATTCTGCTGTTATGTCTGATGGTCTTAAAAGTTTCTACCTCCAGTCAGTTAATCTGATCAACCATTCTAGTTAACCCCCCCATCTATTAATCTCATTCTGCACTGTAAGCACCTGAAACCATTTTTTATAATACTGTTTACATTGTAAATACATGTTGGTATTGATGTATTTATGCACATTTTATTCCATATTCATACTTTATACCTCCAACTTTATCTTTTATACAAGGCTTTATTCCTCTAATTGTTGAATGTTGCTGTTTGTTTCATGCCACACCCTGACCAGCACAGCACAGCAAATTCCTAATACAGTGGGTTCTGATTTATCGAGGTGGCTGCTTATTTGGAACAAGTCTTAAAGAACAAAAACTAATCTAGAATGTAGCTGGATTCCCTTCATTTATTTGGGCCCCTGTGCCTTTTAATTCGGACAGGACAATGTTGTTGAACAGTTTCTTCCTCGTGTCCATCACGTGCACTTGGTTTGGCCGTTGGACACTACTCTGTTTACAGCAAACAGTTTCAGTTGTGTGTGCTTCTTGTTATCAATTTAGGACCAACAGACACCGATTCAAATGTCAGTGATTTTTGATAATTTTGTTTTTATTTTGACTTTTTAAAAGAAAATCAGATCCTTGCCAAGATGCTGCAAAAAGATTTGACACAAGTCGGAAAAAATTACATGGGTACACTGGATGAGTTCCTCCCACGATAATTATTAGGAACTAATACTTGTTTTATAGTACTGAACTGGTATTGATAGTGTTCGGTTTTTCATTTAAATACATAATTTGTCACTCAGTTAAATGGAAGTTTGTCTTTCTTATTCCTTTTTAACTATTTCCATGAAACTTCAGCTAAATGAGGCAGCTGCTTAATTGGGCTAAAACGCACTGGTCCCCATGTGTCCCAATTAACCAGAATCACTGTACATGTAAATGCATATGGAGAATAAAGCTGATCCTATAGGCTGGGTGTCCACCTGTGATGCCTCGTCCTGCTGAATATCCAGTGACCTTGCTGTCTTGTATCTGTGTGCCTGCAGTGTGAGCCATGGAGAGAGAAAGCCTGTTGTACAGCCAACACCAGCATAGAGGCACACGATGACCAGTCCTACCTCTACAGATTCAACTGGAATCACTGTGGCATCATGACGGAGAGATGCAAGAGGCACTTCATCCAGGACACCTGTCTTTACGAGTGCTCCCCCAACCTCGGCCCCTGGATTCAGCCGGTGAGATGCCTGTGATAGTCCTCAGAATTAGACCAGGTTTACTGCACGGATTCCTTGTGGACTTTATGAGCCAGTTTTAAAATGCGAATGGTGCCTGTCAGGACTTGTCTGCGGAGTCAGTTGGAGACAGTTCCTAGTGGACTTTACGGGTCAGTTTTAAAAAGCAAACAGGGCCAGTCAGGGCATGTCTGTGGCGTGAGAGATTGCGTGGTGAGCTGGAGACAATTCCAAATGGACTTGATGTGCCAGTTTTAAAAAGCGAGTAGGGCTTGTCAAGACTTGTCAGCGGTGTGGGAGATTGCTTGGATGAACAGTAACAAGGGACAGATAAAAGAGGAGCGGGGTTTACCGGAGCGGCCATTGTTGGAGTTGTGAGTGGACAGTGTTAGAGTGGTCACACTCAGGCAGAAACAAGTACAGGCTAGAACTTAAGTTTGAGAAGTTAGAGGCATAGCCAGTGTAGTTGGGCAGTGGAGGGCTCCTCCTGTGAGATGTGTGATTTTAGAGTACCTCACAGTCTCCCTCAGGACTAAATGTGCAGGAAGTGAATTCAACTTCAGCTCCAGACTGACAAGGTCAAGAAATTGGAGCTGGATGTGTTCTGGGTCACCTGGGAGGCTGAAAACTTCAGAGTGGAGTTTGTTACTGAGGTGATCACAGCCAGAGCGCAGGCTTCAGGGAGTAGATGGGAGACCACCAGGAGAAATAAGGGGAGTAAGGAAGCACAAAATAATCTGCAGATGCTGGGATCAAAGCAACACGCACAGCACGCTGGAGGAACTCAGCGGGTCGGGCAGCATCAGCGTGCTGTAAGGGGAATAAGGAAGCAGTCAGTGTAGAGTTCCTCTGTGGCTGTATCCCTCTGCAGCAATTATACACGTTTGGATGCTGCTGGGAGGGGATGAGGAGATAGGGGGATTGGGGTGTGGGGGATTGGGGGGTGGGGGTTGGGGATTGGGGGAGATTGGGGGGTGGGGATGACCTACCAGGGCAGAGCGGCAGCAGCCAGGCCAGTGGAAATGTGACCGTCCCTGAGGCTCAGCAAGGAAGGGTAAAGTCAGGCAGAGTGGGAGTGGTAGGAGACTCGATAGTGAGGGTGACAGACAGGAGATTCTGTGGCCATGAAAGAGAAGCCAGGATGGCGTGTTGCCTCCCAGGTGCTCGGGTCCAGGATGTCTCGGGGCAGCTACAGAAGATTCTCAAGAGGGAGGTCACAGACACAGGTCGTGGTGCTCATGGGCACCAGTGATGTAGGTAGGATGTGGGGAGGGGTCCTGGGCAGTCAGTATAGGAGAGCAGGAAGAGACTGAAGGGCAGGTCCTCCAATGTAGCAATCTCTGGATTACTCCCAGCGCCACGTGCTAGTCAGGGCATGAACAGGATGATGGTACAGACGAATGAGTGGTTGAGGAAATGGTGCAATGATTTCTGGATCATTGGAATCTCTTCTGGGGAAGGTACGACCTGTACAAAAGGGATGGGCTACACCTGAACCCGAGGGGGACCAATATCCTTACAGGCAGATTTGCTAGAACTGTTGGGGAGGGTTTAGACTGATTTGGTAGGGGGTCGGAAACCAGAGTGATAGGGCTGAGGATGGGGCAGTTAGTATGCAACTCAATGCGGTGTGTAGGGAGACTGTGAGGAAGGACAGGCAGATGAGAAGGCAGAATTGCAGTCAGTGGGATGAGATGAAGAGTAACTGGGGATAAAATAAAAAAAAGGGTAATGAAAATAGACTGAAAATGTTATATTCAAAAACACACAGTATATGGAATAAGGTAGGCGATCCTGTGCCACAGTTAGGGATTGGCAGGTATCATGTTGTGGGCATCACTGAGATGTGACTGAAAGAAAATTATAGTTGGGAACTCAACATCCAAGGATGCAACTTGTATCAAAAGGACAGACAGGTAGGCAGAGGGGGTAGGGTGGCTCTTGATTAAAAATTGAAATCAAATCCTTAGAAAGAGATGACTTAGGATGGGAAGGTGTAGAATCCTTGTGGGTAGTGTTAGGAAACTGCAAGGGTACAAAGACCCTAATGGGAGTTGTATACAGGCCCCCAAAGAGTAGCCAGGATGTGGGATATAAATTTTAATGGGAAATAAAAAAAAAGGCAAGTAATAAGGGTGATGTTACAATAGATATGCAGGTAGATTGGGAAAATCAGATTGGTGCTGGATCCGAAGGGAAGGAGTTTGTAGAACACCTGTGAGATGGCTATAGAGCAGCTTGTGGCTGAGCCCACGGGGAAATGGTAATTCTGAATTGGGTGTTGTGTAATGAACCCAATTTGATTGGGGAGCTTAAGGTACAGGAGGCAGTGATCATAATATGGTAGACATCCTAAATTTGAGAGGGAGAAGATAAAGTCAGATGTATCAGTATGACAATGGAGTAAAGGGAATTACAGAGGCATGAAGGAGGAGCTGGCCAGAATTGATTGAAAGGGGACAGCAGCAGGTATGATGGCAGATCAATGGCTGCTGTTTCTGGAAGCAATTTGGAAGGTGCAGGATGGATACATCCCAAAGAAAAAGTATTCTAAAGGGAGGATGAGGCAACTGTGGCTGACAAGGGAAGTGAAAAAGCAAAAGTTAGTGGGAAGTTAGAGGATTGGGAAGGTTTTAAAAACCAACAAATGGAAACTTTAAAAAAAAGATAAAGAGGGAAAAGATGAAATATGAAGGTAAGCAACGATACCAAAAGTTTTTTCAGATATGTAAAGAGTGAAAGAGAGGCAAGGGTAGATATTGGACCGCTGGAAATGATGCTGGAGAGGTGGTAATGGAGCTTTATAAGGCACTGGTCAGACCACACTTGGAGTATTGTGAGCAGTTTTGGGGAACTTTATCTAGGAAAGGATGTCCTGGTATTGGAGAGGGTCCAGAGGAAGGTCACAAGAATGATTCTGAGAATGAAAGGGTTAATGCGTGAAGAACATTTGATGGCTCTGGGCCTGTACTCACTGGAGTTTAGAAGAATGAGGGGTGGTGAGATTTCACTGAAATCTGTCGAATATTGAAGGGCCGAGATAGAGTGGATGTGGAGAGGATGTTTCCGTTGGTGGGGGAGTCTAGGACCAGAGGGCACAACCTCAGAATAGAGGAACATCCATTTAGAACCGAGATGAGGAGGAATTTCTTTGGCTGGAGGATGGTGAATCTGTGGAATTCAGTGCCAGAGGTGGCTGTGGAGGCAAAGTTATTGGATATGTTTAAAGTGGAGGCTGATAGGTTCTTGATTAATCAGGGCATCAAAGGTTACAGGTAGAAGGCAGGAGAATGGGGTTGAGAGGGATAATAAATCAGCCATTTTATGGCAGAGCAGATTCGTTGGGACGTGGCCTAATTTTGTTCTTATGTCTTATGGTCTTATGGATAAATTCCACACTGTCCCCGCTCTGAGCATGTGTGACGGAATGGTGTGGAGAGAGCTTCACTCAGTGTCTGACCCTGGGAGTGTGTGATGGACAGTATAGAGGGAGCTTCACTCTGTGTCTGACCCCGGGAGTGTGTGATGGGACAGTATAGAGGGAGCTTCACTCTGTGTCTGACCCCGGGAGTGTGTGATGGGATGGTGTGGAGGGAGCTTCACTCAGTGTCTGACCCTGGGAGTGTGTGATGGGGCGGTGTGGAGGGAGATTCACTCTGTGTCTGACCCTGGGAGTGTGTGATGGGACGGTGTGGAGGGAGCTTCACTCTGTGTCTGACTCCGGGAGTGTGTGATGGGATGGTGCGGAGGGAGCTTCACTCAGTGTCTGACCCCGGGAGTGTGTGATGGGACGGTGTGGAGGGAGCTTCACTCAGTGTCTGACCCCGGGAGTGTGTGATGGGACAGTGTAGAGGGAGCTTCACTCTGTGTCTGACCCCGGGAGTGTGTGATGGGGTGGTGTGGAGGGAGATTCACTCTGTGTCTGACCCTGGGAGTGTGTGAGGGGACAGTGTGGAGGGAGCTTCACTCTGTGTCTGACCCCGGGAGTGTGTGATGGGACAGTGTGGAGGGAGCTTCACTGTGTGTCGTTTGAAGATGTCCTGGATGCCTGGGAGGCTGGTGCCCATGATGGATCTGGCTGAGTTTGTTACTTTCTGCAGCTTTTCCCAGTCCTGTGCAGTCACCCCTCCGCGGTACATCTGTAGAAATTTGCCAGTGTCTTTGGTGCCATACCAAATCTCCTCAAACCCCCAATGAGATATAGCCACTCTCTCTCGGGAAGAGTGGTGTTTGCGAGGGGTAGTGTGTCACTCCTCTGTGTCCGTGACAGGTCGATCAGTCTTGGAGGAAAGAGCGAATCCTGGATGTTCCGATCTGTAAGAGTGACTGCGAAGGGTGGTGGGAGGACTGTCGACAGGACTACACCTGCAAATCCAACTGGCACAAGGGATGGGACTGGTCCTCTGGTGAGTATCCCGGACCGGATGCCGGTGGGTGGTCCTGGGCCGGATTCCGGTGAGTACCTTGGCTTCGGATGCAGTATCAGTCCTCTGGTGAGCTATCCGTAACCGGTGGTCTGCTGAGTACCGTGTCAGAGCTCTGGAGAGTATCCCAGACCGGGAGTCCTGGTGACTCCAGCTAGATGGTGGGGGACTTGATAATGGATGCTGCTTTCCTGCAACAGTGCTCCTTGTGAATGTGCTTGATGCTGGGAGGGCTTTGCCTGTGATGGACTGGGCCCTATCCACTCCTTACTGTAGCCTTTTCCATCACTGGGCATTGATGTTTCCATAACAGGCCGTGATGCAAACTAGGGAGAATCTGCAGATGCTGGAAATCTGAGCAACACACACAAAATGCTGGAGGAACTCAGCAGGCCAGGCAGCATCCATGGAGAAAAGTACAGCTGGCCCCTTTGGCCCAAAACATGACTGTACTTTTCTCTATAGATGCTGCCTGGCCTGCTGAGTTCTTCCAGCATTTTGTGCGTGATGCAGTCAGTCAGGATACTTTCCACTGTACACCTATGGAAGTTTGTCAAAGTCTTTGGTGACTTGCCGAACCTGCAGAAAGTTTCTGACAGAGTAGAGGTGGCCAAGCTTCCCATCTGAACCAGTCCCATTTGCTGTGTTGGACCCAAATCCCCACAGACCTTCCGTTACATGTCCCTGTCCAAGTATCTTTTAAACATTGGAGTTGTATCAACCTTAACCACTTCCATGTTCTCGTGAACCTCCTCTGGATACACTAGTGAAATTTAAGAGACTACTAGACAGGTATATGGAGGAATTTAAGGTGGGGGATTATATGGGAGGCAGGGTTTGAGGGTCGGCACAACATTGTGGGCCGAATGGCCTGTACTGTGCTGTACTATTCTATGTTCTATGTTCTATGACCCTCTCCACATCCTTTGTGAGATATGGAGCCCAAACCTGCCAGAACAACTTGCCCCTCAGGCCCCTTTCATTCTTTCTCCTCGTAACGTAAACCTTTGCCTCTACTTTGGACTCACCTAACCTTTGACAGAGACTACCTATCCTACCTGTACCCATCATAATTTTAAAAATCTCAATGGGTCACCCCTCAGTCTCGACTCCAGGGAAAACAGTCCCACCCTGTCCAGTCCTTCCCAATCACTCAAGCAGTCCAGGCTTGGCAAATCCCGGTGAATCTTTTCTGCAGCCTCTCCAGATTACTTCTTGTGTGCTTTACTGTACAGGGAAGTATATGGTCATGCACTTTAGCAAAAGAAAAAGGCATGTTCTAGTTTATAAATGGGAAGAAAATTCAGAAATTAAAGATTCAGAGGAACTTGGGATTCCTCGTGCATGATTCTCTGAATGTTAACTTTACAGTTTGAGTCTGTGGTGAGGAAGGCAAATGCAATGTTAGCGTTCATTTCGAGAGGACTAGAATATAAAAGCAAGGATGTAATGCAATAAATAAGATGAAGAAAGGAAAGACAGCAGGTCCCGATTAATTAGTAATAGAACAAATTATCGCCCTTGAAGATTATGGAATTGAAAAACTTACTGATTTAATCAATGACATTTATGAGACTGGAATAATACCAGAAGAGATGAAAAAATCAGTATTTATCACTCTTCCTAAGAAACCTGAATGTGAATTACATAGGACCATAAGTTTAATGAGTCATATAACCCAGATATTTCTAAGAATTTTGATGACGAGCTAAAAGTAAGATACGAGCTGAAATAGGTAAAGAACAATGTGGTTTTGTGAAAGACAAAGGTACAAGAAACACAATATTGATGTTAAGGATACTATCAGAACGAGCTATTCAAATGCAAAAAGATTTGTTTGTTTTATCGACTACACAAAAGCATTTGATAAAGTGAAGCACAATAAGTTAATTGAAATATTACAGGAAACTCTAGATTTAGATTTGAAAGACCTCTGCTTAATCAGAAATCTGTACTGGGAACAAACTGCCGCTGTAAGAATAGATGGGGAAGTGAGTCAGTTTATGAAAATCAAGAGAGGTGTTAGACAAGGGTGTGTTTTCCCAAACAACAGGAATTCTGCAGATGCTGGGAATTCAAGCAACACACATAAAAGTTGCTGGTGAACGCAGCAGGCCAGGCAGCATCTCTAGGAAGAGGTGCAGTCGACGTTTCAGGCCGAGACCCTTCGTCAGGACTAACTGAAGGAAGAGTGAGTAAGGGATTTGAAAGTTGGAGGGGGAGGGGGAGATCCAAAATGATAGGAGAAGACAGGAGGGGGAAGGATAGAGCCAAGAGCTGGACAGGTGATTGGCAAAGGGGATACGAGAGGATCATGGGACAGGAGGCCCGGGAAGAAAGACGGGGGGTGGGGGGGGACCCAGAGGATGGGCAAGGGGTATATTCAGAGGGACAGAGGGAGAAAAAGGAGAGTGAGAGAAAGAATGTGTGTATAAAAATAAGTAACAGATGGGGTACGAGGGGGAGGTGGGGCCTTAGCGGAAGTTAGAGAAGTCGATGTTCACGCCATCAGGTTGGAGGCTACCCAGATGGAATATAAGGTGTTGTTTCTCCAACCTGAATGTGGCTTCATCTTTACAGTAGAGGAGGCCGTGGATAGACATGTCAGAATGGGAATGGAATGTGGAATTAAAATGTGTGGCCACTGGGAGATCCTGCTTTCTCTGGCGGACAGAGCATAGGTGTTCAGCAAAGTGATCTCCCAGTCTGTGTCGGGTCTCGCCAATATATAAAAGGCCACATCGGGAGCACCGGACGCAGTATATCACCCCAGCCGACTCACAGGTGAAGTGTCGCCTCACCTGGAAGGACTGTTTGGGGCCCTGAATGGTGGTAAGGGAGGAAGTGTAAGGGCATGTGTAGCACTTGTTCCGTTTACACGGATAAGTGCCAGAAGGGAGATCAGTGGGGAGGGATGGGGGGGATGAATGGACAAGGGAGTCGCGTAGGGAGCGATCCCTGCGGAATGCAGAGAGTGGGGGGAGGGAAAGATGTGCTTAGTGGTGGGATCCCGTTGGAGGTGGCGGAAGTTACGGAGAATAATATGTTAGACCCGGAGGCTGGTGGGGTGGTAGGTGAGGACCAGGGGAACCCTATTCCTAATGGGGTGGCGGGAGGATGGAGTGAGAGCAGATGTACGTGAAATGGGGGAGATGCGTTTAAGAGCAGAGTTGATAGTGGAGGAAGGATAGTGGTGTGTTTTCTCCCCTGATTTGTTTAATGTGTACAGTGAAACAATATTACAAAAAATAAGAGACATCTTGGGAATCAAAGTTGGTGGTGAAAACATCAATAATTTCAGATATGCAGATGACACTGTTAATTGCAAGTACGGAGGAAGAACTACAAAACTTAATTGATATAGTTGTTGAACAAAATGCAAAAATGGGTCTATTAATTGCAAAAAGACAGAATGTATGGTGATATCCAAAAAGAAGGAGAATCCTATCTGAAGGCTGAGAGTAAATGGGGAGGACATAAAACAAGTACAGAACTTTTGCTACTTAGGAAGCTGGGTGACATCAGATGGCAGGTGCGACATGGACATCAAAAGAAGAATAGGGATGGCAAAAGACACCTTTACGAGAGTGAAGAGTATACTGACTAATACTAAACTAGGCATGACAACCTGCCTCAGAGTACTGAAACGTTATGTATATCCAGTTATGTTATATGGCTCAGAATGTTGGACAATATCTAGTAACATGAGGAAACGAATTGTAGCAGCAGAGATGTGGTTTTTGAGGAGGATGCAAAGAATATCATGGATGAAACGAATATCTAATGAGGATGTCATGAACAGAGCAAACACAAAAAGAGAAATAATGTATGAGATCATGAAAAGGCAACGTAACTTCATTGGACATGTGATTAGGAAAGAGGAGTTAGAATGCACAGTAATTATGGGAAAGATTGAAGGGAAGAAAGCAAAAGGAAGACAAAGACAAATGATGATGGAGACAGCAGCCAAAGAACTGGAAATGAATACCAATGAATTGATCCACTTGATCCGAAACAGGAGTGTGTGGGCCATGGCAGTCAAAGCTCAAACTGGGCACGGCACCTGATGATGATGGTGATGATGATGCTGAGGCTTTATAGGGCATTGGTCAGAAATTGGAGTATTGTGAGCAGTTTTGGGCCTCATTTCGAAGGAAGGATGTACTGACATTGAGAGGGTCCAGAAAAGATGCACAACACTGAGCCCAGGAATAAAAGTATGAGGAGTATTTGATGGCTCTGAGCATGTACTCAGTGGAGTTTAGAAGAATGAGGGGGATCTCAGTGAAACCCACTGAATATTGAAAGGCTTGGAGAGAGTGGAGAAGATGTTTCTTTTAGTGGGGAAGTCTAGGACCAGAGGGCACAGTTTCATAATAGAGGAATGCCCCTCGAGAACAGAGATGAGGAGGAGTTTCTCGAGCCAGAGGATGATGAATCTGTGGAATTCATTGCCACAGGCAGTTGTAGAGGCCAAGTCATTGGGTTTATTTGAAGTGGAGTTTGATAGGTTCTTGAATTGTCAGGGTGTCAAAGTTTAAGGGGAGAAGGCAGGAGGATGGGGGTTGAGGGGGAAAATAAATCAGTCATGATAGAATAGTGGAGCAGACTCGAAGGGCCTGAATCTGTTCCTATGTAACATGGCATCCTACTGCTGTAATCGGTGCCTCGTCCAATGAAAGCAAGCAAGATGAGCTCCTTCACCATCCTGTCGGTGTTGTCAGATCTGTTGGGCCTCCTGGTTTTTGATTGTATGGCCAGTGGGGGTAATGGGTTTACCATATGCCCCACTGGGTGCTCGTAACAATCTTACAATCTTGTATTGTCTGGCCAGAGTCTCCATGTGCCCCACCAGGCACTCATACATTCACCTTGGTAATTGGTTCTCCAGCTCTGTGTGTGTGTGTGCATTTACATGATTTTTTTTTGTCTCTGTCTCCTCATTCATCTTTGTTAACTCTCTCGTCAGGCATCAACAACTGTCCGAAAGACTCCAAGTGTATGAAGTTTTCAGAAATGTTCCCGACTCCCCAGGACCTCTGTGAGAAGGTGTGGAGCAAATCCTACAAGTACACCTCGCACGATCGGGGGAGCGGGAAGTGTATCGTCCTGTGGTTCAACGCGCATGTGAAGCCAAACCCCAACAAGGAGGTGGCGCGGTACTACGCTATTCAGAAGGGGCTGATATCGGCTTCAAGATCTGTCTCCCCATGTCATCTGGTCTTGCTGCCACTCCTCCTTGCTCGAGCCTTGTCCTAGATCCCAGAACGAACCGCAGGGAGGGACTGTGGACGGGCTGTCCCCCTGAGGACTTGCTTTTGCACACCTGAGCCCCAGTGCGTACACGATTCAACCAGCTTCGGTCTCCAGTCAGTGGCTTCAGGCGGACAGCGCCCGAGCAGACGGTCGTGGACTCACAAACCCGACAGCGCCACTTCCACCTCCTCCGGAAAGTCCCGAGGAACTTCACCGTGGCTGGAGGGTCTTCACAGAGTGACCACCAGTCAAATGTAGACAACACAACGGCCAATCAGTGCACAGTGAGATCCCACAGATAGACACTATTGACTGTACATTGTTGATGGGGGGTGGTGAGTATTCTGGATGTTAGGGAGTATCCCACTCTTTGTTTTTCCAGATGGTGTCTGTGGGATTGGTTCCAGAGGGTTGATGTTCCTCGGTTTAAGGATCTGTTAAGGAAGAGTCACAGAACAGTAAAGGCCCTTTGGCCCACAGTGTTGTGCCAACCCTTTAAACTACTTTAAATCACTCCAACCATTCCCTCCTAAAGAGCTGTCTGTTCTTCTGTCACCCATGTGCCTCTCTAAGAGTCTCTTAAATGCCCCTAATGTATCTGCCTCTTCCACCACCCCGGCAGGGAGTTCTCCGCACCCACCCAGCGATCTGGGGCCTATTCTCGCCACTGTCAATAAGGAATTTGTAAGGTCTCCCTGTGACTCTGTCAGTTTTCTCCGGGTGCCCCAGTTTCCTCCCCAATTCCAAAGAGGTACGGGTCAGCAGGTTAACTGATCACATGGCTGTGATGTGGACCATAGACACGAGAGCAGAAATAGGCCATTCAGCCCATTGAGTCTGCTCCGCCATTCCATCATGGCTGATCCTGGATCCCACTCAACCCCACACACCTGCCTTCTCGCCATGTCCCTAGATGTCCTGACTGATCAGGAAACTGTCAACTTACAGCTTCAATGTACCCGTGTACTTGGTCTCCACCACAGTCTGTGGCAGAGCATTCCACAGATTCACTATTCTCTGGCTAAAAAAAAAGAATTCCTCCTTACCTCCATTCTGAAGGGTTGCCCCTCTAGGTCTGGATACCGCCACCATAGGAGTATCCTGTCCACGTTCACCCTATCCAATCCTTTCAACGTTCAGTGCGTTGGGCAGCGTGGGCTGGTTGGAACGACATTGTGTGTCAAGGGGCCTGTTACTGAAATGTATCTCTAAATAAAAACCATTGAGCACAGAACAAAGCACAGCACAGGCTCTTTGGCCCTCAGTGTTGTCTGACCTTTCAATCTACTCCAAGATAAATCTACCCCTTCCCTCCCACATAACCCTCCATTTCTCTTTCATTCATGTACCTATCTATTGAATGTCCCTAATGTATCTGCCTTGGCCACCACCCCGACTGTATGTTCCACACACCCGCCATTTCCACCCTAGAAAAATGCCTCTGACTGTCCACTCAATCTCTGCCTCATCATTGTATTTCTCTTGGTCAAGTCACTCTCATCCTTCTTTGCTCCAAAGACAAAAGTCTGAGCTTGCTCAACCTGTTCTCCAAAGACATGCTTTCTAATGCAGGCAGCATTTTCTGCACCCTCTCTAAAGATTTCGATCTCCTGCTCCAACTGTGCCCCTCTCCCTCAGCACTACCCCTCTAGTGTTCTCCCCTGTGCCAGGGACCCTCAGCACAGGTCGGGTAACAACCTTTCAGAGTATCTGCATTCACTGTACAGAAGTAACCTTCAGCTCCGTTCCCCCACTGAGCTATGGCTGCCTCCCACATCGTACCAATGAAGCCCAACATGGGCGCGAGGATCAGCTGTGGCCTGGGTGCCCTACAGCTCTCGCGACTCAATAAATGAAGTCAATGGTGCATCAGCAGTGGCGATCTCCGGTTGAGGAGCAGGGGAGGCTGGTGTGCTTCCTGGGTTGTGCCGTCACTCTGCAAGCGGGTGGAGATGGAATCTGTGTTCCGTGACCTTTCATAGAGGCTGGGGTATTGTCAACCTGGGTTTAGGTCCTGTATCTCTCCATAGTTGCTACCTAATCTGCTGGATGTTTCTGGATTTTGTTTCAGATTTTTTAGCTTCTGCAGATTCCTCACCCAATCCCAGTTCTGGTAAAACTCCATAAGACATAGGAGTAGATTTGTATCTGGTTCCACCATTCCATCATGTCTGATTTATTATTCCTCTCAGTCCCATTCTCCTGCCTTCTGCCTGTACCCTTTGATGCCCTGACTAATCAAGAACCTATCAATCTCTGCTTTAAATATACTCAATGACTTGGTCTCCACAGCCATCTGTGTCAATAAATTCCATTTGTACTTCCATAAAGTACAAATCTTATTAAGAAGTGGTTTCCAACAACAGTTCAGGATTGGCGGGGAAGGGGGCAGAAGCCAGAATAAGATGGAAGTGGGAAAGTACAAGCTGCCAGGTGAGAGGGAAGCTGGATGGGTGGGGGAGGGGATGAATTAAGAAGCTGGGAGGTGATAGGTGGAAGAGGTAAAGAGCTGAAGAAGAATGAATCTGATAGGAGAGGAGAGAGGGCAGAGGGAGATGATGGGCAGGTGAAGAGAAGGGATGAGAGGAGAATCAGAAAGTGGAATGGAAAAGGATAGAATGGGGAGCGAAGAATACATTCTCTGAAGTTAGAGATGGTATGGCCAGGATGGTGGTAGAGGCAGATACATTAGGGGCACGTAGGCGACTCCTGGATAGACATGTGGTGGATGATAGGAAAATGGAGGCTACGTGGGAGGGAAGGGTTAGATTGATCTTGCAGTAGGTTAAAATGTTGGCACAACATTGTTGGCCGAAGGGCCTGTACTATTCTTTGTTCTAATTCTCCAACTAGAGAGACTAGCTCCTTTCTTCACAGATGCTGCCTAACCCA
Source organism: Mobula birostris (assembly GCF_030028105.1). Taxonomy (NCBI): domain Eukaryota; kingdom Metazoa; phylum Chordata; class Chondrichthyes; order Myliobatiformes; family Myliobatidae; genus Mobula; species Mobula birostris. Next base: position 4,546,871 of record NC_092376.1, read on the forward strand.
GTGAGTTTTTTTTTAGTGATACAGTGAAGAGTAGGCCCCAAATCAGAAACAAGAGAAAATCTGCAGATGCTGTAAATCCCAGCAACACTCATGAAATGCTGGAGGAACTCAGCAGGCCAGGCAGCATCTATGGAAAGGAGTACAGTCGATATTTTGGGCCAAGACCCTTCGAGCTACGCTGACCCCACAACCCCTGACAAACATGATTAACCCTAACCTAACCACTGGACAACCTACAATGACCAGTTACCCTACCTGCCACGTCTTTGGACTGTGGGAGGAAACCGGAGCACCCTGAGGAAACCCACACATTCACGGGGAGGACTGGGAGAGGCTCCTTACAGGACGGAGCTGCAACTGAGCTCCAAACTGTGCTCTCTCTAAATTGAACTGCAGATTCTGGGATGCCCTGAGCTTTAATAGTGTCGCGCCAACTGCGAGCTTCCATGGCACCCAGCTGTCAGCATTGTTTCTATTTTGCATGAAATATTGCCATTTTGCCGTTTGTGGGATCTTGCTGTGTACAAATTGGCTGGGGTATTCCCTGTATTACCGCCACAATTACGTTTCGCAGGCCTCCCTGTGACCGCGTGGGTTTCTTCCCACGCTCCAAAAACGTACGGCTTAGAGTCAGTAGGTTGCGGGCTGCCCCCAGCGCATCCTCGGACTGTGTTGGTCGAAGATGGAAGCCTCACATCTGGAATCGAATCAAATCAAATTCAAGTTTCATTACCATTCAACCGTACGTGAATACAGCCGCACGAAACAGCGTGGAGCCATGGTGCAAAACATAGAACAGCGCATTCAAAATAGCGAGCAAAAAACAAACAGGTATTGTCCTGAGCAAGATGTCCTGCAAATTGATTGCACAGATTACCCGCGGTGTGCCTATCATTCTGCTGCTTGAGCGCTAGGGGGCAGTACCGGGCCGAGCAGGGGCGCCGCGCTGCAGCGCTGGCCGATTCGTTTCACCATACAGGTGACGAACAAACTGAGCTTTAATCTTTAGGTAGCGGACGGGCTATTCCGACATTCGTTCCGTTAAAATGCTGCATAATATGATAACATGTGATGGGAGTATTTTAATATTTTGAGACCATTTAATGCAACCTCTAACATATTAACGCTCCCATCCATCGCCAGTAAGTGCCGAAGTTCCCTCTTGTGATGCACAATGTCTGTACATTTCACTTCCTACCTGTCGCCTTTGCTCTCGAACGCGACTGAAATAAATGGTTTCTTGAAGAGCAGCGTCTGCCTGGTGCAAGATTGTCCGCCGATGTTAATGAACGAAAGGCTCAAAGTAGATTGATTATTAATGCCACCATATATAACCCTGAGGTTCATTTTAATGCGGGCATGCTCAGCAAATACAAACAACACAATAGAATCAATGAAAATACGCACACAACGGGACAGACAACCAATGTGTAAAAGATAACAAAATGTGCAAATACTAAAAAAAACACAAAACAATAAATTAACAAACATCGAGAACACGAGGCATTGAAACTGAGTGCATTGGTGGTGGGAACAGTTCAGTGATAGACTGACTGAAGTTATCGCCTCGGGTTGAAAAGACTGATGGCTGTGGGGTAATAACTGTCCCTGAACCTGCTGCCCGATGGTTGTGGTGCGAAGAGGCCGCCACCGTATGTGTGCTTGCTCTTCGTTTTGTGCCTCCGTCGCTCCGTTCAGTCAGGGGCATGGACAGGAGAGGCGGTTGGAAGCGTTCCCCACACCCCAGGGCCAAGGTGTCTGAAAACTGAGGGGTCAGGTTCAGAGAATCGCCTATCCAAAAAGAGGCCCTTTGGCCCGTCGTGTCCGGGCTACTCATCGTACTATCCACGCTAACCCCACGGGCCAGGACGCAGTCTGCAGGCTTCGATACTTTGGCGGCTGATCTGTGTGCCCAGGTAAATATGTTTATAGACACACGTACCGAGATTCAGCGAAAAGCTTGTCTTGCTCCTTACACGGTGCATTGAGGTAGAAGATTTAAGGTTGCTTAATGTCAATTCCTGTACACACGTGTGAAAGAGAATGTAACAATTGTTACTCCGGATCTGATGCGGCACAAACAAAACCCACAATGAGAACGTATCAGAATCTGGTTTAATATCACCAGCAAGTGTGAAATGTGTTAATTTAGCGGCACCAGCGCAGGAAATGCACTGCATGAAAATATCGGGAAAAGGTAAATAGTGAATCAGTTACAGTGAGCACATATGTGTAACACAGTTAAATTAAAAGTAGTGCAAAGACAAATAACAGTGAGGTATTGTTCACAGGTTCAATGTGTGCCTTCATCCTACCTGATGGTAACAGTGAGAAAAGGGCATGCCCTGGGTGCTGGGGGTCTTTAATAATGGACACTGCCGCTCCTTGAAGATCTTTTGGATACTATGGAGGCTGATGCCCAAGATGGAGCTGACTAATTTTACAAATTTCTGCAGCTTCTTTTGGTCCTGTGCAGTAGCCCCTCCACACCAGACAGTGATGCAGCCTGTCAGAATGCTCTCCACGGTACAACTATAGAAGTTCTTGAGTGTTTTATGTGACTAACCAAATCTCAAACTCGTAACGAAGTATAGTCATTGTCTCGCCTTCTTTGTAACCGCATCGATACGTTGGGAGCAGGTTAGATCCTCAGAGATGCTGACACTCAGAAGCTTGAAATTGTTCACCCTCTCTACTCCTGATCCCTCTATGAGGATTGGTTCGTGTTCCCTCCACTTGCCCCTTCTGAAGAACACAATAAATATAAATATATTGGACAACTTTTTGGGCAGAGACTTCTCGATCCTATTAAGAGTCCGGAACGTGGACTGTTTATTCCGTACCCTCCATAGATGCTGCCTGACCTGCTGAGTTCCTCCAGCAGTTTGTGGGACTGTCAATAAGTGTAATGAGAGTTTCAATCACCCTTTGGGTGAAAAAACATATTCCTCAGATCCTCTCTTCCGCCTCTCTCTGGCACCCAGGGAAAGTTGGCAAATTGGATCCAAGATTAGTAAATTGGTAACTATCGTCACAGTGAAAAAGGCATCTTGCAGACTCCATACAGATCAAATCATTACACAGTGCATTGAGTAGAACGAGGGAAAACGTTAACAATGCAGAATAATAGAACATAGAATAGTACAGCACAGTACAGGCCCTTTGGCCCACAATGTTGTGCCGACCCTCAAACTCTGCCTCCCATATAACCCTCCACCTTAAATTCCTCCATATACCTGTCCAGTAGTCTCCTAAATTTCACTAGTGTATCTGCCTCCACCACTGACTCAGGCAGTTCATTTCACGCACCAACCACTCTCTGAGTAGAAAACCTTCCTCTAATATCCCCCTTGAACTTCCCACCCCTTACCTTAAAGCCACGTCCTCTTGTATTGAGCAGTGGTGCCCTGGGGAAGAGGCGCTGGCTATCCACTCTATCTATTCCTCTTATTATCTTGTACACCTCTATCATGTCTCCTCTCATCCTCCTCCTCTCCAAAGAGTAAAGCCCTAGCTCCCTTAATCCCTGATTATAATGCATACTTTCTAAACCAGGCAGCATCCTGGTAAATCTCCTCTGTACCCTTTCCAATGCTTCCACATCCTTCCTATAGTGAGGGGACCAGAACTGGACACAGTACTCCAAGTGTGGCCTAACCAGAGTTTTATAGAGCTGCATCATTACATCGCGACTCTTAAACTCTATCCCTCGACTTATGAAGGCTAACACCCCATAAGCTTTCTTAACTACCCTATCTACCTGTGAGGCAACTTTCAGGGATCCGTGGAGATGTACCCCAAGATCCCTCTGCTCCTCCACACTACCAAGTATCCAGCCATTTACTTTGTACTCTGCCTTGGAGTTTGTCCTTCCAAAGTGTACCACCTCACACTTCTCTGAGTTGATCTCCATCTGCCACTTCTCAGCCCACCTCCGCATCCTATCAATGTCTCTCTGCAATCTTTGACAATCCTCTACGCTATCTACAACACCACCAACCTTTGTGTCATCTGCAAACTTGCCAACCCACCCTTCTACCCCCACATCCAGGTCGTTAATAAAAATCACGAAAAGTAGAGGTCCCAGAACAGATCCATGTGGGACACCACTAGTCACAATCCTCCAATCTGAATGTACTCCCTCCACCACCACCCTCTGCCTTCTGCAGGCAAGCCGATTCTGAATCCACCTGGCCAAACTTCCCTGGAGAACTCTCAAAAGATTCTAAGGATGCTGGAAACCCGAACAAATTGCTGGAGGAACTTCCTTCGGATTCATCAGCTGTGCGCGCGCTGATGCGTGTGTGTTGTCACGTACCCCGTGACGGGGATAAAGAAACCAGCAGAAATGGAGAACACTTTGGAGTCCGGTATTGCTGTTAACTAATAATATTTATTAGTAACTATGCAATATAGTAATATAAATGTAGATAAATCACACAGGTTAGCAATGATTATATATAAAAGTAAGTGTGGAATATATGTATGAAAACCAAGCTTCTTTAAGTCTAGGGGTAAAAAGATACAGTCTTACGATGTTGAGTAAAGTTCAGTTCAGTTCAGTTCCTGGTATTTAGTTGAGTAGCGATGGAGAGAGTGAGAGAGAGTGAGTTGAGTCTTCAGATGAGCTGATGCCGTCGATCTTCTCGTCGTCCTCCGAAATCCTTTACGAGTCACCGACTGTGACTTTAACCAGGGGGACCGGTTTTTCTGTGGTGGAGCTATCACCCCGGCAAGGGTGGACACATAGACAACTCCCCACCAGTCAACCGCTTCTTCAACGGTTGCTGGAATAGCAATTTGGATCGATCCGCCAAAACCCACTTCCTCTGCAGGCACAACAATGCTCACTCAGTGTCCAGATCATGTGTCTGAGGTCTGTATCATCTGACCTCCCATTTATCCCACCAGGCTGAACATCACCTGTCATTCAAAGAGTCCCCACCCTCCTTTGTCTGTAAAGGAGTGCGAGCAGGCAACACGTCCTTGGAAGTAACATCAATAATGTCCTGTTAGTCACCATAGCAACCTTCGAGCTGCTCAGATTTTATCTCCAAAGTAAAACTCCAAAATTAACTCCCGTGTCAGTCTAACTGTCAATCTTCATCTCTCTCTCCTTTCCAAACAAACCATCAATGATAAATGTCTCTCTCTGTTTCTCTTCAAACAGTTAATAGGGGCACTCCTGGATCCCCTCACACTCCCCTTCCTCAGGGAAAAAAAAAATTGCCGATGACGATTTTTAAAAAAAGGTCCATCATAGGGTTTTAAACAATACAGGGAAAAAACATCAGATGACAAAGCAAAAACGGTTACAGTTTCCAACTTCAAACACTTGCTCCCTCACTCTCTTATCAAACCACTGTTCCATTTTAATTTGGGAGTGCTGCAGATTCTTCCTGGCAAGGTCGCAGGCCTTGTTAAGCCTTTGTTGGAATTTTAAAACATAGTCTAACACGTCTGGGTGAGACCATTGCTCCCTGAGCAGGGTCAGTGGCCGAAAATGAGCTCAAATGGGCTGAACCCCAAAAGCTCTTGAATGGTGTCCCTCACAGCAAAAGTAGTAAGTGTATCCCCTCATCCCAGTCCTTGTCATTCTCATGGCAGTAGATCTTAATCATTTTTTTTAAAGTGGAATGAAACCTCTCCAGAGCCCCTTGAGACTCCGGGTGGTAGGCAGGTGACACAATCTGGTGAGCTCCCAGCTCAGACACTACTTGCTGCAATAATTTTGAAGTGAAGTTGCTACCCTGGTCAGATTGAATTTCTTTAGGTAAACCTACCAGTGCGAAAAACTTGCTGAGGGCTTTTACCACAGTCTTGGCCTGGATGTTTCTGAGGGGCACAGCTTCAGGGAACCTAGATGCAGCACACATTATTGTTAACAAATACTGATTACCAGCTGCAGTCTTTGGCAACGGGCCTACACAATCCACTATGACCCTGGAAAAAGGTTCTCCAAATGCAGGTATTGGCCGAAGTGGTGCGTTTGGAATGGCCTGGTTAGGTTTTCCCACCACCTGACAGCTTTGACACCCTCTACAGTAATTGACAATATCTCTCCTCACGTTAGGCCAATAAAACTCCCTCAGGATCCTGTGCACCGTCTTCTTTACTCCAAAATGTCCCCCTAAAGGCATCTTGTGGGCCAGGTTCAAAATTTCAACCCTATAAACCTTTGGAACCACTACCTGATGCACAATAGCCCAATCCTCACTCGCAGGCACAGTGGCTGGTCTCCACTTCCTCATCAACACCCCATCTTTAAGATAATACCCCACTGTATCTTTCTGAATCTCCTCCTCAGAGAGAGCTGTCTCTTTTAAAGGCACAATTTCTGGATCTTTATTCTGCTCCTCTATGAACTCCTTCCTTGACAAGGACAAGTCTTCCCTCTCCTCCTTGCTCTCCTCAGCCTTACTACCCCCTAAGTCCTGCTGGTATAGGGACGGTAGGAAAGTCTCAGATAAATCAACATTAGCAGCAGCAGCACTCCTGGACATGTGGACATGCTTCGGAAACACATCAGCATCTCTGGGCTGGTCCTCAGCAGCAGCAGGCTTACCTGTGAGCTGAACTGCTGGGTAAACATGCCCACCTGCAAGATCATTACCGAGTAAGACATCAACATGGTCTATCGGTAGCTTGGATCGGACCCCTATTATGACTGGTTTGGATACCAAGTCGCACTTCAAGATTATCTTGTGCAAAGGCACGGCCTCTGTTCCCTTTCCAATGCCCCTAATGATGTTTACTTCCCCAGTCCCTGTCTCAGCACCAAATTCCAAAACATTCTTTAATATCAGTGACTGGAAAGCTCCAGTATCTCTCCATATGCTAACTGGGACTGGGGTTGACTCCTCCTTCACTGCCACAAACCCTTCTGAAATAAATCTCTCGAGTCCTTCCTGAACTCGGTTCGACCCCCCTTTCTTCAGTGGTGTTTTAGCCGTCTGAGTGCAGGCACTTGGGGTTTTCTCTTTCTCCTTTCCTTTCCCCCTTTTCGTAGCAAAACACTTTGACGCCACATGGCCAGGTTTCCCACAAGAGTAACACTTGAAACTGGGAAATTTTCCCCCCGACTGTTTCCCTTCCTCCTTACTTTTGTCACTAATCCCCGGTTTACTCTCTGGTTTAGCCAGTGGATTATCTCTACCCTCTTGTGGGTTACTCTTAGTGGGGAAAAACTTAACTTTATGAGTTAGGGCATATTCGTCTGCTAACTTAGCAGCTTCTGACAGTGTCGCCGCCCCTTTTTCGTCTAAGTGCGTCCTTATCTCAGCTGAGATGCAGTTTTTAAACTCTTCAATCAATATTAACTCTTTCAAGTTGCCAATATTCTCATTCGCCTCTTTCGAAGCACACCACCGATCAAAGTATACCCGTTTCTCATGGGCAAACTCCACATACGTTTGGTTCCAGGACTTTCTCAAACCTCGAAACCTTTGTCTGTACGCCTCCGGGACTAACTCATAAGCCTAAAACACAGCATCCTTTACTTTATCATAATCCTTTGCGTCTTCGAGAGACAGGGCTGCATATGCTTGCTGAGCCTTCCCCTTAATCACACTCTGTAATAACACTGCCCACTGCCCCCGCGGCCACTCCCGATTACGGGCCTCTTTCTCAAAATGTAGGAAATACCTATCAATTTCTGCTTCATCAAATGGAGGTACCAACCTAACTTCCCGACTGACACTGAACCCCTCTTCACGGTTCACCATCTGAGCGTTCTGTTGCCATCTCTCCCTCTCAAACGCTCTCTGCCTCTCTGCCTCTCTGCCTCTCTGCCTGTCTAGCCTCATGGACCCTCCGCCTCTCTGCATCTTCTCTCTGTCTTTCTGCCTCTTCTCTCTCTAATTTCAATCTGTCTATCCTTAACTGTTCCAGGCATACCTCGACCTCCTCTTTCACGACAGGAAACCTCTTTAACTCCCTCTCCTCAAAAGTCCAAAAACAGACATAATGTTCAGCTATTTTCCTTTGAATTTCTGCTTTCATCATACCTCCCTGTACCTCAGCATTCACTTCTTTAGCAACGGCCCGCAACTCGTATTTCCCAGCCTTCTTCAAGGACACGGGGTCTGGCAATTCCAGAGATCCCGCCACATCCATTTCTGCTGTTTTTCCACACAACCAAATCAACAGGGGTTTTCCCCAACAGGCTCCAATTTTGTCACGTACCCCGTGACGGGGATAAAGAACCAGCAGAAATGGAAACCACTTTGGAGACTCGTATTGCTATAAACTACTAATACTTATTAGTATCTACGCAATACAGTAATATAAATGTAAATAAATCAAACAGGTTAGCAATGATTATATATAAAAGTAAATGTGGAAATATAAATATGAAAACCAAGCTTCTTTAAGTCTAGGGGTAAAAAGATACAGTCTTACGATTCAGTTCAGTTCAGTTCGTGGTATTTAGTTGAGTAGTGATGGAGAGAGAGTGAGAGTGAGAGAGAGAGAGTGAGTTGAGTCTTCAGGTGAGCTGATGCCGTCGATCTTCTCATTGTCCTCCGAAATCCTTCACAAGTCACCGACTGTGACTTTAACCAGGGGACCGGTTTTCTGTGGTGAAGCTATCACCCCGGCGAGGGTGGACACATAGACAACTCCCCACCAGTCAACCCCTTCTTCTTCACCGTTGGAATAGCACTTTGGATGGATCCGCCTGATTGATCCTCCAAAACCCACTTTCTCTGCGGGCACAACTATGCTCATTCAGTGTCCAGATCATGTGTCTGAGGTCTGTATCATCTGACCTCCTATTTATCCCACCAGGCTGAGCATCACCTGTCATTCAAAGAGTCCCTCCGTCCTTCGTCTGTGAAGGAATGCGAGCAGGCAACAAGTCCTTGGAAGTAACATCAATAATGTCCTGTTGGTCATCATAGCAACCTTCGAGCTGCTCAGATTTTATCTCCAAAGTTAACTCCTGTGTCAGTCCAACCGTCAATCTTGGTCTCTCTCTCCTTTCCAAACAAACCATCAATGATAAATGTCTCTCTCTGTCTCTCTTCGAACAGTTAATAGGGGCACTCCTGGATCCCCTCACAGTGTGTGAGTGTGCGTGTGTGTGTGGGGGGGGGGGAATGCTGGCTGCCATATGGGCATCAGCTTATTCTCCATATCTCCTATCATGGAGACGCAACAACCATGGTTGACCCTGCCCAGCAGAGGTCCTCAATTACACGAGAGATTCTGCAGACGCTGGAAATGCAGAGCAACACACACACAAAATGCTGGAGGAGCTCAGCAGGTCCGGTGCATCGATGGAGGAGAATAAAAGAGTGGACATTTTGGGCAGAGACACTTCTTAAGGTATCGACGCAGAAAAAAGTGTTACAAGTACGGAGGAAGTGCAGACAATAAGGTGTAGTATTTTAAGACCATAAAGCACAGGAGCAGAATTAGCCCATTCCATCATGGCTGATCCCGGATCCCACTCAACCCCATACACCTCCCTTCTCGCCAGATCCTTTGATGCGCTGGCCAATCAGGAAACTATCAACTTCTGCCTTAAATATACCCACAGACTTGCCCTCCACCGCAGACTGTGGCAGAGCTTTCCACAGATTCACTACTCTCTGGCTAAACAAAAATCGTCCTTATTTCTGTTCTAAAGGGTTGCCCCTCAATTCTGAGGCTGTTCCCTCTAGTTCTGGACACCCTCACCATGGGAAACATCCTCTCCACATCCACCCTATCTAATCCTTTCAACATTCGGTAGGTTTCAATGAGATTCCCCCGCATTCTTCTAAGTTCCGGAGTGTACAGGCCCAAAGTTGCCAAACGCTCCTCTTATGTTAACCCCTTCATTTCTGGAATAATCCTCATGAACCTCCTCTGGACTCTCCAATGACAACACATCCTTTCTGAGATCTGGGGCCCAAACCTGTTGACAATACTTCAAGTGCGGCCTGACTAGTGTCTTATAAAGCTTCAGCATTATCTCCTTGTTTTTTATATTCTATTCCCCTTGAAATAAATGCCAACATTGCATTTGCCTTCTTTACCACTAACTCAACCTGTAAATTAAACTTTTGGGAGTCCGACACGAGGACTCCCAAGTCCCTCTGCACCTCTGATGTTTGAGCTTTCTCCCTATTTAGATAATATTCTACACTATTGTTTCTTTTACCAAAATACATTATCATACATTTCCCAACACTGTATTCCATCTGCCACTTTTTTGCCCATTCTTCCAATTTGTCTAAGTCCTGCTGCAATCACATTGCTTCCTCAGCACTACCTACCCCTCCATAACATCTTCATAACATCTGTAAACTTTGCCACAAAACAAAAAATTCCATTATCTAAATCACTGACAAAGTGAAAAGTAGCGGTCCCAGTACTGAATGACACCAGTAGTCACCGGCAGTCAACCAGAAGCGGCCCCTTTTATTCCCACTGGCAACCTAATGCCCGTCAGCCATTGCTCCACCATGCCAGTATCATATGGAGGTTGTTTGTGAGATCAAGAGTCCTTACAGATAATTGACCTTCGACCTTCCACTTTGCCCTCTGGACTTCACCATTCTCTAGGTATCGACCCTAGGACATGGTGATCACAGATTTGACCTTCAGAGTGGAGAGTCCCCGCTCATCCAACAGAAGCAGAAAGAAGAAAGCCCTTAACTCCGAATGGAGTCATCGGGACGCCGTCATGACAGAGTTTTTTTTAGCAGGCTTTCTTATTTTTACGAGGCCGAGTCGCTAGCTCGACGCTCAACCCAGCACGGATGGAAAGCGTGCAAGGGAGCCGGCTGGATTCGAACTCGGGAGCCTTTGCTCCGAAGTCTGGCGCTGATGTTGCTATGTCACCAGCCGGCAGGCTGCACCTTAATCTCCCATTCAGCCTAATCAACCATTATCTCCACTTCTCCCCCATCTCTGAAGAACTAAGAAGGCATGACAGCAGCTTCTCCCGTCTTCATCCCTCCTCTTCCTGGAGACCCCGCCCTGGTTTTCTGCCTACTCTGGACATTTTCATTGCCAACTACTGATGGGACATCAGCCATCTTGAGCTCAACACTGCTCTCTCCAATTGCAACCTCACGCCTTCCGAACACTAGGCTCTCCACTCTTTCCACACTAATCCTAACCTCATCACCAAGCCTGCAGATGGGGAGGGGGGGTGCTGGTCTGACCCCTACCTGGCTGAGGCCCAGGGACAACTCTCAGACACCTCCTCGTACCTACTCTTCGAACAGGATCCCACTGAGGAGCACCAGGCTACTGTCTCCCACACCACCACTGACCTTATTAGGTCTGGAGATCTCCCATCCACTGCCACCAACCTCATAGTTCCCACACCCCGCACCTCCCATTTCTACCACCCACCCAAAATCCACAAACCTGCTTATCCAGGTAGAGCCATTATTTCAGCTTGTTCCTGTCCCACTGAACTCATATCTGCATACCCTGACTCAGTTTTATCCCCCAGTTTAGTCCCTTCCCACCTACATCCATGACACTTCACACACTCTGGATCTTCTCAATGATTTCAGGTTCCCTGGCCCCCATCATCTTATTTTTACTCTGGATGTCCAGTCCCTATACACCTCCATCCCCACCAAGAAGGCCTCAAAGCTGTCCATTTCTTTCTGGATACCAGACCCAACCAGGTCTCCTCCAGCACCGCTCTCCTTCGCCTAACGGATGGCATAAAAATCGATTTCTCGAACTTCCAGTAATGCCCGTCACCCCCTTCACCATTCCCAATCCCCCTTTTCCTCTCTCACCTTATCTCCTTACCTATCGATCACCTTCCTCTGGTGCTCCTCCCCCTTTTCTTTCTTCCATGGCCTTCTGTCCTCTCTTACTAGATTTCCCCTTCTCCAGCCCTGTATCACCTTCACTAATCAACTCCCCAGCTCTTTACTTCACCCCCCACTCCCGGTTTCACCCGTCACCTTGTGTTTCTCCCTCCCTCCCCCACCTTTAAAATCTACTCCACATCTTTTTTTCTCCAGCCCTGCTGAAGGGTCTCGGCCTGAAACGTCGACTGTACTCTTTTCCGTAGATGCTGCCTGGCCTGCTGAGTTCCTCCAGCATGTTGTGTGAGTTGTTAAGACAGCCGCTCTACTTCATTAGGAGTTTGAGGAGGTTTGGAATGTCACCAAAGACTCTTGTACATTTCTACAGATGCACCACGGAGAGCATTCTAACTGGTTGCATCGCTGTCTGGTGTGGAGGGGCCACGGTAGAGGACTGGAAAACACTGCAGAATGTTGTAAACTCTGCCAGCTCCATCACCATGCACTTTGACCTCTTAACCCACAGACCGCAATCAGCAAGGAGAGGCAGCAATATCTCAAACCCCCGTTTACCCTGAACATTGGCACTTGCTGAGGTTACATCCTCGGTCCCCTGCCCTACTACCTGAATACTCATGGCCATGTGGCCACGTTCAGCTCTAATCCCATCTACAGGTTTGCAGATGATGCCACTGTAGAAGGGCATACCTCAGGAAATGATGAGTTGGGGTACAGGGAGGAGCTGGAGAGACAAGTTACATGTTGTCATGACAACAACCTCTCCTTCAAAGCCAGCAAACCTGAAGAGCTGGTCACTGACTTCAGGAAGGGGGAGGGTGGTGCACACGTTCCCGTCTACATCAACGGTGTTGAGGTCAAGAGAGCTGAGAGCTTCAAGTTCCAAGGTGTGACCCTAAAACCTCCGACCAGCTACGTTGATGCCTCGGCCAAGAGCTTTCACCGAGGATGAGACCAAGCAGACGGCAGGGGAGCTGCATGCAGTCCAAATGCATCTCTAAATACTCAATGTCTAGGGAACTCTTTACACATCACTTCTGAGGGGAATACCCCCATGCCACATCAGGGATCATTCTCTGCTCCCCGGGGTCTCTGAGCAGAACTGACACGAAGCCTACGTCACCAGGCATTGCTGTTTACAGGCCAAACCATTCGACATATACATCATGTTAGTTACAATGTTGGAGTGGCTTGGGTGAGGTAAGCATCTCCCAAGTGTTTTTCCCTTTATTCTTCATTCCTCGTCTGTTAGGGCACAGTGAATGGCTCCGGGGGCTGGGTTGTGTTCTGTGTGTGAGATGTGGAAACTCTGGGAGAACCTCCAGGCTCCCAGTAGCTACATCTGCACCGAACTGCCACTCCTCAGAGAACGTGTTAAGAAACTGGAGCTGCAGCTCGGTGACCTTCAGCTCATACGGGAGGCTGAAGAAGTGATAGATAGGATCTGCAAGGCGGTAGTCACCCCTGGGTTGCAGGATGCAGGGTGACTGTCAGGAGAAGGAAGGGAATGGGCTGCCAGTACAGAGCACCCCTGTGACTATTCCCCTCAATAATAAGTATACCATTTTGGATACTGTTGAGGGGGACGACCTACTGGGGGGGGGGTGCACATCGACCGGGTCTAGCGCTGAGTCTGGTGCTGTGCCTCAGAAGAGAAGAGAGGGGTGAAGGGGGCTGCAGTGGTGATAGGAGATTCCATAGTCAGAGGAATAGGGATGAGATTCTGTGGATGCGATACAGACACCCGGATGATATGTTGCCTCCCAGGTGCCAGGGTCAGGAGTGTCTCGGATCAGGTCCACAACATTCTACCGGTGGGCCGGGGGGAGCAGCCAGAAATCTTGGTACATATTAGCATTAATGACAGAGGTAGGAAAGATGAGGAGGTCCTGAAGAAAGATTTTAGGGAGTTAGGTAGAAAGCTGAAAAACGGGACCTCCATGGTAGTAATCTCTGGATTGCTGCCTGTGACACACACCAGTAGGGGTGAGAATAGGAGCACTTGGCAGATAAATGTGTGGCTGAGGAACTGGTGCAGGGGACAGGGGTTCAGATTTATGGATCATTGGGATCTCTTCTGGGGAAGGTATGACCTGCACTAAAGGGATGGGTTACACCTGAACCCGAGGGGGACCAGTATCATTCTGGGCAGATTTTATAGAGTTATTTGGGAGGGTTTAAACTAATTTGGCAGGGGGATGGGAATGGGAGTGATCGGGCTGAGGGTAGGGTGATTGGTTTACAAACAGAGGCCGTGTGTCGTGAGACTGCTAGCAAGGAGGGGCTGAAGGTCAGGCAAAATTACAGTCAACAGGATGAGTTTCAGTGTAAAAGGGGGAAGGTGTTATATTTGAATGCACGCAGTGTACGGAACTTGTAGCACAGTTACAGATCGGCAGGTATAATGTGGGCATCACTGAGTCATGGCTGAAAGCGGATTACAGCAGGGAGTTTAACGTCCAAGGATACATGTTGTATCAAAAGGACAAGCAGGAAGGCAGAGGGGGTGGCATTGCTATTGATAAAAAATGAAATCATATCATTAGAAAGAGGTGACATAGGATCAGAAGGTGTTGATTCATTGTGGATACAGTAGTAAAGATGGTCTACAAATTACAACAGGAGATGGAAAATGCACGTCAAAAGGGAAATGTTATGATAGTTTCAATATGTAGGGGATAGATTGGGTAAATCAGGTTGATGCTGGATCCCAAGAGGGGGAATTTGTAGATTGGCTACGAGATGGCTTTTTAGAGCAGCTCGTGGTTGAGCCCACTAGGGGATCAGCCATTCTGGATTGGGTGTTGTGCAACAAACCAGAATTGATTAGAGAGCTTAAGGTAAAGGAATCCTTGGGGACCAGTGATCATAATATGACAGAATTTGAGAAGGAGAAGCTAAAGTCAGATATATCAGTATTATAGTGGAGAAAAGGGAATTACATAGGCATGAAAGAGGAGCTGGACAAAGTTGATTGGAAGAGGACAACAGCAGGGTTGACAGCAGAGCAACAATGGCTGGAACTTGTGGGAGCAACTTGGAAGGTGCAGGATAGATACATCCAAAAGAAGAAGAAGAAGTGTTCTAAAGGCAGGAGAATGCAACCTCGGCTAATGAAGGAAGTCAAAGCCAACATGAAAACCAAAGAGAGGCAGATAATACAGGAAAAATTAGTGGGAAGTTAGAGGATTGGAAATATATGAAAAACCAACAGAAGGCAACTAAAAAAAGTCATAAAGAAGTAAAAGATGGAATACAAAAGTAAGCTTGGCAACAATATTAGAGAGGATACCAAAAGTTCTTTCAGATACATAAAGTGTAGAAGAGAGGCAAGAGTGGATATTGGACTGCTGGAAAATGATGCTGGAGAGCTAGTAATGGGGGGACAATGAAATAGCGGACAAACTGATAAGTATTTTGTATTAGTCTTCACTGTGGAAGACATGAGCAGTATGCCGGAATTTTGAGAGTATCAGGGGTCATGAAGAGTATGAAGTTACCATTACTAGGGAGAAGTTTCTTGGGAAACTGAAAGGTCTTAAGGTATATAAGTCACACACGAGGAATTCTGCAGATGCTGGAAATTCAAGCAACACATATCAAAGTTCCTGGTGAACGCAGCAGGCCTGACGAAGGGTCTCGGCCCGAAACATCGACTGTACCTCTTCCTAGAGATGCTGCCTGGCCTGCTGCATTCACCAGCAACTTTGATGTGTGTTGCTTGAAGGTATATAAGTCGTTTGGACCAGATGGTATACACCCCAGGGTCATGAAAGAGGTGGCTGAAGAGATTATGGAGGCACTAGTAATGATCTTTCAAGAATCACTGGATTATGGAGGACTGGAAAATTGCAAATGTCACACCACTCTTCAAGAAGGGAGGGAGGCAGAAGAAAGGAAATTACAAACCAATTAGATTGACCATAGTGATTGGGAAGATGTTGGAGATGATTGTTAAGACCATAAGACATAAGAGCAGATTTAGGCCATTTGGCCCATCCAATATTCCCTGCCACTCAATCATGGCTGATCCTTTTTTCCCTCATCAACTCCACTCCCTGGCCTTCTCCCCTTAACCTTTGATGCCTTGTCCAATCAAGAACTGATCAAGCTCTGCCTTAAATACACCCAACGATGTGGTCTCCACACCTACCTGTGGTAATAAGTTACACAAATTCACCATTGGTGGGGAGGAGAAGATGGCAGCACGACGCAGCGTGCGTGGTCGCTCCGAAATGATATCATATTTGTTAAGTAGGGGCCGTGCACAATCCTGATTTGATGGAGATAGACGTGAGAAGCACAGAGGAACATCTAGAGAAACTACTGAAATGCCCGCTTCGCTGCCGTTGCTACTGTGCGATCGAGAATCTCCAGTGGGAAAGGTCCTAAATCCTCGGCTTTGCCTATTGCCTGTTGCCGGGGCCAGGGTCGAAGCGCTCGGCAGAGATGGTGTTCGGTGCTTGGTGTCGGAGGGTTGGTTGGAGGCTCGAAGTTTTCGGATGGACTCAGAGTCGGACTGTGGTCGGGTGCTTCCAGGGTGCTGCATCGGCAAGTTTGCAGCGCTGGAGGTTCATGGCAGGAAGAGTTTTCTTCCTTCTAGCGTCTGCGTGAGATGATGGGACTTTCAAGAGACTTTGAGACCTTTTTTTACCGTCCCCATGGTCTGTTCTTTATCAAATTACTGTATTGCTTTGCACTGTTGTAACTATATGTTATAATTATATGGTTTTTGTCAGGTTTTTTAGTCTTGGTTTGTCTTGTGTTTCTGTGATATCATTCTGGAGGAACATTGTATCATTTCTTAATGCATGCATCATTTCTTAATGCATACTAAATGACAATAAAAGAGGACTACGTGTCCTCATAATCTAATCTAATCTAATCCTTTGGTTGAAGAAATTTCTCCGCATCTCTGTTTTAAATGGATGCCCCTCTATCCTGAGGCTGTGCCCTCTTGTCCTAGACTCCCCCACCATGGGAAACATCCTTTCCACATCTACTCTTTCTAGGCCTTTCAACATTTGAAAAATTTCAATGAGATCCCTTCTCATCCTTCTAAATTCCAGTGAGTACAGACACAAACCTATCAAACATTCATCGAATGATAACCCTTTCATTCCTGGAATCATCCTTGTGAACCCCCTCCAAACCCTCTCCAACGCCAGCACATCTTCTATGAGATGAAGAGCCCAAAACTGTTCACAATACTCAAGGTGAGGCCTCACCAGTGCTTTATAAAGCCTCAGTATCAGATCCCTGCTCTTGTATTCTAGACCTCTTGAAATGAATGTTAACATTGCATTTGCCTTCCTCATTACTGACTCTACCTGCAAGTTAATCTTTAAGGTGTTCTGCATGAGGACTCCCAAGTCAGATTTTTGGATTTTGTTCCCATTTAGAAAATAGTCTGCACATTTATTTCTACTACCAAAGTGCATGACCATGCATTTTCCAACAAGACAGTAGAATAGAAAAACATCCGTTTAGAACAGAGATGAGGAGGAATTTCTTTAGCCAGAGGTTGGGGAATCTGTGGAATTCTTTGTCACAGGCAGCTGTGGAGGCCAGGTCTTTGGGTACATTTAAGGCAGAGGTTGATCGATTCTTATTTGTTCAGGGCATGAAGGGATACAGGGAGAAGACAAGAGACTGGGGCTGAGAGAGAAAATGATCAGCCATGATGAAATGGCGGAGCAGGCTCAATGGGCCAAATGGCCTAATTCTGCTCCTATATCTTATGGTCTTGTGGTCATCTCTTTCTCAGTGGAGCTCATCCCCACAACCTGGTGCCCACAGGATGACTGTAGTGGGGAAGATAGTAGCTCACCTCTTTGGGGACTGTGGGCTGGTGACAGTTGCAAAGGCCTGTGTCATGATTCACCCCAGGTAGCTGCACGCACCCCTCATACAAGCTCTTCTCCCTCCTGCCATCTGGCAAAAGGTACCGAAGCATTCGGGCTCTCACGACCAGACTGTGCAACAGTTTCTTCCCCCAAGCCATCAGACTCCTCAATACCCAGAGTCTGGACTGACATCTACATCATTTATTATTATATTGTAATTTGTCCTCTACTGTGCCTATTGTCTTGTTTATTAATTATTGTACTGCCCTGCACTGTTTTGTGCACTTTATGTAGTCCTGTGTAGGTCTGTAGTCGAGTGCAGTTTTTATGTTGTTTTACGTAGTCTAGTGTAGCCTCGTGCTGTCTCACATAGTCTAGTGTAGTTTTGTGTTGTTTCATGTAGCACCAGGCTCCTGGAGGAACATTGTTTCGTTTTTACTGTGTACTGTTCCAGCAGCTTATGGTCGAAATGACAATAAAAAGCGACTTGACTCTCTGAACTATGGGCTGTTTCTAGGGTGAGACACACGGCGATGGACATCAAGTGCTGCTGGCGGACCATCAGCTCGATGAAAGACTCCCTTTGCTCAGCCCAAAACGTGTTGGTCTGACCATGCATCGAGACGTCTGTGGAAGAATGTTGCCGACTTACAAGTTCTGGGCTGCAGGAGTACATGCTGAGGGACGTGCTCGGTGCAGCCACTGCAAAGGTGAGTGGGGTCCTTCACGATGATACTGGCCACTTTCCGTCACCTTTCTGTATAGATGTCCTTGTTGGTGGGCAGGCTGGTGCCGGAGATGGGTTGGTCGGTTTGCGCCTTCCATACCGTGCAGTGATTCATCTTGTCAGGACCCTCTCAACCTGAAACCTCGACCACTCCTTCCCCACCCCCCCAAGCCCCCCCACCCCACAGATGCTGCTCAACCTACTGAGTTCCTCCAGCAGATTATCTGAAGCAACACATACAAGCATCTGCAAATTTTCTCGTGTTTGCTGATGATCTGAAGTTGGGTTTGATCATTAAGGGGTTAAGGTGAGTGGCTTTTGCACTTTGGACGCAGCCTGGTGTCGGCTAAGTCTTCGCCGTGGAAGGCTGCCAGGAACTGCTGATGCAGAGACAGTGAGAGAGAGAGAGGTGGGGTTAAGTCCAGGGACATCACACCTCCAGCTTCAGCTCGTTCTTCTCGGTGTGCGGGAGCGGAGGCTGAGGAAAGAGAGCTCAGAGTGTGCGTGACGTTTGTCCACAAACCGGAGACACTGACAGGTATGTGCACGCATCGCACTCCCTCCTTTTCAAACTTCCTTACCGAAGCCCCTCTCCTCCAGGGCAGAGGCCACTGACAGCAGCTCACCAGAGACCCCCGTCCTGGGCTCGTATTTCAAGTTGTCCCCAGGTGGAGCCCATCGTTGAAGATCCTTCCTCTTCTAGGGATGAGGTCTTTGGAGCTTCTGCTGGTGTTCCCGTGGCTCTGGCTGTTTCACAGAATGAGGCTGCTAGCCCTCCTCCTTTCACAGGCGGGCGTGGGGCCGACCATGGCGAGGTTTCCTTACCAAAGGCTTTTCAGAATGATGGTCACTCCTGCTTTCTGTCTCTCTGAGTGATGGCACCGCTCTCTCTCCTGTTTAAACCTTGCCTTTCCCCTCTGTCCAGGGAGCAACACACACACACACACACACACACACACACACACACAAAATGCTGGAGGAACTCAGCAGGTCAGGCAGGAGCTAGGGAAGGGAATAAAACAGTCGATGTTTTGGACCGGGACCCTTTATCGGGACCAGAGAGGAAGAGGAAAGAAGTCAGAATAAGAGGGTGGGGGGGGGTTCTGGGGGAGAGTACAAGCTGACAGGGGATAGGTGAGACCAGGTGAGGGGGAAGGAGGGTGGAGGGATGATAGGTGAGGGGGAGAAGGGTGGAGGGGTGATAGGTGAGGGGGAGGAGGGTGGAGGGGTGATAGGTGAGGGGAGAAGGAGGGTGGAGGGGTGATAGGTGAAGGGAGAAGGAGGGTGGAGGGGTGATAGGTGAGGGGGAAGGAAGGTGGAGGGGTGATAGGTGAAGGAGGGTGGAGGGGTGATAGGTGAGGGGGAAGGAAGGTGGAGGGGTGATAGGTGAGGGGGAAGGAGGATGGGGGGTGATAGGTGAGGGGGAAGGAGGGTGGAGGGGTGATAGGTGAGGGGAGAAGGAGGGTGGAGGGGTGATAGGTGAGGGGAGAAGGAGGGTGGAGGGGTGATAGGTGAGGGGGAAAGGAGGATGGAGGGGTGATAGATGAGGGGGAAGGAGGTTGGAGGGGTGATAGGTCAGACCAGGTGGATTGAAGTGAGGAGCAGGGAGGTGATAAGTGGAACCAGTGGAGGACTGAAGAAGAACAAATCCGATAGGAAGGGAAATAGACCATGGAAGAAAGGGAAGGTGGAGGGGAACCAGAGGGAGGTGAGCAGGAGGGTTAAGAGCCAGAGACATTTTCCCAGGGAAGGAATGGCTAAGACGAGGGGTATGATTTTAAGGTGATTGGAGAAAGTGTAGGGGGATGTCAGAGGTAGGTTTGTTTACACAGAGAGTGGTGTGTGTGTGTGTGTGTGTGTGTGTGTGTGTGTGTTTGTATGTGTGTGTGTGTGTTTGTGTGTGTGTCTGGAACGCGCTGTCGGGGTTTAGGAACAGTAGCGGCAGGCACGTGAGGGGAGCTACACAAAATGCTGGAGGAACTCAGCAGCTCAGACAGCACCAATGGAGGGGAAAACATTCTGGGCTGAGGCCCTTCATCGCTCACGAGTGCTGATGAGCTCTAAATGTCGACCGTTTACTCCCCTCCATAAATGTGCTGAGTTCCTCCAGCATTTTGTGTGCATTGCTCTGGATTTCCAGCATCTGCAGCGTCTCTTGAGTTGACATTCTGGACATTTCAGTAACTCGGAGGCAGGCACACGGATGATGGAAAAATGGAGGGCTACGTGGGAGGGAGGGGTTAGATTGATCTTGGGGTAGGTTAACAATACAGCAGAACACCGTGTCCTGGGAGTATCAAGGCAAAGGGAACTTCAACTAATCTCTGCTGTACTTGGGACTGAAGATTGAATCTGATCAATCCACTGATGATTGTCACCTTGATCACAATAGTTACTGAACACTGATGGTGCAGTAATTGTCATTCAAGGTTGTTTAATGCCATTTCCATCACGCAGGTGTAAAGGAGAATGAAATAATTGTCTCTCCGGATCTGATGCAGCACAAAAAAAAATCACAATAAGATGAAGAACACAATAATGAAAATAACACAATAAATATGAATACATAAGATAGCTCGTACACACATTTTGATTGGATCTCTGTCGTTCAGTCTGCGATGACTTACTGTAATGAAGTTCAGTGAAACTGCGTAGATCTGCACAAGGACATCACTAACCAGACATCACAATGATAAGCTGAGAGACAGGAGTTCTCATCTCTGTACTGCACAAGGTCTCTTCATCTCATGTGCATGATATTTATTGCTCAGTTGTTTATTATTATTATTTCTTCTTTTTGTATTTGCACAGATTGTTGTCTTCTGCACTCTGATTGAACACCCATTGATCCTGTAATGGTTGTTACTCTACATATTTATTGAGTATGCCCGCAAGGAAATGAATCTTGGGATTGTATATGGTGACATACAGTGCCTGTAAAAAGTATTTACCCCTCCCCGCCCCAGAAGTTCTCATTCTTTATTGTCTTACAGCATTGAAACACAGTGGATTTAATTTGGCTTTTTTTGACACTGATCAACAGAAAAATACTCTTGTGTCAAGTGAAAACAGATCTCTACAAAGTGATCTAAATTAATTACAGATATCAAACACAAAATAATTGATTGCATAAGTGTTCAGCACCTTAAATCAGTATTTAGTAGATGCACCTTTGGCAGCAATTACAGCCTTGAGTCTGTGTGGATCGGTCTCTATCAGCTTTGCACATCTGGACATTGCAGTTTTTCCCCATTCTTCTATACAAAACTGCTCAAGCTCTGTCAGATTGCAAGGGGGTCGTGAGTGAACAGCCTTTTTCAAGTCCAGCCACAAATTCTAGATTGGATTGAGGTCTGGACTCTGACTTAGCCACTCCAGGACATTAACTTTGTTGTTTTTAAGCCATTGCTGTGTAGCTTTGGCTTTATGCTTGGGGTCATCGTCTTGCTGGAAAACAAATCTTCTCCCAAGTCGCAGTTCTCCTGCAGACTGCATCCAGGATTTCCCTGTACTTTGCTGCATTCATTTTACCCTCTACCTTCGCAAGCCTTCCAGGGTCTGCACGGTGAAACATGATGCAGCCACCACCATGCTTCATGGTAGGGATGGTGTGTTTTTGATGATGTGTTCAGTCTGACGGCCAAAAAGCTTAATTTTGGTTTCATCAAACCATAGAACCTTCTTCAGCTGACTTCAGAGTCTCCGACATGCCTTCTGGCAAATTCTAGCTGAGATTTCATGTGGGTTTTTTGAAACAGTGGCTTTCTCTTTGCCACTCTCCCATAAAGCTGCAACTGGTGAAGCACCCGGGCAACAGTTGTTATATGCACAGTCTCTCCCATCTCAGTCACTGAAGCTTGTAACTCCTCCAGAGTTGTCATGGGTCTCTTGATGGCTTCCTTCACTAGTCCCCTTCTTGCACAGTCACTTAGGTTTTGAGGACAGCCTGCTCTAGGCAGATTTACAGCTGTACCATATTCTTCCCGTTTCTTGATGATTGACTTAACTGTACTCCAAGGGATATTCAGTGCCTTGGAAATTTCCTTGTATCCATCTCCTGCTTTTCAATAACCTTTTCACAGAGTTGCTTGGAGTGTTCTATTGTCTTCATGGTTCAGTTTTTGCCAGGATAGTGACTCACCAGCAGTTGGACATTCCAGATACAGGTGTATTTTTACTACAATCAGTTGAAACACCTTGACTTGCATCTCCATTTAACTAATTATGTGACTTCTAAAACCAGTTGGCTGCACCAGTGATGATTTGGTGTGTCACATTAAGGGGGGGGGGAATACTTATGCAATCAATTATTTGGAGTTTTATATTTGTAATTAATTTAGATCACTTTGTAGAGATCCATTTTCACTTTGACAGAAGTCTTTTTCTGTTGATCAGTTTCAAAAAAGCCAAATTAAATCTGCTGTGATTCAATGTTGTAAAACAATAAAACATGAAAATTTCCCAGGACGGGGTGAACTTTCTACAGGCACTGCACATGTACTTTGACAATAAATCCACTTGAAACTTTGTTCTCTGTATATCGGAGTAATGGGAAAGATGGGAATTGCTTGTGGTTCAGAGGAATGAGTGTTACTTTTTGTATCTCCAAACCATTAAACTAATTGCAGGGAAAGATGGAGCACAGAGAACGGGTCTTAATTTCATTTTTCACTTTAAGCAAGGCATACGCGTATGACTTGGTGCCGTGCTGACGTTTGCCATTTACTTACTTCATACATATAACCATAATGAATTATTTCAACAACAAAGAATGCTTAATCAAACGATGTATTTACAATATTACTCAAATATTAAATACACAAAGCCGGCTGGTGACATAGCGGCATCAGCACCGGACTTCGGAGCGAAGGCTCCCGAGTTCGAATCCAGCCGGCTCCCTTGCACGCTTTCCATCCGTGCTAGGTTGAGCATCGAGTTTTCAACTTGGCCTCGTAAAAATAAGAAAGCCTGCTAAAAAATGCCATCATGATGACGTCCCGATGACCCCACTCGGAGTTAAGGGCTTTCTTCTTCTTCTATTAAATACATGACACTCCTCCCTGCATTAGCTGTAAACTCCAACTCAATAGAGAATACACAGTATACACACTATACTATATAATACAACTACTATATAGACATCTACAGAAAAGTACATTTTAAACTGTTCCATTCAGGCCTCGAGATTTAATCACTGTGAAGGATTTCTTACTTTTGTGGGATAACGTCTTTCCTGACAAGGGGGATCACTCTGCTTGGCAGGAGAGACTTGTGGCTGTGAACAATCTCAGGTTCTGGGGCCGCCTCCACAGTGGTTGTAGGTGTTGACCCTGGGACTACAGACAGTGGTTCTGCCGGCTCCGGATACCATTTTTCTGGACGTGTTGGCATCCTGAATGGTGCACGGCAAGCTTCACTGGACGATGTGGATCATAATGTGTGAGTCTGACATCACCATTTCCTTCACCTTTTGGAAAGCCACCTCGCCCTGCGTTGTCCATTGCCATTTCTTCCTGATGTGTAGTAATGAGTTCCAGGGGTAGAGTTCAAGTTTGGCAGGCACCTGTTATTGTAATGGACAAATCCTAAAGAGGACTGTAACTGTGACATGCCCTTTGGCCTTGCGGCATCCACCACTGCTTGTATTTTCTCAGCACACTTGTGTAATTCTTGTGTGTCAATGGTGTGACCACAGTAAGTGGTACTTGGTTTAAAGAACCCATATCTTCTGATCTTTTTAACATGGACTTGAGATTTTGGAGATGTTCCTTGTAATTGTCACCGGTAACAATGATGTCATCCAGATAACACTGAGTGCCCGGGCAACCTTGCAACACCTGGTCTTTAGCTTTCTGCCAGAGTGCAGGTGCGGGTGCTACTCCAAAACTCAGCCTATTAGACTGATAAAGCCCTTTCTGAGAGTTTATGGTGAGAATCTCTTCTTCTATCTCCATCTGCAGGTAGTCCTCAGCTAGGTCCAATTTGCTGAAGTGTTTTCTTCCAGAAAGGTTTGCAAAGGTGTCCTCTATTCTGGGCAGAGGGTATTGATCTACTTTCAGTACTGGGTAGATGGTGAGCTTAAAGTCACCACAGATGCTGACAGACCCATTCTTTTTGGTTACTTGGGTCACTCACATTGCCCATGGGCTCCACTCAACCTTGGAAAGAATTCCTTCAGCCTCCATGCAATCGAACGCACTGGCTGCTTTATCACAGCTGGTATAAGGACCCGGATGGGCTTTGTAAAACTTGTATGCCGCATTTTCACTTAACACTATTTTACCCCTGATATGTTTAGTTTTCCAATGCCACCCTACACCACTGCTGTGGCATCATCCAGTACCTTTCTTAATTCACTTCCAGTTGTTTCTATCGGAGGGTATGTGATAGTCATAGTCATAGTCAGACCACGGTACGTGTGCTTGCAACACTATGTGTCCGACAGAGTGATCAGCAGCACTGGGGCTCCACAGGGGACTGTCTTGTCTCCCTTTCTCTTCACCATTTACACCTCGGACTTCAACTACTGCACAGTGTCTTGTCATCTTCAGAAGTTTTCGGATGACTCTGCCATAGTTGGATGCATCAGCAAGGGAGATGAGGTTGAGTACAGGGCTACGGTAGGAAACTTTGTCACATGGTGTAAGCAGAATTATCTGCAGCTTAATGTGAAAAAGACTAAGGAGCTGGTGGTAGATCTGAGGAGGGCTAAGGCACCGGTGACCCCTGTTTCCATCCAGGGGGTCAGAGTGGACGTGATGGAGGATTACAAATACCTGGGGATACAAATTGACAATAAACTGGACTGGTCAAAGAACACTGGGGCTGTCTACAAGAAGGGTCAGAGCCGTCTCTATTTCCTGATGAGACTGAGGTCCTTTAACACCTGCCGGACGATGCTGACAATGTTCTACGAGTCTGTGGTGGCCAGTGCGATCATGTTTGCTGTTGTGTGCTGGGGCAGCAGGCTGAGGGTAGCAGACACCAACAGAATCAACAAACTCATCCGTAAGGCCAGTGATGTTGTGGGGATGGAACTGGACTCTCTGACGGTGGTGTCTGAAAAGAGGATGCTGTCCAAGTTGCATGCCATCTTGGACAATGTCTCCCATCCACTACATAATGTACTGGTTGGGCACAGGAGTACATTCAGCCAGACACTTATTCCTCCCAGATGCAGCACAGAGCGTCATAGGAAGTCATTCCTGCCTGTGGCCATCAAACTTTACAACTCCTCCCTTGGAGGGTCAGACACCCTGTGCCGATAGGTTGGTCCTGGACTTATATCATAATTTACATATTACTATTTAACTATTTATGGTTCTATTACTATTTATTATTTATGGAGCAACTGTAACAAAAACCAATATCCCCCTGGGATCAATAAATTATGACTATGACTACCTTTTCATCAGGATAAGTACTTAGTTAAATATCTGCAGACTTCAGTTCAGTATCTTTGAAATGCTGCTCAAATTCATTTTGTGGAATGACTGAAACAGTGTCCAATTCCATTTTAATGAATTTGCCATTCACTTCCGGTGTGAGTCGTATTGCTTGTCTATTGTTAGTTTTCACTTAGTAAATCTCGAGGCTACCCAGTCATGTCACTATCATCATTATCAGATTTCTCATCAACAGCATGCAGATTAGTGCTTGACTGCAACTTGACTTTATATATTTTTCTCTTCCCTGTGCAGTCCATTTATTTTTGTCTGCCCAACATGCTCTTTATATGTGTCCTACTTTGTTGCATTTTCTGCAAGTTTCACCTTTAAACCTGTATTGGTCTGGTGTATGTGGGCCTTGCCATAATGGTAACACAATTTATTGAGCCAGGCAGGTTTCTGTTTAGACATTGCAATTTTGTTCACATCCATTCCTGACTGCAACTCCTCAACTGCATCTCTGAGTGCTGTTTCCATTGATACAGTGATTTCAACTGCTCTTTTAAATGTCAGTTGTGCTTCATTTAGGAGCCCTGTTTGAATGCTTCCTTGTGAGATTCCACAAAATGAATGATCTTTAAGTGTATCATTAAACCCATCACTGACCTGAAAATCAACACACATCAAAGTTGCTGGTGAACGCAGCAGGCCAGGCAGCATGTCTAAGAAGAGGTACAGTCGACGTTTTGGGCCGAGACCCTTCATCAGGACTCACTGAAAGAAGAGCTATGAAGGGTTTCGGCCTGAAACGTCAACTGTACCTCTTCCTAGAGATGCTGCATGGCCTGCTGCGTTCACCAGCAACTTTGATGTGTGTTGTTTGAATTTCCAGCGTCTGCAGAATTCCTCGTGTTTACTGACCTGACAATGCTCAATTTCTACAATTCAGCCACGTGAGCTGAAATGGGCTTCCCTTCCTTTTGATTCTGCTTATGAAACCTAAAGTAATCTGCAATTAGCAGTGTTTTTGGTTTCAAGTGTTCCTGTGTTACTTTCACTATGTCAGCAAAGCTAATTTTGGCTGGTTTAGTTGGAGCAAACTGAATGCTTTTCCACCCAATGCACTCAGCAAAACTGGTACTTGTTTCTCATTGGGTAATTCATTTGCCGTAAAATATTGCTCAATCCATTGAGTATACATAGTCCAGTTATCTCTTGTGCAATGGGACGTGTGCATCTTCTGATGTAATCAACCATTTCTGCTTTTTTAAACATTTATGATTATTATCACCTGGTATTGACTGTTCCTGAACCCATGAAACTGGCCATCTCCTGCCCTCTTTCAAACTCGAACATCTCCTCTGAAAAAACATAAGCTGCTCTGCATTTTTTTTTGCTCGACCGTTTCTCACTGCGTATTTTTAAAACTCCAACATCTCACTGCATTTCAACAGGTAGGTAGTCGTCTCGGGTTTGTTTAAAAAAAAATCTCATTGTCACTATTGCATTCTGTGACTCCAAAACATTAAACTAATTGGACAATTAAACAGCCCAAGAGAACGGGTCTTAGTTTTATTTTTTTTTATGTTAAGCGAGCGTGCTGACGTATGCCATTCACGTACTTTGTAGATACAACTTTAATGAATTATTCAAACAAGGAATGCTGAATCAAACAAAAGATTTCAAAAGGTCAAAGTACTTTTATTATCAGAGTATGCACTTATTATACATCTTTGAGATTTGTCTGCTTACAGGCAGTCGCAAAACAAGAAATCCGAAAGAAGCCATTAAAAAAAGACCAACATACACCTCATGTGCAGAGAGAGAGAGAGAGAGAGAGAAAACAAATTGTGCAAATGATAAAAGTAAGCAAACAGCTTTCACAATGAAAGTGAATCCTCGGAGGTGAAGCATGGAGCAGCCGCAGCAGGCCTGTAGTCTCGGCCTCGGCTCATCACGTAGCGGAGTGAACATCACAGGGCCCGAAGTCATTCACATATCAGTAATTTTACTCAGATATTACTGATATATTAAACACACAACAATGGGACAACCTCGTTGAAATGCCACAGAATTTTTATTCAAGATTGTTTAATGTCATTTCCATTACATAAGCGTAAAGGAGATCAAAATAATTGTTACTCTGGATCCAAAGCAACACAAAAAAACACAATAAGATAAAGAACACAATAAAAAAAACACAATAAATATAAATAGGTGAGATAGCTTATATGCATGGAGTGATTGTGTGTCCATAAAGTGACGCTGGGCACAGGAGTGTCTGTACTCAAGGTGACTCTGACAATAAATGTTAGTCATGAGGAAATCTGCAGATGCTGGAAATTTAAGCAAGACACACAAAATGCTGGTGGAACGCAGCAGACCAGGCAGCAACAGTTCAGGTCTGCCTGACCTGCCGCGTTCCACCAGCATTTTGAGAATGTTAAAGTAGTGGTGGTTGGGGGTGTGGAGGGGTGGGTGGAGGTGTTGATCAGCCTTACTGCTTGGGGAGAGCTACTGTTTTTGAGTCTGGTGGTCCTGGTGTGGATGCTACGTGGCCTCCTCCCTGATGGGAGTGAGACAAACAGTCCGTGAGCAGGGTGGATGGGATCCTTTGCGAGATTACTGGCCCTTTTCCAGCACCTTTCGGTTTATTTGTCCTTGATGGTGGGTAGTTTGGTGCCAGCGATGTGTTGGGCAGTTTTGACTACCGTTTGTAGATTGTTCCTGTCTGCTGCGGTGCGGTTTCTGTACCAGGCAGTGATGCAGCCTGTTAGGATGCTCTCTCCTGTGCATCTGTAGAACGACGCTGAATTCTTAGCGCACTCAGCGGTGTGGATGATGTCTACCCGCCTGAGGAACCTCGTACTTCGGAGGCCAGAGTCTCAGTTTTGAGGACTGAGCATTCAAATGGGGGGTTATTTCACAGACAATACAACATTTTTGGTGTGGAAGATGTAGAAGGTTGCCAAATCGGTTGCAGGTATGTGGGGAGAAATAGCAGATGGAGTTTTATCTGCAAATGTGAGGTGTTACTCTTTGGGAGCTCAGCTATGAGAGGAATAGATAGAGTGGATAGCCAGCGCCTCTTCCCCAGGGCACCACTGCTCAGTGAATACTTCTCTTCGGTATTCACTAATGAAAGGGAACTTGATGACGGTGAGGACAATATGAGTGAGGTTGATGTTCTGGAGCATGTTGATATTAAGGGAGAGGAGGTGTTGGAGTTGTTAAAATACATTAGGACAGATAAGTTCCCAGGGCCTGACGGAATATTCCCCAGGCTGCTCCATGAGGTGAAGGAAGAGATTGCTGAGCCTCTAGCTAGGATCTTTATGTCCTCATTGTCCACGGGAATGGTACCAGAGGATTGGAGGGAGGCGAATGTTGTCCCCTTGTTCAAAAAAGGTAGTAGGGATAGTCCGGGTAATTATAGACCAGCGAGCCTTACGTCTGTGGTGGGAAAGCTGTTGGAAAAGATTCTTAGAGATAGGATCTCTGGGCATTTAGAGAATCATGGTCTGATCAGGGACAGTCAGCATGGCTTTGTGAAGGGCAGATCATGTCTAACAAGCCTGATAGAGTTCTTTGAGGAGGTGACCAGGCATATAGATGAGGGTAGTGCAGTGGATGTGATCTATATGGATTTTAGTAAGGCATTTACAAGGTTCCACACGGTAGGCTTATTCAGAAAGTCAGAAGGCATGGGATTCAGGGAAGTTTGGCCAGGTGGATTCAGAATTAGCTTGCCTGCAGAAGGCAGAGGGTTGTGGTGGAGGGAGTACATTCGGATTGGAGGATTGTGACTAGTGGTGTTCCACAAGGATCTGTTCTGGGACCTCTACTTTTCATGATTTTTATTAACGACCTGGATGTGAGGGTAGAAGGGTGGGTTGGCAAGTTTGCAGATGACACAAAGGTTGGTGGTGTTGTAGATAGCGTAGAGGATTGTCGAAGATTGCAGAGAGACATTGATAGGATGCGGAAGTGGGCTGAGAAGTGGCAGATGGAGCTCAACCCAGAGAAGTGTGAGGTGGTACACTTTGGAGGGACAAACTCCAAGGCAGAGTTCAAAGTAAATGGCAGGATACTTGGTAGTGTGGAGGAGCGGAGGGATCTGGGGGTACATGTCCACAGATCCCTGAAAGTTGCCTCACAGGTAGATAGGGCAGTTAAGAAAGCTTATGGGGTGTTAGCTTTCATAAGTCGAGGGATAGAGTTTAAGAGTCGCGAGGTAATGATGCAGCTCTATAAAACTCTGGTTAGGTCGCACTTGGAGTACTGTGTCCAGTTCTGGTCGCCTCACTATTGGAAGGATGTGGAAGCATTGGAAAGGGTACAGAGGAGATTTACCAGGATGCTGCCTGGTTTAGAAAGTATGCATTATAATCAGGGATTAAGGGAGCTAGGGCTTTACTCTTTGGAGAGAAGGAGGATGAGAGGAGACATGATAGAGGTGTACAAGATAATAAGAGGAATAGATAGAGTGGATAGCCAGCGCCTCTTCCCCAGGGCACCACTGCTCAATACAAGAGGACATGGCTTTAAGGAAGGGGGTGGGAAGTTCAAGGGGGATATTAGAGGAAGGTTTTTACTCAGAGAGTGGTTGGTGCGTGGAATACACTGCCTGAGTCAGTGGTGGAGGCAGATACACTAGTGAAGTTTAAGAGACTACTAGACAGGTATATGGAGGAATTTAAGGAGGGGGCTTATATGGGAGGCAGGGTTTGAGGGTCGGCAGAACATTGTGGGCCAAAGGGCCTGTAATGTGCTGTATTGTTCTATGTTCTATGTTCTGAAGCAAAGTTTGCAGACACTATGAAGACAGGTAGAGGGGCAGGTAGTTTTGAAGAAGTAGAGAGGCTACTGAAGGCATTAGACAGATTAGGAGATTGGGCAAAGAAGTGGCTGATGGAATACAGTGTCGAGAAGTGTATGGTCATGCATTTTGATAGAAGAAATCAAAGCGTGGGACTATTTGCTAAATAGAGACCAAATTCAAAACTCAGAGGTGCAACGGGATTTGGGATAACGGTTATAGACATCCATAAGCCCATAAGACACAGGAGCAGAGTTAGGCCATTTTCCCATCGAGTCTGCTCTGCTATTCAATCATGGCTGATCCTTTTCTCCCCCACCTCAGCCCCACTCCCTGGCCTTCTCCCCGTAACCTTTCATGCTGTATTCAATCAAGAACCTGTCAAGCTCTGCCTTAAATACACCCAATGACCTGGCCTCCACAGTTCCTGTGGTAATAAATTCCACAAATTCGGCTCCCCCGGCTAAAGAAATTTCTCGGCATCTGTTTTAAATGGATGGCCCTCTATGCTAAACCTGTGCCTCCTTGTCCTAGACTCCCCCAACATGGAAAAAATCCTTTCCGCATCTACTCTGTCTGGGCCTTTCAACATTCATAAAGTTTTAATGAGATCCCCTCCTCATCCTTCTAAACTCCAGCAAGTACAGACCCAAAGCCATCAAATGTTCCTTGTATGATAACACTTTCATTCCTGGAATCATCCTTGTGAACCTCCTCTGGACCCTCTCCAATGGCAGCACATCTTTTCTTAGATGAGGAGCCCAAAACTGTTCACAATACTCAAGGTGAGGCCTCACCAGTGCCTTATGAAGCCTCAGCATCACATCCCTGCTCTTGTATTCTAGACCTCTTGAAATGAATACTAACATGACATTTGCCTTCCTCACCAACGACTCAACCTGCAAGTTAACCTTTAAGGTGTTCTGCACAAGGACTTCTAAGTCCCCTTGCATTTCAGAATTTTGGATTTCTTCCCCATTTAGAAAATAGTCTGCACTTTTATTTCTTCTACCAAAGCGCATGACCATACATTTTTTTAACATTGTATTCCATTTGCCAATTTGTTGCCCATTATCCTAATCTGTCTGTCCTTCTGCAGCCTATCTGTTTCCTCAACACTACCTGCCCCTCCACCAAACTTTGTATCATCTGCAAACTTGGCAACAAAGCCATCTATTCCATCATCTAAATCATTTATATACAGCCTAAAAAGAAGCAGTCCCAACACTGACCCCTGTGGTACACCACGAGTCACTGGCAGTCAACCAGAAAAGGATCCTTTTATTCCCACTCACTGCCTCCTACCAATCAGCCAATGCTCTAACCATGCCAGTAACTTTCCTGTAATGCCATGGACTCTTAACTTTGTAAGGAGCCTCATGTGTGACACCTTGTCAAAGGCCTTCTGAAAATCCAAATATACAACTTCCACTGCATCCCCTTTATCTATCCTATTTGTAATCTCCTCAAAGAATTCCAACAGGTTTGCCAGGCAGGATTTTCCCTGAAGGAAACCATGTTGACTATGTCCTATCTTGTCCTGTGTCACCAAGTACTCCATAACCTGAGCCTTAACAATTGACTCTAACATCTTCCCAACCACTGGGGTTCGGGCTAACTGGTTTATAATTTCCTTTGGACTGCCTTCCTCCTTTCTTAAAGAGTGGAGTGACACTTGCAATTTTGCAGTCCTCTGGCACCATGCCAGAGTCCAATGACTTGAAAAATCATTGCTAGTGCTTCCACAAATCTCTAACGCTACCTCTTTCAGAACACTGGGGTGCAATTCATCTGGTCTGGGTGACTTATGTATCCTTGGGTCTTTCAGCTTTGAGCGCCTTCTCCCTTATAATCATAACTGCGTTCCCTGCTCTTCCTTCACACCCTTCAACATCTGGCACACTGCTAATGTCTTCCACAGTGAAGACTGATGCAAAATGCTCGTTTAGTTCATCTGCCATCTCCTTGTCCCCTGTTATTTCTCTGGCCTCATTTTCTAGTGGTCCTATATCCAGTCTCATCTCTCTTTTACTTTTTTATATACTTGAAAAAGCCTTTATTATCCGTTTTGATATTGTCTGCTAGCTTGCTTTCATATTCCATCTTTTCCTTTCTTATGATTCTTTTAGTTGTTTTCTGTAAGTTTTTAAAATCTTCCCAATCCTCTATCTTCCCACTAATTTTTGTTTTGTTGTATGCTCTCTTCTTCTTTTACATTAGTTTTGACTTGTCAGCCACAGTTGTACTATTTTGCCATTTGCATACTTCTTTGTTTTTGGAGTACATCTATCCTGCACCTTCCTCATTTTCCCCAGAAACTCAAGCCATTGCTGCTCTGCTGTCATCTCTTCCAATTTACTTTGGCCTGTCTCGTACCACAGTAGTTTCATTTACTCCACTAAAATAGTGCTAAGTCAGACCTTACTTTTTCCCTATCAAATTTCAAGTTGAACTCAATCATGTTGTGATAATTGCCTCCTGAAGATTCCTTTACTTTAAGCTCCCTAATCACCTCCAGTTCATTACATAACACCCAATCCAGTATAGCTCATCTACTTGTAAGCTCAATGACAAACTACTCAAAAAAGCCAGCTTGTAGGCATTCAACAAATTCACTCTCTTGAGATCTATTACCAACCTGATTTTCCCAATCTAGCTGTTGGAGCCCATGGGCTCCACTCAACCTTGGAAAGAATTCCTTCAGCCTCCATGCGATCTGGCTCACTGGCTGCTTTATCATAGTCATAGTCACACTTTATTGATCCCAGGGGAAATTGGTTTTCGTTACAGTTGCACCATAAATAATAAATAGTAATAGAACCATAAATAGTTAAATAGTAATATGTAAATTATGTCAGTAAATTATGAAATAAGTCCAGGACCAGCCTATTGGCTCAGGGTGTCTGACCCTCCAAGGGAGGAGTTGTAAAGTTTGATGGCCACAGGCAGGAATGACTTCCTATGACGCTCTGTGTCGCATCTCGGTGGAAGTTCGAGTGGTTACTGTTGTCCCTTCCAAAACCTAAAGAAACGTTGATTATCCTCTTTCCTCACATGAGTTTCTTGCGCAAAAATAATGTCCCTAATATATCTGCATCTACCATCACCCCCTGGCAGCACATTCCACACACCCACCACTGTCTGTTTAAAAAAAAAGTTCCTCTGACGTTCCCTGTGCTTCCCTCCAATCACTCTGAAGAAAAAGCATTAGTTTCATTTCCAGTCACTTCCTCAGTGACTATGATCACTTTGCACTGTGGTCGACTTGTTTTGTTGTAATCGTGTTCTTTCTTCTGAAGCAAAGTGTGTATAATTCATGTTTAATTTTGCTTTTCTTGTGCACACGGGTTATCTGATGCTCTGTGCCTGTGACGTTGCTGCAGGTAAGTTTTTCCGTATACCTGAGCACATGGACTTGTGCAGATGACAATGACCCCAGTGTGACTCTCTGTGCAGGGAGATGCTGGCGTTGCTGGTCTTGGTTCTGCCACTGACTCTGGCAGCAGACAGGGACGTCCTCAACATCTGCATGGATGGAAAACACCACAAGACAAAGCCGGGCTTCGAGGGGAAACTCTATCGTCAGGTAAACAGGGGACGGGGGAGGGGGGACATGCAGAGATTGTTTTATTGATTGATTGATTGATTTAGAAATTCAGCATGGAACAGGCTCTTTAAGCCGTGCTGCCAGTGACCCCTGATTGAACCCTCCCCTAATCAGAGGATGATTTTTACAATGGCCAATTAACCTACTAGCCAGCTCACCTTTGGACTGTGGGAGGAGACTGGAACGCCCAGGGGAAAACCCATGCATTCCACGGGGAGGACGTACAAACTCCTTACAGAGGGTGCTG
This sequence comes from Mobula birostris, assembly GCF_030028105.1. Classification (NCBI taxonomy): domain Eukaryota; kingdom Metazoa; phylum Chordata; class Chondrichthyes; order Myliobatiformes; family Myliobatidae; genus Mobula; species Mobula birostris. The sequence continues at coordinate 4,581,288 of NC_092376.1, forward strand.
GGATTGAACCCTGAACTCCAGTGCCCCGCGGTGTAATAGTGTCTCTTGGTGCCCAGGCAGCAACGTTGCCTGTTGCATCACTGGCATTTAGGGCAGCAATGGAAGTCCATCAGACCATGAGCCATTGGAGCAGAAGTAGGCCATTCAGCCCATCGAGTCTGCTCCACCATTTCATCATGGCTGATCTTGTATCCCACTTAACCCCATACACCCGCCTTCTCGCCGTATCCTTTGATGCCCTGATCGATCAGGAAACGATCAACTTCTACCTTAAATATACAGACAGTCTGTGGCGGAGCACTCCACAGATTTACTACCCTCTGGCTAAAAAAATTCCTTATTACATCTGTTCTAAAGGGTCACCTCTCAATTTTGAGGCTATGCTCTCTCATTCTGGACACTCCCACCATGGGAAACAACCTCTCCACATCCGCCCTATCTAGTCCTTTCAACATTTGGTAGGTTTCAATGAAATCCCCCCGCACTCTTCTAAATTCCAGTGAGTACAGGCCCAAAGCTGCCAAAAGCTCCTCATATGTTAACCCCTTCATTTGCAGAATCATCCTCATGAACCTCCTCTGGACTCTCTCCAATGACAACACATCCATTCTGAGATATGGGGCCCAAAGCTGTTGACAATACTCCAAGTGCGGCCTGACTAGTGTCTTATAAAGGCTCAGCATTATCTCCTTGCATTTATATTCTATTCCTCTTGAAATAAATGCAAACATTGCATTTGCTTTCTTTACCATGGACTCAACCTGTAAATTAACCTTCTGGGAGTCTTGCACGAGGGCTCCCAAGTCCCTCTGCACCCTCCTTTCCATTTAAGTAATAGTCAACACTATTGTTCCTTTCACCAAAATGCATTATCATACATTTCCCAACACTGTATTCCATCTGGCACTCTTTTGCCCATTCTTCCAATTTGTCTAAGTCCTGCTGTAATCGCATTGCCTCCTCAGAACCACCTACCCCACCTGTTGTGGGTAAATCTCAGGAGTGGCAGACAAAACAAATCAGGCTGACTCAGAGAACTGGTTCAGACTAAAGGACTTTATTATACATGGTATCACGGTGGAGAGCCTCCGCACCTAACAGCCGTGTTTAGAGGCTCTGCTTTGCTTGCAGACACACTTCATTAAATAGACACAGCATACGTAACTAAAAGCACTTAACAAGAACATTGCTTGACTTTGAACTTAGAACTAGATTGCAACAAACAAGAACATTACAAGACTTTGAACTTTGAACTAAATCATAACATTTTGGTCGCATTTCAGCCAGCGCTGCAACCTCCTTCTTGCTGATTTTAGCTAAATCTTAGGAACATTCACGAGCGATTAGGTTAACCCCTACATATTCAAAGAGACTTAAATTCTTCCACCATTCCCTCCTTGTTGATCCTTTCAGATCAACATTCCTCATGAGGTATTTCCTCCTCTTCCCCATGGGGGGGGGGTGGTTTCATATCCCTCCAGAAAGGGTCTTTCTTTTCCAGGGTGTACCTTCTCTCCCCACCTACTGCTCGTTTCTCTCACCATCTGGGGTACCATGGGGACATTTTCAGGTCCGAGTAAGGCTCTTTTCATTAACTGGTAACAACACAGTCATAATGCTCCACATACATAGCACCCTAAAACACATATCATTACCTCTATAATTATCCCATGGGTAATCCGGCTTCCCCATCCAGAAAACCATTCCTCTATTATCTCCCACCATTTTGTTCCTGAACCAAAATTCTTAAACTGTTCCCCTATCTTCCTAATCTCCTCAATCTTTCCCCTTATGTGTTGACTGAGGTCAGTTATGCTTTCTGAGGCATCGGGAATATAAGCACAACATTCCTGCCCTACCTTGGCGCATGTCCCTCCTTTGCTGGCTAGGAGCAGGGCCAGAGCCATTCTATTTTGCAAGGCTACCATCCTAAGGGCAACTACCTCTGTTGTTAGGTCTTTCACTTGCGTCTGCACGTCAGTTAGGGCATCAGCAGTGTCATTGGCCAATTTCCCTACAGCGGCTGCCATATTAATAATTTCTCGCGAATTTCGGGCCACACCTTATGAGGGGAATGCTATCATCCAAAACAATCCACTTTCCATTATCCCTCACTTACTTCACCTTAAATAAGGGTGTTGCGATATATCTTTTATAGGATGCATGGAGGGCACTATATGGGCCAGGTAACAGCAGCCCATCTAATTTCCTGAGGACACATCCCCATTTTTGCCTGGCGGCCCTTGAAGCCAGGGATAAGCTCTTTCCCCACATACCCAGTAAGTCCCATTAGGGGTATGTCGAAGAGGACCCGGCCCCCTGTTCAGTACGCAAACACGAGGAAATCTGCAGATGCTGGGATTTCAAGCAACACACATAAAAGTTGCTGGTGAACGCAGCAGGCCAGGCAGCATCTCTAGGAAGCGTTGACTGTACCTCTTCCAATAGATGCTGCCTGGCCTGCTGCGTTCACCAGCAACTTTTATGTGTGCTGCTCTGTCCAGTACAAGAGGTATTAGTCAAAAATGTTCCACTTCCCCCCCACCGCATTACAATAACAAATTCCATTTACAGTTTTCTGTGCATTTACTAACTCAAAGGAGGGCATCCTTTTTCCCTCTGTCGGGGTACGTCCTTTGAAACAGGTACATCCACAATCCTCTTTGCTGACATTACAGTCCTTTATCAGCTTCTGCCGATCTCTTGGTCTAAGGTTGTTTGAGAATTTGTTGTTTTGGTTCATAAAGTACATGGACAGCATTTCCATCCATTCTGGGGGACCCCCTCCAGGGACATTCCCTGGACGGTGTGCTGAGGTATCTTTACACACACCCAACAAGAGTCCAACTCTTCACTTTGGTGTTTGGCATAAGTGCGACACAAAGACAAAAAGGTATGTTTGGACGAGGCCACACTAACTCCCCCGAATATCAGTCCCCATAAAAGCATCCGGCTTGTCAGCTTCATGCTTTGGACCGAAACCCTTTGGCAGGATTGGAGAAAAAAAGCTGAGGAGTAGATTTAAAAGGTGGGGGGAGGGGAGAGAAAATCACCAGGTGACAAGTGAAACTTGGAGCGGGAGGGATGAAGTAAAGAGCTGGCAAGTTGATTGGTGAGATGAGGTGAGCGGGATGGGAAATGGAGGGGGGGGTGGTGCTGGGGGGCAGTACTGGAAGTTTGAGAAATTGGTGTTCATACCATCAGGTTGGCATCCGTTAGTCTTGCAAGACCATGGATCTGCGCCTGGAAAGTCTTCACTCTCCAGGTCACAGGCCTGGGCAAGGTTGTATGGAAGACCAGCAGTTGCCCATGCTGCAAGTCTCCCCTCTCCACAACACCGACGTTGTCCAAGGGAAGGGCATTAGAACCCATACAGCTTGGCACCGGTGTCGTCGCAGAGCAATGTGTGGTTAAGTGCCTTGCTCAAGGACACAACACGTTACCTCGGCTGGGTCTGGAACTCATGACCTTCGGATCACTAGTCGAACACCTTAACCACTTGGCCACGTGCCCACCCATCAGGTTGGAGGCTACCCAAATTGAATATGTAGTGTTGTTCCACCAACCTGGGTGTGGCCTCATCACGACAGTGGAGGAGGCCATGGTGTGACATATCGGACTGAGAATGGGAAGTGGAATTAAAATGGGAAATCCCGATGGAGTGTAGATGCTCAGCAAAGTGGTGTCCCAATCTATGTCAGGTCCCACCAATATACAGGAGGCCACACCGGGAGCACCGAACACAGTAAGTGAACCCAACAAACTCACAGGAGAAGTGTCACCTCACCTGAAAGGACTGTTTGGGGTCCTGAATGGTAGTGAGGGAGGACATGTAGGGGCAGGTGTAGCACTTGTTTCACTTGCAAGGATAGGTGCCTGGAGGGGAGGGACAAACATAGAAATATAGAAAATCTACAGCACAACACAGGCCCTTCGGCCCACAATGCTGTGCCGAACGTGTACTTAATTTAAAAATTACCTGGGGTTACCCATAGCCCTCTATTTCTCTAAGCTCCATGTACCTGTCCAGGAGTCTCTTAAAAAGACCCTATCGTATCCGCCTCCACCACTGTTGCCGGCAGCCCATTCCACACACTCACCACCCTGCATAAAAAAACTTGCCCCTGACATCTCCTCTGTACCTACTTCCAAGCACCTTTAAACTGTGCCCTCTCATGTTAGCCATTTCAACCCTGGGGAAGAGCCTCTGACTATCCACACGATCAATGCCTCTCATTATCTTGTACACCTCTATCAGGTTACCCCTCATCCTCTGTTGCCCCCAGGAGAAAAGGCCAAGTTCACTCAACTTATTCTCATAAGGCATGCTCCCCAATCCAGACAACATCCTTGTAAATCTCCTCTGCACCTTTCCTATAGTTTCCACATCCTTCCTGTAGTGAGGTGACCAGAACTGAGCACAGTACTCCACGTGGGGTCTGACCAGGGTCCTATATAGCTGTAACATTACCTCTTGGCTCTTAAACTCAATCCCACAATTGATGAAGGCCAATACACTGTATGCCTTCTTAACCACAGAGTCAACCTGCACAGCAGCTTTGAGTGTCCTATGGACTCAGACCCCAAGATCCCTCTGATCCTCCACACTCCCAAGAGTCTTACCATTAATACTATATTCTGCCATCATATTTGACTGACCGAAATGAATCACCTCACACTTATCTGGGTTGAACTCCACCTGCCAAATGGACAAAGGAGTCACGTAGGGAGCAGAGTCCCTGCAGAAAGCAGAAAGTGGGGGGAGGGAGAGATGTGCTTGGTAAATGAATTTAATGGTCCAATCAGCAAATACTGACCAATCCACAATATCGAGTAGCAGTAACTGTCCTGAACGAAGTTTTAGAAGATCCAGCATCTCTTTGTAAACTCCTTCAGAAAATCTGTTTGAATATAACTGAAGCACTGCAGAAATCAAAAGCAAAAATTAACAAGTTACAGTCATGGTATCCTGATGATACCGTTTATCAGAGGGGAAGAAGCTGTTCCTAAAACATTGAGTGTGTGCCTTCAGGCTCCTGTCCCTCCTTCCTGATGGTGACAATGAGAAGAGGGCATGTCCTGGGTGTTGGGGGTCCTTAATGATGGATGCCGCCTTTTTGAGGCATCGCTCCTTGGAGGTGTCTTGGGTACAATGGAGGCTGGTGCCTGTGATGGAGCTAGCTAAGTTTACAACTCCTTGCAGGTTATTTCAATCCTGTGCAGTGGACCCTCCATACCAGATGGTGTTGCAGTCAGTTAGAGTGATCTCTGTGGTAGATATTTGCCAGCGTTCTGGTGACAAACCAAATCTTCTCAAACTCCTACGGAAATATAGCAGCTGTTGTGCCTTTTTTGTGACTGCATTGATATGCTAGGCACCCAGGAACCTGAAACTGCTCACCCTTTTCACTACTGACCCACCTGAAGATTGGTGTGTGTGTTCCCCAGTCTTACCCTGACTTGAGTCCACAATCACTCCTTGGGTCTTACTGACATTCAGTGCAAGGATGTTGCTGCAGCACCACCTAACCAGCTGATCTATCTCACTCCTGCTTGGCTCCTAGATAATTTTTGGCTTTTAAAAACTTCAGACCCTTGCCAAGATGCCACAAAAAAAAATTGACACCAGCTGAAAAAACTTACCTGAAGGGTCTGCACTGATTTTGTTCATTTAGAGTCAATTAAAAGAGCTCGACAGGGTACACTGGATGAGTTCCTCCGACGATAATTATTAGGAACTAATACTTGTTTTATAGTACTGAACTGGTATTGATAGTGTTCGGTTTTTCTTTTAAATACATAATTTGTCACTCAGTTAAATGGAAGTTTGTTTTTCTTATTTCTTTTTAACTATTTCCATGAAACTTCAGCTGAATGAGGCAGCTGCTTAATTGGGCTAAAACGCACTGGTCCCCATGTGTCCCAATTAACCAGAATCACTGTACATGTAAATGCATATGGAGAATAAAGCTGATCCTATAGGCTGGGTGTCCACCTGTGATGCCTCGTCCTGCCGAATATCCAGTGACCTTGCTGTCTTGTATCTGTGTGCCTGCAGTGTGAGCCATGGAGAGAGAAAGCCTGTTGTACAGCCAACACCAGCATAGAGGCACACGATGACCAGTCCTACCTCTACAGATTCAACTGGAATCACTGTGGCATCATGACGGAGAGATGCAAGAGGCACTTCATCCAGGACACCTGTCTTTACGAGTGCTCCCCCAACCTCGGCCCCTGGATTCAGCCGGTGAGATGCCTGTGATGGTCCTCAGGATTAAAGGAGGGTTACAGCACAGATTCCTTGTGGTTTTTATGCACCACTTACAAAAAGCAAGAGCTGGCCTGTGGCGTATTGGCATAGGCACTGGACTTTGAAGCGAGCGGTCTTGGGTTTGAACCTGGCCGGCTCCTTGCACGCTTTCCACCTGAACGTCGAGCTAGCAACTCAGCCTCGTAAAAAAACAGACAAGAAACGACATGGAAGGGAACAGCTTTAAAGAGAGACCGGGGTCTGTTGCGACTTGTCTGTAGAATGGGAGATTGTGGAGTGAGTTGGAGACTATTCCTTGTGAACTTTACGTGCCTGCTTTAATAAGCAAATTGGCACTTTCTGCAGAGTGGGAGATTGCTTGGATGAACAGTAACAAGGGCCAATAAAAGAGGAGCAGGGTTTACCGGAGCGGCCATTGTTGGAGTTGTGAGCGGACAGTGTTAGAGTGGTCAGGCTTGGGCAAAAACAGGTACAGGCTAGAACTTAAGTTTGAGAAGTTAGAGGCATAGCCAGTGTAGTTCGGGCAGTGGAGGGCTCCTCCTGTGAGAAGGCTGAAAACTTCAGAGATGAGTTTGTTACTGAGGTGATCACAGCCAGAGCGCAGGCTTCAGGGAGTAGATGGGAGACCACCAGGAGAAATAAGGGGAGTAAGGAAGCAGTCAGTGTAGAGTTCCTCTGTGGCTGTATCCCTCCGCAGCAATTACACACGTTTGGATGCTGCTGGGAGGGGATGAGGGGATTGAGGATTGGGAGGTGGGGTGGGGACTTGGGACTGGGGGTGGGGATTGGGGATTTGGGATTGGGGGTGGGGGATTGGGGTGTGGGGGGTTGGGGGGTGGGGATTGGGGATTGGGATTGGGGGGTGGGGGGTGCGGGGTGGGGATTGGGCTTTGGGGATTGGGGTGGGGGTGGGGATTGGGGATTGGGGTGGGGATTGGGGATTTGGGATTGGGGTGGGGATTGGGGATTTGGGGGTGGGGGATTGGGGATTGGGGTGTGGGGGGTGGGGATTGGGGGTGGGGGGTGGGGATTGGGGATTGGGGATTGGGGATGGGCACCAGTGACGTAGGCAGAAAGGGGGAAAGGATCCTGGGCAGTCAGCATAGGAGAGCAGGAAGAGACTGAAGAGCAGGTCCTCCAACGTAGCAATCTCTGGATTACTCCCAGCGCCACGTGCTAGTCAGGGCATGAACAGGATGATGGTACAGACGATTGAGTGGCTGAGGAAATGGTGCAATGATTTCTGGATCATTGGGATCTCCTCTGGGGGAGGTTATGACCTGTGCAAGAGGGACGTGTTACACCTGAAACAAAGGGAACCGAGGGGCCTGTTCAAAGGAAAACATCAAACCCCACGCACAAATAAAAAATCACTCAAACAACAAAAAAAGTAAGCGAGAAACAGAATATAAAATACCAACCCACAAAGTCACCGAAAGAGTCCAGGCAAATTCACTTCGTCGTTCGTTACCCACAAGGCTCCCCACACGGAATGGAACAAATAAAGGAGCGATCAGGAAACCAGAAACAATTGTCACGTGAACTGCAGAGCCCAATGGACAAATCGCGCCAGCTAAATCTCACCTAACACCTGGACTCCAGCAGCATCGAGAGAGGGGGAGAGGGTGGGAGGGAGCGGGGAGAGAGAGGGGGAGAGAGAGGGAGCCGGGAGAGAGAGGGGAGGGGTGAGAGGGGGAGGAAGGAGAGGGAGAGGGAGGGGGAGGGGTGAGGGGAGAGGGGAAGGGGTGAGAGGGGAGAGAGGTGGGGGGGAGAGGGAGGAGAGAGAGAGGGGAGAGGGAGAGGAGGGAGGGGAGATAGGAGGGGGAGAGGGGGAGGGGGAGAGGGAGGGAGAGGGGGAGAGGGAGGGAGAGGGAGGGTGGAGAGAGAGGTGGGGGGGAGAGGGAGGAGAGAGAGAGGGGAGAGGGAGAGGAGGGAGGGGAGATAGGAGGGGGAGAGGGGGAGGGGAGAGGGGGAGGGGGAGAGGGGGAGGGGGAGAGGGAGGGAGAAGGGGAGGGGGAGAGGGAGGGAGAGGGAGGGTGGAGAGAGTGGGGGGGGGGAGAGAGAGGGAGAGAGAAATAGATGCCTGTGCCCCTCTCCAGGCTTCTTGGCTTCACCAAACACCCTCAGAAAGAGCAAAGCACCAGATCGCTCAATCGGTCTGAAAACACACTATCAAACTGTAGATCACAGGCCCCGATGGCAGCAGAACCACATTTGAAAGAAAGATGTAAAAGAAGCAAAAGAATTTGCTTTGTGAACCGTCTGAGGACGTCGCCCTTCTTCAAAGAAAGGGGCTTCCCGTCCTGCACTATCAACGCTGGCCTCACCCCCTTCTCCTGCCACCCCAGATTTTCTAGCAACACACACAGAATGCTGGAGCAACTCAGCAGGTCAGGCAGCATCCATGGGAAAAAGTCCCGTCGATGTTTCCAGCCGAGACCCTTCAGCAGCACACCCGGTTTTCCCTTGTTTGATGTTGCCCTTGGTTGTGTTGTTCGCTGGCGCCATCAAATGAGGGACACACTTAATACACAAGAGAACGTCTGCAGATGCTGGAAATCGGAGCAACACATGCACAATGCTGGAGGAACTTAGCTGGCCATGAAGAAGAGTACAGTCGATGTACAGACCAGATGGACTACACCCCAGGGCTCTGAAAGAGGTGGCTGTAGAGATTGTGCAGATATTTGTAATTCCTGGAATGGTTCTGAAGGACTGGAAAATTGCAAATGTCACTTCACTGTTTAAGAAGGGAGAGAGGCAGAAGAAAGGAAATTATAGACCAAACAAGAGAAAATCTTCAGATGCTGGAAATTTAAACAACACACACACACACACACACAATGCTGGAAACCCTTCCAAGGTCTGGGCCCGAAACGTCGACTGTACTCTTTTCCTGACCGCTGAGTTCCTTCAGCATTTTGTGTGTGCTGCCTAAGACACTTCAGGCTTCTGTACCTCTCCTCTGGTGATGAGGGCCCTTAATGATGGACCCCATTTTTCTGAGGCATCGTCTATCGAAGGCGTCCTCGATGCGGAGGAGACCTGGTGCCCATGATGGATCTGGCTGAGTTTGTAACTTTCTGCACCTTTTCCCGATCCCTTGCAGTCACCCCTCCGTGCCAGATGGTGATGCGACCAGTTAGAATGCTCTCAACGGTGCATCTGTAGAAATTTTCTAGTGTCTTTGTTGACATTCCAAATCTCCTCAAACTCCCAATGAGATCCAGCCACAGTCGTGCCTTCTTTGTAATTGCGTCAATATATTGGGCTCAGGACAAACCTTCAGAGATGCTGACATCCAGGAACTCGAAATTACTTCTCGTGGTGTATGTGTTGAAATTTGGAAGAGGGAAAGTTGGAATTAGTTCCATCAGCCGTCAGGTCATTGTCTCTCTCTCGGGAAGCGCAGTGTTTGCGAGGAGTAGCGTGTCATTTCTCTGTGTCCGTGACAGGTCGATCAGTCTTGGAGGAAAGAGCGAATCCTGGATGTTCCGATCTGTAAGAGTGACTGCGAAGAGTGGTGGAACGACTGTGGACAGGACTACACCTGCAAATCCAACTGGCACAAGGGATGGGACTGGTCCTCTGGTGAGTATCCCGGACCGGACTCCGGTGAGTGTCCCGGACTGTATTTTAGTGAGTGTCCCGGACCGGACTCTGGTGAGTATCCCGGACCGGACTCCGGTGAGTGTCACGGACCGGATTTTAGTGAGTGGTCCCGGATTGGTCCTTTGGTGAGTATCCCGGACCGGATTCCGGTGAGTGTCCCGGGCCGGACGCCGGTGAGTATCCCGGACTGGATTTTAGTGAGTGTCCTGGACTGGACTCTGGTGAGTATCCCGGACTGGATTTTAGTGAGTGTCCTGGACTGGACTCTGGTGAGTATCCCGGACTGGATTTTAGTGAGTGTCCTGGACTGGATTTCAGTGAGTATCCCGGACTGGATTTCAGTCAGTGTCCTGGACTGGATTTTAGTGAGTGTCCTGGACTGGATTTCAGTGAGTATTCCGGACTGGATTTCAGTGAGTGTCCTGGACTGGATTTTAGTGAGTGTCCCGGACTGGATTTTAGTGAGTGTCCTGGACTGGATTTCAGTGAGTATTCCGGACTGGATTTCAGTGAGTATTCCGGACTGGATTTCAGTGAGTGTCCTGGACTGTATTTCAGTGAGTATCCCGGACTGGATTTCAGTGAGTGTCCTGGACTGGATTTCAGTGAGTATTCCGGACTGGATTTCAGTGAGTGTCCTGGACTGGATTTTAGTGAGTGTCCCGGACTGGATTTTAGTCAGTGTCCTGGACTGGATTTCAGTGAGTATTCCGGACTGGATTTCAGTGAGTGTCCTGGACTGGATTTCAGTGAGTATCCCGGACTGGATTTCAGTGAGTGTCCTGGACTGGATTTTAGTGAGTGTCCTGGACTGGATTTCAGTGAGTATTCCGGACTGGATTTTAGTGAGTGTCCCGGACTGGATTTTAGTGAGTGTCCCGGACTGGATTTTAGTGAGTGTCCCGGACTGGATTTCAGTGAGTGTCCTGGACTGGATTTCAGTGAGTATCCCGGACTGGATTTCAGTGAGTGTCCTGGACTGGATTTTAGTGAGTGTCCTGGACTGGATTTCAGTGAGTATTCCGGACTGGATTTCAGTGAGTGTCCTGGACTGCATTTTAGTGAGTGTCCCGGACTGGATTTTAGTCAGTGTCCTGGACTGGATTTCAGTGAGTATTCCGGACTGGATTTCAGTGAGTGTCCTGGACTGGATTTCAGTGAGTATCCCGGACTGGATTTCAGTGAGTGTCCTGGACTGGATTTTAGTGAGTGTCCTGGACTGGATTTCAGTGAGTATTCCGGACTGGATTTTAGTGAGTGTCCCGGACTGGATTTTAGTGAGTGTCCCGGACTGGATTTCAGTGAGTGTCCCGGACTGGATTTTAGTGAGTGTCCTGGACTGGATTTTAGTGAGTGTCCTGGAATGGACTCTAGTGAGTATCCTAGCTTTGAACGTAGTGTCAGTCCTCTGGTGAGCATCCCGGACTGGAGTTCCGGTAACTCCAGCTGAATGGTGGGGACTTGATGATGGATGCTGCTTTCCTGCATCAGCGCTACGTGTAGATTTGCTCAATGGTGGGAGGGCTTTACCCATGATGGACTGGGCCGTATCCACTACTTCTTGTAGGATTTTCCATTTAAGGGCATTGATGTTTCCATAGCAGGTCATGGTGCAGTCAGTCCGGATACTTTCCACTGTACATCTATGGAAGTTTGTCAAAGTCTTTGGTGACTTGCCGAACCTGCAGAAAGTTTCCGACAGAGTAGAGGTGGCCAAGCTTCCCATCTGAACCAGTCCCATTTGCTGTGTTGGACCCAAATCCCCACAGACCTTCCGTTACATGTCCCTGTCCAAGTATCTTTTAAGCATTGGAGTTGTATCAACCTTAACCACTTCCATGTTCTCGTGAACCTCCTCTGGACCCTCTGGATACACTAGTGAAATTTAAGAGACTACTAGACAGGTATGTGGAGGAATTTAAGGTGGGGGACTATATGGGAGGCAGGGTTTGAGGGTCGGCACAACATTGTGGGCTGAATGGCCTGTACTGTGCTGTACTATTCTATGTTCTATGTTCTATGGCCCTCTCCACATCCTTTGTGAGATATGGAGCCCAAACCTGCCAGAACAACTTGCCCCTCAGGCCCCTTTCATTCTTTCTCCTCGTAACGTAAACCTTTGCCTCTACTTTGGACTCACCTAACCTTTGACAGAGACTACCTATCCTACATGTACCCATCATAATTTTAAAAACCTCGGTGGGTCACCCCTCAGTCTCGACTCCAGGGAAAACAGTCCCACCCTGTCCAGTCCTTCCCAATCACTCAAGCCGTCCAGGCTTGGCAAATCCCGGTGAATCTTTTCTGCAGCCTCTCCAGATTACTTCTTGTGTGTATTACCGTACAGGGAAGTATATGTATGGTCATGCAACTTAGCAAAAGAAAAAGGCATGTTCTATTTTATAAATGGGGAGAAAATTCAGAAATTAAAGATTCAAAGGAACTTGGGAGTCCTCGTGCATGGTTCCCTGAATGTTAACTTTACAGTTTGAGTCTGTGGTGAGGAAGGCAAATGCAATGTTAGCATTCATTTCGAGAGGACTAGAATATAAAAGCAAGGGTGTAATGCTGAGGCTTTAGAAGGAATTGGTCAGACCACATTTGCAGCATTGTGAGAAGTTTGGGGCCCATTTCTAAGGAAAGACATGCCAGAATTGGAGATGGCCCAGAGGAGGTTCATGAGAATGAGCCTAGGGATGAAAGGGTTAATGTATGAGAAGCATTTAATGGCTCTGAGCTCGTGTTCTCTGGAGTTCAGACCAATGAGGGGGATCTCAGCAAAACTGACTGAATATTGAAAGGCCTAGAAAGAGTGGTGTGTAGAAAATCTTTCTTAGAGTGGAGGAGTCCAGGACCAGATGGCACAGCCTCAGAGATGATGAGGAATTTCTTTAGCCAGTGGGTGGAATTCGTTGCCACAGAGGTCAAGTCATTGGGGGTATTTAAAGTGGAGGTTATAGGTTCATGATTAGTCAGGAAGTCAAAGTTTAAGGTGAGATGGCAGGAGAATGGAATATAAATCAGCCATGATAGAATGGTGGGTCAGTCTCAATGAGCGGAATGGCCTAACTCTGTTCCTATGTCGTATAATCTCACCAAACGTTTGTACAGTGTAACATGACGTCCCAAATCTTGTACTGAGTGAAGGCAGTTGTGACAAAGACCTCCTTCATCACCTTGTCTGTGTTGTCAGTTCTCCTAGGCGTCCTGGCTCCATATTGTATGGCCAGTGGGTATAACGGGGTTACTGTATGCCCCACCGGGCACTCGTAACAATTTTATATTGTACAGTCAGAGTCACCTGTGCCCCAGCAGGTGCTGTAAAAATCTTACACATTCATCTTGGTAACTGGTTCTCCAGTACTGTGTGCTTGCACATGTTTCTGTCTGTGTGTATACATGTGTGTGTGTGTATATATACAGTGCCTATAAAAAATATTCCCTCCCCCTTGGAAGTTTTGATAGAAACCATAGAAACTACAGCACAGAAACAGGTCTTTTGGCCCTTCTTGGCTGTGTTGAACCATTTTCTGCCTAGTTCCACTGACCTGCACACGGACCATATCCCTCCATACACCTCCCATCCATGTATCTGTCCAATTTATTCTTAAATGTTAAAAAAGAACCCGCATTTACCACCTCGTCTGGCAGCTCATTCCATACTCCCACCACTCTGTGTGAAGAAGCCCCCCCTAATGTTCCCTTTAAACTTTTCCCCCCTCACCCTTAACCCATGTCCTCTGGTTTTTTTCTCCCCTTGCCTCAGTGGAAAAAGCCTGCTTGCATTCGCTCTATCTATACCCATCATAATTTTATATACCTCTATCAAATCTCTCCTCATTCTTCTAAGCTCCAGGGAATAAAGTTCTAACCTATTCAACCTTTCTCTGTAACTGAGTTTCTCAAGTCCCGACAACATCCTTGTAAACCTTCTCTGTACTCTTTCAACCTTATTTATATCCTTCCTGTAATTTGGTGACCAAAACTGAACACAATACTCCAGATTCGGCCTCACCAATGCCTTATACAACCTCATCATAACATTCCAGCTCTTATACTCAATACTATGATTAATAAAGGCCAATGTACCAAAAGCTCTCTTTACGACCCTATCTACCTGTGACGCCACTTTTAGGGACTTTTGTATCTGTATTCCCAGATCCCTCTGTTCCACTGCACTCCTCAGTGCCTTACCATTAACCCTGTATGTTCTACGTTGGTTTGTCCTTCCAACCTGCAATACCTCACACTTGTCTGTATTAAACTCCATCTGCCATTTTTCAGCCCATTTTTCCAGCTGGTCCAAGTCCCTCTGCAGGCTCTGAAAACCTTCCTCACTGTCTACTACACCTCCAATCTTTGTATCATCAGCAAACTTGCTGATCCAATTTACCACATTATCATCCAGATCATTGATATAGATGACAAATAACAATGGACCCAGAACTGATCCCTGTGGCACACCACTAGTCACAGGCCTCCACTCAGAGAAGCAATTCTCTACCACCACTCTCTGGCTTCTTCCATCGAGCCAATGTCTAATCCAATTTACCACCTCTCCATGTATACCTAGCGAATGAATTTTCCTAACTAACCTCCCATGCGGGACCTTCTCAAAGGCCTTACTGAAATCCATGTAGACAATATCCACTGCCTTCCCTTCATCCACTTTCCTGGTAACCTCCTGGAAAAACTCCAATAGATTGGTCAAACATGACCTACCACGCACAAAGCCATGTTGACTCTCCCTAATAAGTCCCTGCCTATCCAAATGCTTGTAGATTCTGTCTCTTAGTACTCCCTCCAATAACTTACCCATTACCGACGTTAAACTCACCGGCCTATAATTTGCCGGATTACTTCTCGATCCTCTTTTAAACAACGGAACAACATGAGCCACTCTCCGATCCTCCGGCACCTCACCCGTAGACAGTGACATTTTAAATATTTCTGCCAGGGCCCCTGCAATTTCAACACTAGTCTCCTTCAAGGTCCGAGGGAACACTCTGTCAGGTCCTGGGGATCTATCCACTTTAATTTTCCTCAAGACAGCCAGCACCTCCTCCTTTTCAATCTGTACAGTTTCCATGATCTCACTACTTGATTCCCTCAATTCCATAGACTTCATGCCAGTTTCCTTAGTAAATACAGAAGCAAAAAACCTATTTAAGATCTCCCCCATTTCCTTTGGTTCCACACATAGCCGACCACTCTGATCTTCAAGAGGACCAATTTTATCCCTTACAATCCTTTTGCTCTTAATATACCTGTAAAAGCTCTTTGGATTATCCTTCACTTTGACTGCCAAGGAAACCTCATGTCTTCTTTTAGCCTGATTTCTTTCTTAAGTATTTTCTTGCACTTCTTATACTCCTCAAGCACCTGATTTAGTCCCCGTTTCCTATACATTTCATACAACTCCCTCTTCTTCTTTATCAGAGTTCCAATATCCCTTGAGAACCAAGGTTCCTTATTCCTATTCAATTTGCCTTTAATCCTGACAGAAACTCTGCACTCTCAATATTTCCCCTTTGAAGGCTTCCCACCTACCAACCACACCCTTGCCGGAGAACAACCTGTCCCAATCCACGCTTTTTAGATCCTTTCTCATTTCTTCAAATTTGGCCTTCTTCCAGTTCAGAACCTCAACCCTAGGACCAGATCTATCCTTGTCCATGATCAAATTGAAACTAATGGTGTTATGATCACTGGAACCAAAGTGCTCCCCTACACAGACTTCTGTCACTTGTCCTAACTCGTTTCCTAACAGGAGATCCAATATTGCATCCCCTCTAGTTGGTCCCTCTATATATTGATTTAGAAAACTTTCCTGAACACATTTTACAAACTCTAAACTATCTAGACCCCTAACAGTATGGGAGTCCCAATCAATGTATGGAAAATTAAAATCCCCTACCACCACAACTTTATGTTTCCTGCAGTTGCCTGCTATCTCTCTGCAGATTTGCTCTTCCAATTCTCGTTGTCTATTGGGTGGTCTGTAATACAATCCTTGATGTTTTATTGTTTTACAGCATTGAATCACAATGGATTTAATCTGGCTTTTTTTGACACTAATCAACAGAAAAAGACTCTTTTGTGTCAAAGTGAAACAGATCTCTACAAAGTGATATAAATTAATTACAAATTTAAAACACAAAATAATTGATTGCCAGTATTCACCCCCTTTAATATGTCACATCAAATCATCACTGGTGCAGCCAATTAGTTTTAGAAGTCACATAATTAATTAAGCAGTCAAGGTGTATCTGGAAGGTCCAACTGCTGGTGAGTCAGTATCCTGGCAAAAACTACACCATGACGACAAAAGAACACTCCAAGCAACTCTGCGAAAAGGTTATTGAAAAGCACAAGTCAGGAGATGGATACAAGGGAATTTACAAGTCAATGAATTTCTCTTGGAGTACAGTTAAGTCAATCATCAAGAATTGGAAAGAATATGGCACAGCTGTAAATCTGCCGAGAGCAGGCCATCCTCAAAAACTGAGTGACTGCGCAAGAAGGGGACTAGTGAGGGAGGCCACCAAGAGACCTACGACAACTCTGGAGGAGTTACAAACTTCAATGGCTGAGATGGGAGAGACTGTGCGTACAACAACTGTTACCCAGGTGCTTCACCAGTCACAGCTTTATGGGAGAGTGGCAAAGAGAAAGCCACTGTTGAAAAAAACTGACATGAAATCTCGGCTAGAATTTGCCTGAAGGCATGTGGGAGACTCTGAAGTCAGCTGGAAGAAGGTTCTCTGGTTTGATGAAACCAAAATTGAGCTTTTTGGCCATCAGACTGAACGCTATGTTTGGTGTAAGCCAAACACCAGACATCATCAAAAACACACCATCCCTACCGTGAAGCATGCTTGCATCTTGCTGTGGGGATGCTTCACTGCAGCAGGCCCTGGAAGGCTTGTGAAGGTAGAGGGTAAAATGAATGCAGCAAAATACAGGGAAATCCTGGAGGAAAACCTGATGCAGTCTGCAAGAGAACTGTAACTTGGGAGAAGATTTGTTTTCCAGCAAGACAGTAACCCCAAGCATAAAGCCAAATCTACACAGGTATGGAGGTATGGCTTAAAGACAACAAAGTTAATGTCCTGGAGCGGCCAAGTCAGAGTCCAGACCTCAATCCGATTGAGAATTTGTGTCTGGACTTGAAAAGGGCTGTTCACTCACGATGCCCATGCAATCTGACAGAGCTTGAGCAGTTTTGTAAAGAAGAATGGGGAAAAATTGCAGTGTCCAGATATGCAAAGCTGATAGAGACCTATCCACACAGACTGTAATTGCTGCCAAGGGTGCATCTACTAAATACTGACTTGAAGGAGGTGAATACTTATGCAATCAATTATTTTATGCTTTATATTTGTAATTAATTGTCAAGATCTGTTTTCACTTTGACACGAAAGTCTTTTGTATTGATCAGTGTCAAAAGAGCCAAATTAAATCCACTGTGATTCAATGTTGTAAAACAATAAAACATGAAATTTCCAAGAGGGGGTGAATACATTTTATAGGCACTGTAAGTATGTGTGGTGTGTGAATACATTGGTATGGTGTGTGTGTGTGTGTGTGTGTGTGTGGTGTGTGTATGTGCATGTGATGTGCGTGTACCTGTGGTATATATGTGTACGTGTGTATGCTGTGTGCGTGTGCGTGAGTTTTTGTCTCTGTCTCCTCATTCATCTTTGTTAACTCTCTCGTCAGGCATCAACAACTGTCCGAAAGACTCCAAGTGTATGAAGTTTTCAGAAATGTTCCCGACTCCCCAGGACCTCTGTGAGAAGGTGTGGAGCAAATCCTACAAGTACACCTCGCACGATCGGGGGAGCGGGAAGTGTATCGTCCTGTGGTTCAACGCGCATGTGAAGCCAAACCCCAACAAGGAGGTGGCGCGGTACTACGCTATTCAGAAGGGGCTGATATCGGCTTCAAGATCTGTCTCCCCATGTCATCTGGTCTTGCTGCCACTCCTCCTTGCTCGAGCCTTGTCCTAGATCCCAGAACGAACCGCAGGGAGGGACTGTGGACGGGCTGTCCCCCTGAGGACTTGCTTTTGCACACCTGAGCCCCAGTGCGTACACGATTCAACCAGCTTCGGTCTCCAGTCAGTGGCTTCAGGCGGACAGCGCCCGAGCAGACGGTCGTGGACTCACAAACCCGACAGCGCCACTTCCACCTCCTCCGGAAAGTCCCGAGGAACTTCACCGTGGCTGGAGGGTCTTCACAGAGTGACCACCAGTCAAATGTAGACAACACAACGGCCAATCAGTGCACAGTGAGATCCCACAGATAGACACTATTGACTGTACATTGTTGATGGGGGGTGGTGAGTATTCTGGATGTTAGGGAGTATCCCACTCTTTGTTTTTCCAGATGGTGTCTGTGGGATTGGTTCCAGAGGGTTGATGTTCCTCGGTTTAAGGTTCCATCCTGAAAGATGGGATCTCTTAAGGAAGAGTCACAGAACAGTAAAGGCCCTTCGGCCCACAGTGTTGTGCCAACCCTTTAAACTACTTTAAATCAATCTATGCTTCCCTCCTACAGTCAAACAATCCCCATTTCTCCCTCCCACACAGACTTCTAACCACAGATGTTATAACCTGACCATGTTAAAATGCTTTTGTTTTCTAATTTTTTGTGATCTGATTCAGATTCATGTACATCAAAACATACAGTGAAATGTACCACTTGCGTTAACAAATAACCCACCCAAGGGTGTGCTGGGGGCCACCCGCAAATGTCACCACACACTCCAGCGCCAACATATCGTTCCCGCAATGCTCGGCAGAGCAACGACAACAAAACAACAGCAAAACAAAAGTAGAGCAATAAAACAAGGCCTTTCACCATCACAACACACACACACACACACACACACACACACACACACACACACACACACACACACACACACACACACACACAGACACACTCACACACACACACAGACACACACACACACACACACACGGACACACGGACACACACACACACACACACAGACACACACAGACACACACACGCGCACACACACACATACAGACACACATACACAGATACACACACAGACAGACAGACACACACATACACAGACACACATACACAGACACACACACAGACAGACACACACATACACAGACACACATACACAGACACACACACACACACACACACACACACACAGAACTACCCAAATGGAACATAGGGTGTTGCTTCTTCAACTTCACCAAGTTTGCCTCCACCGTCCACCCTGCCAGGCTTCCAGTCCTTGGCCCCGACTCTCACACTCACAGACATCGGGCTGCCAACTTTGCACAATATCGGTCAGTCAGAGCCAAGACCTGTGCGGGGAAAATTGCCGGTTGGTGTGTCAACGATAAAGTCTGCTTAGCAGCCAGCCTGGTTCAGATGTCAGCGAGCGAGGGGTATGGGGTCTTATAGAGAGAGAGAGAGTGACCCCACGTTGGGAGATCTGGGTGTTGCTGGCAAATGGGCATTTATTACCTATTGCCCCTTGGGAAGGTGGTGAAGATGCCCCTATGGTGAACATAAGAATATAACAGGAGCAGGAGTGGCCACCTGGCCCGTCAAGCCTGCTCCACCATTCAATAAGATCCCGGCTGATCTGGCCATGGACTCATCTCCACCTACCTGGCCTTTCCCCCATTCCCCTACTGTGCAAAACTCGGGAAGAGAGTTCCAGGATTCAGACCCAGGGACGGTGATGTATTTCCAAGCGGGGACGGTGTGTGACAGGGAGGGGGAATCTGCGGGTGGTGGTGTTTCTGGGCGGGAGAGATCACAAACAAGAGAAAGTCTCCCGATGCTGGAAGTGCGGTGCAACGGACACAAAATGCTGGGGGAGCTCAGCAGGACAGGCACAGCTATGGAAAAGAGCGAACAGTTGGCGTTTTGGGCCAAAACCCTTCTTCAGAACTGGAAGGGAAGGGGGGAAGTCAGAGGAAGAAAGTTGGGGGAGGAGTGGAGGAGGAACTACAAGGTAGTAGATGAAACTAAGAGAGAGGGAGGGGAGAAGTAAAGAGCCAGGAGGTTGATTGATGATAGAGATAAAGAGCTAGAGAAAGGGAAATCTGACAGGACAGGACCGAAGGCAATAGACGAAACAGAGGGGGAGGAATACCAGAGGGAGGTGAAGAGCAGGTAAGGAGGGGGAATGGGAATGGTGAAGGGCTGGTGGGTTGGCAATTACTGGAAGCAGAAGAAACTGATGTTCATGCCATTGGGTTGGAGGCTACCCAGACAGAATACAAAGTGTTGATCCTCCAACTCGAGTGTGGCCTCATGGCAGCAGTAGAGGAGGCCATGGACTGACATGTCGGAATGGGATTGGGAAGTAAAATGGAAATGGGTGACCATTGGGAGATCCCGCTTTTGCTGGCAGACAGAGCATGGGTGCTCAATCTGTGTCAGGAGTCACCGATATACAGGAGGCCAGAGTGGGAGCGCCAGATGCAGTATATCACCCCAACAGACTCACAGCTGAAGTGTCGCCTCACCTGGAAGGACTGTTTGGGGCCCTGAATGGTAGTGAGGGAGGAGGTGTAGGGGCAGGTGTAGCACTTGTTCCGCTTGCAAGGGATAAGTGCCAGGAGGGAGATCAATGGGGAGGGGCGAATGGACAAGGGAGTCGCGTAGGGAGGGATCCCTGAGGAAAGCAGAAAGTGGGGGTAGGGGGTGGGACAGGGAAAGGTGTGCTTGGTGGGGATCACTTGGAGAAGGCAGAAGTTTTGGAGAATTATGTGCTGGAAGCAGAGGCTGGTTGCATGGTAGGTGAGGACAAGGAGCACCCTATCCCTAGTGGAGTGGTGGAAGGATGGGATGAGAGGAGATGTGCATGAAATGGAAGAGGTGCAGTTGAGGTCAGCGGTTGATCTTGCAGAAAGGGAACCCCTTTCTTTGAACATCCTTTGTTCTAGAATGAAAAGCCTTACCCTGAGAGCAGATGCAGCAGACATGGTGGAATTGAGAGAAGGCGGTGACATTTTCACAAGTAACAAGGTGAGAAGAGGTATAGTCCAGCTAACTGTGAGAATCAGTGGGTTTATAAAATATAGCAGTCGATAAGCTGTCTCCAGACATAGAGACAGACAGATCAAGAAAGGGGAGGGAGGTGTCGGAAATGGACCAGGTAACTTTATAAAGCAACACTTTATATTCCAGTCGGGTAGCCTCCAGCCTATTGGCACGAACATCAATTTCTCGAACTTCCAGTATTCCCTCCCACCCTCCCCTTCTCTATTCTTCATCCCCATTTCCCTCTCTCACCTTATCACCCTACCTGCCCCTCATCTCCCTCTGGTGCCCCTCCCCATTCCCTTTCTCCCATGGCCTTCTGTCCTCTCCTATCAGATTCCCCCTATCCAAACCTTTATCTCTTTCACTGATCTACTTCCCAGCTTTCACCCCTCCCCCTTTGCCGGATTCACCCATCACCTACCACCTTGTTCTTCTTCCTTCCCTCCCTCCATCTTTCCACGCTGACTTCTCACGTGTTCCCTCCAGTCCTGATGGAGGGTTGACTGTTTACTCTTTTCCATGGATGCTGCCTGGCCTGCTGAGTTCCTCCAGCATTGTGTGTGTGTGCTGGGTGGAAGAGGTGGTGGGATTGGGAGGGTCTGTCGCAGTAGCCTGGATGGTTACCGTGGTGCGTTTTGTTGACAGTGCACATTGTACGCCAGTGGCGGAGAGAGGGAGTGTTTAGGGAGGTGGACGGGATGGCGGTCGAGCGGGCTGCTTTGTCCCGGACGGTGTCGAACTTCTCCAAAGTTGTTGGAGTCACCTCCCCGGACCAGTGGAGAGTCCCATCGCACTCCTGCCGTGTGCCTTGTAGACTCAGTAGCCTAGCGGTTAGCGTAAAGCCTTACAACGCAAGCAACCCAGATTCAATTCCTGCCGTGGTCTGTACGTTCTCCTCGTGACCGCGTGGGTTTCCCCCCAACGCTCCAAAAACGTACGGCTTAGGGTTAGTAAGTTGCGGGCTGCCCTCAGCGCATCCTCGGACTGTGTCGGTCGAAGATGCAATGACACATTTTCCTGAATGTTTCGAAGTACATGTGACAAATAAATCTTTAACTTTTAGGTAGCGGACAGGCTTTGGGAAGCCATTTGCTCTGACACTCATCTTGTTACAACACTGCAAATATGAATAATATTTAAAGAAAGTACTTTAATATTTTCAGACCAGTTAATACAACCTCTAACACATTAACGCTCGCACCCATCCGCAGGGATTTTACTGTGATGAACAATACCCTTCCAATTTGCTTTCTACCTGTTGCTTTTGCTCTCGAACACGACTGAAATAAATGGTTTATTGAACAGCTGTGTATGCCAGATGCAAATCAGTCCACCGATGTTAGTGAGTTCAGAGTAAACTTGTTATCAAAGTACTGCACATCTGTGTCACCACATACAACCCTGAGATTCATTTTCTTGCGGGCATTCACAGCAAATACAAATGAAACACAATAGAATTGGTGAAAAACCACACACGACAGAATGGACAAACAACCAGTGTGCGCAGGACAACAAGCTGTGCAAGTACAAAAAGAAAACACAAACAAAATTATAAAAATAAATAAGTAATAAATATCGAGAACATGAGATGAAGAGTCCTTGAAACTGAGTCCGTTGGTTGTGGCAACAGGTCTGTGCTGGGATGAGTGAAGTGCCCCACTGGATCAAGAGCCTAATGGTTGTAGGATAACAACCTTTTGTTCCTGAACCTGGTGGTGTGGGACCTAAAACCTCATGCACACAGACGGGCCTTCAACCCCAGTACAGGCCACCTTCACACCTTCCAGTTCTCCAGCCCCTGGCCCGTGACTGTCAGACCTAGAGGAATCTGGTCTCCAGTCTCGTTCCCTGGCCTGGAATTACAGACTTGACCTCCAATCTTGCCGAGCATTGGCCTTCCACCTTCCACTTTGCCCTCCGGACTTCACCAGTCTCTAGGTATTGACCTTAGGACTTGGCGATTGCAGGCATGACCTTTGGAGTGGAGAGTTCCCAATCCATCCAACCATGATCTCCCACTCAGCCTCATCAACCATTGTCTCCACTCCTCCCCCATCTCTGAGGAACAAGGAAGGCAAGACAGCAGCTCCACTTCATTTGGAGTTTGAGGGGATTTGATATGTCACCGAAGACTCTGGCAGATTTCTACAGGTGTACATGAAGAGCGTTCGGACTGGTTGCATCACCGTCTGGTATGGGAGGGCCAGTGTAGAGGATTGGATAAATGCGTGGAGGACTGTAAACACAAGAAAGTCGGCAAATGCTGGAAATCTAAAGTAATACAAAATGTTGCTGGAGGAACTCAGCAGGTCAGGCAGTGTCTATGAAAAAGAATAAATGCTCGACATTTTGGTCCAAGACTGTTCTTCAGGACTGAGAAGGAAGGGAGAAGATGCCAGAATGAAAAGGGTGGGGGGGAGGGGAAAGGGACCAGCAGGAAGGCAATGCAGTGGGTGAAGCCAGGTGGGTGGGAAAGGTCAAGGGCTGGAGAAGGAGGATTCTGATAGGAGAGGGGAGTGGACCATGGGAGAAAGGGAGGAGGAGGGGACGCAGGGGGAAGTAATAGGCAGGTAAGAAGAAGTAAAAGGTCAGAGTGGGGAATAGAGGAAGGGGATGTGGTTGTTTGTTCAACAGAAGAAGAAATCGATATTCATGTCATCAGGTTGGAGGGAACCCAGACAGAATATAAGGTGTTGCTCCTCCACCCTGAGGGTGGCCTCATCTTGGCACAAGAGGAGGCCATGGGTCAGCATGTCGGAACGGGAATGGGAATGGGAATTAAAATATTTGCCCATCGGGGAGAACTGTTTGTAGCCGATGGTCCCGAGGTGCTCGATGAAGCGGTCCCCCAATTTACAACTGGTCTCTCCAATGTGGAGGAGGCCACTTTGGGAACACGGGACACAACAGACGACCAAAGCAGATACGAAGGTTGAGTGTTGCCTCACCTGGAGGATTGCTTGGGCCCTGAATGGAGGTGAGGGAGGAGGTGACTGGGCAGGTGTGGCATTTCTGTCACTTGCAGGGATAAGTACCTAGAGGGAGATTAGTGGGGAGGGATGAACGGACGATGATGGAGGGAGCGTTCCCTGCAGAAAGCGATGGGGGGGGGGTAAGAGGTAAAGGTATGTTTAATGGTAGGATCTCTTTGGAGATGGTGGAGATGTTGCGGAGGGTAATGTGTTGGATGCGGAGGCTGATGGGGTGATAGGTAAGAGGATTCTATCACTATGATGACGGTGGGAAGATGGGGTGAGTGCAGATGTACAGGAAAAGGAGGAGATGCAGGTGAGGGCAGCATCAATGGGAGGGGAATCCCATTCTTTAAAGGAGGAGGATATCTCTGGTGTCCTGGAATGGAAAGCCACATCCTGGGAACAGGTGCCGTGGAGACAAGGAAACTGAGAAAAGGGAATGGCATTCTTACAGGAGACAGGGTGGGAAGACGTATAGTCCAGATAACCACGGGAAGCAGGAGGTTTACAAAAGATGTTGGTGATGGAGGCAGAGAGATCGAGAAAGGGGAGGGAGGTGTCAGATATGGACCAAGTTTATTTAAGGGCAGAATGGAAGTTGGAGGCAAAGTTGATGAAATTGACAAGCTCAGCGTGGGTGCATGAAGCAGCACCAATGCAGTCATCGATGTTGCGCAGGAAGAGTTGGAGTGCATTACCAGGGAATGCTTGGAACAGGGACTGTTCTACATGAAGAGGCAGTCATAGCTGGGCCCATGGCTACCCTCCGAGTTTGGAGAAAGTGGGAAGAGCCGAAAGAAGAATTACTCAGGGTGACGACCGGTTCTGCCAGAGGGAGGAGGGTGGTGGCGGAGGGGGATTGGTTGTTTCTTTTGTCAAGAAAGAAGCAAGAGCTTTGAGGACTTCTTGATGGGGGATAGAAGTGTACAGGGACTGAGCATCTGTGGTGAAGGGCAGGCTAGCCAGGGCAGGGAATTGAAAGTTACTGTGGAGATCGAGGACATGAGAAGTGTTGCAGAAGGGGGATAGGATGGATTTGAGACATGAGGACTTGAGTTCAGTAGGGCGTGAGAAGGCAGAGGCAATAGGCCTGCCCAGACAGTCCGGGTTGTGGATTTTGGTTTGGAGGTAGTAGTAAGCAGTGTGGGGTAAGAGAACTATGCATTTGGTAGCAGTGGTTGGCAGTTCTCCAGCATGGTTGTAAACTCAGACAGCTCCATCACCACATACTCTTGACTTCTTGACCAACAGGCCACAATCAGTTGAAACTAAGTTGTATGATCAGAGTGCATAGATGATAGGCAGGAATATCTCAACCATGGTTCATTCTAAACAGTGATGTTCCATAAGGCTAGGTCCTCAGCTCCCAACTGAACTCCCCGTTCACTCATAACCACATGGCCATGTTCTGCTCTAATCCGTCTACAAGTTTGCAGATATCAAACTTGGTGGGGAGGAGAAGATGGCAGCGCGATGCAGGGCGCGCGGCTGCTCTGAAATGATATCTCTATTTGTTAAGTAGGTACAGTGCACAATCCTGATCTGATGGAGACAGACGTGAGAAGCACAGAGGAACATCAGGAAATACTTCTGAAATGCCCGCTTCGCTGCCGCTGCTCTTGTGCGATCGAGAATCTCCAGAGGGGAAGGCCCCAAATCCTCGGCTTTGCCTATCGCCTGTTACCGGGGCCAGGGTCGAAGTGCTCAACAGAGATGGTGCTCAGTGTCGGAGGCTCGAAGTTTTCGGACAGACTCAAGAGTCGGCTGTGGTCGGGTGCTTCCAGGGTGCTGCATCGGCAAGTTTGCAGTGCCGGAAGCTCATGGCAGGGAGAGTTTTCTTCCTTCAACCGTCTGCGTGAGACGTTGGGACTTCGAGAGACTTTGAGACTTTTTTTTACCGTGCCCATGGTCTGTTCTTTATCAAATTACAGTATTGCTTTGCACTGTTGCAACTATATGTTATAATTATGTGGTTTTTGTCAGTTTTTCAGTCTTGGTTTGTCTTGTGTTTCTGTAATATCATTCTGGAGGAACATTGTATCATTTCTGAATGCATGCATTACTAAATGACAATAAAAGAGGACTGCCTGTCCTCATAACCTAACCTAATCTAATCTAATCACTGTAGTGAGCCATATCTCAAATAATGATGAGTTGGGGCACAGGAAGGAGTTAGAGAGCCTAGTGATGTGTTGTCCTGACAACGAACTTTAATACAATGTCAGCAAACTTAAAGAGCTGGCTGTCGGCTTTGGGCTGGGGTGGGGGGGGGTGTGGGTTGGTGGTGTGCGCACATTCCTGTGGACATCGACAGTGTTGAGGTTGAGAGGCTGGAGAGCTTCACCCAAGGAGAGAACTTCACCAATACCTTTGTCCTGGTCCAACCACGTGGATATCACGGCCAGAAAAGTTCACCAATGCCTCCACTTGCCCAGGGGCCTACAGGACTTTGTCATGTCTCTATGACCCTCAACAATTTTTATTGCTGCACCACAGAAAGCATCTGATCTGGATGCATCACAGCTCAGTACGACAACTGCTCCGCACGCGACCTCAATAATCTGCAGAGAGTTGTGGACACAGCTCACCAGATCACAGAAACCAGCCTCCCCTCCATGGACTCTGTCTACACTTCCCACTGCCTCGGTAAAGCAGCCAGCATAATCAAAGACCCCACCCACCCCAGACATTCTCTCTTCTCCCCTCTCCCATCGGACGGAAGATACAAAAGCCTGGAAGCACGTCTCAACAGGCCCAAGGACAGCTTCTACCCCACAGTATAAAACCATTGACAGGTTCCATCGTATGATAAGATAGATTCTTGACCTCACAATCCACCTCGATGTGACCTTGCACTTCATTGTCCACTTGCCCTCTCCTTTCTCTGTATCTGTGTTATTATTTTCCTCTGTACTGCCTCAATGAACTGTTGTAATGACAATAGACAATAGGTGCAGGAGTAGGCCATTCAGCCCTTCGAGCCAGCACCGCCACTCACTGTGATCATGGCTGATCATCCACAATCAGTATCCAGTTCCTGCCTTATCTCCATAACCTTTGAGAGCTCTGTCCATCTCTTTCTTGAAAGCATCCAGAGACTTGGCCTCCACAGCCTTCTGGGGCAGAGCATTCCATATATCCACCACTCTCTGGGTGAAAAAGTTTTTCCTCAACTCCGTTCTAAATGGCCTACCCCTAATTCTTAAACTGTGGCCTCTGGTTCTGGACTCACCCATCAGTGGGAACATGCTTCCTGCCTGCAGTATGTCCAATCCCTTAATAATCTTGTATGTTTCAATAAGATCTCCTCAGCCTTCTAAATTCCAGAGTATACAAGCCCAGTTGCTCCAATCTTTTGACATATGACAGTCCCACCATCCTGGGAATTAACCTTGTGAACCTACCTTCTCAATAGCAAGAATGTCCTTCCTCAAATTTCGAGACCAAAACTGTACACAATACTCCAGGTGTGGTCTCACCAGGGCCCTGTACAGCTGCAGAAGGACCTCTTTGCTCTTATACTCAATTCCCCTTGTTATGAAGGCCAGCATGCCCACTGCCCGCTGTACCTGCATGCTTGCTTTCAGTGACTGATGTACAAGAACACATAGATCTCATTGTGCTTCCCCTTTTCCTAACTTGACTCCATTTAGTTAATATTCTGCCTTCCTGTTCTTACCACCAAAGTGGATAATCTCACATTTATCTCTGAATGAATGGTATGTGAGTCAAATTTTATATTGTACGTTGGTACATGTGACAATGATAAACCAATTTACCACTTTATTTTAGAGATACAGTGTGGAACAGACCCTTTCGGCCTATTGAGCCGCACTCACAGAAACCCACCTATTAAACCCCAGCCTAATCACAGGCAATTTACCATGACCAATTAACCTACTAACCGGTACGTCTTTGGACTGTGGGAGGAAATCAGAGCACCATGCATTCACGGGATGGGCATACAAACTCCTTTCAGACGGCTTCGGAATTGAACTCTGAACTCTGACCCTGCCCCAAGCTCTAATAACTTTGCACCAACCGTCATGCTACTGTGACACCCTAACTTTACTGAATTTCCCTACCACTGAGAACACCTTCAAAAGGAGGTGAATTCATCACCAGGACCCTCACCATCTGGGACAAGCCCTCTTCTTATGACCACCATCAGCGGGGAGGTACAGAGCCTGAACATACAGACTCAGTGTTTTCCCCTTCGCCACCTGAATGTACCCCACTACCCCTTTACGTGCATTATTTATTTATTTGTAATTCATAATAATTTTATGCCTGCACCATTTTGCTGCCACTAAACAAGCAGAGGGGATTCTGCAGATACTGGAAATCCTGAGCAACACACACAAAATGCTGGAGGAAATCAGCAAGTCAGGCAGCATCTATGGAGGGGAAGAAACAGTCAACGTTTCAGGCCGAGAGCCCTTATCAGGGCTCATGTTATAGTTAACGGTGATAATAAATGAGGTTGTGGTTCTGAAGGTGTGGATTGTTCCTTTAAACCAATAAAGCCCATACAACCAACATTTAAATCAAACCATTTACTAGGAACTAATCAACAGGCCATTGTCACATTCCTCTTGCTGTGCACAAGTTGTCCGTCCCATTTTGCCACATTAGCAACGGAGCTCAGCTCACTACTCTGTGGGGTTTCACTCATCTTCACTGACGCTGAGTCTGTGGCTCTGGACTGACCTCACTCACCTCTGAACTGGCTCTGAGGCTGCGGGCTTACTTTCGGGGACTCTGTGGTTCATGTTCTGTGTGTGACTTGTTTGTACGATTTGTTCTTTCTTTTCACACGTTGGGCGGCCTTTGTGGCGACGGGGGTTTTAATGAATTCTGTC
Organism: Mobula birostris; assembly: GCF_030028105.1. Classification (NCBI taxonomy): domain Eukaryota; kingdom Metazoa; phylum Chordata; class Chondrichthyes; order Myliobatiformes; family Myliobatidae; genus Mobula; species Mobula birostris. The sequence continues at coordinate 4,610,063 of NC_092376.1, forward strand.
GTGTTTCTTCGTCTTGCAGCTGCCTGCAGGATGAACCTTAGGTCGTAAAGTGTATAGATACTTTGATAATAAATGTGCTTTGGACTTTGCATTGGAAAGCTGTGAGATGTTTTGGATTGTCACATGGCCCTGGGTCACCAGGAGTGGGGAGGTGCTGGAGAAATGTGAGTCTTTTACAGTTCACATACCCACAGAAGCTGATCGGCCCAGGTCCCACCGTGGGGAGCTGGGTGCCTGGGCTCTCCAGCTTGTATTGAAGATGAGCCTGCCCTTTTGGCTGTGACCACCATGGAGCGCTGTTGTTCCATTTCCTACTCCATCCTGATCCATCACAGGTTTTAACCCCTTTCTCACCAGACCACAGTGATTTGTTTTTGTCTCGATCAAAGGTTCAGTTATTAATAAAGTACACAACTCTGAGTCAGTAATCCCCTATTTTCCCTTTATAGGATATGTAATTTTACAGACTAAGTATAAGCAGTTTTGTGTGATAGCACTGGAGAGGGTCCAGAAGAGGTTCATGAGAATGATCCCAGGAATGAAAGGGTTAACATATGAGGCGCGCTTGATGCCTCTGGGCCTGTACCCACTGGAGTTCAGAAGAATGAAGGGGGGGGGATCTCATTGAAACCTATCGAAGATTGAAAGACCTAGATTGAATGGATGTGGAGAGGATGTTTCCTATAGTTTAAGTTCAAATTTCTATAGTTGAATTTTAATTTGTCACTCAACCATACATGATTATCCATGAATGCGGCCAAATGAAACAGCGTTACTCCAGGAGCAAGTTGCAAAACACAGTACTGACCGTCATACACAGCTCAAGGCACATGTAAGATATCAGTAAAATACAAAAAAATAGTCCAAGCCTCTGAGTCTGTAGCAGTCTGCAGTCAAACACAATACAGCTTGTCTTCTGCCGAACGAACACTGGAGGACAGCACTGTGCGGATGCCACGCCATACTGCCTCTGATGGAGTACAATAACTCCGACGCCTCTCTCCTGGGCGGCTGTAAGTAGGCAACAATGCGGCTTTAGGCCTGGTCCTCGCTACAACTAAGGCCATGTAGCTCCCCCCGCCGTGTGCCAATAATCAGTGAATTAGACTTACAGCATTCCACACTAACAATGTCCAACGGGGTGGTGAGATCACAAGAAAAGTGACTAAGATGATCACTCGCTGTTAGACTAGATGGCACACGGCCTTTGTGCGCCAAAGCCTCTGAAGCCTCTCTGATGCAGGCAGCAGCACGATGCGCACCGTCCAGCTCCTTTGGTTTCTCACTGAGGTACTTCAAGTTCTTAACGTACAGTGGGGTCTCGCGTTCACAAATATATATGTTTCAAAAGGACAATAACACCTCTGACTGACCCACCAACTTACTGGAAACCTAGGACCAGAGGGCACAGCTTCCGAATAGAAGGAGATCCGTTTAGGACAGAGACGAGGAGGAATTTCTTTATCCTGGGAGTGGTGAATCTGTGGAATTCATTGCCACAGACGGCAGTGGGGTCTAAGTCATTGGGTATATTTAAAACAGAGGTTGATAGGTTCTTGATTAGACTGGGCATCAAAGGTTATGGGGAGAATGGGGTTGAGAGGGATATTAAATCAGCCATGATTTAATGGCAGGGAAAACTTGATGGGCCAAGTGGTCTTCTATGTCTTACGGTCTAAGTACGAGCAGATTCAACATTTGTCTTTGCACCCACTAACTGCCTCATTCCAGACTGATTTACTTATACCATGGTCATTGAAACATGCAGTGAAGTGTGTCATTTACACTAACAGCCAAAGATGTGCTGGGGCAACTTTCAAAAATCAATTTAAAATTAACTGCCACACCGATGGCTCCGTCAGAATCAGGTCTATTATCACTGACTTAGATGCCAGCTCAGCTCGCGAGACTAACGGATGCCACCCCCACCAAATGACAGCTTTATGTGTTGTGTACTTAATGTATGAGTAATCTTGTCTATGTGTGTGTGTATATATATATTCTTGTTCATTTAAATAATCCATTATGGGCTATATGTAAACGTATGTTAATTGCAGACTACCACGTGATACGTGCACACCTTGCTAAAAATGGGTAATTGGCTCATGAGCTATCAGAACAGTATTTTGAAGCAAATGAAACAGCCAACGAGAAGCAAGTACAAATTTTGCTAAGTGCATTGCAATATAGTTTGCCTTGAAGTTTGACCGCTCCAACCAAGCCATCAAAAATTTGCTTTGCTGATATTGTAAAAGTGATGCAGGAATGTTTACACCCAAAGCCATTGTTAGCTGCAGAATACTTTAGGTTTCATAAGCGGAATCAGAAAGCAGGGGAGTCCATTTCAGCGTACGTGACAGAATTGAAGAGATTGTTTGAGTGTTGTCAGTTTGGTAATGAGCTTGATGATGCATTGAAAGATCACTTAGTTTGTGGCATCTTAACATAAGGCTTGCAAAAATGGCTCCTAACTGATGCACGACTTACATTCAAACAAGCAGTAGAAATCGCTGTTTCAGTGGAAACGACACAAAGGTTGGTGGTGTTGTAGATAGTGTAGAGGATTGTCAAAGATTGCAGGGAGACATTGATAGAATGTAGAAGTGGGCTGAGAAGTGGCAGATGGAGTTCAACCTGGAGAAGTGTGAGGTGGTACATTTTGGAAGGACAAACTCCAAGGCAGAGTACAAAGTAAATGGCAGGATACTTGGAAGTGTGGAGGAGCAGAGGGATCTGGGGGTACATGTCCAGAGATCCCTGAAAGTTGCCTCACAGATAGATAGGGTAGTTAAGAAAGCTTATGGGGTGTTAGCTTTCATAAGTCGAGGGATAGAGTTTAAGAGTCGCGATGTAATGATACAGCTCTATAAAACTCTGGTTAGGCCACACTTGGAGTACTGTGTCCAGTTCTGGTCGCCTCACTATAGGAAAGATGTGGAAGCATTGGAAAGGGTACAGAGGAGATTTACCAGGATGCTGTCTGGTTTAGAGAGTATGCATTATGATCAGAGATTAAGGGAGCTAGGTCTTTACTCTTTGGAGAAAAGGAGGATGAGAGTAGACATGATAGAGGTGTACAAGATATTAAGAGGAATAGATAGAGTGGATAGCCAGCACCTCTTCCCCAGGGCACCACTGCTCAATACAAGAGGACATGGCTTTAAGGTAAGGGGTGGGAAGTTCAAAGGGGATACTAGAGGAAGGTTTTTTACTCAGAGAGTGGTTGGTGCGTGGAATGCACTGCCTGAGTCAGTGGTGGAGGCAGATACACTAGTGAAGTTTAAGAGACTACTAGACAGGTATGTGGAGGAATTTAAGGTGGGGGGTTATATGGGAGGCAGGGTTTGAGGGTCAGCACAACATTGTGGGCTGAAGGGCCTGTACTGTGCTGTATTGTTCTATGTTCTATGTTCTATGTTCAGGCAGAGATGCAATTGAGTTGCAGTCAGGAATGGATGTGAGTGTGACCAAAATTGCAATGTCTAAACAGAAACTTGCCTACCTGAAGAAATTGTGTTACCGTTGTGGCAGGGCCCACGTACACCAGACCAATACAGGTTAAAGGTGAAACTTGCAGAAAATGCAACAAAATAGGACACATACAAAGAGCATGTTGGGCAGACAAAAATAAATGGACTGCACAGGAAAGAGAAAAAGATAGGTCGAGTTGCAGTTTCACTAAGCACTAATCTGCAGTTTGTTGATGAAAAATCTGATACTGATGGGAGTGACACATGCCTGGGTACCCTTGAGATGTACAGTGTGAAAATTAGCAATAGATAAGAAGTATGGCTAATTCCAGAAGTGAACAACAAAGTAATTAAAATAGAATTCAGTATCAGGTTTCATATCACTGGCATTTGGCGTGGAACTTGTTGACTTTGCAGCAGCAGCACAGGTCAGATCACCACTGCTGGCACTTAAGGCAGCAATGAGGGTGCTCCATCTCTATCCGTCCTCGGCCGTCTCCTCTATTCTGCCCAGATGTGTTTCAGGGTTCTTGTTTCTGCCTCTACAGCACAGCGCCAAGTTGTCTTTGGTCTCCCATGTTTCCTCCACCCTTCAGTGCTGCTTTGATGAATTTGGCCTCTCTTCTCATCATGCTGTTGTTACGCGGACCAGGTCGTCATGCTGTTGTTACGCGGACCAGGCTGTGGGGTCACCTGTTGTAGCGGTCCAGGGGAGGAGGCGCTGAAGGCAGTGTGGGAGAGAACAGCGGTGCGGTGGGCATGCTGGGTTGGGGCTGGCCTGACCCATTGGTGCTGCCCTCTAGTGTTCACTACTTGGAAGACAGGCTGGATTGCCTTTGCCTGCAGCCGAATCAGCCCGAGATGACGAACTGCTGTGTGCATGTTCTTGCAGAAACATGGCTCCAGGACAACATTGATCTTCAGGCCACCATGACATTCAGGGACTTGGGCAAATAATATTTTTGTGACTGTATGTGTTATTGTAACACTATGTGCTGTGTGTGACTCTGTGTCTTGTGTTTTGACTGTATGTGTTATGGTAATGGTATGTGCTGTGTGTGACTGTGTGTACTGTATTTTGACTGTACATGTTATTGTAATGATATGTGCTGTGTGTGACTGGTGTACTGTATGTGTTATTGTAATGATATGTGCTATGTGTGACTGCATGTACTGTTTTGACTGTATGTGTTATTGTGCTGTGTGTGACTGTGTGTACTGTGTTTTGACTGTACGTGTTATTGTAATGATATGTATTGTGTGTGACTGCATGTACTGTGTTTTGACTGTATGTGTTATTGTAACACATTGTGTGACTGTTTTGCACTTTGGTTCCGGATTAATGCTGTTTCCTTTAACTCGTAATGCCAATTCAACTTGAACTTGGTGCGTGAAGTGATCGACACTGGTTCAGGAGCCTGATATTGGCTCCTGATAGCAGGGTAATACTGTAACTGTTCCTGAGCCTAGTGGCATTGGATCTAAGGCTCCGGAACATCCTTCCTGATGGTGATAGTGAGAAGAGAGCGTGGGCTGGGTGGTGGGGGTCTTTGCTTTCTTGTGACAGCTCTCTGCGTAGACGCGCTCCGTGCTGGGGGCCGGTTTTGCCTGTGATGGACCGGGCTGTATCCACCACTTTCTGCTGAGTTTTTTCACTCCTGGCTCTTGGTGTTTCCATATCAGACCAGTTGGGATAACTTGCATCTGCGCAGGAGCCTGTGTGCTCAGCCCCCTGCCCTACTCGCCTTACGCTTCTGACTGTGAGGCTCAGCACAGCTCCGATGCCCTATGTAGCTTTGCTGGCGACGCCACTGATGTAGGAGGCGACCAATCAGCATGTGGGAGGGAGACGGAAACTCTGGCTGAGGGGTGCCACAACAACAACCTCTCACTCAACGTCAGCAAGACCAAGCTGCCGATTATGGAGTTCAGGAGGAGGAAACCAGAGGGGTCCATTATCTAGGAGGATCAGAGGTGGAGATGGTCAGCCACTTTAAATTCCTCGATATTATTATTTCAGAGGACCTGTCCTGGGCCCGGCACATAAATGCCATTACAAAGGAAGCACGCAGTACCTCTATTACCTGAAGAGTTTAAACAGTTTCGGCCTGTCATCTAAAACTTTGACCAACGTCAACAGAAACTCTCTATTTCTCTAGCCCCGCCCCTCTCTGCATGGCTCCGCCCTTCTCTCCATGGCCCCGCCCCTCTACATGGCTCCGCCCTTCTCTCCATGGCTCCGCCCTTCTCTCCATGGCTCCGCCCTTCTCTCCATGGCTCTGCCCCTCTCTCCAGTCTGCCCACTCTCTCTGGCCACGCCCGAGGTACAAGGTATAGGGAACTCATTTTTAGTACTGCGGCTCATGATTTCACCTTTGGATTTCATTTGTGTCGTCTTGTTTACTTCGAGTCTGAATTAATTGTAGACCTTGCTCTGGCATAATTTACATATTACTATTTAACTATTTATGGTTCTATTACTAGTTATTATTTATGGAGCAACTGTAACGAAAACCAATTTCCCCCAGGATTAATAAAGTATGACTATGAATATAATCTTGGGCTCAGCACCACCCATCGCTCTTGTTACAGACTTCTTACATATCTACACGGATGGTTCTAATGGTTCAGATCCAGGTTGTTCTGGAGTTTCTGTCATGTTCTAAACTTCTGGGTGACTATCAAGAAAATGTTATCAAAGTATTAATATTCTCGTCTGGGATGGCCGCTATCATTTTATCCCTGAAGTAAGTCAAAGTACACCCTGATTATGTAGTTCCGGGCTCGGATTCATTCTTGGTTTTGATATCTACTAAAACGGGTATTTCCAATTCTAGGCTGCAGGGTCTGGGCTTGCGGGGGCGCCCAGGTTTCTCACGGGTCCCTGCCCATGATGGGGTTGAAGGAAATGAGCACGCAGATATTGTAGCCAAGCCACCAATGAGAATTAAAGATGTAAATGCAGTGGTGCCTTTGCATGACGAGGAGGTGAAAACCATAATTAAAAACTCTACTCAATCACTATGGCAACAAAGTTGGGATAAGGAAAAGAGAGGGCAGCGTTAATATACAGTTCAGAGGATGGAGTAGATCTTAATGAGCTGCGCATGGGGGGAGGCACTTGATTGACATTGAGATATTGGGCGTACTAGATCAACAGTTCCTTGTTCAATGTGCATCGTGATACGTGATACGTTTCTTATCTCCAAAACATTAAACTAATTAAAAGGAAAAGACGGGAATCCGAAAATGTGTCTAACTTCGTTCTTTTTTGTGAGGCGCGCACATGTGTATAACGTGGCAGTGTCATAATGTGTGTAATTGACTATTTTTTACATCTGAGTGAGGGCCTCCGTCGGTCAGAGCCGACCACGGATGTTGCATCCTCGCTGTATAGATACGCAAGCCAGAGGGCAATACAGAGGGCAAACTGTTGCCCATGTAGCAAGCTCCCCCTCTCCAAACATCTGATGAACCCAAAGGAACGGCAGAGACCGATACAGTTTGGTACCAGCAGCGTCGCAGGAGTTGCCAGTCAACATTGAACTCAATGTAGGGACTCCGGCTCCGGATTTCCCTCGGGGTTTACTCCCGAAGCCTTCCCCATGAGTGGGTATTGTCACAAGGCGGCGGAGTTTTGAGAGCAAAGTTTTCCTTCTCTCAGATGAGCTGCCATCCACCGCTGCCTACACAACTAGTTTTAAGGCGCAAGTAACCCACCTTGGCCCCTTCTCCTGCCGGTATAAACCGTTCCGCCGGTCTTAGTAACTAAGCCTCACGTGAAGGCCAGGAGCGGGACTTGATGTCAGAGAGGCTGTTTGAGACGCTCGCCATTGGGAGCATTTATGTAAGATGTGTATGAGATGACAAAGGGCATTGATCGTGTGGATAGTCAGAGGCTTTTTCCCAGGGCTGAAATGGCTAACACGAGTGAGCACAGTTTTAAGGTGCTTGGAAGAAGGTACAGAGGAGATGTCAGGGGTAACGCAGAGAGTGGTGAGTGCGTGGAATGGGCTGCCGGTGATTGTGGTGGAGGCGGATACGATAAGAGACTCCTGGATAGGTACATGGAGCTTAGAAAAATAGAGGGCTATGGGTAACCCTAGGTAATTTCTAAAGTAGGTACATGTTCGGCACAGCATGGTGGGCCGAAGGGCCTGTATTGTGCTGTAGGTTTTCTATGTTTAACAGGTAGTGGGAGCTTTGCCCCATTACCGCCCCCGACTATTACAACCTCAAGGAATCGTATAAACTGCAATTAATTATTTAAACGAACAGGAACGCTTCATATATTTACAATATTATTCAAATAGGACTGAGACTCCCAACACTCAGGTCATGGCTTGTTCCCATTATTACCGTCAGGAAGGAGGTACAGAAGCCTGTAGGGGTACCCTCAAAGAATGAGGAACACGCATAAAATGCTGGAAGAACTCAGCAGGCCAGGCAGCGTCTATACAGTCGACGGGCGTTTCGGGCCGAGACCCTTCGGCAGGATTGAGGAACAGCTTCTTCCCCTCTGCCATCCGATTTCTAAATGGACATTGAACCCATGAACCCTACCTCATTACTTCTGTAAAATTTCTGTTGCGCTACTTATTTAACTATTTAATATACATATTCACTGTAGTTCAGTTTTCCTGTATTTATGGTGAATTGCATTGCCGCTAAATTAAAACATTTCACGACATATGCCGGTGATTCTAATATTAAAAACACAGTAACAGGGGCATTTGTACGGAACGCACTTTCCAAGAAATGGTGCAGCATATATTGTTTGAATTCGGTGCCTATGAGGTGCACAGGAAACATCTCATCGATAAACGGAGATCTTTGGGACAGACACAGTTTAACATGAAAAGTTTGTTAGGATATCACTGCAATTGTAAGCGCGCATTTAATGTTCTGAAAAGCACTTTGCTAATATCTGAGTTTTTTGTGGGACGACAGTGGGTCTTATTCCACCACAGTAGGTGGCGGCAATGCACCTTACGTTGGTCTGACAACCACCACGAAACTTTACTAGAAGTTGTTGCGAAAGTTTTCTCCGGCGTCCGCCGCTCCAACCCCGCTCGGGCGGGCGTCGGCCGTCATCGTGCCCGCGCACGCAGGCGGAGGAGCGCGCGCCCGCCCGCACGCGAGCGCGCGTGTGGGAGGAGCAAAGCGCGCGCCCGCTGGCGGAGTTCAGACTCTCGGACGGGGCTCCCGGGGCCTCTCCTCCTGTTCCCGGCGGATCGGCGGCCTCGGGCCTCCCCGGGCGGGGGTCGATGGCGGGCGGCGTCAGCAGCCCCGGGCCCGGCTCCAGCCCCGGCCCCGGCTTCGGCTCCGGTCTGTGGTACCACCGGGACCTGAGCCGAGCGGCGGCCGAGGAGTTGCTGGCCCGGGCGGGCAGAGACGGCAGCTTCTTGGTGCGGGACAGCGAGAGTGTGAGCGGGGCCTACGCGCTGTGTGTGCTGTGAGTAGCTGGCCCGGCGGCACCGGGTCAGGGGTCCCGCTGGGCTGGGCTGGGCTGGGCTGGGCTGGGCTGGGGGTGTCCGCTGTTGCAGACCCGGTAACCGGCCGCAAGTTAGCCGCAAACTGCAGGGGCAAGAGTGACTGCACCCCCGGGAGCTTTAAACTTCGTCAACAATTAACTCTGCACTATCAACCGAGCAAAATGTAGGAGTGTATAGTACAACGTTGTATTAATCCAACAGTTAACCTGGAAATTAATTGTTAAAGCTTGCAGCATTAAATTAGTGTAATGTGGAAGATTATCTGTTAAACATTGAGGCATATGTGAAAGATTAGCTGTCAAACGTTGCAGCTTCACACTAACGCAACGTGGAAGATTTATTATTAAGAGTTGTAGTATTCAACTAACGTAAAGTGAGAGATTAATTTAAACGGTGCGGCATTCAATTTACATAACGCGTGAGATTAACTACTGAACTAGCATAATGCGAGAGATTAACTGTTAAACGGTGCGGCATTCAACTAACATAAGGCAAGAGATGAGCTAAATGTTGCAGTGCATTCAACTAGTATAACCTGAGAGATTAACTGCTAGTTGTTGTGGTATTGAGCTAGCATAATGTTCAGTTTAAAGCCATGGTGATCTGAAATCTGCAAAAGGTGGAGGTTGATAGGTTCTTGATCAGTCAGGTCATCAAAGGTTAATGGGAGAAGGCAGGAAAATTGGGTTGAGAGTGAAATAGATCAGCCATGATGGGCTGAATGGTCTGATTCTGCTCTCAGGTCTTATAATTAAATTGTGCAGTGATGGGAAGATTAGAGCACTTGAACTGTACTCAACAGGAACTGACAAAGGTTAGAGCTTTGAAAATAGGATTATCTGGTTAGACCGTGGCTAATTATAGAATAATATCAAACTGAAAGGATTCAGTTAAAGAATTTGTTCCAACTTGTGTAACCTCTCGTAAAACTTATTGCTTAAAACTTAAAAATTAAAAAAAATACTAAGCATAAAAACAACAAAGGACAAAACACTTAAAACTTTGAATTTTAATATCTGGTTCTGAAGAGTGCTGATATATGTTAGAAATAGAAATTTTAATGCTTTTAAAATTAATAGCATTTCATTTAATAAAAATGCTTAATGATAGTTAAATTCTAGTTATAGATTCCTGCAAATTACTCTGTTTAAAATGATATATGGTGAAATATTTCATTGCAATTTATATATTGAGTTAATTGAGTGTTGAGTGTGTGCTGAACTAGTAATAACTTTGAGGAGTTTAATATGTTGCTATAAATTGTTCTCTAGTTCCATAATTTGTTTAGTAACTCAGCTGTTCTTGGAGTGTGTACAGTCAAAGCCCCACGCCTCAAAGTTCTGTGACTGTGCTTCGCATTTGACGGATGTTTGAGAACAGTCTTTGTTCCGAAAGTGAAGATTGCTTTGAAGGGGATGATGTGATTGATGTGGGTTACGCTGTGGAACTTTCCAATTAGAGCAACACACATAAAAGTTGCTGGTGAACGCAGCAGGCCAGGCAGCATCTCTAGGAAGAGGTGCAGTCGACGTTTCAGGCCGAGACCCTTTGTCAGGACGACCAGCAACTTTTATGTGTGTTGCTTGAATTTCCAGCATCTGCAGAATTCCTGTTGTTTGCGTTTCCAATTAGAGGTTGACTTTACCGACTTTAGAACACCATTACATATGCCGAGGCAATTTTGTATTGAATCAAAATCTTACAAGTTAAAACAATCTTATCGAGATTCTTTTTATTCCCTTTCCTCCTCTTCGTTTCCCCACTCAGCCTCTTGCCTCTTCTGCCGATCACCTCCCCCTGGTTCCCCTTCTCTTTTCCTTTCTCCCATGCTCGTGTCCTTCTTCTCTGGCCCTTTATCTTTTTAACCCAGCTGGCTTCACCTATCACCTTCTAGTTTATCCTTCTTCCCCTCCCTCCACCTTCTTATTCCGACATCTTCCCCTTTCCAGTCCAGATGAAGGGTCTTGGCCCAAAATATTGACTATTCATTCCTCTCCATAGGCGCTGCCTGACCTGCTTAGCTAGCCTTTCCTAAAACATTTTTTAAAATTCATTATTTTGAAATGGGATTAATTTATAGAGTCCTGTTGGAATTTGGTCTAGTTCTGATGAAGGGTCTCCCTTCTCCCCACCTTCTTATTCTGGCCTCTACCCCCTTTCTCTCTAGTCCTGATGAAAGGTCTTGACCTGAAACATCAACTGTTTATTCATTTTCATTGATGCTGCCTGATCTGCTGAATTCCCCCAGCATTTTGTGTGTCCAGTCATAAACAAGAGAAAATCTGCAGATGCTGGAAATCCAAGCAACACACACACAAAATGTTGGAGATACTCAGCAGGCCAGGCAGCATCTTTGGAAGAGAGTAAACAGTTGACGTTTTGGGCTGAGACCCTTCATGAGGACTGGAGAAAAAAAGATGAGGAAGTCCTTCCCTCCCCCCACCTTCTTACTCTGGCTTCTCATCTTTTTTTCTCCAGTCCTGATGGGGGGGGTCTCAGCCCGAAAGGTCGACTGTTTATTCTCTTCCGTAGATGCTGCCTAGTCTGTTGAGTACCTCCAGCATTTGGCGCATGCTGCTCTCGATTTCAAGCATCTGTAGAATCTCTTGAGTTTATTGAGATTTTGGTTGAAGTTATTTTGTGCACACAATCATTAGTATTTATAGCCTTCTGAAGGTTTGGCACAAGTGTTGGAGATTTCTGTTTAAATGGTTCTTCCGTTCGCGAGTGGACTCTGCATATCCTGTACCATGCCTGAAATGCTGTGGTTCAGATCCACCTCTTTCCTCCATTTCACTACTCCCAACTCTCCATAATTACAGGAAATTCCATTTAGTTCTGAATACAGCCTCACTATTTTGCAAAATGAATTCTTACCTCTGTGTGTGCAAGCACACTTACGTGATTATATTTGGAATTGTAACTCGGTGAGGGTGATGATTTGTATTTGTCCTTCCAAAGCGCATCAAAGTGCCAGCCTTTGTCAATTTGCAGTTGGCTTTACCACCCACGTCTGGGCAAAGAACCGAGCAGGCAAAATCATTGTGGACATGACCCACCCAGCAATCTGTCCTTTCCAGAAAGCACTATAGGGCTTTTAAAACAAAACCCATGCAGCCTTAAGCTGTGGAGGCCAAGTCACTGGGTATTTAAAGTGGAGGTTGATAGGTTCTTGATTAGTCAGGCTGTCAAAGTTTATGGGGAGAAGGAAGGAAAACAGGATTGAGAGGGAAAATAAATCAGCCATGATGGAATGGTGGAGCAAACATGTTGGGCCAAATGGCATAACTGTGCTCCTGTGTCTTATGGTTTTAAACATTTCTTACCCCAGGCAGTTAATCTGATCAACTATTCTGGGGAGCCCCACGCCCTTTATCTATTACCCCCATCACTGCACTGTAAACACTAATTCACTTTTTATAATGCTGTTTATATTGTAAATACATGCTGGTATTTATGTATTTATGCACATTTTATTCCATATCCGTACTTCTAACTTTATTTTTGATATTCATCATTTATAATTTGAATGTTGTTGCTTGTTACACCCCGACCAACACACCACAGTGAATTTCTAATACATACCGGTATATAAGTGTATACGGTGAATAAAGTTGATCCTTGATCCTTTCTGTATATTTTTTATTTACACAATTTGTCTTCTGTATATTGGTTATTTGCCTAGGTATAGTTTTTTGTAAATTTATTGCATATCTGTATTTTCTTGTCAATGTCTATAAGGAAACAATCTCAAGGTAACAGTTGTGTACACTGATAATAAATTTTCTTTGAATTTGACCTGTTACTTCCCTCTGCTTTACGTGTATTAACTTGTCCTATAGTTCCTCTGTCGTACCATCATAAATCTTCATAAGTAAGCACTGGAAAGTCGAAGGAAATTTATTATCAATGTACGTATATGTCATGATATACTACCTTGAGATTCATTTTTTTTTTACAGGCATTTACAAGAAACCATCGGGCTCTTGAACCAGAGGGGATAACTTCACTCAACTTCATCACTGAACTGGTCCCCCAAACTATGGACTTGCTTTCAAGAACTCTATCTCACATCTTGCATATTATTTATTTATTATTTCCTTTTTTTCTCTTTTTTAATGGCAGTTAATTGGCACATTGGTTGTTTGTGCGTCCTGTTTTGTGTGGTCTTTCATTGATTATATTGTGTTTCTTGGATTTATTGTGTATGCCCGCAAGTAAATCAAATTCAGCATTATATATGGTGTCATATATGTACTTTGATAAATTACTTTGAAAATAATGTATAGTAGAATTTATAAAACAAAACTACAGATATTCAAAGATTGTCAAACAAACAATGTGCAAAAGAAAACAAATTATGCAAATTTACATTTAACCTTACACATGTATACAGCTGAACAAAACAACTTTCCTCTGGGGCAAGGTGCAAAATGAAGTACATTTATCATGTACAGTAAATAAATTTAAAAAGATAAAATATATCTGATATATAATCGGCATAAAGTACACATATGACGTATAGTTATATACGCAAGAGATTCTGCAGATGCTGGAAATCCAGAGTGACACACACGAAATGCTGGAGGTACTCAGCAGGTCTACGGAAATGAATGATATATTGGGCCAAGGCACTTCATCAGGGCTCGTGAAGGATACTGATGAAGGGCTTTGGTCTGAAATGTCGACTGTCTATTCCTTCAGAAGAAGGCAATGGCAAACCACTTCTGATTTTAAAAAAATTGCTAAGAGCAATCATGGTCACGGAAAGAGAAAAGAATAAGAGCTCATTAACAGATTAAAGATGGTTGGAAGACTGTGATTGTGCATGTCATAAGGCATCCGTTAGTCTTGCAAGACCATGGATCTGCGCCTGGAAAGTCTTCACTGTCCAGGGCGCAGGCCTGGGCACGGTTGTATGGAAGACCGGCAGTTGCCCATGCTGCAAGTCTCCCCTCTCCACGACACCGATGTTGTCCAAGGGAAGGGCATTAGAACCCATACAGCTTGGCACCAGTGTCGTCGCAGGGCAATGTGTGATTAAGAGCCTTGCTCAAGGACACAACATGTTCCCTTGGCTGGGGCTCGAATTCACAACCTTCAGGTAGCTAGTCCAATGCCTTAACCACTTGGCCACGTGCCCACATTTACGTCATATGACATAGAAACATAGAAAATAGGTGCAGGAGTAGGCCATTTGGCCCTTTGAGCCTGCACCGCCATTTATTATGATCATAGCTGATCATCCAACTCAGAACACTGCCCCAGCCTTCCCTCCATACCCCCTGACCCCCGTAGCCACAAGGGCCATATCTAACTCCCTCTTAAATATAGCCAATGAACTGGCCTCAACTGTTTCCTGTGGCAGAGAATTCCACAGATTCACCACTCTCTGTGTGAAGAAGTTTTTCCTAATCTCGGTCCTAAAAGGCTTCCCCTCTATCCTCAAACTGTGACCCCTCGTTCTGGACTTCCCCAACATCGGGAACAATCTTCCTGCATCTAGCCTGTCCAATCCCTTTAGGATCTTATACGTTTCAATCAGATCCCCCCTCAATCTTCTAAATTCCAACGAGTACAAGCCCAGTTCATCCAGTCTTTCTTCATATGAAAGTCCTGCCATCCCAGGAATCAATCTGGTGAGCCTTCTTTGTACTCCCTCTATGGCAAGGATGTCTTTCCTCAGATTAGGGGACCAAAACTGCACACAATACTCCAGGTGTGGTCTCACCAAGGCCTTGTACAACTGCAGTAGTACCTCCCTGCTCCTGTACTCAAATCCTCTCGCTATAAATGCCAGCATACCATTCGCCTTTTTCACCGCCTTCTGTACCCGCATGCCCACTTTCAATGACTGGTGTATAATGACACCCAGGTCTCGTTGCACCTCCCCTTTTCCTAATCGGCCACCATTCAGATAATCGGCCACCATTCAGATAATCTGTTTTCCTATTTTTGCCACTAAAGTGGATAACTTCACATTTATCCACATTAAATTGCATCTGCCATGAATTTGCCCACTCACCCAACCTATCCAAGTCACCCTGCATGCTCTTAGCATCCTCCTCACAGCTAACACTGCCACCCAGCTTCGTGTCATCTGCAAACTTGGAGATGCTGCATTTAATTCCCTCATCCAAGTCATTAATATATATTGTAAACAACTGGGGTCCCAGCACTGAGCCTTACGGTACCCCACTAGTCACTGCCTGCCATTCTGAAAAGGTCCCGTTTATTCCCACTCTTTGCTTCCTGTCTGCTAACCAACTCTCCACCCACACCAATACCTTACCCCCAATACCGTGTGCTTTAAGTTTGCGCACTAATCTCCTGTGTGGGACCTTGTCAAAAGCCTTCTGAAAATCCAAATATACCACATCCACTGGTTCTCCCCTATCCACTCTACTAGTTACATCCTCAAAAAATTCTATGAGATTCGTCAGACATGGTTTTCCTTTCACAAATCCATGTTGACTTTGTCCGATCATTTCACCGCTTTCCAAATGTGCTGTTATCACATCCTTGATAACTGACTCCAGCAGTTTCCCCACCACCGACGTTAGGCTAACCGGTCTATAATTCCCCGGTTTCTCTCTCCCTCCTTTTTTAAAAAGTGGAGTTACATTAGCCACCCTCCAATCCTCAGGAACTAGTCCAGAATCTAACGAGTTTTGAAGAATTATCACTAATGCATCCACTATTTCTTGGGCTACTTCCTTAAGCACTCTGGGATGCAGACCATCTGGCCCTGGGGATTTATCTGCCTTCAATCCCTTCAATTTACCTAACACCACTTCCCTACTAACATGTATTTCGCTCAGTTCCTCCATCTCACTGGACCCTCTGTCCCCTACTATTTCTGGAAGATTATTTATGTCCTCCTTAGTGAAGACAGAACCAAAGTAATTATTCAATTGGTCTGCCATGTCCTTGCTCCCCATAATCAATTCACCTGTTTCTGTCTGCAGGGGACCTACATTTGTCTTTTCCTTTTTACATACCTATAAAAGCTTTTACAGTCAGTTTTTATGTTGCCTGCCAGTTTCCTCTCATAATCTTTTTTTCCCCTTCCTAATTAAGCCCTTTGTCCTCCTCTGCTGAACTCTGAATTTCTCCCAGTCCTCAGGTGAGCCACTTTCTCTGGCTAATTTGTATGCTTCTTCTTTGGAATTGATACTATCCCTAATTTCTCTTGTCAGCCACGGGTGCACTACCTTCCTTGATTTATTCTTTTGCCAAACTGGGATGAACATTTGTTGCAGTTCATCCATGCGATCTTTAAATGCTTGCCATTGCATATCCACCGTCAATCCTTTAAGTGTCATTTGCCAGTCTATCTTAGCTAATTCACGTCTCATACCTTCAAAGTTACCCCTCTTTAAGTTCAGAACCTTTGTTTCTGAATTAACTATGTCACTCTCCATCTTAATGAAGAATTCCACCATATTATGGTCATATTATATCATTTACCAGTAGTAAATTAACATATAATAAGGTGCAATAAAAAGCAAACAGTGTAACGCTACTGGCACTTCACATGTGATGACACAGCACATAATGAAGATAGTTAAATATAAACAAATATAATGCTACTGCCACTGTCATAAATAATGTGTACAGGGTGTTCAGAAGACTGTCTGGGGGAAGAAGTGGTTACCTAGCCTAACAGTCCTCACTCTTGTATTGTGGTGCCTTCTGCCTGATGGTAGGAGGCCAAAGGGATTTTGGGACAGATGGAAAGGGTCGTCGGATCTGTAAAAAGTCCTTGAAAGTGAGTCTGTTGGCTGTCAGTTCAGAGTTACCATGAGTAAAGTTATCCACACTGATTAAGGAGCCTGATGGTTCTTGGGTAATAAGTTCAAGTTCCGTTTACTGTCATTCAACTGTACACACATATACCACCAAATGAAACAGCGTTCCTCCAGACCCAGATACACAACACAGTACACATAACTCACACACACAACCCCTAAGGTAATACTTGTTCATTATGTGCTGTACTGTTGTGACATGGGTGATCATTGTCTTTTCATTGCCCTGATTGTTCTCGGCAAAGTTTTCTGTAGGAGTGGCTTGCCATTGCTGCCCTCTGGGCAGTGTCTTTACAAGATGGCTGACACCGGCCGTTATCAATACTCTTCAGAGATTGTCTACCTGGCGTCAGTGTTCACATAACCAGGACTTGTGATATGCACCAACTGCTTGTACAGCTATCCATGGCTTCACGTGTCCCTGATTTTTTTTGGGGGGGGGGCTAAGCAGGTGCTACACCTTGCCCAAGGGTGATTTACAGGCTAGCGGATGGAAGGAGCGTCTTATATCTCCTTTGGCGGAGATGTGTCTCTATCCCGCCACCTAATAGTAGCAGTAGTAAATTAACATATAAGGTGCAATAAAAAGCAAACGGTATAACGCTACTGGCACTTCACATGTGATGAGACCTGGGTGGTGGCAGGGAGTTCAGTAGCCTCACAGCCTGGGGAAGAGCTGTTTCCCATCCTAATAATCCTTGGCCTAATGCTACGATACCTTGGGCCTGATGGTAGGGGTCAAAGAGATTGTGGGATGGATAGGAAGGATCATAACTGTTCCTGAACCTGGTGGTGTGGGTCCTGAGGCTCTCGTACCCCCTGCCTGAAGGCAGCATCGAGAAGAGAGCATGTAGACAGTGGGGGTTCTTGATGGATGCTGCTTTCTCGTGGCAACACTCCATGTAAACATGCTCAATGGTGGGGAGGAAAGAAGATAATAAATACCTTATCCCAAGTGGGAAATGGTTTTGTTACAGCAACAACACAATTAGCAGTGTGCAGACTGAACTAATAATAAAGTACATATTAATATACACAATAATTTACCACTGTACAATAATGTGCAATACTGTGCAATAATGCACAAAATAACAAAGCAGAGACTATTGTACTATGATGTGTGTTCTCCTGTCACACAGAGATGAACTGTTGTATATGCTTATTGCATCTGGTAGAAAGGATTTTCCGTAACGATCCTTGTGACAGTGGAGTTGAATGGGTCTGTTTAAAAGGGTGCTCCCCTGCTTATTCAGTTGGTCATGGAGAGGATGTGCCTGATTGTCCATAATGGATAGCAATTTGTGCAGTGATCTCCACTCGACCACCAACACAAAAGAGTCCTGGTTGTAACCAAGGACGGATCCAGTCCTTGGTTGCGTATGTAGTACATAATGACATATACGTACATTGATGCGTTTGTTTAGTCTTTTTGCATCACCAGCACTGTTCCTGCTTCCCCAGCACAAAACCACAAAGAAGACTGCACTTGCTACAACAGACTGGTAAAAGACCTCCAACATCCTGCTGCACTCTTTGAAGGATCTCAGGATATAACTGAATCGAAGATCCTTTTTCGTGTTGAGCACCTTTGCTGCATGCACAAAAAGCAAAATTACCTGGTAGCCAGCTATTTCAATTCCAATCCTCATCCCATTCCGACATGTCAATCCATGGTTTTCTCTGCTGCCACGATGAGACCACTCTCAGGTTGGAGGAGCAACAGTTTATATTCTGTCTGGGTAGCCTCTAACCTGATGGCATAAGCATCGATTTCTCCAAATTCTGGTATTTTTTTCCCTTTCCTCCTTCTCCCCTCTTCTATCCCCCAGTCTGGACCTTTTTGATCTGTCATCCCCCAGCTTCTTGCTTCTTCATCACCCCCTCCACCACTCCCCTGGCTTCACCGATCACTTGCCATCTTGTCCTCCTCCTGCTCCCCCACCAGCTTATTCTGGCATCTTCCCCCCTTTCCAGTCCTGATGTCTTGGCCCGTAACATCTGTTTATTTCCATAGATGCTGTCTGACCTGTTGAGTTCCTCCAGCACTTTGTGTGTGTTGTTTCTTTATTTAATCACCCAGCCCTGTGCACTTGCAATTATTTTTATATGGTTCATTGTCAATTTTGTTTTAATGGCTGTAGAGTGGATCTCTGTGGCAAGAGAGAGCAAATTAATCCCATCATCACACAGTTTCATAAAACTTGCAACGGAGAGCTTCTGTTTTCTATAACTCTGGGGTTATTTGATGTCATCCACACGTGGGGAGGGATTAAATTTCCTCGCTGCTACGTGTTTTTCCTGGTGTTTGCATAACAAGCAGAACAGTTTACCTTCGCATTGTGGATGAGCAGGAAGCAGAACTGTGTGAGGGAGGTGCGCCTTCTGTGACTGTTGACAGTGTGCCTGTGGTGTGATGTGTAAATCTGGTAGAGCATGTCGTGCTTAACTGGTATTCATATCAATGTTGTTTATCTGATGCTGCTGCAAGTAAGTTTCTTGCAACAGCGGTAGAAATGACACTAGACTCGACTTTGACTTTGAAATCCTCATCTTTGTTTCACTGTGAACTTGATGTTACTGTACAACTCTGTAAAATACTGCTTAGGCCACAGCTGGAGTACTGTGTACAGTTCTGGTCAGCACTCCATAATACATAGGAACAGAATTAGGCCATTCAGCCCATCAAGTCTGCTCCGCCGTTCCATCATGGCTGACTTATTATTCCTTTCAACCCCATTTCCTGCCTTCTCCATGTAACCTTTGATGCCCTGTCTAATCAAGAACCTATCAACCTCCACTTTAAATGTACCCAATGACTTGGTCTCCACAGTCATCCAAGGCATTGAATTCCACAGATTCACCACCCTCTGGCTAAAGAAATTCCTTTTCATCTCTGTTCTAAATGGACATCCCTCTATTGTGAAACTGTGCCCTCTGTTCCTAGACTCCCCTGCCAAAGGAAAAATCCTCTCCACATCTACTCTATCTCGGCCTTTGGAGATGCTTGCTTAACCCTCTGATCGACTGTCTCTACACTCATTGTGTGTCTTTGCACACCTCAAACATCATCTATAAATTTGCCAATGACACCACTGTTGGAGCACCCATAAGACATGGGAGCAGAATTAGGCCATTCAGCCCATTGAGTCTGCACTGCCATTCCATCAGGGCTGATTTCTTATCCCTCTCAACCCCATTCTCTTCCTTTTTTCCTGTAACAAGCTTTGCTTGTTGCTCGGTGGCCAGGGCGGGGTCGAAGCACTTGGCAGAGATGGTGCTCGCTGTCGGAGGGCTGGTCGGAGGCTCGAAGTTTTCGGACGGACTCGGAGCCGGCTGTGGTTGGGTGCTTCCAGGGTGCTGCATCGGCAAGTTTGCAGCGCTGAGGTGCATGGCAAGGAGTGTTTTTTTCCTTCTACCGTCTGCGTGAGATGATGGGGCTATCAGGACTTTGAGACTTTTTTTTTACCATGTCCATGGTCTGCTCTTTATCAAATTATGGTATTGCTTTGCACTGTTGTAACTATATGTTATAATTATGTGGTTTTTGTCAGTTTTAGTCTTGGTCTGTCCTGTGTTTCTGTGATATCATACTGGAGGAACATTGTATCATTTTTTAATGCATGCATTTCTAAATGACAATAAAAGAGGACTGAGTGTCCTAATAATCTAATCTAATCTGAGCTTTGAAACTGGGACTGATCTTACTGGCACCACGGTAGTGTAGCAGTTAACGTGACACTATTACGGTCAGAACATCGGAGTTTGGAGTTTAATCCTGGTGTCCTCTGTAAGGAGTTTCTGCACGTCTTCCCTTTGGTACGTGTGGGTTTTCTCTAGGTCCTCTACTTTCCCCCAAGTCACACCTCCCAGCAAATACTGACAACCCCAATTTAGCCCTAACCTAAATACGGAACATCTTACAATGACTAATTCAACTACCCACTACATCTTTGCACTATAGGAGGAAAGTGCTATGCTACTGTGGCGCCCACTAAGATTACTAAGGACGTCGAGCATCCTTGAGGTGTGCCTTTGTATTGAACTATATAAGAACATAAGAAATAGGAGCAGGAGTCGGCCATCTGGCCCATCGAGCCTGCTCCACCATTCAGTAAGATCATGGCTAATCTGGCCATGGGCTCATCTCCATCTACCTGCCTTTTCCCCAGAACCCCTAATTCCCCTACTATGCAAAAATCTATCCAACTATCTATCCAAAACCTTATTTAAATCTTGCATCCGTCCCACAATGTTAGGGAGTAAAAATCTTTGCGTTATGACTCCGTAGCGATGTACAGACGTGTGAATTTAGAAGTCTTACTGGCTTGTAGAAGGAAGCTGTCCCGTAGCCTGTTGGTCCTGGCTTTTATGCTGCGGTACAGTTTGCCAGACGGAAGTAGCTGAATCAGTTTATGGTTGGGGTGACTGGTGTCCCTGATGATCTTCCAGGCCTTCTTTACACACCTGCTGCTGTAAATGTCCTCAGTGGAGGGAAGTTCACATCCACAGATGTGCTGGGCTGTCCGTACCACTCTCTGCAGTGCCCAGCGATCAAGGTTGGTGCAGTTCCTGTACCAGTCAGGATGCTCTCAGTGGTGCCTCTGCAGAAGGTCTTGAGGATTTGGGGGCCCATGCTGAGCTACTTCCGACACCTGAGGTGGAAGAGACACTGTTGTGCTTTTTTTTTGCCACATAGCCGGTGTCTGCAGTCCAGGTGAGATCATCGGTGATGTGTATACCAAAGAACTTGAAACTACTCACCCTCTCAACTGAGGATATATTGGTCCTGGGAAGTCAGGTCAAGGTGGCACCAGCAAACACTGATGGTGACATCTTCCACTTTTTCTGCTCCTTCTACTTATCCTTTGTCTTAATTGTGTTTCGAAAACTATTGGAGCCTGCGACCTACAGTTTGGCGTTCAGTCGATTGATCTAGCACTCTGCTGTCCCCAAGAAAATTTTAGGCGAAGACCGTGAGCACAAGCTGTCCCAAACAGGAGACGAGATGGTGCGGGGCATTTCTCGCCAAATGAAATGTTGAGGAAGATTGAAACATCGAGACAAATATGGAAGAGGCTGGGTCAGCGGTCGCTCTTAACGGGTCGGGCTGGGATTCAAGTGGCCGCGTTAGGCCGGCGGTCACTCCCCTCGGGAAACCGTGTCCCTATGGAAGGACTGAGTTAGAGCTGTTGGCTCTCCTTGATACTGACGGAAGGTGTTTTCGGAATTCTGAGACACTTAACTATTATTGGCGTGTCCTGTAGTTTCTTTTGGTCTCTTTCGGTTTTTCTCTGTTTTCCTTCTTGTTGCTGATTGGTGGGTAGTACAGTTTTTGGGTGATGGAGGGGTTGAGTGTTTGATGTTATTGTCGCTGTTTTTTTTGCAAGGGAGGAGCTTGGGGGTTAGGACTTTGTCATGTCTGGGTGGGCGATATGTTAGTTTTTGTGTGAGGGAGAGGTTTGGAGTTTGGTGTTTGATGTTTTGCCTGCCGTGTCTGGGTGGGCGATATGTTAGTTTTTGTGCAATGGAGAGGTTGGGTTTGTGAGTTTTGTTTATTTTTCTTTTTCATGCAGGAGGGGGGCTTCAACGACTTCCATCATTTTTCTGTATTTTATGTGTCTGGAACAGAGGAATCTCGAGTTGTATTCTGCGTACATACTTTGATAATAAAATGAACCTTTGAATGAAAGGGTTAATGGATGTGGAGTGTTTGATGGCTCTGGGCTTGTACTTGCTGTTTAGAGGAATGAAGGTGGAATCTCATTGAATTGAATATTGAAAGGCCTAGATAGAGTGGCTGGAGAGAGGATGTTTCCTAAAGCGGGTCAGTCTAGGACCAGAGTGCTCAGCCTCAGCTCAGAATAGGGGAACGTCCATTTAGAACAGAGATGAGAAGGAATTTCTTTAGCCAGAGAGTGGTGAATCTGTGGAATTTGTTGCTATAGACGACTGTGGAGGCCAAGTCATTGGGTATATTTAAAGTGGAGGTTGATAGGTTCTTGATTAGTTATGGTGTCAAGGGTTATGGGGAGAAGCCAGGAGAGTGGGGTTGAGAGGAAAACTAAATCAGTCGTGGTGAAACAGTGGAGCAGAGACTGGGCTGAGTGGTCTCATTCTGCTCCCATGCCCTATGGTCTTGGGTAGACATGGAATCTGTTGGGATATGGATCAGGTACAGACAGAAAAGATAGTTTATTCTGTACTGTGTTCGGCACAGACATTATGGGCCAAAGAGCCTGTTCTTCTCCTGTACTGTTCTAAGGAATATGAAATAATAGAACCTTATTCTAGGGGAAAGGTGATTTCTTTTTTTGGCACCTAGTTGTGTTGTCTATATTCTACCCTGGCACCCATCCCACAATCTCTTTGACCCACTACCATCAGGAAGGAGGTCCAGGAGCATCAGGACTAGGACGGCCAGACTGGGAAACGGTTTCTTCCCTCAGGCTGTGAGTCTAATGAATACCCTGTCACCACTGAGGTCCCGTCACTAGGACAGCGAGCTGTTTACTGTTTACTCTTCACACACTACATGCATTTTCAATTATATTTTACTAACTTATTTATGGTAATTTTTGGTTTCTTTGCTGTATGTTATATGTTTTGTGGGAGCTCCGCAGTCTGGAAGAACATCGTTTCATTTGTTTTTATATATGTACAGTCTGATGACAGTAAACTTTTAATTTGATGTCTCATACTCTGTTTTTCCCCAGGTGTGGAGATGATTGTTTATAAGCAGGCTAGTCTGAAGTAATTTACTGTCAAATTGTTCCTCAAATGGGAAGTATTCTCTGGAGGTTAAAGTAATGTTGATTATGTTCTCTCTTGTGAAAAATAAATACGATAAACTCTTTCCACTGGTGAGAGGCTGGTTACCATGAAACACAAGTATAAGATAAAAACAGCTAGTGTCAGATATAAAATACATATCCAGTGGTTTCCAATTAATCGGCCCATCGGTTTATTGGCACGGCTGCTTATTTGAGACAGCTCTTTAAAAAAAAACAAAAGTTGATCTAGAATATAGTTGGGATTTCTTCCTTTTATTTGGGACACTACACCACTTAATTAGGACAGGAGACTGTTGCCAATGTTTCTAACTAGCTCCAGATGCATGCATTTGTGTGGCTGTTAGACTATGTTGTACTTAGAGCGATCAGTTTTTAAATAGCGTCAGTTGCGTGGTCTGTGTTCAAAAAGCAGGGATCTTTGTTACTGATAGCTGGTGAGAAATAAGCAGTAAGACAATTCAAAAATGTTTTGTTCACTGCGGTTTCCAGCATTCTGGTTTGAAGATGCCAGAAACGGCCAGGAGTGAAAATGGAACTATTTCACTTCAACAAGTTAGGATTATCTTGCAGGTTACAATGGAACTGGAGATTTGGAGGATGCAATTGTCAAAAGCATTGTATGAAGGCGGACAACAGGAATTCTGCAGATGCTGGAAATTCAAGCAACACACATCAAAGTTGCTGGTGAACGCAGCAGGCCAGGCAGCATCTGTAGGAAGAGGTGCAGTCGATGTTTCAGGCCGAGACCCTTCGTCAGGACTAATGAAGGCGGACAGTAGGTGTCTGCACTACTTCTGTTCATTTACACGCAATCAAAGAACACAACAGCTTGTTGGTTGTCCTTTGTTTCTGCCAATGACACATCCATCAATGTGCAGGAGAGTTTTTAAAGTGGAAAAGCTGTTACACCAGGATAGTTCCACTCTTTTGACCTTGGAGGTCTGGGTCCAGTGTTCTCAGTTGTCATCACAAACTGGTGTCCTCCTTGGTTGCTGTGGATAACCATGACTACTTTTGTACCTCGTCATGTCCTTCGCTCTCCACAGAGCGTTGCAGAACAGCCTTCCTGACCATTGGATCTCACTGTAGATCTCATCTGCCCAGTCCGTCAGAGCTGACTTCACACGCCAGGACAGGCATGTCCCTATCTCACCAGGTTATATCTCCCAGTGGCCACACATTTTAATTCCACATCCCATTCCCATTCTGACATGTCTATCCACGGCCTCCTCTACTGTAAAGATGAAGCCATACTCAGGTTGGAGGAACAACACCTTATATTCCGTCTGGGTAGCCTCCAACCTGATGGCATGAACATCGACTTCTCTAACTTCCGCTAATGCCCCAGCTCCCCCTCGTACCCCATCCGTTATTTATTTTTATACACACATTCTTTCTCTCACTCTCCTTTTTCTCCCTCTGTCCCTCTGACTATACCCCTTGCCCATCCTCTGGTTCCCCCCCCCCCTTGTCTTTCTCCCCAGGCCTCCTGTCCCATGATCCTCTCATATCCCCTTTGCCAATCACCTGTCCAGCTCTTGGCTCCATCCCTCCCCCTCCTGTCTTCTCCTATCATTTTGGATCTCCCCCTCCCCCTCCAACTTTCAAATCTCTTACTCACTCTTCCTTCAGTTAGTCCTGATGAAGAGTCTCAGCCTGAAACGTCGACGGTACCTCTTCCTAGAGATGCTGCCTGGCCTGCTGCATTCACCAGCAACTTTGATGTAGGTTATATGTCCCACTAGTTACCCTCACCTGGTTTAGCCCACCCGCCGAAGCAGTGTGTTGGAGTGTGGCCGCTGTCACATGCAAACAGCTACTTGGAGCCACAGGTGAGAGCTGAGTGTCCAGTGGGAACCAAAGGAGAGTGAGCTGTCCCAGAATGGACATGACAAGCCTCTTAATCAGAGGTTCTACTCCTCCCTGGACACCCCATATGCGGCAATGTACACTGAATGAATTCCTCTGTAAATAACTATTAGAAACAAATACACAGTCGTATAGTAGTGTAGTAGCATTGTAGTGTTATGTCTCTGCTTGTCCATTGGATGTTTCCTGCATACTGTCATGTTAAGTAATGTTTAACTTCCTTCCTAGTTCTCATTATTGATTCAGATGATGAAAGGTAGAAAAACAATTAGCTGCCGTGCATTGTCAGCGTCTCTTGAATTGCAATCGCTTCGCTTCCCTTCCCAAGCCCCAGAGTATTTAAGGAACCACGTTGACGTGATGTGACGACTGACCCTTTAAGTCAACAAACTGCTTGCTATGCAGAGGTGAAGATGGTTTTTTGATTAATCATAGTCATGATCATACTTTATTGATCCCGGGGAAAATTGGTTTTCGTTACAGTTGCACCATAAATAATAAATAGTAATAGAATAGTAATAGAAAAATAGTAATAAATAGTTAAATAGTAATATGTAAATTATGCCAGTAAATTATGAAATAAGTTCAGGACCAGCCTATCGGCTCAGGATGTCTGACCCTCCAAGGGAGGAGTTGTAAAGTTTGATGGCCACAGGCAGGAATGACTTCCTATGATGCTCTGTACTGCATCTCAGTGGAATGAGTCTCTGGCTGAATGTAATCCTGTGCCCACCCAGTACATTATGTAGTGGATGGGAGACATTGTCCAAGATGGCATGCAACTTGGACAGCATCCTCTTTTCAGACACCACCGTCAGAGAGTCCAGTTCCATCCCCACAACATCACTGGCCTTACGAATGAGTTTGTTGATTCTGTTGGTGTCTGCTGCCCCAGCACACAACAGCAAACATGATAGCACTGGCCACCACAGACTCATAGAACATCCTCAGCATCATCCGGCAGATGTTAAAGGACCTCAGTCTCCTCAGGAAATAGAGGCGGCTCTGACCCTTCTTGTAGACAGCCTCAGTGTTCTTTGACCAGTCCAGTTTATTGTCAATTCGTATCCCCAGGTATTTGTAATCCTCCACCATGTCCACACTGACCCCCTGGATGGAAACAGGGGTCACCGGTACCTTAGCTCTCAAAGATTATCTTTATTTGTCAAGTGTACATTGAAACATAGAGGCAGGAAAGTTGTTTCCACTGCTTGATGAGATTAGAACTAGGGGACATAGCCTTAAGATTCAGGGGAGTAAATTTAGGATGGAGATGAGGAGGAACTGCTTTTCCCAAAGAGTATTGAATCTGGAATTCTCTGCCCAATGAAGCAGTGGAGGCTACCTCAGCATTCAATTCCTAACACTGTCTTTAAGGAGTTTGTATGTTCTCGTGACGGTGTGGGTTTCCTCCCACACTTCAAAAATGTACGGGTTAGAGTTAGTTTGTTGGTGTCAGAATGCCCACAGCACGTGTCTGACTTCTCTTTGAATAATGGGAAGTCATATGTTCCATAAAAGTCTTTGGAGATCAGAAACCAAATTTACGTAGTGCTTTCCTCATATGGTAGCGTAGAAGTTAGTCTGTTGCTTTATGTTGCCTGTGATCACCAATCAGGGTTTATTCCACCACTGTAAGAAGTTTGTATGTTCTCCTTGTGACCATGTGGTTTTGTCTTGAGTGCTCTGGTTTCCTCCCACATCCCAGAGAAGTACAGTTGTGGACATGTTATGTTGGCGTCAGAAATGTGGTAACGCTTGCTGGCTGCCCCCAGCTCAATCCTGGATCTTTGGTCGTCGACAAGCAATGCACTTCACTGTACGTTTCAACGTTCATGTGACAAAACTCATCTTCACCTCAGGAGATCAGATTTCCAGCTGCTGCTTTGTTTCTTGGTGCAGCTTTGCAAATATTTGCATTTTCTTTGTGAGTCTGTCACATTGTCATATTATTTTGGTTCAGATCACTGTGGGAAAGATAGGTACACAGTTTAGGGGAGCTTGTTCATAGGTCAGCACTCCATATATATGAAGATGAGGATATGAGTTAAGTTACCAAATATGGATCTCTGCCTGTTTGGGCAGAGGTCACCTAGTGCATGACAACAGGAACTTGTACTTGTGTAATGTTTTACTACTGCCATGTACTGAGAAACAGTGAAAAATAGTTGTTCATGCCATACATACAGATCAATTCATCATGACAGTGCATCGAGGTAGTACAAAGGGAGACAATAACAGAGTGCAGAATGAAGTGTTACAGAGAGAGTGAATGCTTCTCGTTAAGGACAAAGAGCAGTGCAGGTAGACAGAGAACTGGGTTCAGTCCCTGCATTCTCCCTAAGGAGTTTGTATGTTCTCCCCGTGACCACGTGGGTGTACTTCCAGTGCTCCGGTGTTCTCCCACATTCCAAAGACCTACAGGTAAGTAGGTTAGTTGGCCATGTGAATGTACGTGAGGGATGCGGTCTTGATGGACTGGAAGGGCCTGTTACTGTGCTGAATCTCTAAATAAAATAAAGTGCAAGATCATAACGAGGTAGATTGTGAGGTCTTATCATATTCCCAAACTGGGGTCGACGGAGTCCTCAGTTAATGGTAAGGCTCATTGGCAGTAGAGTCATAGGATACCTCAAGAGAGAAACTGGCCCTTTGGCCCATCTAGTCTGTGCCGAACTCTTATTCTGCCTAGTCCTGTTGACCTGCACTTGGACCCTGGCCCTTTGTGCCCCTCTCACCCACAGACCTATCCAAATTTCTTCTAAACCACCTCCACTACCAGGTCATTTCACACTCTCACCAGTCTCAGTGAAGAAGTTCCCCGTTGGATTCCCCTTTCACTTTTCATCCTTAACCCATGACCTCTAGTTCAAGTCTCACCCAACTTCAGAGGAAAAAGCCTGTATTTACCCTATCTATATCCCTCATAATTGTGCATAGCTCCATCAAATCTCCCCTCTTTCTATGCTCCAGGGGGTAAAGGATCACTCAATAGTCATTTAACAGTGGAGTAGTTCTCCTTGAGCCTGGTGCTTTCTCAGGTTTATTAACATCTCCCCAAAGGGTGAGAGAAGAAGAGAGACTGTCTGAAGGGTAGTCTTTCAACGTATTCCTAAAGTAGTCTAGCCTAGCTGCCAGTTACATCGTTGGCATTTAGGGCAACAATAAAGGTCTTTCATCTCTGGCGGTGTTCAGGGCTTCCTTTGTCATGCCGGTAGCTTCCTCTCGATTTTCACTACTGTCAGTCAGGCAAGGCTCAGGTGGAGACTCAGGACTACCGTCACACTGGAATGTCGAAGTATTCTTCATTGTTCTTTCCGTAACAATTTTGTTTTTACCAGTCAGGGTTGTTAGCGGGGGAGGCATGGGGGGGGCTCGAATTTCCGGTAATGCTGCCCCCCCCCCACCATTCTCCATTCCCATTTCCCTCTCTCACCCTATCTCTTTATCTGCCCATCGTCTCCCTCTAGTGCTCCTCCCCCTTTTCTTCCTTCCATGGCCTTCTGTTCTCTCCTATCAGAACCCCCCTTCCCCAGCCTTGTACCTTTTTCACCAATCAACTTCCCATCTCTTTACTTCACCCGTCCCCCCACTCCCGGCTTCACCCGTCACCTTGTGACTCCGACTCCTTTTCTCCACTCCTGATAGAGGGTCTCTGCCTGTCGACTGTTTACTCTTCTCCATAGATGCTGCCTGGCCTGCTGAGTTCCTCCAGCATTTTGTGTCTGTTGCCAACTAAACTAATCTTTTCTGTCTACACTATATCTATATCCTTCCATTTTCCTCACATTCATGTGCCTATCTAAATGTCTGTTAAGTGCTTAATATATTTGCCTCTACCACCACTCTAGGCAGTGTATTCCAAGCACTTATCACTCTCTGGGTAAAATCAATCAATCAGTCTTGCCCGTTACATCTCCCTTGAAATTACCCCCCTCACCTTAAATGCATGCCCTCTGGTATTAGGCATTTCAACCCTGGGAAAAAGATACTGTCTGTCTACTCTATCTCTTCCTCTCATAATCTTACAAACCACTATCAGATCTCCCCTTAGGCTCTGCCGCTCCAGAGAAATCAACCCAAATTTGTCCAACCCCTTGTTATAGCACATGCCCTCTAATCCAGGCAGAATCCTGGTAAACCTCTTCTGCACCCTCTCCAAAGCCTTGACATCCTTCCTATAGTAGGGTGACCAGAACTGTATGCAGTACTCCAGATGTGGCCTGACTGAAGTTTTATAAAGCCGCAACATAATTTCCTGGCTTTTGATCTCACTGCCTTGACCATTAAAGGCAGCATGCCATATTCCGCCTTAACCACCCAATCAACCTGTGTAACCACTATCTGGGAGCTGTGGACTTGAACCCCAGGATCCCCCTGCCCATCAGTGCTGTTAAGTGTCTGGTCACTAACAGTGTATTGTGTCTGTACGCTGTTATTGATGAGAGTTTATATACGATGGGGACTTAAAAATCTTATGTGGCCACGTTGCCACTGCGTAAGTTGCCGCTTATTTGTGCAATACAGTTCTATGGTTAGATTAATTGATGAGCGAGTTCTGTTTTTAATCTTGGTTAGCAATGTCAAGAAAATTGAATGAATTCTTGGTATAATAAGCATCTGCAAAATTATGACCCATATTTCTCATTCCTATCTGTGCTATGCATAATCGGTTCCCACAACTTATGGACTCACTCTCAAGGACTCGTCATCTCAATATTTATTGCTTACTTATTTATTTTTTAATTGTATTTGCACGGTTTGTTTTCTTTTGCACATTGGTTGTTTGTCCATATTGTGTGCAGCCCTTCGTTGATTTTATAGTGAATGCTCACAAGAAATGGATCTCATATATGTGGTTTGATAATAAATTTACTTTGAACTTTGTGCAGTCTGGTGATACCAGTTCATTTCATGGATTTTGAGCCATTTCCTCCATCTCTCAAATCCTCCAAGATCTCTGTACTCCTGACGTGGATGTTGAGCTGTTCCTAGTCAGTAGGGTCCTGGGATCAGATGTCAGTGCGCACAAGACTCATGAGAGTTGGCTAGTCATGCCTGGAGTTTGGGATCCCATCATCAGCTTCTGTGTGGGTTGATCCTGAAGATTGTAGATTGCTCAAGTCCAGAAGTTGAAGTGCGACAGCCAAAGCCTGGATACCAGAGCCCTGTCTGTGTGAGAGGAAGAAAAGGGCCTTGTTTTGCTATTCACATAAAAGTTGCTGGTGAACGCAGCAGGCCAGGCAGCATCTCTAGGAAGAAGTGCAGTCGACGTTTCAGGCCGAGACCCTTCATCAGGACCTCTTCTTAGAAATGCTTAGAGATCTCCTTAGGATCTCTTCCTAGAGATGCTGCCTGGCCTGCTGCGTTCACCAGCAACTTTTATGTGTGTTGCTCGAATTTCCAGCATCTGCAGAATTCCTGTTGTTTTTGTTTTGCTATTGTTTTGTTTAGAGATAGTGTTGAATAGGCCTCTTCAAGCTCTGCTGCCCTGCAACCCCTGACAATGCCAATTGTAACCCTAACCCATTCATGGGACAATTTACAATGACCAATTAACCTATCTGGTACACGTTCGGACTGTGGGTGGAAAGCAGAGCACCCAAAGAAAATGCACACATTCCACAGGGAGGACAGACAAACTCCTTACAGAGGGCGTTGGGTTTGAACTCTGAACTTGAGTTCTGATCATGTCGCTCGAACCACTACGCTACCATGGTGCCCATTTTTTGTTGCTTGTTGTGTTCTGCCGAGCATGATGGGCATACTGTGTTGGTGCCCGAATGTGTGGCGACCCTCGTACACTGCCCCCAGCACATCCTTGGGTTGTGTTGATAGTTAATGCAAACGAGGCATTTCATTGTATGATGTCTGAATAGGGCACTGAGGTGTGTGGTTGAACAGAGGGATCTGGAAATACAGATGCACAATTCCTTGAAAGTGGCGTCACAGGTTGATAGGGTCATAAAGCTTTCAGCATATTGGTCTCTATAAATCAGTGTATTGAGTACAGGAGATGAGGCGTTATGCTGAAGTTATATAAGATGTTGGTGAGGCCTAATTTGGAGTTTTGTGTGCAGTTTTGGTCACCTATCTACAGGGAAGATATCAATAAGATTGAAAGAGTGCAGAGAAATTTTACAAGGAAGTACTTGAGGATTCAAGTTATAGGGAAAGGTTGAGTAGCTTTGGACCTTAATCCCTGGGGCATAAGAGAATGAGTAGAGATTTGACAGAGGTATAAAAAAAATTGAGGGGTATAGATAGGATATATGTAAGCATATTTTATTCCACTGTGTTACAGCTCAAGGGGATCTGTGTTTTTTTTGTGAGAATGATGTAATGGCCTTTTGGAGGTCACCTGATGTGATTTTCCTACCGATGTGAGGTCACATGATGGCATGTACACCATGCAGTTACATCTTGAACAGTTAAAGTTTGAAAAATTTAAAGTGGAAATGGCCGAGAGGCTAATAAAATAAGGGAATTCGAAGAAGGAGAAGCCCTTAAAAAAAGGGAATTTGAAGAAAGAGAAGCTGAAAACCAGAGGAAATTTGAGCTAGAGATGCAGAAATTAAAGTCCGGGAGTCAGTCTTCTGGTTCTACGAAACAGTTTATTGCTAGTCGTGAGGTTATTTTGGCTCCTCCATTTAATGAAGTTGAAGTGGACAAATATTTCCAGCATTTCAAAACTGTTGCTCTGAGTTTAAAGTGGCCGAAAGACCAATGGCCAGTGATGTTACAAAGTGTAATTAAAGGCAAGGCACAACAAGTTTATACAGCTTTAAATGCTGAGCAAGCACTGGATTATGATACTGTTAAACAGCAAATATTAAAGGCATATGAGATGGTTCCGGAAGCGTATAGAGAAAGATTTAGAAGTTTGAAGAAATCAGTGGAAAAAACTTATGTGGAATTTGCCTATGAGAAGTCTGTGTGTTTTGAGAGATGGGTTTCCTCTAAAAATGTGAATGGGGAGTATAATAAATTAAAAGAGTTGATTTTTAGGAGGAATTTAAAAGAAGCCTTCCTGTTGAAGTGAGGACATACTTAAATGAATGGGACACTGCTACATTGCAGGAGATTGCTAAATTAGCTGATGAGTATGTTTTAATTCACAAGAATAAATTTTCTCCAGGTAAAATTTTTAAAAGGAAAAATAGCACAGAGAGTCAAGGTAAACCAGAAATTAAACCTGAAGTTAGTGAGAAAAGTAAGGATGAAGGGAGACATGTGAAGGAAAGACATTTTGGTATTATTTGTAATTATTGTAAGAAACCTGGGCATGTAGTGGCTAATTGCTTCCGATTGAAACGGAAAGAGAAAGAACTGGCCCCAGATGCTTGTGTGCAGCATATTGGAAAACCTGTAAAGCTACAGGGTTTAGGAAATACTAATGAAGATGTGTCAGAGTCTGATCAAGTTAACAAGGGATATGAAACTTTTATAACAGAAGGATTTGTATCCTTGAAAGAAGGATCCAATTCAGTACCAATAAGGATACTTAGAGATACTGGAGCTTCTCAGTCACTAATATTAGACAATGTGCTGAAGTTTAGTCTGACATTGGTGAGGTAAATTATATAAGAGGAGTAGGGAGTGCCCTTATGCCAGTACATTTACATAGAGTAAATTTAAGGTCAGGATTAGTTACAGGGGTTGTTAAAGTAGGACAACAATCCAGTTTATCTGTGAATGATATTTCTGTTTTGTTAGGGAATGATTTAGCAGGTGGACAAGTTTTTCCTGAAGTACATTTGACAAATTCAAATTCTGAGGAACCACAGAGGGATTCTAACACAGATTCTTCCTGTGTTGTAACAAGAGCTATGGCTAAAAAGACTGATGTAAAGAATGAGGTTGTTACGCCTGAGTTCAAATCAAGATTCGAATTTTGAGGATGTATCAGAAACTTTCTTACCTACATTATTTGATCAGGATTTTGGTGGTAAGTCTGACCAGGAAGATTTGTCTTTATCTCGGAAGGAGTTGATAGTAGAGCAGAGTAGGGATCCTGAGATAGTTAAATTAAAAGAACAAGCTCTTCCAGATAGTGAAATTGGAAAAGTACCAGTAGGATATTATTTTGAAAAGGGGGTATTAATGAGAAAGTGGAGATCGCCTACAATTCCTGCTAGTGAGGAATGGGAGGTTAATCATCAGGTTGTTGTTCCTAAAATTTACCGAAATGAGATTTTAACTATGGCTCATAGTATACCTTTGGATGGTCATTTAGGGGTAAAGAAAACTATGAACAAAGTTTCTAAACATTTTTATTGGCCTAGTTTAAGACAAGATGTGACGACATTTTGTAGAACGTGTCGTGAGTGTCAAATTGTGGGTAAACCTAATCAGGTTACTCCAGTGGCCCCACTGCAACCAATTCCAGTATTCAGTGAGCCATTCTCAAAAATCATTGTAGACTGTGTAGGTCCTTTGCCAAAAACTAAAACTGGACATCAATAAATATTAACTATTATGTGCACAATGTCTAGGTTTCCAGAGGCAGTACCTCTTATGAATATAACAGCCAAAACTGTGACAAAGGCACTTATAAAATTCTTTACTTATTTTGGGTTACCTAAGGAAATACAATCAGATCAAGGTAGTAATTTTATGTCAGGGTTGTTTCAGCAGATAGTTTATAAACTGGGAGCAAAACAGATTATTTCCTCAGCCTATCATCCAGAATCACAAAGAGCCTCGGAGAGATTTTATTCTACGCTAAAAACTATAATTAGGACATATTGTGTGGAAAATGAAAAGGACTGGGATGAAGGTATACATTTACTACTTTTTGCAGTAAGGGAGGCAGTACAGGAATCATTAGGTTTTAGTCCTTTTGAACTTGTGTTTGGACATAGAGGTTGATGACATTTGGCCTTGTTGAAGGAACAGTGGATTAATAAAGAAGTACACACTAATTTGTTAGATTATGTTTTAAAATTTAAGGAAAGATTGTATAAAGCTTGTAGCTTGGCCAAGGAAAATTTAAAGTTGGCTCAAGAGAAGATGAAGACTTGGTATGATAAGGAAGCTAGGATGAGGTCATTTAAGCCTGGAGATAAGGTGTTGGTTCTTTTCCCAGTGCAAACGAACCCATTACAAGCCAAATTCCATGGTCCTTATGAGATTAAATCTAAGGCAAATGATGTAGATTACATGGTAAAAACCCCAGATCAGAGAAAGACAACACAACTGTGTCATATAAATATGATAAAACTGTATTATGAGAGAGAAGCTGCTGCTGTGACTGTTGTGATCAATAATGAGTCTGATCTTGATGAAAACTTAATGGAGAATTCATCTGAAACTCATTTTAAACCCAACATTATTTCAGCCAGATTACCAAATTCAAAAATTCTGGAAAATATTGATGAAAAATTAGCTCATTTACAGCCAGAGCAGAGAGAGCAGATGAAACAGTTATTTTTTAAGTATAGAGATTTATTTCCAGACATTCCTAGAAGAACCACTGTAGCTACACATGATGTAGATGTTGGAGGTGCCAAACCCATAAAGCAACATACATATCGGATGAACAGGGAAAAATGTGAACTTGCTGAACAAGAAATTAAGTATATGTTACAGAATGATATTATTAGACATTCTAATTCGAATTGGAGTTCACCGTGTGTTATGGTGCCTAAGCCAGACAATAGTATTAAGTTTTGTATGGATTACAGAAAGGTGAATGCTGTGACAAAATCTGATGCGTATCCAATCCCTAGGGTAGATGATTGTGTGGATGAAGTTGGACAGGCCAAATTCCTTACAAAAATTGATTTGTTAAAAAGTTATTGGTGTGTTCCATTGATGGATAGAGGTAGAGAGATTTCAGCATTTGTAACCCCATTTGGGTTATATGAATATAATGTTCTTCCATTTGAACATAGAATAGTACAGCACAATACAGGCCCTTTGGCCCACAATGTTGTGCCGACCCTTAAACCCTGCCTCCCATATAAGCCCCCACCTTAAATTCCTCCATATACCTGTCTAGTAGTCTCTTAAACTTTACTAGTGTATCTGCCTCCACCACTGACTCAGGCAGTGCATTCCACGCACCAATCACTCTCTGAGTAAAAAACCTTCCTGTAATATCCCCCTCGAACTTCCTACCCCTTACCTTAAAGCCATGTCCTCTTGTATTGAGTAGTGGTGCCCTGGGGAAGAGGCTCTGGCTGTCCGCTCTATCTATTCCTCTTACTATTTTGTACACCTCTATCATGTCTCCTCTCATCCTCCTCCTCTCCAAAGAGTAAAGCCCTAGCTCCCTTAATCTCTGATCATAATGCATACTCTCTAAACCAGGCAGCATCCTGGTAAATCTCCTCTGTACCCTTTCCAATGCTTCCACATCCTTCCTATAGTGAGGCGACCAGAACTGGACACAGTACTCCAAGTGTGGCCTAACCAGAGTTTTATAGAGCTGTTTTCGCATTTAATGCTTTAAGAACCAGTGCCGAGTGACAATTTGTTGAAGGGCTGTATATTGGTTAACTTCTGGTTAAAGTTTTCGTTTGTTTTTTACTTATCGTTTATCCGTGTTTAATATATGTTTGGTTGTTTTTATATAACCTGTCTCGATTGATATTCATTGTTGCCGTTTACGTAATAATTGAGGCTGGCTGAGACGAGAACTAGAAGTCATGGTTAAGAGTGAAAGGTGAAATATTTAATGTGAACTGAGGGGGAGCTACTTCACTCTGGGTGGTGAGGGTGTGGAATGAGTTGCAAGGGGAAGTGGTAGATAAAGGTTCTATTTCAGTACTTACTATAAATTTGGATAGTTACAGAGATGGAATGGGTATGGAGGGATACGGTCTGGGTGCAGGTCGATGGGACTAGGCAGATCATTGGTTTGTGCTGCTTGAGACTTGTTTTCATGTAATTGTGTCTATTCTGAGGGTCAGTCATCAGAATAGGCCAGTGTGCTTGGAAGAAGAAAGGAGTTTATGAGGTGGAAAGAGATTGATTTTATAGACTTTAAGAGATCTCCCGTAAGTGGATGAGCATTTGGTTGAGTGACCTTTAATAGGATTAGATTTCTTGACCTTCAAGAGCTGGGCTTTCTGCTTTTTAAACAGGAACAGAAAGGCAGGCTGCATAGCAATGAGGAAAAGGTGGTTCCAGTTTTGCTTTCACTACCTTTTGTGTAAAACAAGCACAGTTTGCTACAGAAAAGTGTGAAGTGATTCATTTTGGGAGATTGAACTTGAAGGAAGAATACAGAGTTAATGGCAGGATTCTTGTCAGTGTGGAGGAACAGAGGAATCTTGGGGTTCATGTCCGTATATCCCTTGGAGTTGCCATACGGGTTGACTGGGTTATCAAGGCGGTGCATGTTGTGTTGGTCTTCATTAGTTAGATTGAATTCAATAGCCACAATGTAATGTAGCAGCTCTATAAAACTCTGTTTAGACCACACTTGGAATATTATGACCAGTCCTGGTCACCTTGTTATAAGAAGAATGTAGAAGTTTTAGAGAGGATGCACAGGAGATTGGCGAAGATGCTGCCTGGATTAGAGAGCATATCTTATGAGGAGTGGGTTGAATGAGCTACGGGGTTTTCTCTCTTGGAGTAAAGGAGGGTCAGAGGTGACTGTTTTCTAAATTCAGAAATCAGAGATTCAAAGGGACTTGGGAATCCTTGTGCAAATTTCCCTGAAGGTTAACTTACAGGTTGAATCCATGGTAAGGAATGCCAGTGCAGTATCGACATTCGTTTCAAGAGGACCAGGTTATAAAAGCAAGGATATAATGGAGAAGCTTTATAAGACGTTGGTCAGACTGCAGTTGGAGTATTGAGAGGAGTTTGGTTGGGCCCCTTATCTAGGAAAGGATGTGCTGGCATTAGAGAGGATCCAGAGAAGGTTCATGAAGGTGATTCTGGGAATTAAAGGGTAAACATATGAGGAGCATTGGATGGCTCTGGTCTGTACTTGCTGGAGTTTAGAAGAATGGGGGGGGGTCGCATTGAGACCTATCGAATATTGAAAGGCCTAGATAGAGTGGATATGAAGAGGATGTTTCCTCTTGTGGGGGACTCTAGGACTGGAAGGGACAGAATGGAGGGATGTCCATTTTGAACAGAGATGATGAGGAATTTGTTTTCAGCCTCTACCATCCATGTGGTATTAGAAGGAACATTTTGCTTCACCTCTGACATATTGTTTTCCATGTTACCCAGACGGTCATCTATACTGTCCAGTTTGGATCCAAACTCAGAGCGAAGTAACTTTAATTCAGCTAGCACCACCATTAGCTCTGCCATGTTGCTAGGAACTTCCTCGTCTTGCTTCGTCGATGGAGTGTTGATTTTCGATTTTTTTGGAGCCGCGTTTTTGGTGAAGATACCACAGTCCTTGATTGTAGTCGTTTTTGACATAGCCCGAGTTCAGTTGGTATTGTTAACTTAGTGTTTTAAAATTGTTTAGTACAAGGTTGTATGGAGCTTTTACGTTAAGCTGCCATCTTGGTTCGTGGCTCCACAGCACCCCCGAAGAGGAATTTGTTTAGCCAGAGGTTGGTGAATCTGTGGAATTCATTGCTATGGACGGTTTGGGGGCTAAGTCATTGAGTATATATAGAGCAGAGGTTAATACGTCTGGGCTTCAAATGTTATGGAGAGAAGACAGGAGAATGGGGTTGAGAGGGATAATAAATCAGCCATGATGGAGCAGACTTGATAGGTTGAGTGGCATAATTCTTCTATGTCTTACGATCTTATGCATTGATAGAGGTGTGCAAGATGATTTGAAGCAAAGATTGAGAGGACAGCCAGAGACATTTTTTTTCCCTCAGAGCAGCAAAGGCTAATGAAAAAGAGCATGATTTTATGGTGATTGGAGAAAAGTATAGGGAGGAAATCAGAGGTAGGTTTTACACAGGTGTTTGGAATGAACTGCCAGGGGTAGTGGTCGAGGCAGGTACATGTAGGATAGATAGGCACATGGATGTAAGACAAATGGAGAGTTATGTGGAGGGAAGGGGTAGATTGATCTTGGAGTAGATTAAAAATTTGACACTTGTTTCAATTTCAGATTTTATCTGTAGTTTCTGTATGATTTTCAGAGAAGGTGATCTAACTAGTTGAGTGTTTATGACATTTTCTGTTTTCTACCAAATCAAACATTATCAATAACCCCTTTTTTCCAATAATGTGCTACTTTATATGTTACTAGGTAGCTGGTGGATAAAACAAAAGCTTTGCTAGATTGCCTTGGAAGTTTGAAGATGCAGCATGACATCTAAAACTTTGACAAACTTCTGAAGATGTGTGGTGGAGAGTATATTATCTGTTTGCATCATGACCTGGTATGGAAATACCAATGTCCTTGAACGAAATACTACCTCACTGTTCCTCTTTTGCACTATTTGTTTTGTAATTTATAGTAATTTTATGTCTCTGCTGCAAAACAACCAAATGCATGTTATATATGACAGTGATAATAAATGTGATTCTGACCTGTGGGAGATGATGATAATCTATATTACAGCTCAATGATCCTCGTCCAAACTGGGACAGCCATATTACTTGCATGCCCAAGGCCATGAAACTTCTGAAGTGTTTTCTTGTTGTGTAGCTGTTAGGGAGTAGTTGAAGATCTTTATCGTCTTGTAGCAATATCGAAGTGTCAAAGCACTTGCAGTCTGCAGCCCTGGGTGTTTGATTTAGCTCATTGCTGTTCTTCCACTTCAGCGTGAGATGATGCAGCTAAACTCACTGAATTTGAGTAGAACTCTGACCGCACAAGGGTTTGTCATTTGGGGGAGAAATAGATAACGAGAGTGATAGAAGATGACGATGTTGATTGGGTGAAGTGAAAGGGATGGGTCAAAGTTTGAGTGGAGCATAAACTCTGAGATGTTATATTGAAGTTATACAAGACTTTAGTGAGGGCAAATTTGGAGTACTGTGTCCGTTTCTGGTCACCTACCTACTGGAAAGATATCAATAAGAATGAAAGAGTGTTGCAAGGTGGTGAGAGTTCCACACTCTCACCACCCTCTGAATGAACAAGCATCCCCCCACTCCAGGTTCCTCTTAAATATATTACCTTTCACCCTTAACCCATGACCTCTAGTTCAAGTCTCACCTAACCTCAGTGGAAAAAGCCTGCTTGGATTTGCCCTACCTATATCTCTCATAATTTCCCTTCAGACTCCAACACTCCAGGGAATGAAGTCCTATTCCCTGTACCAGTGGAATTTTAGTTCCAATATCAAATCTGTTCAGTCCTTTGTATCGATCCTCTTATTGATTATACAGGTTTCTCCCACCATCCAAAGGTAGAGTGTTCCTATGAAACGGTTCGTAAGCAGAAATGTCGTAAAGCGAAGAAGCAATTACCATTTATTTATATGGGAAAATTTTGTGAGCGTTCGCAGACCCAAAAATAACCTACCAATAACACATAAAACCTAAAATAACATTAACATATAGTAAAAGCAGGAATAATATGATAAATACACAGCCTATATAAAGTAGAAATACTTTTCCACAATCATTACTGCATGTTCTCCATAGCGAAAATCTCACGCGAGCGCTCTCAGCAGAAAATCTCACGCAAGCGCTGTTGGCAAAAACACGGCGCAAGCACTCTCCAGTAACCTTTAAGCTATGAAGCTGCCAAATCATACCAAATAACGCGTAAAAATATATAGCCTATATAATGTACAAGTAATATATGTACAGTGTAGTATCACTTACCAGAATTGGTTCAGCGCCAAGCACACTGATGATGGTGTGTTAGACTGAGTCGTCGCAGGTTGGGGTGGTGCAGTGGCCCCCACCCTCCAGGCCGCAGACCGATATATTGCTGCGAAGCATACAGCGGTAGCCGGGAGGCACACAACACATCTTTAAGAAAAAAGCTGAAATAAACATGCTAATTAATTAGGTGCTGCCTGGCACGTAATTGTCGGCCCAGATCAGTGCTGATTTCCGATTGTGTCGTCTCTGATCTGGACCGACAATTACGTGTCGGGGGGGGGCACCTAATTAATTAGCATGTTTATTTCGGCTTTTTTCTTACAGATGTGCAGTGTGTCTCCCGGCTACTGCTGTATTCTCTGCGAATCGGTATCTGTCTGCGGCCTGGGTGTTGGGGTGGTGGGACATTGGGGTGTCATCTCGTTGTCTGTTTCCATTAGGGCACGCAGCTCATCTTCTCCTATGACTGCCTGCCTTGATGTCGAAGGTCGACGTTCGTCATCTGCTGTGGCTGATGTGGAAGGCTTGCTTAACTGCTGAGCCTCGCGCATTTTTCTATCATACGGTTCTTTGTAAGGACTCAAACCATCTTGCAAATATCCCCTAAACCTACATACCCTTTCAATATTAAAGTCATACTTTATCATTGCAGCGAAAATCTCACGCAGTTGCTTCACGTTCATTTCGCTACTGCATTCGGTTTCGATTGTTATCCTTTCTTCTTCCAATTGCATCAGCTCTTCATCTATCAGTTCTTGGTCATGGGATGCCAAAACCTCTTCAACATCATCTTCGTCAGCTTCCACAAGCCAAACTCACTTTGTCCTTGCTTCGTTCACCACGATCGAAACGCTTAATTATGTCTAGTTTTACGCTAAGGGTCACACCCTTATGAGCTCTTTTAGGCTTTTCCAATACCATAGAACTCATCTCGCTAACGGCTGCTCACAGGCACGTGTTTAAGCAATGCCGGAGAGAATGCCATTCCCAGGGAGAGTGACTGCTCGGGGCGCGTGCTGCCTTTTATCGCGCGCTTTTTTCGTGCGCTGATTTTTTATTGCGCACTGCTTTTTTGTCGTAACAGTGAAAACACCTTCTGAAAGCGAAAACAGGGAACTAATGTAGGTCTTTCGTAACAGTGAAGTTTCGTAAAGCGAACGCTCGAAAAGCGGGGGACAACTGTACCATTTATTTATATGGGAAAATTTGTGAGCGTTCGCAGACCCAAAAAGTAACCTGCCAAATAACACATAAAACCTAAAATAATAGTAACATATAGTAAAAGTAGGAATGATATGATAAATTCCTGATATGATATGATATATGATAAAACACCATGGCA
The DNA here is from genome assembly GCF_030028105.1 of Mobula birostris. Taxonomy (NCBI): domain Eukaryota; kingdom Metazoa; phylum Chordata; class Chondrichthyes; order Myliobatiformes; family Myliobatidae; genus Mobula; species Mobula birostris. The sequence goes on from NC_092376.1 coordinate 4,651,562, forward strand.
ATCGCCTCTGATCTGGGCTGACATTTACATGCTGGGTAGAACCTAATTAATTAGCTTGTTTATTTCAGCTTTTTTTCTTGAAGATGTGCTGGGTGCGTCCCGGCTACCGCTGTATTCTCCACAGCAATTCCCCGCGGCCTGGGGGTTGAGGTGGTGGGACACTGGGATGTCATCTCATCGTCGTCTGTTTCCATCAGGGCAGGCAGGTCATCTTCTTCCATGTCTGCCTGCCTCGATGTCAAAGGTTGAGGTTCGTCATCTGCTGTGGCTGATGTGGAAGGCTTGAAAAACGATGGTATGCTTGACTGCTTAGCCTCGCGCATTTTTCTATCATACAGTTCTTTGTAAGCACTCAAACCATCTTGCAAATATGCCCTAAACTGACATACCCTTTCAAAATTAAAGTCATGCTTTTCTGCAATCATTGTTGTCAATTGCAGCGAAAATCTCACGCAGTTGCTTCACGTTCAGTTCCTGGACGACTTCACTTTCGGTCCATTCGCTACTGCATTTGGTTTCGATTGTTATCCTTTCCTCTTGCAATTGCATCAGCTCGTCATCTATCAGTTCTTGGTCATGGGATGCCAAAACCTCTTCAACATCATCTTCATCAGCTTCCACAAGCCAAACTCACTTTGTCCTTACTTAGTTCACCACGATTGAAACGCTTAATTATGTCTAGTTTTACACTAAGTGTAACACCCTTACGAGCTCTTTTAGGCTTTTCCGATACCTTAGAACTCATCTTGCAAACGGCTGCTGACAGGCACGTGTTTAAGCAATGCCGGCTAGAATGCAGTTCTGGAGGAGGAGCTTGGCTGCTTGGGGCGCGTGCTGCCTTTTATCGCACGCTGCCTGTTTTCGTAACAGTGAAAACACCTTCTGTTAGCGAAAACAGGTAACTAATGTAGGTCTTTCGTAACAGCGAGGCTTCGTAAAGCGAATGTTCGAAAAACGGGGGACACCTGTACGTCCATAAAGTGACACTAGCACAGGAGTGTCTGTACACACTTATGACAGAAAATGATAAAGTGGTGGTGGGGGGTGTGGGAGCGTGTGTTTGTGGGTGGAGGCATTGATCAGCCTTACTGCTTGGGGAAAATAACTGTTTTTGAGTCTGGTCAGCCCAGAAACAGTTACCTAAGATTTTTAAGATTGGATTAGCTTTATTTGTCACATGTGCATTAAAACTCAAAACATACAGTGAAATGTGTTGTGCGTCAACTATGAACACAGTCTGAAGATGTGTTGGGGGCAGCCTGCAAATATCGCCACGCTTCCGGCACCAACACAGTGTGCCCACAACTCACTAACCCTAACCCGTACGTCTTTGGAATGTGGAAGGAAACTGGAGGAAACCCATGTAGTCACGGGGAGTACATGCAAACTTCTTACAGGTGCCAGCTGTAATTGAATCCCAATTGCTGGTGCTGTGAAGCCTTATGTTAGCCGCAACAGCACCATGGCGTGCCAGCCACATTGTCTCCGGAGCTCCACCAGTACTCTGTCCTTTTTTTAAAAAAAGTGTACACATCCTTTTGTGTCAGGTGATTGGGTTTTGGCACATGATGGTAAATGGGCTTGTTGCTATTGTTGTGGTTGAAATCTGTCACTTCGGGAGGAAACACAAACCATGTTTATTCTTGTGGTTTGATTGTGTCTTGTCTCATTGCCCTCTTTCTGGGTTGGAAGTGGGGATTTTGATAGGTAGATGTTCTGATACTTGATATTTCAGCGGTGAAAATTGTGCAGAAAGATAAATGGAGGGTTATGTGGCTGGAAAAGGTTTGATTTAGAGTTGGTTAAAGTATTGACACAATATTGTGGGCCGAAGGGCCTGTACTGTGGTTGCTTGGCCATTGGCAGTGAGTTTAGTGGTGGGGCACAGTGGCCTAATGAATGTCTGATTTCTGGTCTACATGGTGAACCTTGTCAACTTGTTTAGAGCGTTGGTTGCAGTTGGTGATCATTCCAGAGATGATAGAACATAGAATAATACAGCACAGGAACAGGCCCTTTGGCCCACAATGTTGTGCTGAACCAATTAAGTTAGTAATCAAATGGCCAATTAAACTAATCCCTTCTGCCTACACAATGTCCATATCCCTCCATTTCCCTCACATCTATGCGCCTATCTAAATGTCTGTTAAAATTCTCCAGTGTTTCTGCCTCTGCCACCACCCCAGGCAGCGCATTCCAGGCACCTACCACTCTGTGTGTAATAAAAAAAAGTTGCCCCTCACATCTCCTTTGAAATTACCCCCTCTCACCTTAAAGGCATTCCTTCTAGGGAGAAGATGCTGACTGTCTGCTCTGTGGCTGGCATGGCCTAGTTGGGTCGAGGAGTCTGTCTGAGCTGCATTGCTCTGAAATTGTGCGTGCAAGAGACTGAATCTGGAAAAAAAAAGACCGTGCTGGAAGTGTTGAAGACAGATGGTATCTGTGAGGAAGGGGCCAATTAGTGGTGCAGATTGATGACCTTTCATCAGAATGGGGGCTAGCATGACAGTATTACAGCTCAAGTGTCAGAGGTCGGGGTTCAATTCTGGTGTCCTCTCTGAGCAAGCTTGTACATTCCTTCCTGTGACCACGTGGGTTTTCTCCGGGTGCTCCAGTTTCCTCCCACAGTCCAAAGACGAATGAGTTAGTAGTTTAACTGGTCATTGTAACTTGTCCTTTGATTAGGCTAGGTAGGTTGCTGGACGGTGTGGTTTGGTGGGCGTAGAAGGACCTGTTCCGTGCTGTATCTTTCAATAAGTAGTCACTGACTCGTTCTCTAAGTATATCCAGTATTTCTGTGTACAGTGGAGGTTGACGATGCTTTAATTATTTATTCATTTATTTAATGATAAAGCACGGACAAACCCTCCTGGCCCTTTGAGCCACGCCGCCCCGCAAACGCTGATACCCCAAGACTTAACCCTAACTTAATCATTAAACAATTTATGATGACCAATTACCAGCGTCCTCTGTAAGGAGTCTCTGTATATCCTCCCTGTGGAAAGCATGGACTTCCCTCAGAAGCACCCAGGAAAAACACATGCTTTCCGTGGCGAGGATGGACAGAGCCTTTCAGAGGATGCCGGATCTGAACTCTGATGCTCCAATGGCGTTGCACTAACCGTAGGCTACCGTGTGGTAGAATTCGCGTTATTCACTTTGGATAATTAATATTTGAGGCATGGCATAAATGCTGATTTTTAGTATTGTTCTCACTGGGTTTATGAAAGGGTTTGCAATCAGTGTGCCACAGGTACCACCTCAATTTTAGTGTGAGTAAGTACTGGCTGTGGGACTGAGCTGTCCATAAAGACTATGTCCAGTGGTAATTGGCAGCACCAACTTGCTGTTACCCAGTGCCTTTGAATAAGAGATTCCATGAGGAGGCATCTTGGGGGCTGGTGGTGTGTTCTGCACTGCCTGTTGGCACTCCATAATTATGCTGCCTTCAGCAAGTCTGGGAGGAGACAGTTCAAAGTAAGTTTATTATCGAAGTACATATATGCCACCATTTACAACCCTGAGATTCATTTTCTTGTGGGCATTCTCAATGTCCAATAACCATAATAGAATCAATGAAAGACCGCATCAACAAGGCGGCCCACCAGTGTACAAAAGACAACAAACTGTGCGAATACCAAAAGAAAGAGAAGAAATAATAATAAGTAAATAAGCAATAAATATCGAGGACATCAGATGAAGAGTCCACAGGTTATGGGAACAGTTCAGTGATGGTGCAAGTGAAGTTGAGTGAATTTATCCCCTCTGGTTCTGCTCATTTCTGCTGCAGTGTAACACCACGGTAGTGTAGCAGTTAGTGTGACACTATTACAGCATAGGATGTCAGAGTTTGAAGTTTATTCCAGTGTCCTCTGTAAGAAAGTTTGTACATTCTTCCTGTGTACGCATGGGTTTCTCCCAGGTTCTTCGGTTTCCTCCTACGGTCCAAAGACATAGCAGTTAATAGGCTAATTGGTTATTGTGAATTGTCCAGTGATTAGACTAGGGTTAAACACATGGGTCGCTGGGTGATGTGGTTCGATAGGCCAAAGGCGCCTGTTCCATGCTGTATCTCTGAAATGATAAAAAATGAAATGCTGGTGGAAATCAGCAGGACAGGCTGCATCAATGGAGAGGAATAAAGAGTCGACGCCTTGGCCCAAAACGTTGACTGTTTATTCATTTCCATAGGCACTGTCTGACCTGCTGAGTTCTTCCGGCATTTTGTGTCTGATGCCACGGAGGGGTCACTGTCTTTTGTGACGAAACGAGGTATGTTCACAGCTGTGCAATTTCTTGTAGTCCTTCAGTAGAGAGTGAATATTACCTTTTGTTTGTATTGGTATTTTAGTGCGGGAGTCTCCGAGCATTTTGGCCTGTACAGTCTCTGCATTAACAGTCCGCTAAATCCCAGCAGAAACAGCAGGTGGAGAGCACAGTGTTCCAGCAACCCACCAAGTCCCTCTGTGAGGAATGGATCTGTGCTAGGCAATGAACTGGGTAGGGTGTCAGATCTCTTGGTGGGTCAGGTCAGCATTTCAGAGACAGTGACCACAACTCCCTGACCTTTACCATAGTCTTGGACAGGTATCGGAGCAGACAATATAGAACAGTACAGTACAGGCCCTTCAGCCCACAATGTTGTGCTGACCTTTCAACCTACTCCAAGATCAGTTTTACTCTTCCCTTCCACATCGGCCTCCATTTTCCTATCATCCATGTTGCCTATCTAACAGTCTCTTAAATGTCCCTAATGTACCTGCCTCATCCACCAGCTCTGGCAGCGTGTTCCATGCATGTACCACTCTGTTTTTGAAAACAAAACTACCTGAGATACCCCTTTATACTTTCCTCCAATCACCTTAAAGTTATGCTGCCATGTATTTAGCCGTTTAAGTCCTGGGAAAAAGACTGTGACTGTCCACTGGATTTATGCCTCTTATCATCGTGTACACGTCCATCAAGTCACCTCTCATCCTTCACTGCAAAGAGAGAAGCTCCAGCTGGCTCAACCAGTCGTAATAAGACATGCTCTCTAATCCAGCCAGCATCCTGGTCAGTCTCCTCCACGCCCTCTCTAAACCTTCCACATCCTTCCTATGATGCCGTGACCAGAACTAAACACAACACTCCAAGTGTGGTCTAACCAGAGGTTTATAGAGCTGCAACATTACCTCACGGTTCTTGAACTTAATCCCCAACTAACGAAGGCCAACAGACCATTGGCCTTCTTAACCACCCTATCAACTTGCATGGCATCTTTGAGGTATTGATAGACATGAAGCTATGGGAAAATATTTAACTGGAGGAGGGCTAATAGGCAGGAACTTCAGAGCATAAATTGGGAACAGGTGTACTTGGGGAAATGCTCAATGGAAATGTGGGGTTGTTTAGGAACACTTGCATGCAGTGGTGGATAGGTTTGTCTCATTGAGGCTGGGAAAGGTTGAAAGAACTATGGTTGCATAATTTTAAGGTGACTGGAAGAAAGTATGGGGTGGGGGAGTTAGAGATACTTTTTTTTACACATTGTTGGGTACGTGGAACTCACTGCCAGGGTGGTGGCAGAGGCAGATATGTTAGGGACATTTAAGAGACTTTTAGATAGGCATATGGATGAAAGAAAATTGGAGGCTATGGGGGAGGGAAGGGGTAGGTTGATGTTGGAGTAAGTTAGAATGTCAGCACAACATTGTGGGCCAGAAGGCCTGCACTGTGCTGTGATTATTCTGTGTTCTAGCTCCCTGACCTCCCCGTGGTTGAGTGTGGGATTCCCATGAAGGCATTGTTAGCATCTCAGCACTGCAGAGGAGCAAGTATTCTTTGACCATGGGTGAGCGGGTTGGGTTCTACCTAAGAAGTAGGAGGTGATGGTCTGACAATTCTGGGCTAATAACCAAGGGTCACCAGTTCAACTGCAGAATATGAAATTCAATTACAAAGTCTATTTTAAGGGGAAGCCAGTCCTCAGTAATAGATAGTGGTAAAACAAAATCTAATTTCACATTGAAGGAAGCCTGGATTGAGGCTTGGGTGTACATGTGTGGAACTGTACTAACGTGGATGTATCTGAATGCTTTTCTGAAATATTCCAGCATTCCGCTTGGCGCAGTGTCATTTGGGTAGTGGTTAGCATAATGCTATCACCACGCTAGTGACCCGGGTTCAGTTCCATCGCTGTTTGTAAGGAGTTTGTATGTTTTCTTCATGACCTGTGGATTTCCCCAGGGTGCTTGGGCTTCCTCTCACATTTAAAAGACAGACGTGCTGGTAGGGTTATTGGCCACATGGGGAATTGTGTGGCACGAGCTTGTTGGTTCGAAAGGGCCTGCTGCTCTCTCTAAATAAAAATGAACATTTAGTCTCACACAATAAATACTCAGCTGGCAAACGATCCCCACATCTCAGAATCAGATTTATTACCATGAAGAGGCCACTCTCAGGTTGGAGGAGCAACAGCGCATATAATGTCTAGGTAGTCTCCAGCCTGATGCCGTGAACATCAATTTCAGCTTATGGAATTTTAAAATTCCCCCCCCCCCCCCCCCCCCACCTTCTCTCCTCTTCAATTCCCCCCTCTAGCCTCGTCCCCTCACCTGCCTATCACCTCATCTGATGCCCCTCCTCCTTCCCTTTCTCCCATGGTCCTACTCTCCTATCAGATTCCTTGTTCTCCAGCCCTTTACATTTTCCGTCTATCAGCTCGCAGCTTCTTACTTGAATCCCCTTCCTCACTCACCTGGCTTCACCTATCACCTTCTAGATCGTACTCCTTCCCCTCCCCGCCTTATTCTGAGCCCTTGCCCCTTCCTTTCCTGTTGGAAGGGCTCAGCCTGACCTGCTGAGTTCCTCCAGCATTTTGTGTGTGTTGCTCAGATTTATCATCGCTGTGTAAAATTTACTGTTTTGGGGCAAGCAGCAGTATAGTTTTCTATGAGGGCACAGGCAGCCAGCAGCTGTTTGCCAGAATCCTCTGTCCTGGGCCAACAGGAGGATGATTAACCCCGTGGCTTCCGTTTTCACCACATGACTTCATACGTCTTCTAGGTAAAGACCCTTCCTCTCCCAGGGATGAGGTTTTTGGAGCTTCTGTTGGTGTTTCTGTAGCTCTGGGTTTTTATGGGAAGGGGTCACTAGCCCCATGTACAACCCTCCTCCTCTCACAGCCGGGCTTGGAACTGTCCATAGTGGAGTTCAGTAATATAGTGCACAAATTACAATAAGAAATATATATACCTGTGTATTAAAAAAAAAGTGGAAAAAGAGAGCAAAAATAGTGAGGTAGTTTTCGTGGATTAATTGACCAGTGATTCACTGACGAAAAGAAAGAAGCTGTTTTGGAACTATGAGTTCACATCCTCTGACCAAATATAAATCCTTCTGGTAGGATTGCGGTGCACATGGATGCAGCAGCTTCTACGGGGTTATTTTCTTTTTTAAATGTGTATTTTTTTTTTTTTTTTACAATCGCAAGACCCTGCTGGACATTAAAGTACTCCAGGTCTACCCCATCAGTGAGTGGCTTGTTGGTGGAGAAACTGAAGGAGCTGGACTTGGTGCGGATCGTGCTGCTGCCTGCGCCAGAGTTGGTGTGCAAAGGATGCGTGCAGTCTAACTTAGTGGCTTTCCCTGTGATCAAAGCACCCTGTTGGACATTGTTAGTGTGGAATGGTGCAACCCAGTTCACTGCTTTATTGGTGGATGGCAGGGTTCTACGTGGCCTCAGTCTAGTGAGGACCAGGCCTCAAGCGGTGGTGGTGCAGGACTGTTGCTGCTGTGGTTTGCACTTTGGCCCCAGAGTAACGCTGTTTTGTTTGGCTGTGTGACAATTAAGTGGTTGAATAACAATTAAACTTGAACTTGAAACGTTGGGTTTTGCTCTCTTAATTCATCAACCCTTGCAGTTTCTGCATTCTCGATGTGACAAGACCAGGATTCCTGATGCAACAGCTGAAATCAGTCCGTGTAGCTTAAAGTCAGCTGCGTGTGTGTTCTCCAGACAGCAGGGAATGTTAGCAATTGTTGTTTGACACCCTCTAACCTTTGTTTAGAGGCCCCATGTGGCTGCTCAGCACCTGTTGGCATCCAGCAAGCTGTGGCTGAGCTTAAACAGGTGTCCATTTCCATAGGCCATTTTCCAACATCCTTCTCTTCTGACACTCGGTCCTGAGGAATTCCTCAGTGCTGTGGGGGCTTATAAAACCTTCATGGTGCCTCAAGGAGGCAGCATCCTTCACTGAACACCCTCGCCATCTTGGAAATACCATCTTTTCTGTATCCAATTTCTACAGATGTACTGTGGGAGCATTCTGACTGGCTGCATCACTGTCTGATATGGCGGGGCCACTGCGCTGGATCGGAAGAAGCTGCAGTGGGTTGTAAACATCATGGGCACTTGCCTCCCAGCATCGAAGACACCTTTGAAAGGAGATGCCTCAAGAGGGCAGAATCCAACATTAAGGACCCCAATACCCAGGACATGCCCTCTTCTCATTGGTACCTTCAGGGAGGAGGTCCAGGAGCCTGAAGACACACATGGTTTAGGAACAGCTTCTTCCTCTTTGCCAACAGATTTCTGAACAGTTCAAGAACACTACCTCAGTATTTTGCTCTTTTTTTTACTTATAGCAAAATATATTTTTATTTATTTTTATAAATATTTTTGTAATTGATAGTAAATCATCTTTCTTGCACTGTACTGCTGCCACAAAACAATTTTCACTATGTTTCAGTGTACATGTCACAAGTTAATCTTTCTTTATTTCAGTTGACAAAATGGTTGGGGGTGGGGGAGCCGAAGAAACAGAACCTGCCTATGCTTTGTAAATAAGGAAATCGCGTTTGTGGCTCCGAGCCAGATGATACTTGCAGTTGAACGTGAGAATGTCCCAAGTACAGATCAGAAGCAACAAGTTTAGAAGATGTGATAAATCTGAGCTGCTTTGAAGTGCGTGCAGTTCTAACACCCACTCCCAGTAAATCTCAAAGGTGTATCGATGTATGAAACAGTTCTGGAAATGCCTCCAGTTCTGAGGTGTAGCGCTCTTATCTTTTGAATCAGGTACTTGTAGACTAAAGTTCTAGCCTGAACTGTACAACATTGACAGCTGTCAAGTAATTTGCCCTAGTGATTTTGCTAGGGTATAAGTGTTGCTCTGAAGTACAAAAGTTGGCCATGTGGTCTTTTAAGTTCTGCAAGAATAAAAGCAGTTTAACAACTTACTGGCGTGGTTGGACAACTGTCAATGCAATGTTTTCTCATTATCACCCTCTTCTCATTGCTACTATCAGGGAGGAGGGAGAGGAGCCCAAAGATACGCACCCAGTGTTTCAGGAACGGCTTCTTCCCCTCTGCCATCCGATTTCTGAATGGTCCATGAGCCCATGCACACTACCTCACTATTATTGCTCTCTTTTTGCACTGATGTGCACACAGTAGCCATTTTATTAGGTACAGCTGTATACCTCGTTAATGCAATCATCTAATCAGCCAATCACGTGGCAGCAACTCATTACATAAAAGCATACAGACATAGTCAAGAGGTTCAGCTGTTGTTCAGACCAAACATCAGAATGGGGAAGAAATGTGATCAAAGTGACTTTGACCAGGTAATGGTTGTTGGTCCCAGATGGGGTGGTTTGAGTATCTCAGAAACTGCTGATCTCCTGGCACAACCTTCTTTAGAATTTACAGAGAATGGTACAGGAAACAAAAAAGCAAAACATCCAGAGAGCGGCAGCTCTCTGGGCAAAAACACCTCGTTAATGAGCGAGGTCAGAGGAGGATGGCCGGACTGGTTCAAGCTGACAGGAAGGTGACAGTAACTCAAATAACCACGTGTTACAACAGTGGTGTGCAGAAGAGCATCTCTGAATGAACAACACATCGAACCTTGAGGTGGATGGGGTACAGCAGCAGAAGACCATGAACATACACTCAGTGGAATGTATTTTTATATATATTTCTTATTGTAACTTTGGGACCTCTAACAATCAAGTCCAGCTCCTGGCCCTCACGTGTGGCTTAGATTCTAAGTTTGGCGGAACCATTTCTACTGACAGGAGAAGGGGCAAAGGCAGGTTACTGGCACCTTAAAACCAACCGCTGTAGGCAGATGGGGCTTGTCGGCCATAGTTGGCAGCTCATCGAGGAGAAGGAAAACTCTGATCTCAAACCTTGCAGCTATGCCCACTCATGGGGAAGTCTTCGGGAGTAATCCTGAGGAAAGTTCCGGAGCTGGAGTCCCTAAGGCAGTCCTACGTTGAGTTCAATGCTGACTGGCAACTCCTGCGACACTGCTGGTGCCAAACAGTATCGGTCTCTGCCGTTCCTTTGGGTTCATCAGATGTGTGGAGAGGGGGAGCTTGCTACATGGGCCACAGTTTGCCCTCTGTATTGTACTGCCCAGCCTTGCGAATCTAGACAGCTAGGAAGCAATATCCTAGTCAACTCTAAATGACGGGTACTTCGGGCCTTCCAAGGGCACTGTTGACTTGATAGTACCACCGCATAAATTATTGACACTACTTTTGCTAGTAGTCATTTCTGATTCTTAGACAAAATATAGTCATTGTCTGTGTGGCCAGCTCCCTCCTCTTCCCTCATTTGTCACTGTACGTCCTCCTCCTGTCCCCAGGGAACTGCGTGCAAATATGCACTCGTATGGTTCATGAAACCATAAGATATAGGAGCAGAATTAGGCCATTTGGCCCATTGAGTCTGCTCCGCCATTTCATCATGTCAGATCCATTTTCCACCTCAGCCCCAATCTCCTGTCTTCTCCCCATATCCCTTAATGCCCGGACCAATCAAGAATCTATCAACCTCTTCCTTAAATATACATAAAAACTTTGCATTCTTGGCTGCCTATGGCAATGAATTCCACAGATTCATCACTCCCTGGCTAAAGAAATTCCTCCTCATCTCGTCTAAAAGGACACCCCTTTATTCTGAGGCTGTGTCCTCTGGTTCACATCCATTCTATCAAGGCCTTTCACCATTCGATAGGTTTCAATTAGGTCAGCCCTTATTCTTCTGAATTCTAGTGATTACAGGTCCAGAGCCATCAAACACTGTTCATATGACAAACCATTCAGTCCTGAAATCATTTTTGTAGACCTCTTTTAGAACCCTCTCCAATACAGCAGGTCTTTAGTAAAATAAGGGGCCCAAAACTGCTCACAATACTTCAAGTGAAGCTACTCCAGTGTTTTATGAAGTCTCAACATTACATCCTTGCTTTTAAATTCTAGTCCTCTTGAAATGAATGATAGCATCACATATGCCTTCCCCACCACAGACTCAACCTGCAAATTAGCCTTCAGGGAATCCTGCACAAGGACTCCCAAGTCCCTTTGCATCTCAGATTTTTGAATTTTCTCTTCACTTAGAAAATAGTCAACCCTTTTATTTCTTCTGCCAAAGTACACGACTATACACTTCCAGACACTCTTCTGTCTACCACTTCTTTGCCCATTCTCCTAGTCTGTCCTAGTCCTTCTGTAGCCTCTCTACTTCCTCAAAATTACCTGCCTCTCCACCTATCTTCATATCGTCTACAAACTTTGCAATAAAGCCATCAATTCTGTCATCCATATCATTGATATATAACTTAAAAAGAAGTGGTTCCAACACCCGTGGAACACCACTAGTCACCTGCAGCCAACTAGGGTAGTGTTAAGTAAAGTTCAAAGTAAATTTATTATCAAAGCACATGTATGTCACCATGTAGAGTCCTGAGAGCCATTTTCTTGCAGGCAGTCACAGTTAATAGAAAGAATGGCAATAGAATCAATAGAAATATGTGTGACAGAGGCAGACGAGCAACCAGTGTTTAAATGGCAAACTGTCCATGTACAAAAAGAAGAAGGATAATAAAGAAATAAGCAATAAATTTTGAGAAAATGAATTGTAGAGTACTTAAAGGTGAGTGCATAGGTTGTGGAATCAGATTGGAGAAGTGAGGAGTGAAATTATCCCCTCAGGTTCAAGAGTCTGATGGTTGAGAGGCAACAACTGTTTCTAAACCTGGTGGTGTGGAACCTAATGGTCCTTCCCGATGGCAGCAGTGAGAAGAGAGCATGGCCTGGGTGCTAGGGGTTCCCTGATGATGGACGCTGCTTTCTGCGACACTGCTCTGTGTAGATGTGCTCAATGGTGGGGAGGGCTTGATCTGTGATGGATTGGGCTGTATCCACTGGTGGGTTACTGGGCCTTGTGGTTTGTTTGGCTGAAGGATCTGTTCCATGCTGTAAAAAAAAATTCGAGAATCACGAGCTATTCTTACCCAGACTTTAACTCCAGATCCCTCATGTTGACATTTCATTCTCCTCTGGAAAAACAATTGGGAATAAGCAAGATGTATGTTATGTTATAAGGTCAGTTTTATTCAGAAACATGCAACTGACAGGATATCGGAGTTTAGAATTACAATCATTCTGGGATCCCGGGTGAACAAAATCCTTGAAAGCTGGAAAGCTCTATATTCCATTGACCTTATGGCTGACCATGGAACGGCAGACAGTAGCAACAGCTGTTCTGGGGCAGGGAATTAATCCCAAGTCGGTGGTGTCTGAGACATTGTGAAGAGAAAGCGCTATGCAGCTGGATTTCCTTTCGCCTCTCCATGCCTGCATCTTAAGCGCTTGTCCCAGGCTGGTCCTTGTGAATTAGACGAAGACCACCAGAGAATCAGTGGGACCCCTGGAATAGTTGGGAAAGACCCGGCCTAATTATAGGGCATTCCATTGCCCCATTCCTCCCCGCCCTCATGCCCAGAACAAAGAGGTTGTCAGTGGCCTCCATAGTTGTACTTCATATTCCTCCCATCCTGACCTCCCTCCACTGGCTGCCAGTACAATTCAGAATTGATTTTAAGATTCTCCTGTTTGTTTATAAAGCCCTAAATGGGCTGCCCCCCACCTTATATCAGAGACCTTCTAACCCCTTATTCTACTTCCAGGTCCCTCAGGTCGGCTGACTTGGGGTTCCTGGCTGTCCCGTGATCTAAACTTAAGCTTAGGGGTGACCTCACCTTTGCTATTGTAGTCCCTAGACTGTAGAACAGCATTCCCCTCCCTATCAGATCTGCCCCCTCCATTGACTCTCTTAAATTCAGGCTCAAAACTTAACTTTTATTCACTAGCGTTTGAATCCTCCTGATGTGGGTGATTTTTGGCTTGTGCCTAGGCCCTTGTGTTGTTTTTTTTGTGCCTATAAGCTGTTTGCCTTGTTGGTTATGTCTGTGTTTCTTGTATTTGTGATTTTAGCTATCCGCTCTGATCTGTACAGCACTTTGGTCAACATGGGTTGTTCTTAAATGTGCTATATAAGTAAATTTGACTTGAATTGTAGCAAGTGAATAAGGCCAGGCACCATACAACGGGTTGTTAATGGAGAATTTCACCCGACAGAACAGCTCTGTGAGCAGTGATCTCTACCCAAGCTCCTGTGGATCCGTGCCTTCCGGGCACTGCTGGTTTAGTTGGGGTCAGTTTTTCTCTGTCAAATAATTTGTATGAGATAAATTGAACCTGGTCCTGCGTCAGATATTTTCACACAGCAATATAAAATGGGGAATTTATTGTTCCAATCTGAAACATTGCAAAGGCAACAACATCTTCACACAGAGAGACCATACAACATGGAAAGATCCCTTTCATCCTAACTCGTCCATGCTTGCATGTGAACACTGGTACGTGTGAAGATGGTGCTGATGAGACACAGCGACGCTTTGCGGGTAGCAGACAAAACTACTAACTATTCCTATACTACGAACTACACTTCTTTTGGATTGCAATCACTGCAATCTGCAGCCTCATCTTTCTCTTTGGGAGTCGTGCTTTTTGAGCCATTTGAACCACCTAGTGTTTTTGCTGTGTCCTATCGGATTCAGCCATCTAGACCCACGAGGGTGCGGGTGTAGCTGTGGAGCGGACTTGGGACTGGATCGCAATGGTGGGTCCTGGGACCAGTGTTTGACAGGCTCCTGGATCGGCTGTAACGCTGAACTGACTCTGTGACTGTGAACTCAGTTTCAGGGACTCTGCGGTTCATGTTCTGTGTGTTACTTGTTTATCTTTTTATTGTTTGCGTGACTTGTTCTTTTTTTTTTGCACCTTGCGAGTTGGCGATCTTTGTGTGGGTTTTTTTTAATGGGTTCTATTGTGTTTAAGACCATTAGACACAGGAGCAGAATTAGGCCATGTGGCCCATCGAGTCTGCACCACCATTTCATCATGGCTGATCCATTTTTCCTCTTAGCCCCAATCTGCTGCCTTGTCCCCATATCCCTTCCATGTCCTGATCAATCAAGACTCTATCAACCTCAGCCTTCTATTCTGAAACTCTGTCCTCTGGTATTAGATTCTCCCACCACAGGAAGCATGCTCTCCACATCCACTCTATCAAGGCCTTTCATCATTCGATAGGTTTCAATGAGGTCACCCCTCATTCTTCTGAATTCCAGTGAATACAGGCCCAGAGCCATCAAACACTCTTCATATGACAAGCCATTAATCCCGGAATCAATTTTGTGAACCTCCTTGGAACCCTCTCCAGTTTCAGCACATCCTTTCTTATATAAGGAGCCCACCCCAAAACTGCTCACAATACTCCTAGTGAGACCTCACCAGTGCTTTATAAAGCCTCACCATTACATCCTTTCTTTTATATTCTAATCCTTTTGAGATAAATAACATCGCATTTGCCTTCCTCATCAGAGACTCAACCTGCAAATTAACCTTTAGGGAATCCTGCCCAAGCACTCCCTAGTCATAATCATACTTTATTGATCCCGGGGGAAATTGGTTTTCATTACAGTTGCACCATAAATAATTAAATAGTAATAAAATCATAAATAGTTAAATAGTAATATGTAAGTTATGCCAGGAAATAAGTCCAGGACCAGCCTATTGGCTCAGGGTGTCTGACCCTCCAAGGGAGGAGTTGTAAAGTTTGATGGCCACAGGCAGGAATGACTTCCTATGACGCTCTGAGTTGCATCTCGGTGGAATGAGTCTCTGGCTGAATGCACTCCTGTGCCCACCCAGTACATTATGTAGTGGATGGGAGACATTGACCAAGATGGCATGCAACTTGGACAGCATCCTCTTTTCGGACACCACCATCAGAGAGTCCAGTTCCATCCCCACAACATCACTGGCCTTACGACTGTCCCTTTGTGTCTCAGTTTTTGTATTTACTTTTCATTTAGAAAACAGTCAAAGCTTTCCTTTCCTTCTACCAAAGTATCTTCTACCCAACTCTGTATTGCACCTACCACTTCTTTGTCCATTCTCCTAATCTGTCTAGTCCTTCTGTAGCCTCTCTATTTCCTTAAAACTACTGGCCCCTCCATCTATCTTCATATCATCTGCGAACTTTACAACATAGCCATCAATTCCATCATCCAAATCATTGAGATAAAACGTAAAAAGAATCGGTCCCAACACAGACCCCTGTGGGACACTACTAGTCACCACAGACAAGCAGAAAAGGCTGGTTCCCACTCCTTGCCTCCTGCCAGTCAGCCACTGGTTTATCCACGCTAGAATCTTTCCTGTAATACCATGGGCTCGTAACTTGTTAAGCAGCATCGTGTATGGCACCTTGACAAAGGTCTTCTGAAAATCCAAGTACACAACATCGACTGATTCTCCTTTGTCTATCTTGCTTGTTATTTCTTCAAAGATTGCCAACAGATTTGTTAGGCAAGATTTTCCCTTGAGGAAGCTATGCTGACTATGGCCTATTTTATCATGTGCCTCCAAGTTTCCTGGCACCTCATTCTTAATAATTGATCCCAACATCTTCCCAACCACTGAGGTCAGACCAACTGGGACCTCTAATTTTCTTTCTTCTGCCTCTCTCCCTCTTGAAGAGTGGAGTGACATTTGCAAATTTCCAGTCTTCCAGAACCATTCTTAAAATCTAGTGATTCTTGGACGATCATTACTAATACCTCTATAATCTTCTCAGCTACCTCTTTCAGAACCCTTGGGTGTATATCATCTGGTCCAGGTGACCTATCTACCTTCAGATCTTTCTGTTTCCCAAGAACCTTCTCCCTAGTATTGGCAACTTCACATGCTTCATGACCTCTTGACACCTGGAATTTCCACCGTACTGCTAGTGTCTTCCACAGTGACGACTGATGCAAAATACTTATTCAGTTCATATGCCATTTCCTTGTTCCCCATTACCCAGCATAGTTTTTCAGTGATCCACTATCCACTCTCGCCTCTCTTTTGCACTCCGTGTATCTGAAAAAACTTTTGGTATCCTCTTTAATATTATTGGGCAGCTTACTTTCGTATTCCACCTTAGCTTTCTTAATGACTTTTAGTTGCCTTCTGTTGATGTTTAAAAGCTTCCCACTAATTCTTTTTGCCCGTTAATTGTATGCCCTCTCTTTGGCTTTTATGATGGTTTGACTTCTCTTGTTAGCCACAGTTGTGTCATCTTATCTTTAGAATACTTCTTCCTCTTTAGGATCTATAGATCCTATGCCTCCCGAATTACTTCCAGAAATTCCAGCCATTGCTGCTGTGCCATCATCCCTGCCAGTTTTCTCCTCCAATCTATTCTGGCTAATTCCTCTCTCATGCCTCTGTAATTCCCTTTACTCCACTGTAATACTGATACATCTGACTTAAGATTCTCATTCTCAAAATTTTCAGGGTGGCCTTGATTATATTATGATCACTTTCCCCTAAGGGTTCTTTCACCTCAAGCTCTCTAATCAATTCCAGTTCATGGCACAACACCTGAGCCAGAATTGCTGATCGCCGAGTGGGCTCAAACACGAGCTGTTCTAAAAAGCCACTCATAGGCATTCTAGAAATTCCCCCTCTTGGAATCCAGCATCAACCTGATTTTCTCCAGTCTACCTGCATATTGAAATCCTCCATAACTATTGTAACATTACCCTTCTGGCGTGCATTTTCTACCTCCCATTGTAATTTGTAAACAACATTCTTACTACTGTTTGAGGGTCTGTATACAACTCCCGTCAGGATCTTTTTCCCCTTGCGGTTCCTTAGCTCTATCCACAACAATTCATCACCTTCCAGCTTTATGTCACCTCTTTCTAATGATTTGATTTCATTTTTTTTTACCAAAGCCAAGCGACCCTTCCCCCTGCCCGCCTTCCTACCTGTCCTTTTGATGTGTATCCTTGGACATTAAGCTCCCGGCTGTAATCCTCTTTCAGTCATAATTCAATGATGCCCACATGTCATACATGCCAATCTGTAACTGTGCTACAGATTCATCTGTCTTATTCCGTATACTGTACGCATTCAAATATAACACCTTCAGTCCTGTATTCACCCTTTTTGGTTTTGTTTGTCTTTTACATTGCAACTCATTTTATTGATTACAATTTTGCCCTTCGTCAGCCTCTCATTGGTAGGGGTCTGACAGCATACTGCCTGTGTTTGTAGACCAACTACCCCATCCTCAGTCCGGTCTCTCCAAATCCCATTCCCCTGCCGACTTAGCTTAAACCCTCCTGAATAACTATAGCTAACCTGCCCATGAGAATATTGGACTCCCTTGGGCTCAGGTGTAACCCGTCTCTTTTGTACAGGTCATACCTTCCTCAGAAGAGGTCCCAGTGATCCATAAATCTGAACCCCTGTCCCCTGCACCAGTTCCTCAACCACACATTCTCCTGCCAAATCATCCTTTTTTTTTACCCTTCTGGCACATCGCACAGGTAGCAATACGGAGCTTACAACCCTGAAGGTCATCCTTTTCGGCTTTCTACCAGCTCCTTAAAACCTCTCTTCAAGACCTCCTCACCTCGTTTACCTGTGTCATTTGTGCCAGTGTGCACCAAGACCTGTGGCTGCTTACCCTTGCCCTTGAGAATGCTGTGGACCTGATCCGAGACATCCCTGATCCTGACACCTGGGAGGCAACATACAATCCAGGTGGCTCTATCGCACTCGTAGAATCTCGTCTCTGTTCCTCTGACAATGGGATCTCCTATCAGCACTGCAGTCCTCTTCACCTCTCTGCTCTTCTGAGCCACAGCACCAGACCAATGCCAGAGACCCGGTCACCTTGGCTGTCCCCGGTAGGTTGAACCCCTCAATAGTATCTAAAGTTGTTTACTTATAATTGAGAGGAACAGTCACGGGTGTACTTAGCACTGGCTGTGCATTATCCCTCCTTCTCCTGAAAGTCACCCAGTTACCTGTCTCCTGCATTGCAGGGGTGACTACCTCCTGTGCTCCTGTCACCTCATTCTCCCGTATGAGTTGAAGGTCATCAAGCTGCAGCTCCAGGTCCTTAATACATTCTCTCAGGAGTTGCAGCTCGGTGCACCTGGTGCAGATGTGTTTATCTGGGAGAATGGAGGTCTCCCAGACTTCCCTCATCTCACACACAGTGGAAAAGACTGCTCCTGGAGCTGTTCTCACTAAGCTACCATAGTCTTGGGAGGGCGCCCAGGGTTCATCCTCCCGTGCTTGGGCTCCCATTTGATGACTAGGCTGGCAGGTAGCTCGGGGTGGCGTAGACAGTGCCCCGCTAGTTGCAGTCTTCTCGCCTCGATTTTAGTGGTGAGCATCAGTAGGTTGTTATAGAGCTCGACGTTCGTCATGTGCTGTTGCCAGCTCACATCAAGAGCCATCTGGAGCACTCGTGTATAGCAACCATCTAGAGACTTTCGCATCGTCTTGGTGAGTGTCCGCGTCTCTCATCCGTACGTGAGAATGGACTCTATGACTGCTATGAAAACAGAGAGAAACCTACCAGATACTTTACCTCGCCCAAGCCTGATGCACCAAACCCACTAAAGAATGGCTGTTCTGCGTGCACTTGAGTTATTTATTTGTTTTGTGGCTGGTTGCAAGAAGATGAATCTCAGGGTTGTATATAAAATACATACTTTATTTTGAACTTTGAAGATTGCTACTGTGTAAGTTTGGTGGCCATTACGATTGAAGCCATTTGGATATTATATTCAGTTTCCTAATCAGGAAACTGGCTCTGCTCAATAAGTCAGAATACCAAAGAATAACTTGCCAATTCTTGGTCACTGAGCAGAACTAAAGAGGTTCAGTGGTTCCATCTTGTTGCATGGTTTGCTTGACATCAGTTGGTTGTGTAGATACTGAGCACGTTGCAGGATAGAGCCTCGTGCTTTGCTCAGTTGCAGAGTCTGTGCTGTTCCTTGAGCTGGTGAGCATCAACTTGCAGCTCTGTTGTCTAAGCCATCTGTGCAATCTTATCTGTCCTGATGAAATCTTTATCCTTAGGAGAGTAACCACAGGATGAGTCCCTCCTCTCTAACCTATCCCATCACCATCTTAGATCAAAATAGAGGTTTAGATTTACAACGGGCTTTTCAGCTCAACTTGAAAAAGATATCTGTGTGAGTTAGTCCCCTTTGTCTCCATTGACCCATGTTTTCCCAGGGCAGAAGTGGCTAAAATGAGGGAGCATAGTTCTGTGGTGATTTGAGGAAAGCATAGGGGGATGTCAGAGGTAGGGTTGTTTTACACAGAAAGCGATGGGTGTGGAGCACACCAGGGTGGTGGTTGAGGTAGATACATTAGGGACATTTAGGAAATTCTTAGATAGGTGCGTGGGTGATAGAAAAATGGGGGGTTATGTGGGAGGGAAGGGTTAGATTGATCTTGGGGTAGGTAAAAGGCACAACATTGTGGGCCAAAGCACCTGTACTGTGTTGCACTGTTTTGTGTTCCATGAACGGTTTGCAGTAGAGGCCAGAAGTTATGTGTGCATTCAGTCCAGGGTCTTTCTCTTAGCCCATCACCCTACTGGGGCATAGGTTGCTGACAGCAGCTTGTCGGAGTCCCCTGCCTTGGGCCTGTCTTTCACGTTAGCCCCAGTGTATTCCTCTCCCAGAAATGAGGTCTTTAGAGCTTCTCTTGGCGTTTCTGTAGCTCTGGGCTTTTCGCAGATAGGGTTGCTGGCACCATGCCCAACCCTACTCCGTTTGCAGCCAAGCTTGGAACATTCCTGGCGGAGTTAAATCCAAGGTGATTTTGGAATAATAAACAATTCTGGCAATTGCAACCTGTTAATTGTTACTTATCCAGTTCTAGGATTTGGCTGTTGCCAGCAAGGCCAGGATTATTTGCTGATCGACTCCTGAAGTGAATGTATTAGGCTATTTCTGAAGGTCCATTATATGAGGTAGAAAAGCCACAGCAGACACTGAGCACTCAGACTGTGTTGTGCAAGTGCTTCACTCTCAGATCTGATCGCAGGAGGAGAACAAACCACAGTAGAAAGGGAAGGAGGAGTGGCACCAGGGAGAGAAGATAGGCAGGTGAGGAGAAGAGGGAAGAGATCAGAGTGGGGAATAGAAGAAGGGGGGTGGAGGGGAGAAGAGAGAAAAATACTACTGGAAGGAGAAATCGATGTTCGTGCCATCAGGTAGCATGTAGTTTCAGAAGACGTGCAGTCCTTCCTCAACAATGTGAGTTATATGTCAGCCTGATCATTAATGATGGTGGCCATTTATCTGTTTGTTCAGTAAAAAATCTGTTTTTCTCCCTCTATATCGTGGTCACTACTTCATCGAGCAACTTTGTTCTGTCTGCTGCAGAAGGCAGGACCTCCCAGTGGCCACCCATTCCCGTTCAACTTCCCATTCCCTTTCTGACATGTTGGTCCATGCGGCCACAAGGAGACTGCGTTCAGGTTGGAGGAGCAACACCTCATATTCTGCCTGGATATCCTCCAGGCATGGGCATCAATTTCTCTAACTTCTGGCCATTTCTCCTCCTCCTGCTTCTCTGTCTTTCTATTCCCCATTCTCGTACCCTTCTCTGCTCACTTGCCCATCACTACCTTCCTGATTTCCCCAACCCCACCCCTTTCTCCTAAGGCCCACTATCCTCACCTATTAGAGAGTCCTTCTTCTGCAGCCCTTTCCCTCTGCCATCTCCCACATCTCAGCTTCTTATTTCATCCCCCCCCCCATCCGCTCACTATCACCTGCCAGCTTAACCTTCTTCTCCTGCCCCACCACCTTATTTTGGCTTCTGCCCCCTTCCTTTTTAATCCTATAGAAGGATCTCGCCCTGAAATGTTAACAGTTTATTCCCCTCAGTGGATGCTGCCTGGCCTGCTGAGTTCCTCCAGCATTTTGTGTGTGTTGCTTGGGTTTCCAGCATCTGCAGATTCTCTCTTGTTTGTGATTTGATTACCACGCAAAATGCTGGAGGAACTCAGCAGGCCAGGCAGCATCTATGGGGAGAAAGTACATTCGATGTTTTGGCCGAGGCATTTTGTGTGTGTTGCTTTGCATTTCCAGCATCTTGTGTTTGAGAGTTGTTCTAATGATCCAATTACTTGGTGCTCACTTCTACTGACTGTTTTGTTTCTATTTCCAGCTATTTAAAAATCCACATTCTCTGGCTGCCAGGGATCTGAACCCTACACTGACCTGTAGATCATCCCAGATTTAAAATGCTCCGCTATTAGTCACCGTGGCTTCAGCTGCCTAAATCCTAAACCGTGGAATGTCCTCCCTAATCCCACTACAGCTCCCTTCTCCTTTAAAGGTTGTCTCTTTGATCAAACGCTCGAATACCTTATCATGTTGCTCAGTATCACAAGTCGTCTGGGTTGTGGTCCCATGAGAATATTGGGTCCACTCTGCAACACTGGAGGTAAAGATTAGCTTTATTTGTCACGTAAATCAAAACATGCAGTGAAATGTGTCATTTGAGTTAATGACCAACACAGTCCGAGGATGTGCTGGGTACCGGCAAATGTTGCCACACTTCCAACAGCAGCCTAGCATGTTGACAGTTTACTAGTCCTAACCCATACATCTCTGGAAGGTAACTGGAGCACCCGAAGGTAACCCAGGATGCCACAGGGAGAGCATACTAACTCCTTACCGACAGCGGTGGGATTGAATACACGTTGCTGGCACTGCAAAGCGTCGTACTAACCTCTAGGCTTCTGTGCCATGAAGTGCTGTGTAAATGATCAGTTTTAGCTCTCCGTATTGCCCATCGGTTAAACTTTACCAAAGCCAGCATGGTTTCCGCACATGATAAGATAAGCCAAAGCCAACATGGTTTCCTAAAAGGAAAATCCTGCCTGACAAACCTACTGCAATTCTTTGAGGAAATTACAAGCAGGGTACACAAAGGGGATGCGGTAGATGTGGTGTGCTTGGATTTTCACAAGACCTTTGACAAGGTGCCGCACGTGAGGCTGCTTAGCAAGATAAGAACCCATGGAATTACAGGGAAGTTACTAGCATGGGTGGAACATTGGCTGGTCAGCAGAAAACAGTGGGGGGAAAAAAGGGATCCTACTCTGGCTGGCTGCTGGTTACTAGTGGAGTTCCACAGGGGTCAGTGTTGGGACTGCTGCTTTTTACAATGTATGTCAGTGATTTGGACTATGGGATTAATGGATTTGTGGCTAAATTTGCCGATGATACAAAGATAGATGGAGGAGCGGGTAGTGTTGAGGAAACAGAAAGCCTGCAGAGACAGTTAGATAGTTTAGGGAAATTGGCAAAGAAGTGGCAAATGAAATACAATGTTGGAAAGTGTATGGTCATACACTTTGGTGGACGAAATAAACAAACAGGCTATTATTTAGATGGGGAGAGAATTCAAAATGCAGAGATGCAAAGGGACTTGAGAGTCCTTGTGCAAGATACCCTAAAGGTTAACCTCCAGGTTGAGTCAGTGGTGAAGAAGGCAAATGCAATGTTGGCATTCATTTCTAGAGGTATAGAATATAAGAGTAGGGATGTGATGTTCAGGCTCTATGAGGCACTGGTGAGACCACACTTGGAGTATTGTGTACAGTTTTGGGCTCCTTAATTTAGAAAGGATATACTGACATTGGAGAGGGTTCAGAGAAGATTCACAAGAATGATTCCAGGAATGAAAGGGTTACCGTATGAGGAATGTCTGGCAGATCTTGGGCTGTATTCCCTGGAGTTCAGGAGAATGAGGGGGTTTCTCATAGAAACAGTCCGAGTGTTAAAAGGCCTGATTAGATATGGCAAAGTTATTTCCTATGGTAGGGGAGCCTTGGACAACAGAGCACGACTTCAGGATTGAAGGACATCCATTTAGAACTGAGATGCGGAGAAATTACTTTAGTCAGAGGGTGGTAAATCTGTGGAATTTGTTGCCAGGAGCGGCTGTGGAAGCCAAGTCATTGGCTGTATTTAAGGGAGAGATAGGTTCTTGTTTAGCCAAGGTATCAAAGGGTATAGAGTGAAGGCAGGGGAGTCAGGATGACTGGAAGAATTGGATCAGCCATGATTGAATGGCGGAACAGACTCAATGGGCCAAATGGCCTATTTCTGCTTCCATATCTTATGGTCTTATGGTCTATTTGCCTAACACTTGTATTTAAAGTTAACTTTCCTGTGAGGATGAATTTTGGTGGCCACTTCTAACTTCTCATTATACTTAGAACTCAGACATAGAACAGTACAGCACAGGTCCTACAATGTTGTGCAGAACCAATTAAATTAGGAATCAAATGGTCAACTAAACTAATTCCTTCTGCCTACACAATGTCCATATCCTCCCATTTTCCTCACATTCACGTGCCATCTACACGTCACTTAAAGGCCTCTACACCACCCCAGGCAACACCTTCCAGGCACACACCACTCTCTGTAAAACTAAAATTTCTCCTCACATCTCCTTCAAACTCTGAAGGTGAATGTAGAAGATTTGATGATTGACATTGCAACGTGTCTCTGAACCCAGAATTGTGCTGTGTTCTAATGGGAGAATTTCAGGCACATTTCAGCTGGTTGTAAGAGTTTTAAGTGGAAAGGAGATCTCCTGTTTCTGCAAAGCCTTTCACAGTCTTGAGGTTGTAGCTGAGCTGATGTTGTAGTTCCTGAAATCCAGTTACTGCTGAAATGTAGGGACTCAGTGGTCATCTACTGCTCTTAGTTGGATGATGACTAGATTATATACAGTCGCAACAAAAAAAGTTTGTGAACCCTTTGTAATTACCTGGTTTTCTGCATTAATTACTCATAAAATGTGGTCTGGTCTGATCTTCATCTTAATCATAATAACAGACAAACACAATCTGCCTGAACCAATAATACACAAACAATTGTGCTTTTCATGGCTTTATTAAACACGTTATTTCATCATTCACAGTCCAAGATTGATAAAGTATGTGAAGCCTTGTATTTAATAACTGGTAGAACCTCCTTTAGCAGCAATAACCTGCACCAAACATTTCATGTAGCTGCTGATCAGACTGCACAAGGGTGAGGAGCAATTTTAGACCATTCCTCCATACAG
This sequence comes from Mobula birostris, assembly GCF_030028105.1. Lineage (NCBI taxonomy): Eukaryota > Metazoa > Chordata > Chondrichthyes > Myliobatiformes > Myliobatidae > Mobula > Mobula birostris. Next base: position 4,675,859 of record NC_092376.1, read on the forward strand.
AACTGTTTCAGTTCATCAATATTTCTGAGATACCTTGCACGAACAACCCTCTGCAGGTCATGCCACAGCACCACAATTGGGTTAAGGTCTGGACTTTGACTTGGCCATTCCAAAAAAAGGAATATTCTTTTTAAGCCAGTCTGTTGTTGATTTACTCCTGTGTTTCGGGTCATTGTCTTGTTGCATCATCCAACTTCTAGTAAGCTTCAGGTGACGGACTGCTACCCTGACATTCTCCTGTAAAATGTCTTGATACAATTTTGAATTCATTGTTTCCTCAACGATCGCAAGCTGTCCAGGCCATGAGGCAGCAAAGTAGCCCCAAACCACAATGCTCCTTCCATCGTGCTTCACAGTTGGGATGAGGTTTTGGTGTTGGTGTGTAGTGTCCTTTTCCCTCCAAACAGTGCTGTGCATTTCTGCCAAAAATTTCAACTTTTATTTTATCTGCCAATAGAGTATTGTCCCAGAAGCACAGTAGAACATCCAGGTGGTCTTTTGCAAACTTGAGGCGTGCAGCAATGTTTTTATTGGAGAGCAGTGGTTCCTTCCATGAGCACCATTCTTGTTGAGTGTTTTTCTTATAGCAGACACGTGAACAGAGACGTTAGCAAGTTCTAGAGATTTCTGCAGGTCTTTTGCTGTTACCCTTGGGTTCTTTTTCACCTCCTTCAGCACTGCACGTTGTGCTCTTGGTGTGATCTTTGCAGGGTGCCCACTCCCAGGGAGAGTAGCAACTGTACTGAAATTCCTCCATTTAGAGACAATTTCTCTTCCTGGGGACTGATGAACACTTAGGTCTATAGAAATGCTGTAGACCTGACTTTGTGTGTCTTTTTTATAGGGCAGGGCACCTCTATAACCCACACCTCCAATCTCATTGATAGGAACTCTTGACTCCAAATAGCTTTTTTGAACTGAGGCAGTGATTATTTCAATGGTGTTTCCACTATTGATGAGAAGAAATACAATTGTTTGTGTGTTATTAGTTTAGGCAGATTGTGTTTGTCTATTATTGTGGCTTAGATGACGATCAGACCACATTTATGAGTAATTAATGCAGAAGACCAGGTAATTGCAAATGATTCACAAACTTTTTCTTGTAACCGTAGATCGATGCACCATAGAAAGCTTATATTCAAATGCTTCAGGGATGATACGGCAACGATCTGCCCATGACCGCAAGAAATTCAGGAGTTATGGACATGGCTCACCACAACACAAAAGCCAGCTCCCCTCCACGAACTCCGTTTACACTTCTTACTGCCTCATTAAAGTTCATTTGTTATCTGCTGTATCTTATACCGTAGGCAGTCATAGTCTTTCCATGACCATGATTGTTTTTGTCAAATTTTTTACAGAAGTGGTTTGCCATTGCCTTCTGGGCAGTGTCTTCACAAGACGGGTAATCTCAGCGATTATCAAAACTCTTCAGAGATTATCTGCCTGACATCAGTGGTCACATAACCAGGACTTGTGATCTGGCACCGGCTGCTCATACAGCTATCTACCACCTGCTCCCACGCCTTCACGTGACCCTGATCAGGGGGCTAAGCAGGTGCTACACCTTGCCCAAGGATGACCTGCAGGCTTGTGGAGGGAAGGAGTGGCTTACACCTCTGCTGGAGACATTTCTCCACCCTGCCACCCACCCAGTAAAGTCAGAGTAATCAAAAACCCTACCCACTCTGGACATTCTCTCTCATCAGGTAGAAAATACAAAAACCAGAAAACACGTACCATGAGGCACTTCGCAGCCCAAAATGTTAACTGTTTATTCATTTCCATAGATGCTTTCTGTTGTGTCTGTGCACAACTACATATATGTTAAATAAAAGTACGCACATGGGAGATGGTTTTAACTGGTGTATTCACACTGCAGCGAGATGAGAGAGAGAGAGCAATGCGCATACGTAGACAACAGTGGGTTCGCAGACAACAAGTCAATACATAGTGCTGGGGGGGGGTGTAGTTATTGCTCTAAAAGAAATAGATCATACATTACACTTCCTCTCCCTTTAGATTAATGCAACATAAAACTGTGTATGTACAAGACATTCAATTTTCCTTTCATAAACCCATAATCCAAATAAACATGCTTTCACAATAACAGTCCACAACTAGCTTCACAGTTCTAAGAGTTCAGTCTTTTGGGTGGCGCTCTTTCTTTCAGGACAGCACCTCTGGACTTGTGGTGTGACATCAGGTTTGGTGAGTGACTTGTCTAAGGCGACGTTCTCAGTTTCCGGTGTCACTTTGCTGTCAGTGACATGATCATCACTGAGAGGTAAGTCCGGTGACTGTAATTTGTCCGACTTGTTGGATGCTATTGGGACTCAGGTGTGTTCTTCAGTTGAGCATCCAGTATCTGGTCCAAATGACATCTCCATGTCTGATCTCCAACGTCCACCGTGTACATTGGTGGTCCAGTTCTTGTAGCTATCCTAACAGGTGTTCACTTGTCTTCTCAGTAATCATGCGCTAGGATTTCGTGTCCAATCTCAAAGCGCCTTGCTGATTCACTTGGCAACTGGCAGAACTGTTTATTCTGTACCTCCTTCTGTAGATCTGGTTTCAGGAGGTCTAAGTGAGATCTCAGATTCCTGTTCATGAACAGCATTATAGGTGTGTGATTTGTCATTGCATGAACAGAGTTCCGATACACAAAAAGGAAGTTGTCTCCTTATGCTGTAAAGAAATGGCCTCCTTGTCCATTGCTTTAATGGGCTTCTTGAAGATTTGGATAAATCTTTCAGCTAACCCATTCGTTGCTGGGTGGTGAGGAGCTGACTTGAAATAAGACCATAAGACATAGGAGTAGAACTAGGACATTTGGCCCATTGAATTTGCTCTACCATTCAATCATAGCTAATCCTTTTGTCTGACGCCATTTTTCTTCATGAGCAGTGGGAATTCTTCTGATGTGTATTGCGGTCCACTTGACGTATCTGTGTCTGATCTCCAACATCTGCTGTGTACATCGGTGGTCTAGTTCTTGTAGCTATCTTACTGGGTGTCCACTTGTCCTCTTGGTAATCATGCGCTAGGATTTCCTGTCCAGTCTTGAAGTTCCTTGCTGCTTCACTTGGCAACTGGCTGAACAGTTTATTCTGCGCTTCCACATCTCACCTTTGTCGCTAATTTATTGTGTCTGTGCACAACTATATCTATATTAAATAAAAGCATGCACACAGGAGATGGCTTTCACATTGCAGAGAGATGTGAGAGATGAGAGAGAGACAGAGCGAGTGAGCAATGCACATGCATAGACAGCAGTGCATGCGCAGACAACACATCAATACGTAGTGCTAAGGTGGGGTTTATTGCTCCAAAAGAAATAGAACCATACATTACACCTTCTGCCCTGCTGAATTTATCTCATGTTTATAACTGCTGTTACAAGACTATTAAATGGGCTTCTTAAATGGTAAGATAAATTTGACCTCACAATCTACCTTGTTTCCTTACTTCTTATTGACTACCTGCACTGGACTTGTCTTTGGCTGTTACACTTTATACTGCATTCTGTTTTTGTTTTCTATTGTACTTTTATGTACAGATATATACGGATGACATACAATACCGGTATTTCACTGTACACAAATAAACCAGTTTACCAGTTGGTACTGTGCTTTATGACAAGGACAGGAGCAATGTAAGCACTGGACCCTCTAAGCTGCATGGCTGCGGGGCCCAATAGCTAAAATTGTCTTGCACATGCAGCCTTTGTCGCTGTGTAGCTGGAATTTTCTTTTATATAACATTAATATAATTTTGAAATCCATGTTAAGATAATTGAGAAATACCTTGTACTTAAATTTGTAAATCTATAAATTTTCCAAATAATAAAGGCACCACAAACTTTACTTTTGAAACATTTTAGAGCTCAATGTTTTTAGATTGTCAGCGTTTAAAGTTACAACACTGTTACAAATTATAACATTAAACACAGAATGGAAGTCGGTAGCTCATTGTTAATAAGCTGCTGGCCTAGTCAAAGCATTTTATTTTTACCACTGTGCCTGTTAGTTGTTTTGAATGACTGACGTTGTTCACTTGTGTTGTGAATTGTGGTTAGTTGGCTTGATGTGTATATTACAAAAAAAGCATTTAAAATGCCATGCAGTTTTCAAGCCGTGTTTATATAAAAAAAAGGGGTAAATAAATAAATAAATAATGCATGCTCAGAGTAATGGTTGTTCCACGCAGCTGTAAAAAAAGAAATTAGAGGGACGTTGACTACAGCAATCCATTCACACTACTTTATTATTTCCTGTCAGTCACCTGATGTGCAGACACTACAGTGCGTAGCATCACTTTATGGGCAATCAATCAATCAATCTATGTATTTAAGCTATTTTATATTTATACTTATTGTATTTTTATTATTATTGTTTTTTATCTTATTGTATTCTTTTTGTTCTGCATCAGATCCAGATTAACAATTAACTTGTTCTCCACTTGCGTACTGGAAATGACATTAAACAATCGTAAATCTTGAATACAAGGAGTATCAGGGCTTGAGTGTTTTGTGTGAAGATGATAAACCCAAGAGGTTCTGCAGATGCTGGAAATCCAGAGCAATGTACACAACATGCTGGAGGAACTCAGCAGGTCAGGCAGCATCTGTGGAGGGGAATAAACATTCAATAGTTTGGATCTCGACCCTTCATGAGGACTAGAAAGGCAGGGGGAGTAGCCAGCTCAAGAAGGGGGGAGGGGGACAAATGCAAGCTGGCAGGTGATAGGTGAAACCAGGTGAGGGGGAGTTGGGTGTAGAAATGGAGCATGAAGTGAGAAAGTGGGAGGTGATAGGTGGAAGAGCTTATGTCTTGTAAAATGCTGGAGAAGGGATCTGGTAAGAGGTGGATTCCTCATCTGCACTTAGGTGACAAATGCTTCCTATTAGCTCTTTCCCTTGGAGACTTGATGAATTTAAAACTTGTTAGCACTTTTCTGCACTTCCCTACAGGCAAGGTATCAATATAATTGAAAGAATGGAGAGAAAGTTTAGAAAGATGTTGCCAGGACTTGAGGGCCTGAGTTATTAGGAAAGGCTGAATAGGTTAGGAAAAATGAGGGGAGATTTAGTAGAGGTGTACAAAATTATGAGGAACATAGATAGGATAAATGTAAGCAGGTTTTTTCCAGTGAAGTTGGGTGAGACTAGAACTAGAGGTCATGGGTTAAGGGTGAAAGGTGAAATGTTTAAGGAGAATGTGAGAGGAACTTCTTCGCAGTTTGGATAATTATGTGGATGGGAGGGGTGTGGAGGTCTATGATCAGGTGCAGGTTGATGGGACTCGGTAAATTAATAGTTTAGCGTCTGCTAGAAGGGCTGAAGGGCCTGTTTCTGTGCTGTAATGTTCTATGAATCTGTTCCCTGCTCCTTCCTCCAGTTGGCTGAAGCTTGAAGTAAAGGAAGCAGATACAATTTGCACTTTGAAAACTGCTCACAGATTTGGCATATTGAAAATGAGCTTTGAACTCCTTGACAAGCGTTTACTTTAGAAATTTTTACTCACTGAATTATTGTGCATTTGGACTACAATAAATTATTGTGTAATCCTGCAGTTTATTGTATATCCAAACAAACAATAATTCCTTTTAATTTTGATTTGGCTTTCTTAATGTGTTTTATTTTAAACAATGGTATTTGTTGTTTTTAAAGGGAGCTTCCTGTATGGATGTTTCTCAGAGAATTTCACTTAACAAATCTATATTAGGTAAGCACTGAATTAAATATAAATAATGTATCAGTCCGGATTTGATGCGAGAGTGGCATTGGTTAAGTTATTGGAATAGTGTTCCAAAAGCCCACAAGAATAATTCGGACAAAACAAGATCTAATTTACCAGGGCAATTGAAAGGTAAAAGCTGTGAGGTAATGTTGTAGAATCACCGAACACTACAGCACAGGAACAGGCCCTTTGGTCCATCTAGTCTGTGCCATGCTGTTATTCTGCCTAGTCCCATCAACCTGCACCCGGACCATAGACCTCCATACCCCTCCTATCCAAGATTCACTTAAATGTTGAAATCGAACCCACGTCCACAACTTCCGCTGGCAGCACGTTTCACGTTCTTACCACCCTCTGAGTGAAAAAATTCCCCTCGTTCCCCTTAAACATTTAACCTTTCACCCTTAACCCATGACCTCTAGTTGTAGTCTCACCCAACCTCAGTGGAAAAAACCTGCTTACATTAACTATCTATACCTTTACCAAGTCTCTCCTCATTCCCTTATGTCTCAGGGAATAAAGTCCAAACCTATTCAATCTTTCCCTCTAACTCAGGTTGTCAAAGTTGGAGCTCTATGAAACTCTGGTTAGACCACACTTAGAACCTCATTATAGGAAGGATGTGGAAGCTTTAGAGAGGGTGCAGAGGATATTTACCAGGACGCTGCCTGGATTAGAGAGCATGTCTTTTGAGGGTAGGTTGAGTGAGCTAGGGCTTTTCTCTTATGAGGGAAGGAAGATGAGAGTGACTTGATAGAGGTGTATAAAATGATAAGAGACATAGATTGAATGGACACCCAGAGACTTTTCTCAAAGCAGAAATGTCTAATACGAGGGGGCATAATTTTGGAGGGAAGTATAGGTGGTGGGTGCTTGGAATATACTGCCAAGAGTGGCAGTAGAGGCAGATACATTAGGGACATTTAAGAAACTCTTAGATAGGCCCATATGGGAGGAAGGGTTGGATTGATCTTGGGGTAGGTTAAAGGGTTGGCACAACATTGTGGGCTGAAGAGCCTGTACTGTGCTGTAATCTTCTATGTTCTAAAACTATAATTTATTTGAAATTTGTAAAAGTTAGATGACTATGATGCTGTCAGATTTTTAATAAACTCTAAAGCAGGGCTTCTCAACCTGGGGTCCATGGCATAAAAAAGTTTGGGAACCCCTGCTCTGAAGGAAATATGTCCTCTGTGGTTAAATCTGCTCCCCCCTTACCCCCTACCAAGGTACTAGAGTTTCCAGAGATTAGGCACTTCCAAATCGCCATGGCAATTGTTTCCCACATCCCAAGAAAGGATTAAAATGTGTATTTATCAATGCGACAGAGCCTGGGCAGTGAATGTTAAAACAAAGTTGGATCTGTTATGTTTCCTGCATGCGGGGAGCCTCAAAGGGCAGTCACTGAAAGTCCATTCCCTTGCCTCTCTCCCCCCCCACTACTGTTTTGAATCTGTGGTTCTGAAGCCAAATGTGAGACAATGGCTTGACTGAAGTCGACTGCATGTAGTGCATTGCATTCACAGCAACATGGTATTATATGGAGGTTGCTGTTGCAAGAAGTGGATGACATGAGCGTTATAAGAAATGGCCTCTAAGGAAGACCTTGGATGTGGGAGAGGTTCAGCAAAATGGAAGAGTTCAGGTCAAATAACTTTGCACTTGGAGATGGTAGTCGTACAATATGGGAACAGGCCCCTCAGCCCAACTGGTCTAGGCTAACCAAGATTCCCATCTAACTTAGTCCTACATAGAGTCACAGAACATTACAGTGTAGATACAGGCCATTTAGCTCAATCAATCCATGCTGACCACAGTGCCCACCCAACTGGCCCCAATTTTCTGCATTTGGCCCATATCCCCTCAATCCCACCCCTCCATGGACCACTCCAAGTGCTTCTTGAAGGATACTATTGTACCTGCCTCAATCACTTCCTCTGGCAGCTCACCTAGTCCACGCTGAACTCTTCTTCCTAGTTCCGTCAACCCACTTCTGGACTATAGCCCTCCGACCATGTACTTATCCAAACTTGTCTTGGATGTATCCACCACTACTGCTTGTTCCACTCTCTCATTTAAATCAATCAGTTATACATGCATGAGTGTAAAGTAATAACAAAATAAATAGAATGACTATTGTAGATGTTGGGCAGTCATTAGCTTGGATTAACTCGATGTCCTCAAATTGAGTTGGAATTGGTTTATTATTGTCTCATGTACCAAGAGGCAAGGAAGAGTTTGTCTTGCATGTTGTTTGTATAGGTCAAATCACAATACAGTGCACTGAGGTGGAATAAGGTATGAAGTTCAAGTTTATTGTCATCTGACTGTGTGTGTGTGTACAGACACACACAAACAAAACAATGTTCTTCCAGACCATGGTGCACCCACAGAACGTTTATCACACACAGCACATAAATGAAAATATTACCATAAAAAAATTAATAGAATATAATTCAAAGTGCATCTGGTGCATGGCACAGGTCCTAATGACAAGACCTTGGTGATGACAGGGTATTCATTAGTCTTCCAGCCTGAGGGAAGAAGCTGTTACCCAGTCTGGCAGATCTAGTCCTGATGCTCCTGTACCTCCTTCCTGATGGTAGTGGGTCAGAGATGGTGGGATGGGTGGTAGAGATCCTTGACAGTGTTTCAGGTCCTTTGTATACAGTGCTCCCAGTCAATGTCACAAATGAGAGGGAGGGAGACCCCAGGGATCCTCTCAGTGCCTTTTACTGTTCTCTGTAGGGTCTTGTGGTCTGATGTCTTGCAGCTTCTGTACCACACAATGATGCAGCCAGACAGGGTACAATAAAGCATAACAATGTAGTAATGAGTTTATAGAATAAAGTGAATAAAGTAACACTTACAGAGAAAATGCAGTGCAGGTAAACAGCAAGGGGCCAGATCATAACAATTCATCTTATCATGCTAGGGGACCATTCAGAAGTCTAATAACAGCGGAGTAGAAGTTGTCCTTGATCCTGATAGTAGGTGCCTTCAAGCTTATGTTCCTTGTACCTGATGGGGGGGAGGAGAAGAGAGAATGTTTGGGGTGCATGGGGTCTTTGATTATGCTGTATGCTTTATTGAGGCAGTGAGAAGTGTAGACAGAGTCCATGGAGGGGGAATCATAAACACAAGATTCTGCATATGCTAGAGATCTTGAACAACACATTCAAAATGCTGGAGGAACTCAGTATTTCAGGCATGGAGGGGGATGAACATTGGATGCTCGGCCTGAGACCCTCCATAGACGCTGCCTGACCTGAGATTCTCCAGCATTTTGTGTGTCCATGGGGGGAGGCTGGTTTCTGGAGACGTATCCACAACTCTCAGCAGTTTCTTGCAGTCATGTGCAGAGCAGTTGTTGTGATACATCCAGATAAGATAGTTTCTATGGTGTATCGATAAAAGTTGATAAAGTTTGGGGAAATGCTAAATTTCTTTAGCTTCCTGGGGAAGTAGAGGCATTGGTGAGCTTTCTTGGCTGTGGTCCAGGCCCAGGACAGGTGATTGGTGATGTTCACTGCTAGGAAGTTAAAGCACTCAGTCCTGTCCACCTCAACACCATTGATGCAGACAGTAGTATGTGTACCCTCCCCTCCACCTTCCTGAAGTCAATGACCATCTCTTTTGTTAAGTTGACATCGAGGGAGAAGTTGCCATGTGACCATGTCACTAGGCTCTCCATCTCCTTCCTGTACTCCAACTGATCGTCATTTGAGATGTGGCTCACGACTAACATTTGTAAGTTTGTAGGTGGAATTAGAGCAGAATCTGGCCGCACAGTCCAGGGAGTAGAGTAGGGGACTGGGGACACAACCTCATGGAGCATCAAATCCTGCAGATGCTGGAACGCGCACAAAATGCTGGAGGAACTCAGCAGGTCAGACAGCGTCTGTGGAGGGGAATGAACGGTCGACATCAGGACTGGAAAGGAAGGAGGCAGAAGCCAGAGTAAGAAGGTGGGGGGAAGGGAAGGAGCAGGAGATGACAGGTGAGCGGGAAGGTGCGTGGGCAAGGAGCATTACAGAGAAAACTTACAAAGATGTTGCCAGGACTTGAGGGAAGTGTTAGGACTCTATTCCCTGGAGCACAAGGGAATGAGGAGAGATTTGATAGAGGTGTACAAAAGTGAGGGGCATGATAAGGTAAAAACAAGCACTGAGGCTGGATGAGACCAGAAGTGTATTTTAACATTTAAGAGACGTTTGGATATGTGGATGGATAGGAAGGTATGGAGGACTATGGTCCAGGTGCAGGTTGATGGGACTAGGCAGAATAATAGTTCAGGATGGACTAGATGGGCCAAAGGGCCTGTTTCTGTACTGTAGTACTCCATGAATAATTGTAACAAATTGCCTTGTTCTTGCTGCTTTTATCCATTGCTGGAGTGGGAGTTGCTGAATTGTGATGGGATTCATTTTTGAGACAAGCAGCTTCCTCCTTGATCTGTCCTTCTGTTCCTTGGGTTGGAAAATTGATAATTTGAGGTCAGGGAAACTGGAGAGAGGCTCGGCAGCTGACAGCAGCACTGCACCACAATTTCCGACTTTGCATGGTATGTCCCCTTGTCTGATTTAAAACCCTGAAGTCAGAGCTATAATTGAAGCAGTTCTGCAAGCGAGAATTTACATAGATATTTGCATTCCTTTTTAACAGAAAACTATGTGTAGCTATTTTGAATGTAGAAAAAAATGCTTCCTTTTGTACTTTGCTGAGAAGCCGACATCTTGTTACAACACGAAATTCTACAGATGCTGGAGATCCAGAGTTCAAAGTTCAAAGTAAATTTTATCAGAATCAGGTTTAATATCACCGGTTATATCGTGAAATTTGTTGTTTTTGTGGCAGCAGTACATTGCAATACATAATAGAACTGAATTACAGTCAATATATTTGTATATTTACAAATTGCTAAATTAAATATGTGGTGCAAAAAAAGTAGTGAGGTAGTGTTCATGGGTTCAATGTCCGTTCAGAAATCTGATGGCAGAGGAGAAGGAGCAGTTCTTGAATCACTAAGTGTGTGCCTCAAACTCCTGTACCACCTCCTTGATGGTAGCAATGTGAAGAGGACATGTCCTGGGGTAATGATGGATGTCAACTTTCAGAGGCATCGCATCTTAAAGATGTCCTGGATGCCACGGAGGCTAGTGCCCATGATGGAACTGGCTGAGTTCACATCTTTCTGCAGCTTCTTTCGATCCTGTGCAATAGACACCCCCCCCCCCCCACCCCTTTACTAGATGATGTAGCTAGTTAGAGTGCTCCCCATGGTACATCTGTAGAAATTTGCAAGTACCTTTGGTGACATGCCAAATCTCCTCAGACTCCGAATGGAATATAACAACTGTTGTGCCTTCTTTATAATGCATCGATATATTGGGCCCAGGATAGATCCTCAGACGTTGTTGCCCAGAAACTTGAAATTGCTCAGTCTTTCCACTTCTGATCCCTCTAGGCGGACTGGTGTGTTTTGCTGTGACACCACTCAGCTAGCTAATCTGTCTTGTTTCTGTACACCCTCTCATCACCATCTGAAATCCTGTCAACAATAGTTGTGTCATCAGCAAATTTATAGACGTCATTTGAGCTGTGCCAAGCCACACAGTCATGGGTGTAGAGAGAGTAGAAATTTATTATCAAAGTCATTTATGTTACCATTTACAACCCTGATGCAACTATTCACAGTAGAGCAAAGAAAAATAATAAAATCAATGAGAGACTGTACCCAACAAGACAGACATACAACCAATGAGCAAAAGACAACAAATTGTACAAATACCAAAAGAAAAAAAAGAGTAATAATAAATAAATAAATACATAAATAAATAGATAGATAGATAAATAAGCAAGCAAGCAATAAATATCAAGAACATGAGCTGAAGAGTCCTTAAAGTGAATCCATAGGTTGTGGGAACAGCTCAATGTTTGGGAGAGAGAAGTTATCCCTCAAAGACCCTGATGGTTGAGGGGTAATAATTGTTCCATGATGTTTCAGGCCAAGTCCCATCATGAGAAAACTTTCTACAATGTTCCTTTTAATCTCACTGCCCTGAAGTGTTGTGTTGAGTTAATTAATTCCCCTTTCTGTGAAACAGTAAAATCTGCTCTAATGAGCAGTGCCCACCAATCTTTAATGAGTTCCTTCAACAGCAGCAATAACCTTTGTTCTCCTTGGCCATCGACTTCCTGAACCTTTTTGTCCTTGCATGTTGTGTGAAAGTATTGCTTCTGAAGATCTTGAAAGGAACTTCTACTCAGTGGCCACTTTATTAGGTACAGGAGTGGAACCTGGTTTGGTCTTTTGCTGCGGCCCATCCACTTCAAGATTCGACATGTAGGTTCAGAGATGCTCTTCTGTACGCCACTGTTGTAACGTGTGGTTATTTGAATTACTGTTGTCTTTTTTTCAGCTTGATCCTGTCTGTCCATTCTCGTCCACCCTCTCTCAGAAGTTATTTTTATGCACAGGACTGCCTTTCATTGGATGTTTTTTTGTTTATCGCACAATTCTCTGTAAACTTTAGAGGCTGTTATGCATGAAAATTTCAGGAGATCAGCAGTTTTTGAGATACTCAAACCACCCCATCTGGCGCAAACAATCATTCCACAGTCAAAGTTTCTTGGGTCACATTTCTTCCCTATTCTGATGGTTGGCCTGAACAACAGCTGAACCCTTTGACCATGTCTGCATGCTTTTATGCATTGAGTTCCTGCCACATGATTGGCTGTTTAGATATTTGCATTAACAGGCAGGTGTACTTAATAAAGTGGCCACTGAGTGTGTTTATAGGCACTAGTCAACCAATCAGTCATTCTGTTAAAGTTACCTGTAAAACTGATGACCTTTGCAAGAGGTTTTAAGTACAGGGCAAGGAGGTTTGATTACATTTATATAGTGCTTATAATATTCTAGCTTATGTAGCATTGTACAATTATACTGAGCTTCATTGCTCTGCTGGTGCCAGAATGTGTGGCGATACTTGCAGGCTTGCCCCGAGCACATCCCTCGGTTGTGTTGGTTGTTAACACAAATGACTCTTTTTACTGTTTGATGTACATGCAACACATAAATCTGAATCTCCCCTGAGCCTTGATGAGATCATAGATGTTGCACCAGACTGATAGCTGAGATAGTGGGACGCAAATCAAATAGGAAGAAGGTCATTGGATAAAGAGAGCTTGTGTTATGAAGATGTACAAAATTCTGACAGAATTGACAGGCTGCACACAGGAAGGATGTTCCTCTCTTCTGGTGGTGGTGCAGGGAGTTAGTGCTAATGCAGAACCAGGGGTCATTGTTTCAGGAAAAGGGAGCAAGGCTTATCTGTACTTTGATAAATCTAAGTGTGTTAGTTTACAGGGGGAGCAATGCAAAGGCTGTGATTCTGGGTTGCCATTCCAGAGGTTAGTTATGATACAGAAGTGACACTTGCAGGCTGCCCCGAGCACATCCTCGGACTGTGTTGGTTGTTGATGCAAAAGACATACTTTGATGTACATATGACAAATAAAACTAATCTTAAACACGAGATTCTGCAGATACTGGAAATCCAGAGCAACACACACAAAATGTTGGAGGAACTCAGCAGGTCAGGAGGCATCCATCAGAATGCATGACCAGTCAATGTTTTGGGCTGAGACCCTTCTGAAGGACTGGAGAGAGAGTGCATAGAGGCCAGAATAAGAAGGTGGGGGAGATGAAGTAAGAAGCTGGGAGATGATAGCTGGAAAAGGTAAAGGGCTGGAGAAGGAGGAATCTGATCAGAGAGGAGAGTGGACCGTGGGAGAAGGGGAAGGAGGAGGAGACTTGAGGAGAGGGAGGTGATAGGCAGGTGAGAAGGTGTAATTGGGGCCAGAATGGAGAATTGAAGAAGTGGGAGGGGGAAGAATTACTGGAAGTTGGAGAAATCGATGCTCATGGTGTCGTAAAGGTGATCTTAATCTTTATAATACAGTAAGCAATGGAACTGTCTTTAAAATTATAAGCTGGTCAAGGTGAATGCGCTGGCTGTCATCTCTACCAGTCTGGCCTGTTTGTGTCTCCAGCCTACACAGTCCAGAAGGCTTGCTGCTATTACTCATGTCCTGAACACTAAACAAACAATACACATAAACACAAAATTCTGCAGATGGGACTTAATCTGGAATGTTAGAGCGGATTGCCTTCATGGAGAGTGTGTGTGACTTTATATAACATGAGGAGGCTAGTGCACAGGCAGTCACCACATGGTACTTGACAGATCGGAGTCAGGGTCCGGGGCATGGAATGACTGGGGACCTTTCACTGCTGCAGCCTTCCTCCACCTTCACTGCCATTGTAATGTGTCATCGTCTTCCATCAGCTCCACCACAGGTCCTGACTGGATTGCTCCCTGTCTGGAACCTCCCCATTGACCTTGCCATCATGGGTGACCCTACCAGGAGCTTGGTTCCGGATGGCATCACTCGCAGGACCTCAGGAACTCACAAGACCCTCCACTGTGACATGGTTGATAATTCTTGGAGAAGTGGATCTCCTGGAGGCAGCAGCAGCTTCTGATTCCCAATCGTATCCATGTTTAATCATGGATTCATTGTGTCATTCACCTGTACATCGAAAGTATCAGGGATAAATATCAGAGTGCAGCGCAGTAGTGTAGTGATAAGCACCCGCAGCCCAGGTTCACTTCCCCCCACTGTCTGTAAGGAGTTTGTACGTTCTCCCTGTGACTGTGTAGGTTTCCTCTGGGTGCTCCAGTTCCCTCCCACATTCCAAAGATATAGGGGTTAGTAGGTTAATTGGTCATGTTTATGGGTGTAAACATGTAGGTATAATGCTACTACAGCGCCAGCAACCCGGGTTCAAATCTTGCTACGCTGTAAGGAGTTTGTGTGAGTTCTCCCTGTGAGCATCTGGGTTTCACCTGGGTGATCCGATTTCCTCTGTGGACCCCAGGATCCCTTTGTTCCTCCACGCTGCTAAGAATCCTGCATTTAACCCTGTACTGTGCCTTCAGGTTTGACAAATCACTGGCCGAAAGGTCTGTAGAGTTTGATGTTGTACTGAAGCTATCTGGTCATTTACTGGATTGCATTTTGAGGGTCTTCCAAGGCTGTCCTGTATCAATTGAAACAGAACAGCCTTGGAAAACTACTTCTCGAGTTGTGAAAATCCCTCAGGACATCTTAAGGATGAGTGAATGTTGATTTTGGAATAATATTTCTTTTTTCCTGAAAGGTAAGGCTCTGCAGAGTGTTGCAGACCAGAGGGACCTTGGAGTTCAGGTGCATGGTTCCCTGAAAGCAGAGTCACGTGTAGATGGTGGTGAAGGAAGTTTTTGGCACACTGGTCTTCAGTCAGGGCTGTAAGAATAGATGTCTGGAGATCAGGCTATGGTTGTACGGGATGCTGGTGAGGCCACACTTCAGCAGTTTTCGGCATCCTGCTATGGAAAGAGTGCAGTAAAGTTTTACAAGGATGTTACTTGAGGAACTGAGATAGAGGGAGATGTTGGACAGTATAGAACTTTATTTCTTGGAGCATCAGAGAATGAAATGATCTTACAGAAGTATATAAGATCACGGGTACATTGATAAAGTAAATGTACTCGGTATTTTTCCCAGAGTCAGGGAATCGAAGGCACAGGTTTAAAGTGCGGTGGGAGAGAGTTAACAGGAACTTGAAGTGTAACTTTTTTTATGCAAAGGGTGGTATGTAGGTATGTGGAATAAACTGCCAGAGGAAGTGATCGAGGCAGGTACAATAACAACTTTTAAAAGACATTTGGACATGTACGTGGATTGGAAAGGTTTGAACATAGAATAGTACAGCACAGTACAGACCTTTAGCCCATGCTCTTGCGCCAACCTTTCAACCTAGTCTAGGGTCAATCTAACCCTTCCCTCCCATGTAGCCCTTCATTTTCCTTTCATCCATGTGCCTATCTGAAAGTCTCTTAAATGTCTCTAATGTATCTGCCTAATATATTTAAGATATGAGCCTGAGGTGGGCAAATGGGACTGGCTTGGACTGGGCACCTTGGTCGGCATGGACCAGTTGGGCCTAAGGGCCGCTCTCCATGCTGTATGAACTTGACTTTATTAAAAATAGCAACGTATTTTTCGTATACTGAAGATAAACAAGCCTGTTGCGTTGTTGCCAGGAAGGCATGAAGGACTGATTGATGCTTACTTACTGATTCTGGCTCACAGGATTGGATGTTGGCTCAAACTCCATTTCCTGTTTTTATTTGGATAGTGCGACCAGGTCCTTGAAACTCCCTTGTGCTGTAGTTGCACATCACAGGTAAATGATTCTAGTGAACACTGGTACTTTTTGTGGAGAAGGAGCCCTTCAGAAAAGTGCCAAGTTGCCAACCTGAGATTAGATGTGCCGTTCCAGGGGAGGGCCTGTCAAAATCGTCCACTTGCCTAGAAGATGTGCTTGTACTTACAGAGCCAACTCAGACTTAATAATATCAGCACATCGGGACATCCATGGGGAAATGGGGGACACATTGAAGCCTGGTGCAGCCCCCACTAGGTTCAGTTAGGAAGGACCAAGTGTAGGGTTCTTCTTGTTCTGGAGAGGGAGGGTCTGACTTGGAGGAGGAAGCCCCTCCATTACTGTAGCAGCCCAGTGACAACAATGCTGTTGATATGCATGGGGATGAGGGAATGTCGACTCAGACCATGAGTGGCCTGCGTCGGGCATTTTCATGCCTTACAAGGTGCAGATTGGAAGTCTGTGTGGGGTGCCACTCCTCACACAGACACCAGAGCAATGTGTGGTTAAGTGCCTTGCTCAAGGACACAAACACACTGCCACAGCTGATATGCATGAATGTAATAGAACAGTTCCAAAAGCATTGACTATCAATGTAAAGAATACGAAAAGAGCATTGAACGGTTTATTCTTGTAAATTTTTTTTATTACACAGGTTTACTGTGTGTAAAGAAAAGGTAAAAATTGGCTTTGTTTG
Source organism: Mobula birostris (assembly GCF_030028105.1). Lineage (NCBI taxonomy): Eukaryota > Metazoa > Chordata > Chondrichthyes > Myliobatiformes > Myliobatidae > Mobula > Mobula birostris. The sequence goes on from NC_092376.1 coordinate 4,692,573, forward strand.
TCACAAGTATATGGAAACATATGTACAGTAAAATGTGTCATTTGCGTAAAATCAAGTCAGCTGGGCGACCCGCAAGTGTCGCCACACTTCTAGCACCAACATGGCATGTCCACAACTTACTGACTCTAACCTGTACACGTTTAGAATATGGGAGGAAAACAGAGCACCCGGAGCAAACCTTTGTGGTCTCGGAGAATGTACAAGCTTGTTACAGACAGCGGCTGGAATTGATCCTCGATCTTACAGCTGGCACTGTAACAGTGTTGTAATAACTGTTCCGCTGCTGCGCCATGACCTTGCTAAGAGAGAACCTTTGCCTCTGTTGGATTAGGGTGTAGAACTGTTATTTTTCTTGTAGCTTAACTTTTCTATGTTTCTTTGTATTTTTATTTAGTCACTTGTACATGTGTAATTGTTCAGTGAATGTTCTAGTAATTGTAGTAAAGCAACACACACAAAATGCTGGAGGAACTCAGCAGGTCAGGTAGCGTCGATGGAAAAGAGTAACCAGTTGACGTTTTGGGTCAAGACTCTTCCAGACTGGAAAGGAAGGGGGAAGAAGCCAGAATAAGAGGGTGGGGGGAGGGGAAGGAGGATAGTTGGGAGGTGATTGGTGAAGCCAGGTGGGTGGGAAAGGTAAAGGATTGGAGAAGAAGGAACCTGATAGGAGAGGAGGGTGCACCATAGGAGAAAAGGAATGAGAAGGGGACCTATGGGGAGGTGAAGGGCAGGTGAGGAAAGGTAGGGGGTTAGAGTAGAGAATGGAAGAAAAGGGAAGGGGGAGGGAATTTTTTTAATGGAAGGAGAAATCAATATTCATGCCATCAGGTTGGAGGCTACCCGGATGGAATCTAAGCTGTTGCTTCTCCACCCTCAGGGTGGCCTCATCCTGACAGAAGAGGAAGCCGTGGACCGACATGTGGAATGGGAATTGGAATCAGAATTAAAATGTTTGGCTACCAGGAAGTTTGGCTTTTGGTGGATGGAGCGTGATTAGCTGCTTCTGTGTTTTCCAGGAGCGGCTTAGCTTTTCTGTAGCAAGTGTCAGACTACTTGAATGGGGCTATTTACCACCTCATTCTTATCACTGGAATGTTGTTATTTTTAGTTGGAGCTTGTTTTTGTAGAGGATGACCACAATTTCTTTGATCTCTTCGCTTTCTTTGTGTTCTCTGTTCCTATGTTGGTTGTCCGCTGTGTCTGATGATAACAGGAAACCTGTTCAAGAGAGATTTTGAAGTGGGAAAGCTGTGGCTCTGGGGCAGTTCCACTCTCTTGACCTCAGAAGGCCAGGTCTAGTGGGATGAGCAAGCATCTCAGACTGGGGTCTTCCTTGGTTGCAGTCAATGACCATGACGGCTTCTATACCTTGTCATGTCACTTGCCCTCCATGGAGCGTTGCAGAACTGGCTTTCTGGCCATTGGATCTCACTAGATCTCATCTGTCCAGTCCATCAAAGCTGACTTTGCATGCTAGGACAGGCGTGCCCATGTCTCACTAGGGTATGAAGCCACCGGCTACACTCAACTGGTTTAGCCTGCCTGTCGAGGCAGTGTACCAGGGTGTGGCCACTCACCAAAGGTGCAACCCCTCCCTGGACTCCTTGTTCACCCCTTGTAACACTTCATAAAATGGCCGTAAGCAATATGTTTTATACCTCATATTTGACCACCAAAGAATATCTGGATAACAAAAATACCAGAACTCAATAACTCCTTGCCCAAATGTTGAAAATGGACAGGAGACTGTTCAAAAATATAATATCTCTACATTTCTGGCATCTTTTTAAGATTCTGTTGTTTCAGTGGAGTGCGACAACTATAACTTATAGAAAGTGAGTGCAGAGTAACTCTTTCAAAATGCTGGAGGAGCTCAACATGGCTTCTTCCCCCGTCCTTAGAAGTCCTGATGAAGGGTCTTAGCCTAACTGTTGGAAATGTTGACTGTTTTGTTCCCCTCCATAGTTGCTGCCTGACCTGCTGATTTGCTCCTGCATTTTGTGTGTGTTGGTCCACCGGTCCTCCAGGTTTGGAGGATCAGCTCGGGGCTTGTAACATTAAGTATTGTATGGGTTGTCCAGGGAAGGGTGGCACCTCTGGCGAAGGGGCTTGCTGTGTCCATTCTGGAGCAGCTCAAGAAGCCAGGAAAGCCGCCAGAGACAGAGGACCTCAGTTGCTGCCGTAAGTGCCAGTGGTGTAACGGTAGTGTATGTGGTGTGACTGTGGATTTCCAGTATCTGCAGAATCTCTTGTGTTTAGAAAATGAGCATAACTGTCTGTAACACCTTTGCAAAGTGTTTCTGATCGAGGGTGAAGATCGAAGGTCCTGACCAGTTGAGCTGGTGAAGAGGCCAGAGACTCATGGGTTGAGCTGTGTGAGTGGTGTGATATCATAAGATACAAGCTTCTCTGTCAACTCTAGAACACTGAGGAATGGCATTCTTTGAGATGGTGTAACGTGGTAGCCCAGTGGATAGCATAATGCTTCACAGCACCACTGGTTGGGGTTCAATTCCCACTGCTGTTTGTAAGGAGTTTGTATGCTTTTCCTGTGACCGCGTGGGTTTCCTCTGGGTACTTGGCTTTTCTTGCACATCTCTAAGATGCATGGGTGGGGTTAGTGACTTGTGAGCATTCTGTGTTGGCACTGGAAACATGGTGGCGCTTGTAGGCTGCCCACAGCACAGCTTCAGACTGCGTTGGTCATTGACGCAAACAACACATTTCACTTTATCTTTCAATATACCTGTGACAATAAATTTAATCTTTATTAAAAAATTAAACTGAACCCCACCTCCTCTCTTTTCAGTGATAAAGATCTGATGGCCCAATTTTGAAGAGCAGAGGAGTTCTTCCCTGTGTGTTGCTCAGTAGTTATCTTCTCAATCATGAGATAAGGACTATCAAGTTTCTGAGAAAAACATATTGCTGGTTTTAGAATGCAGAACAGGTCATTTTGCCCACAATATTGTGCTAGCATTTTAATCTACCCTGAGCCCTCCTGAACAACCTTTCTGTGTGCCTATCCAAGAGTGTCTTAAATGTCCCTGATGTATCTGCCTCAACACCACCCCTAGCAGGGTATTCCATAAGCCCACCACTCTCTGTGTTGTTCAACACAGCACTAGATTGAACTGAACTGTGCTGAAACTGAACATTCCTGGACTGTTTCGATGACTGACTGATTTAATGTTTTATATTCTGTTTTTCACTTTTTTTTTGCCATTTGTGCGATATGTTCTTTTTTCTGCATTGGGGGTTTGATCTTCTTTGAACGGGTACAATGGTTTTCTTTGTTTTGTAGCTGTTTGTGGGAAGATGAATTTCAGGGCTGTGCACTGTATACATACTAAATAATATACTTTGAATTGAATCTTTGAAAACCTACCTCTGACATTCTCCCCGTTATACTTTCCTCCAGTCAAACTTAAAATTATCCCCTTAGTATTAGCCATTTCCACCCTGCAAAAAGTCTCTGGCCTCTTGCTGTCCACTTGACCTATGTCCCTTGTTGTCTTGTACACCTCTCTCAAGTCACCTTTCATCCTCCTTCACTTGAAAGAGGAAAGCCCTAGCTCGCTCAGCCTATTCTAATAGGACATGCTCTTTAATCCGGGAAGTACCCTGCTAAATCTCCTTTCTGAGTTTTGCTTGTGGGGACGAGCTTTCACTTGCATGTCTAACTTTGCATGTTGAGGTTAAGTATGCATTTGCTATCAGTGTTTTCTTGGAAAAACCTGAAAGAGAGTCACTCTCCTCCTCCAGCAGAAGTGAGGTCCCAGTCCTGAGTGTCCTGGGCCAGTTTTGGTAGTCTGGTGCATGGTGAATATTGATGAATGTGTCTGGAGGATCCACCTTGAGGGTGTTAGCCTATTATTGACTCAGCATCACCATAATTGAGAGCTGTTCAATAGTCAGCAGCTTGCTAGTTTCAATGATCTTTGGTCAGATGCTAGACATCCAGACTATCTCATTATGTAGCCTAATTGCTAAAAGTGTTCTACCTGTGTGCTCAAACAGATATGTAGCATAGAAACGCCTCATAGTCTTGTTTGCCTTCAATTTCTCTCTGTTGTTATGGCATAATTGCACTTTTTATGGCCTCTAGTCTAAATTTGTTCAGGGCTGGTTAAATATTTGAATGCCTGAGTGTCGTGAATTTTCTAGTTAAGCACCGTAACAACACCTCTTGTCTCCTGGTGAATTGTGCTTTTGTTTTCTGGTGTGCTGCTGATTTTTTCAACAGCTGGTGTGAAAGATCTATGTGGAACATAGATTCAAATTCAGATTTATTCATCACATGTACGTCGAAACACACAGTGAAATATGTCTTTTGCATCAATGGCCAACACAAACTGAGTGTGCTGAATGTATCAAACATAGACCATTACAGTACAGTACAGGCCATTCGGCCCACAATGTGACAACCTTTTAACCTACTCTAAGATCACCCTTCCCCATAGACCTCCACTTTTCCATCATCCAGGTGCCTATCTAAGGGTCTTTTAAATCTCTCTAATGTATGTGCAGTGCATTCCACATACCCACCACTCTGAAATCCTACCTCTGACAATCCACCCTATACTTTCCTTCAGTTACATTAAAATGATGCTCTTATAGTCACATCTGGGTTAGAAATACTTGACACTTATCTCTTCACTATTGACCTCACTATTTGCTCTCTATTTTAAAATATTTCTTATTATAACTTACAGTAATAAAAAAATGGATTGCACTATACTGCTGCTGCAAAACAACAAGTTTTACTTCATATGTTATAATAAATCTGATTGTGATTCAAGTGAAAGTTTAACTCAGTAGCTATTGGAAGCTATTGGAAATATGGACCTTTCCAAAGTTTTTGTTTATTTAGGCAGTGGTACCAGTGTGATCAGGAGATTTGGGTATGATGTTCTCTTAAGGGGTTATTCCCTTATGGAGAAAGCCTGTGTGTGACTTTCCTTAACATGGACCGGATGATGCGAGGGCAGCCATCACACAGCCTTTGACAAGCATGTTATGTTGATGTTGTACGAGACATTGGTGAGGCCTAATTTGGAGGACTGTGTGCAGTTTTGGTCACCTACCTACAGGAAAGATATCAATTAGACTGAAAGAATACAGAGAAAATTTACAAGGATGTTGCCAGAACGAGGACCTGGGTTATAGGGAAGGGTTGAATAGGTTAGAACTTCCCTCCCTGGGGAAGGAGGGGGGATTTGATAAAGGTACACAAAATTATGAGGGTATAGACATGGTAAGTGCAAATGGTTTTTTCCACTGAGGTTGGGTGAGACTGCAACTAGAGGTCATGGCTTTAAGGGTGAAGGATGAAACGTTTAAGGGTAACATGAGGGGGAACTTCTCCACTCAGAGGGTGGTGTGAGTGTGGAACAAGCTGCCAGCGGAAGTTATGGATGCAGATTCAATTTCAACATTTAAGAGAAATTTGGATAGGTACATCAGTGGGAGGGTTATGAAGGCTATGGTTTTGGTACGGGTCAATGGGTCTAGGCAGGTTAATAGTCTGGCATGGACTTGATGGGCCAAAGTGCCTGTTTCTGTGCTGTAGCCTTCTGTGACAGATCAGGGTCAGGATTGAGTGGTGAGGAATGGAAGACCCTTCATTGCTGCAGCCTTTCTCCGCCTTCACTGCCAATGTGATATGTCGTCGTCATCTGCCAGTTCCACCACTGAGGCCTTGGTTGTATCGCTCTTTGTCTGCATCATCCCCCATGACCCTATGAGTAGCAAAGCTCCAGGTGGTATTGCTGTTGGCATCTGAGGAACTCACAAGCCTCTCCACCACGACAAGGTGATCATCCTTGGAGAAGGTTTGGTTGGGACAACGAGCATCCTTCAGTTTCTTTTTCTTTTCATTTACGGGCCTTGTTCTTTAGCCAGAGGCTGGTGAATCTGTGCAATTCATTGCCACAGGCAGCTGTGGAAGCCAAGTCATTTGGCTATATTTAAGGTGGAGGTTGATAGGTTCTTGATTAGTCAGGGCCTGAAAGGTTACAGACAGAAGGCAGGAGAATAGGGTTGAGAGGGATAATAAGTCAGCCATGATGGAATGGTAGAGAAGACCTGATGGGCTGAATGGCCAAATTCTGCTCCTATGTCTTGTAGTCTTTCCATCTGTGTGTTAGAATGATAAAAGCATAAATGGTGGTCATTCATGGCTACTCCACCATTTATAAGGACACAAGAAAAAAGGAGCAGGAGAAGGTCGATCAGATCTGAGCCTGCCCCACAGTTCATTCACGAAGGAGGCACGTCTTTCTTGTCTGTTGGGCCCAGGATAGTTCAGCTGAGATGTTGACACCCAGGAACGTGAAACTGTTCACCCTTTCCACTGCTGTTTCCTCGGTGAGGACCGTTGTGTGATCCCTCGACTTCCCCTTCCTGAAATCCACCATCAGTTCCTTGGTCTTGCCGACATTGAGGGCACTTTAGCTGTCGTAACACCGCTGAAATAGCTGGTCTTTCTCACCTCCACACAGCACCTCGTTTTTATCTGAGATTCTACCAATAACAGTGTACCATGTGTGAACTTGTAGATGCCGTTTGAGTTCTGTTTAGTTGCACAGTTGTGGGAGTAGAGCAGTGGTTTGGCAGCATGAGGGTCATGGTTCTATTTCTGGTCTCCTTCCTGAATGAGGGTATAAACAAAATTGGGCAAAAGGGAAAGTTCAACAAAGCTGCTTTCAGAACTGACAAAAAAAAAATTGAGCTCTGTGTTCTTCCTAGGGAAAGGAGAGGTCTTAGATGTGAATTGATAGAGATCCTTAATATTATGGAGAGATGGAAAAGGGTGCAATATTATCAGGCACTGAATGGTTGACCCAGGCTAATAGGGGAAAGGGGACTTTGTATCACTTGTCAAAATGAAGAAATCCCTGTCAACGGAATAAGAATTGGAATTAGGTTTATTATCACCGGCATGTGACGTGGAATTTGTTAACTTAGCAGCAGCAGTTCAATGCAATACATAATATATTAGAGAAAAAAATAATAAATAAAATAAAAATAAGAATAATAAATGAACAAGTAAATCAATTACATATATTGAATAGATATTGAAAAAGTGCAAAAACAGAAATACTGTTTTTTTAAAAAAAGTGAGGTAGTGTCCAAAGCTTCAAAGTCCATTCAGGAATTGGATGGCAGAGGGGAAGAAGCTGTTCCTGAATCGCTGAGTGTGTGCCTTCAGGTTTCTGTTCCTCCTGCCTGATGGAAACAGTGAGAAAAGGGCATGCCCTGGGTGCTGGAGTGGTTAAGGCAACAAGCCTAGATGTTTGCAAGAGAATACTAGTTGCTCATGTGAGAAAAAAGGGAATAGGGAGACCTTCTGAAGGTTAAGATAGGAAAAGATTTGCCAGACTTCTGGCGCCGACATAGCCGGTCCACAACTTAGAGGTCCTATAGAGCATTTCGAAAATGTGTGAGACCATATTTAAGCACAACTCTTTCTTACAGTTCCAACCTGCAAGGGATTCGTGTGGGTTGTAAATAGCAGTATAGATTAATGGCTAATTTCTGACCTGCAGATTTAGGGTAGTTCCGCCTTGGTCTTGGCTTATACGGTTCATTTGGTTTCTACCACTCAGACTTCCTGTAATGTAGGCTGTACTTCTCGATTTCCCATATCTGTCACCTTTCAGTTTTGTCGCCCTACCCCAGCATATTCAGTTACCTATGCATAAGAGATGCTGCAGACGCTGGAAATCCAGAGCAACACACACAAAATACTGGAGGAATTCAGCAGGTCAGGCAGCGTCTATGGAAATGAATAAATATTTTGGGCAGAGTCTCCATCAGATATTCATTCATCTGAAGCCAGCACATTTGAGCCAAACTCAATATTTTGTGGCACAGCAGTGTAGCGATTAGTGCGTCACTTTACAGAGCCAGGGGTCACTGACTGGGGTTCAATTCCGGCCACTGCCTGTAAGGAGTTCTTCCTTCTCCCTGTGACTGCGTGCGCTTCCTCCCGCAGCTCCAGTTTCCTCTCACAGACTAAATATGGATGGGGTTCGGGTTAGGAAGTTGTGGACCTGTTATGTTGGCGCCAGAAGCATGGCGGCACTTACAGGCTCCCCCACCCCCCTCCAGCACAACCCGCGTCACCTGATTTGACGCAAACAGCACATTTCACTGTATATTTGGACGTTTTGATGAACATATGACAAATAAAGCTAATCTTATCTTAAAAGGGATAAATTTGTTAGTTGCTGAATATGAATATAGGATCCGCGGGCCATTCATGTCATCAAGCCCATTCCAACATTCATCCAGAAAGTAGCTTCATCCCATACTGAAGAATAGTGCATGGGAGTCAGAATAGATCCCTTTAGAATGGAGATGAGGAAGAATTTCTTTAGCCAAAAGGGTGGTGAATCTGTGAAATTCATTACCACAGGCTAAGTCATTGGGTATATTGGTTGTCAGAGCCGTAGGGAGAAGACAGGAAAATGGAGTTGAGAGCGATAATACATACCATTATGAATTGGCGGAGCTGAATCGATGAGCTCCTATATTTTATGGTCTGAGTGGGTTCAGAGTGAAAAGACTGATATTAATAATTGATTAAGAAATAATGAAAAATACTAATGCCTTTCCTTGTGTGAAGCACTCTTCCCACATCCTCTTGTGGGATGTGGGAAGACAGGGAGACCTCCAGTGTCCCCGTCGACTACAGTCGTGAGAAGCGCATCCAGCTGCAGCTTCCAACAATCCGCGTTAAGGAGTTGTAGCTGGAACTGGATGAACTCTGGATCACTTGGGAGGCTGAAGGAGTGAGAGACAGGACATATAGAGATATAGTTACACGCAAAGTGCAGGATGCAGGAAACTGGGTGACAGTCAGGAAGTGGGAAAGGAGCCAGTGCAGAGTTATCTCTGTGGCCATCCCCCTCAACGACAGGTATGGATACTGGTCAGGGGGTGGGGGAATTAACCTAACAGAGGAAAGTCACAGTGGTCAGTCTTTGGCACTGAGTCCGGCTCTGTGACTCTGAATGGAAGAGGGGAGAAAAGGCTCGTTGTGGTGGTAGGGGATTTATTAGTTAGAGAAACAGACAGGAGATTCTGTGGGTGAGAACTAGATTCTTGGATGGTATGTTGCCTTCCAGATGCCAGGGCCTAGGACATCTCGGATCGAGTCTTCAGCATTCTTAAGTGGGAGGATGAACAGCCAGAGGTCGTGGTTCATGTAGGTACCATTGACAAGTGTAGGACGAGTGACAAGGTTCTGCATAGGGAGTTCTAGGTGTTAGGTACCAAGTTAAAGGGCAGGATATCCAGGCCTCTGATCTCAGGCTTGCTAACTGTGCCACGTGTTTATGAGGCCAGAATTAGGAAGATTATGCAGCTTAATGCAGTCTAAGGAGTTGGCTGCATTACGGAGTGCCTGCACTGTTTTGTGCACTTTATGCAGTCGTGGATAGGTCTATAGTCTAGTGTAGTTTTTGTGTTTTTTTCTTAACGTAGTTCAGTGTAGTTTTTGTATTGTTTCATGTAGCACCATGGTCCTGGAAAACGTCTCATTTTTACTATGTTCTGTACCAGCAGTTATGGTTGAAATGACATTAAAAAGTGACTTGACTTGGTGTAGGAGGGAGGGCATAAGATTTTTGGATCATTGGACTCTCAGCTCGGGGAAGGTGGGACTGGCACAGAAGGGAAGTTTGCACCTGAGCTGGAGGCGGACTGATATCCTAGTGCGAAGGTTTCTTAGTGCTGCACAGTGGGGTTGAAACTAGAGTTACAGGGGGATGGGAAGCAGAGTGCCAGAAGAGTTGGTGGAGAGGTTGTGGAAGCAGAAGACGTGGTTAGTTTACAAACAGAGGCAATGTATAGTAAAGAGATGCTGTTGATAAGGGCAAAATTGCAGTCTACAGGATGAGTTGCAATGTAAAAGGCGAACAAAATGGAAAAGGGTGAATACTGGACCGCAGGTGTTATATTTGAATGTGCGTAGTGCATGGAATGAGGTAGAGGAACTTGCAGCACAGTTGCAGGTTGGCAGATATGATGTTGTAGGCATCACTGAATCATGGCTAAAAGAAGATTAAACTGGGAGCTTAATGTCCAAGTGTACTCATTGTGTCAAAAGGACAGGCAGAGGGGGCAGTGTCATTGAGTCTGTGGTGAGGAAGGCAAATGCAATGTTAGTATTCATTTCAAGAGGACTGGAATATAAAAGCAAGGATGTAATGTTGAGGCTTTATAAAGCACCGGTGAAGTCTCACTTGGAGTATTCTGAGCAGTCTTGGGTCCCTTATCTTAGAAAGGATGTGGTGAAACTGGAGAGGGTTCAAAGGAGGCTCACAAAAATGATTCCAGGATTGATTGGCTTGTCATATGAAGAGGGTTTGATGTCTCTGGGCCTGTATTCACGAGAATTCAGAAGAATGAGGGGCAATCGCATTGAAACCGATTGAACAGTGAAAGGCCTCGATGGAGTGGATGTGAAGAGGATGTTTCCTACGATGGGAGTCTCAGATCAGAGGACACGGCCTCAGAATAGAGGGGTGTCCTTTTAGAACAGAGATGAGGAATTTTGTTAGCCCGAGAGTGGTGAATCTGTAGAACTCATTGGCACAGGCAGCTGTGGAGGCCAAGTCTTTATGTATTTTTAAGGCAGAGATTGATAGATTTTTGATTGGTCAGGGCATGAAGGGTTACAAGGGAAAGGCAGGAGACTGGGCTGAGAGGAAAATTAGATCACCCACGATGAAATGGCAGAGCTGACTCGATGGGCCAAATGGCTGAATTCTGCTGCTATATCTTATGGTCTTATGAAATACTTTGGAACACGGTTGTGGGATTGTGAATCTTAATGTGAGAATTTGGCTTATTTTGTGAGTAAGGTCTTTGGGCTCAGGTTTTTAGCCGTGTTAAATTCCTCTGGGACTGCACACTCAGTTGTAAGTCTCGTGGTAGTGTGAAGATAAGAGGAACGGGAAGGAAAAGCTGTGATGCAGCAGTGTGTAACGGATATGGATTTGATGATCTAAGCACTGTTGAGAAAACATCGAGCAGACTTCAGCCACTCAGCTTCCTGTTGGGCAACTTCAGTGTTAAAGGTTAAACATTGTCCTGGAATTAATCACAATTTGGAACGGTCTTGAAGGGCACGCACAAAGTTCAAAGTGAATTTATTATCAAAGTCCACTTTTGTCACCACATACAATCCAGAGATTCATTTTCTTGCGGGCATTCATGGTAGATACAAAAAAACACAATGGAATCAATGAATAATGACGCAAAGACGGACTAGCAACCAATGTGCAAAAGAAGAGAAACTGTGCAAATACAAAATAAATCAGTCAATCAATGTATAGATAGATACGGAGACCATGATTGTAGAGTCCTTGAAAGTGAGCCCATAGGTTGTGGAATCAGTTCAGTGTAGTTGTGAGTAAGCTTATCCACTGTGGTTCAACAGCCTGATGGTTGAAGGATAATAATGTTCCTGAACCTGCTGGATGTGGGACTTAAGGTTCTGTACCTCCTTCCTTATGGCAGCGAGAAGAGAGCCTGGTCTGGAGGAATTCAGCAGGTCAGGCAGTATTTATGGAAGGGTATAAACAGTCAGCATTTCAGGTCAAGACCCTTCATCAGGACTGGAATAACTTAAGCGGGCAACATTTCCATCGCAGCTGTCTTGTGTACAAGATGATTAAAGGCATACTGTAGATCTAAGTGGACAACTGGAGACTTTTTCCCAGGGAAGAAATGCCTAATGCAAGGGGCCATAACTTTAAGGTGATTGGAGGAAAGTGTAGGGGGAGGGTGCTGGGTATGTGGGATGTTGGTGGGAGGAGGGTGGCGGGTACGTAGGATGGTGGGTGCGTGGGGTGGAGGAAGGTGGTGGGTGCGTGGGATGTTGGGGGGTGGAGCTGGTGGTGGGTGCGTGGGGGTTGCATGGGACGTGCTGCCAGGGTGGTGGTAGAGATAGATGTATTAGTGACATTTACAATGCCTTGAAAAAGTATTCATTCTCCAACTCTTTGATCACATAAATGAGTATTACAACCAGGGATTTTGATCAATTTAACTGAGAATTATTATTTCTGAATCACGTGCTCGATTTTTCCCACAGTGGAGCCTGAAAAATGGAAAATTGTAAAGCATGAAAAACTAAAAATTAAAAAACTGGAATGTCAGCAGTTCAGAAATATTCATCCCCTTTTGCTCATCAGGTTCCTTCATGGCTGCCCTGGCAGTGTGCTTTGAGTCGTCGTCCTGCTGAAAGATAAACTTCCTACCCATTTTAAGTATTCCATCTTCCCATCAATCCTGACTAGATTTCCAGTCCCTGCTGCTGAAAAGCAACCCCACAGCATGATGTATAGTAGGGATGGTGTTGCCTGGCTGATGTGCAGTAATAGATTTTCACCACACGTACCACTAAAGACAGCACATCCCCGCCTGAAAAGACTTTGTGAAGTGTCACTTAGAAGATACTGTAAAGATGTGGAAGGTGTCTTGCACTCAGGTGAGACTAAAGGGGAACTTTTTAGCCTCAACGCTAAGTGGTACATGTAGTACATATGAAAAAAAAACAAGCATGTGATTCGCAAATAAAAATTCTCAGTGATTAAAATCCCTGGATGTAATACTCATTAATGTGATCAAAGAGACCGGGGCTGAATTCTTTTACAAGGCCCTGTAAGAGAATCTTGCATAGGCACATGGATGATGGTAGATGGAAGGTTGTGGGAGGGAAGGGTTAGATTGATCTTGAAGTAGGTTAAAAGGTTGGCACAACATGGTGGGTTAAAGGGCTTGTACTGTGCTGTAATGTTCAATGTTCGATGAAATGGATATTGAGGATTACAGTAGACAATATCTGCATCCCAACTTGTCCTTCAGTTTGATCCACCCTCAGAATCTGAATCAGGTTTATTATCACTGGCAGATATTGTGAAATTTGTTGTTTTGCAGCAGCAGCACAGAGCAAAACAGAAAATAGATCCTAATTTACAAAAAGAAATGTATGTTAAGGCAATAAGTGGTGCAAAAAGATCAAAATACCGAGGTTGTTGCACATTAGTTCATGGACTGTTCACAAATCAGATGGCTGCGGGGTAGAAGCTGTTCTTGAAATGTGAGTGTGTGCCTTCAGGCTCCTGTCTGTACCTCCTCCCTGACGGTAGCAATGAGAAGAGGGCATGTCCTGGGCGATGGGGGTCCTTAAGGACGGATAAATCCTGATCTCTGATACTTCTGAGAATGCTCCAGGCTCTCTTCGGCTTCTGGTTCTGACCTAGTGGGCATTTCAGGTTTCCGTCCTCCTGCTGTGTGACCGTGCATTCTGCTTCCTGTGGCCGAGGTTCTGCTTCTCTAGGTTATTCCTTAAAACCTGCCCTTTAAATCCTTTGGAACGACCTGCCACTGCAAGTGATGGATGCAGGTCGGATAACAACATTTGAGAGAAGTTTGAATGAGTACATGAATGGGAGGGGTATGGAGGGTTATGGTCTGGGTTGGGTCAATGGGATTATGCAGATAAACAGTTCAAGATGGGCCAAAGGACCTGTTTCTGTGCTATAGAGTTTTTTTAACTCTATGATCAGTTTCAGGGCAATTTGGGTATTAATAGAGTGAATCAGGTTTATTTTCACTGACATATGTCACCGAATTTATTGTTTTGTGGCAGCTGTCCAGTGTAATACCTAAAAATTGCATTGAGTTACGATAAGAAATACACTCAGTGGCCACTTTATCAGCTATCTCCTGTACATAATAAAGTGGCCACTGAGTGTATGTTTGTGGTCTTCTGCTGCTGTAGCCTATCCACTTCAAGGTTCAATGTGTAGTGTGTTCAGAGATGCTGTTCTGTCAACTCTGTTGTAACGTGTGGTTATCTGTCAACTTCCTGTCAACTTGAACCAGTCTGGCTATTTTCCTCTGACCTCTCTCATTAACAAGACATTTTTACCCACTGAACTTGCGCTCACTGGATTTTTTTTTTGTTTTTCACCCCATTCTGTGTAAACTCTAGAAACTGTTGTATGTGAAGATCCCAGCTGATCAGCAGTTTCTGAGATAATCAAACCACCCCTTCTGGCACCAACAATTATTTTACAATCAAAGTCACTGAGACCAAGTGACTTTGACCAGGACCAATGGGGGACAAAGAAATGTCCGAGTACTTTGCATCTGTCTTCACTGTGGAAGACACTACCAGTGTGCCAGAGGTCTGTGAGTGTCAGGGAGCAGGAGTGAGTGCCATTGCTATTACCATGGAAAAAGTACTAGACAAACTCAAAGGTTGTAAGGTGGATAAGTCACCTGGACCAGGTGAACTACATCCCAGAGTCCTGAGAGAGGTTGCTGAAGAGATAACGGGTGCATTGGTCATGATCTCTCAAAAATCATTTGATTCTGACATGGTCCATTAAGGATGAGGTTTCGGGGTACTTGGAGACTAATGATAAAATAAGTCAAAGTCAGCATGGTTTCTGTAAGGGGAAATCTTGCCTGGCAAAATTGTTAGAACTCTTCGAGGAAGTAACAAGCAGGGTGGACAAAGGAGAGGCAGTGGATGTCATTTACTTGGATTTTCAGAAGGCATTTGATAAGGTGCCACACACGAGGCTGCTTAACAAGATAAATTCCTATGACGTTATAGGAAAGATACTGGTATGGATAGCAGAATGGCTGACAGGCAAGAGACAGCAAGTGGTAATAAAAGGGGCCTTTTCTGGTTGGCTGCCAGTGATTTTTGGTGTTCCTCAGGGGTCCGTATTGGACCCACTACTTTTCACATTGTTTGTCAGTGATTTAGATAATGGAATTGATGGCTTTGTGGCAAAGTTTGTGGATGATACAAAGATAGGTGTTGGGGTAGGTAGTGCTGAGGAAGCAATGCAATTGTAGCAGGACTTAGACAAATTGGAAGAATGGGCAAAAAGGTGGCAGATGGAATACAGTGTTGGGAAATGTATGATAATGCATTTTGGTAAAAGGAACAGAGTTACAAAATACACGTGGACTAAGATGTTAACTGTCCTGTGCTATCACCAGTGGGATCATCAGTTGATCTGCCACCTGTCTTCAGGAGAGTCGGCTGCTTACGATCAAGACTCCCTCGAGGTAGTGGGCCAGCAGTGCTAAAGCACCACCTCCCACTGGTGAGCTTAAAAACTTGGCATCTGCCTCTATCAGAGTTGTTGGTCGCTTCCATCCAACAGATAGTCTGCTCTTCAGGTGTCTATGCAACTACTGAAGGGTTTGCAAGATATGTATACACTGTCTGACTATCTGCCCTTCTGGACATACTTGGTTCACACCCATGCTGATCCTTTCTCTGCTGCCTCAGCTACAGCCCTGCTGGTTGACTTGATCTCTCTTCTAGTGAAGCCAAGGTCAGGCAGCCACTTCTGGAAAGTGAATGCTATAAACCCACGGCACCCTACTTCGAATGGATAGCATGAGACCTTCCACCCTCTTGTCTCTGCATTCTGATCTTAATTCTGCATATTTGGTTAACTTGCGCTCATGGGCTTCATCGATGTTGTCTTCCCAGGGGACTGTGAGTTCACCAATAACCACTTCTGCTGGTGTCAGACCATACGATTATATCTGGATGCAATGTTGTGAAAGCTACTTGCTCCGGGAAACTGCCTTTCCCATCCAGGTCAGCCTTGACACACCAATCATTGGCTGAAGAAAGTATGCTTGATCGTGAGCCTGCGCTGTACACCCTTGACTTGGAGCCTTCTTTCACAAATGATATATTATCTAAATAGGGAGAAGGTTCAAACATAAGTGATGCAGAGGGACTTATGAGTCCTTGTGCAAGACTTCCAGAAGGTTAACTTACAGGTTGAGTCAGTGGTAAAAAGGAAAGGTACGTCGCATCTGGAGTTTTTCCGGTTAGCAGACGATTTCCTTCCACGCCTCTCACGTAGTGGGGAACCGCATACGAGGCAAGTTACAGCAGTGGTTTGCCATTGCCTTCTGCTGGGTGAGTTTCCAAAGAGATCACCAGCTCATAACCCAGCATGGATGGAAAGCGTGCAGGGGAGCTGGCTGGATTCGAACCCGGGACCTTTTGTTCCGAAGTCCGACGTTGATGCCACTACGCCACCAGCTGGGTTGAGTCAGTGGTAAAGAAGGCAAATGCAATGTTGGCATTTATTTCAAGGTGAATAGAATATAAAAGCAAGGAGGTAATGCTGAGCCTTTATAAAACACTAGTCAGGCCAGACTTGGAGTACTGTTAACAGTTTTGAGCCCCATATCTCAGAAAGGATGTGTTGTCATTGGAGAGAGTCTAGAGGAGGTTTAAGAGGATGATTCTGGGAATCAGTAAGATAATGGACTCATCTCCACCTACCTGCCTTTTCCCCATAACCTTTAATTCTACTATGCAAAAATCTATCCAGCCTTGTCTTAAATATATTTACTGAGGTAGCCTCCACTGCTTCATCGGGCAGAGAATTCCACAGATTCACCACTCTTAGGGAAAAGCAGTTCCTCCTCATCTCCATCCTAAATCTACTCTTCCTAATGTCCCCTAGTTCTTGTCTCACCTACCAGTGGAAGCAACTTTCCTGCCTCTGTCTTATCTATCCCCTTCATAATTTTATATGTTTCTATAAGATCTCCTCTATTCTTCTGAATTCCAGTGAATACAGTCACAGGTGACTCAATCTCTCCTCATCGTCTAACCCTCTCATCTCTGGAATCAACCTGGTGAACCTCCTCTGCAAAGCCTCCAAAGCCAGTATATCCTTCCTCAAGTATGGGGACCAGAACTGCATGCAGTTCCTCAGGTGCGGCCTCACCAGTACTCTGTACAGTTGCAGCATAACCTCCCTGCTCTTAAGTTCAATCCCTCTGGCAATGAGGGCCAACATTCCATTTGCCTTCTTGATACCCTGTTGCACCTGCAAACCAACCTTTTGTGATTCATACTGAAGCACTCCCACACCCCTCTGCACAGCAGTATGCTAAAATTTTTTACTATTTAAATAATAATCTGTTCTTTCATTTTCCTTCCAAAGTGTGATGACCTCGCATTTACCAACATTGTACTCCATCTGCCAGACCCTTGCCCACTCACTTAACCTATCTATATCTCTCTGCAGACTCTCTGTATCTTCTGTACAGTTTGCTTTTCCACTCAATTTAGTATCATCAGCAAACTTGGATACACTCCCACTCGGCTCCCTCTTCCAGATCATTGATGTATATCGTGTGCAGTTGTGGGCCCAGCACCGACCCCTGATCGATCCATTTCTTTCCCGATGTCTCGCTATTTGTTCTTTAATGATAGCTTCAAGAATTTTCCCAACTACAAATGTTAAACTAGTTGGCCTGTAGTTACCTGCCTTTTGCCTACATCCTTTTTTGAACAGTGGGGTGACCTTCACCATTTTCCGATCTGCCGGGAACTGCCCAGAGTCCAGAGAATTTTGGTGAATTATCACCAAAGCCTCCACTATAACTTCTGCCATTTCTTTTAGTACCCTGGGATACGTTCCATCAGGACCAGGGGACTTGTCTATCTTCAGGCCCACAAGTTTGCTCAGCACTACCTCTTTAGTGATAGCTATTGTATCGAGGTCCTCACCATCCATTGCATCCGTAACATCTCTCTTTGGCGTGTTAGACGTGTCCTCCACTGTGAAGATCGACACAAATAGTTACTCAAAGCCTCTGCCATTTCCTCATTACCCAATATCAATTCCCCTTTCTCATCCTCCAAGGGACCTACGTTCAATTTAGCCACCCTTTTCTGTTCTATGTAGTTATAAAAACTTTTACTATCTGTTTTTATATTTTGTGCTAGTTATTTTCATAACCTAGCTTCCCTTTATTTCTTGTTTAGAGGTTCTTTGTTGCTTTTTAAAGTTTACCCGGTCTTCCAGTTTCCCAGTACTCTTGGTGACTCTGTATGCATGAGCTTTTAATTCAATAGACAATAGGTGCAGGATTAGGCCATTCAGCCCTTCGAGCCAGCACCACCATTCACTGTGATCATGGCTGATCATCCACAATCAGTATCCAGTTCCTGCCTTATCCCCATAACCTTTGATTCTGCTATCTTTAAGAGCTCTATCCATCTCTTTCTTGAAAGCATCCACTGCCTTCTGGGGCAGAGCATTCCACATTTCCACCACTCTCTGGGTGAAAAAGTGTTTCCTCAACTCCGTTCTAAATGGCCTACCCCTTCTCTTTCGATGCCTTCTTTTATTTCCTTAGTTATCCAAGACTGGCTCTCCCTTACCCTGACTGTCCTTGCTTTGAACTGGAGTTAAACTTGCTTTTAATTTAGAGTTCTAGTGTGCAATTTAGTGTGCAGTTCTGATCGCCTGCCAACAGGATTGATATCAACAAGATTGAAAGAGTACAGAGAAAATTTACAAGAATAACTTGAGGACCTGAGTTATGGGGAAAGGTTGAGTAGGTTAGGACTTTATTCCCTGGAGTGTACGAGAACGAGGGTAGAATGAAGGGAATGAAAGGGCCTATGGACTTGCTTTCAAGGACTCTTCATTTCATGTTCTTGATATTTATGTTTGTTTATCTATTATTATTTCTTTATTTTTGTATTTGCACAGTTTGCTGTCTTTTGCACTCTGGTGAACGCCTAAGTTGGTGTGGTACTTTGATAGTTAATTTCAAAGGTTCAAAGGTTAATTTATTATCAAAGTATACACTCTGAAATTCTTCTTCTCCAGAAGGTATTTTTGTGTTATAATACTCAATGACTTGGGTATGGATGGAGAAGGTATGCTTGTTGGCTGTATTTGAGGCAGAGCTTGGTAGGTTCTTGATTGGACACGGCATCAAAGGTTATGGAGAGAAGGCTGGTGTGGAGGCTGAGGAGGGGAAAAAAGATCAGCCATGATTGAATGGCAGAGCAGACTTGATGGGCCAAATGGCCTAATTCTGCTCCCATGTCTGTTATAATCAGTAAGTCTGAGGACGACACAAAGTTGGTGGTGTCGTAGATAGTGTGAAGGGTTGTCTCTAGGATGTGGATGGGATGGAAAATTAGGCAGATGGAATTTAATCCTGACAAGTGTGATGTGATGTATTCTGGGAAGCCATATTGGATTGGGTCTATACAGTAAAATGGTAGGGCACTACCGAATGTTGATTTACAGGGGACCTGAAGGTTCAAGTTCATAGTTCACGTGAAGTGACATCAGAGATTGATGAAGTTGTGAAGAAGGCATATGACTTATTTACCTCCATAGATTAGCATCAAATATAGACCTCATGTGCCACAATGAGGCCACCCTCAGGGTGGAAGAACAACTCCTTATCTTCTGTCTGGGTAGCCTCCAAACTGATGGCATTAATATTGATTTCTCCTTCTGGTTTAAAAAAAAATTCCCCCCTCCTTCCCTCTTCTATTCCCCACTCTGGCCTCTTGCCTCTTACCTCTCCTCACCTGGCTACCACCTCCCCCGGTTCCCTTCTCCTTCCTTAAGATCATAATATATAGGAACAGAATGAGGCTATTTGGCTCATTAAGTCTGCTCCACCCACTGCATCGTGGCTGATCCATTTTCCGTACCAGCCCCGATCTCCTTCCTTCTCCCTATTCCCCCTTTCATGCCCTGACTAATAAAGAATCTACCAACTTGAATATACCCAATTCCCTTTCTCCTATGGTCCACTCTCCTCTTGCATCAGATTCCTTTTTTTCTAGCCCTTTACTTTTTCCACCTGTCTGGCTTCACCTATCACCTTCCAACTATTCTCTTTCCCCACCCCCCACCTTTTTATTCTGGCGTCTTCCCCCTTCAATTCCATAGATGCTGCCTGACCTGTTGAGTTCCTCCAGCATTTTGTGCGTGTTGTTCCAGATTTCCAGCATCTGCAGACCTTCTCGCGTGTAAAATATGTTGGTGTTGTGTTGCAAATTTAGAGAACGCTGGTTGGGCTGCACTTGGGACATTGTAGGCAGTTCTGGAAGTTGCACTGTAGAAAGGATGGGCTTGTGCTGGAGCAAGTGCAGAGAGCATTGCCTGGGTTGGGAGGCTTTCTAACTATCAGATTGATTGGATAGGTTGCGCTGTTTTTTTTTTGGAGTGAAGTAGGCTGAAGGGTGATCTGATAGAGATATATAAAAACATAGCTAAATAATCAGAACTTTTTCCCCATGCTAGGAACATCAAAAACAAGAAGGAATATGTTTAATGTGAAAGGAAGTAGCTTAAAGGGGTTTTGAGAGGAGAGTTTTTGCTCAAGAGTGATTGGTATCTGACATGCACTCAAATAGACGAGGATATGGACCTCTGGTAGGCAGATGGAATTGGTGTATATGAGCAAATGGGTCAACGTGGGTGTGGTGGACAAGGGGCCTGTTTCAATGCTGTCTGTATAGTCGCATAAGGCAGTCTAGGTTCCATTGACAGCTCTTTGACTTGAAATGTTAATTATCTCTCTTACCACAGATGCTGCCTAGCCATTTTTTGCTTGTATTCCAAATAATTAGTGATATAACTTCAAGTTCAAGTTTAATAGTCATTCAACCATACCCATGAATACAGCCGAATGAAACAGCAGTCCTCTGAGGCCAAGGTGCAAAACACAGTCACACCAGTCACACACAGCACATTTAGCATGTACAATTACGATAACAGAAAAACATAGTTACAAAAAATACTAAAAATAGTAAAGTCCAAATCCCTGAGTGTCATGAGTTGCAGATTGATAGTGCTTGGGTGTTGTCCTGGAGCCATGTTTCTGCAAGAACAGCTTGCAGCAGTTCCTTATTTTGCGCAGTGCAGCTGCAGGCAAAGGCAATCTCCCACTGAGCGAACACTGGAGGGCAGCGCTGATGAGAGAGGCCAGTCTCCAGCCCGGCATGGATTCCAGCGCAACACAGCCAGCTCCAGTGTCTCCTTCCTCAGTAGCCTCAAGAGGCGACCACGAAACATAAATAAGGGCCTGGTCCGTCCTACAACCAAGGCCAGGCACCTCCCATACCATCAGTCCCCACGTTGAACGAATGAATTGAACTCACGGTGTCCTACATTGCCAATGCCCAACAGGGTCTTGCAACCACAGCAAAAATGTCCCACACCATCCATTGGATTGTGCATCACATCCGCGCACCGCTACTGATATCTTCTTCCCTGGTGGCTGAAGCAAGCTGCACCATGGACTGCAACAAGTCCATCTCCATCACTGTACAGCGACTTACTAGTGAGGTAGACCTGCAGTACTTAGTACTGTTAATATCCAGCAGTGCTTTGTGATCATGAAAACGTTGTAAAGGGCAAACAGTTGCTGCTTTGGTTGGACCCAGAGAGGCTGCTGCGTCCAAGTGCACCGCCATCTTACCGAAGAACAATTTAGGATGGGCTTCACAGAATAGTCTGTGTGATTCATCCATGTCTATTTCTGGCAGGGGACGTTAAAAGACCATAAACTAACTTTCTCCTCTCTTGCACCTCCATACCATCCTTCAAGTGCACAGAGCTCTCAGTACTAAGGTTCCTCAGTGACTGAGCTCAGATTGAACTCCATGAGTATCTACCTTGACTTTCAGTCAGCGTGGGCTTTCTGGTTCCAGTTCAGAGAACACAGACGTCAACTGATCTACAGGTCATAGAGTCAAAACACTACAGCACAGAAACAGGCTATTCAGCCCATCTAGTCCATGCTGAACTATTAATATGCCTAGTCCTATTGACCTGCACCCAGATGATAGCCCTCCATACCCCTCCCAAGTATTTTACTTATCCGAATTTCTCTAAGTGTTGAAATCAAATTCATATCCTCCACATCTGCTGGCAGCTTGTTCCAAACTCTCACCACCCTCTGAGTGAAGAAATTCCATCTTATCTTCCCCTGAGACATTTCTCCTTTCATCCTTAATGCATGACCTCTAGTTGTAGTCTCATCCAACCTCAGTAGAAAAAGCCTGCTTGCATTTACTCTATATAAAGCCCTCATAATTTTGTATACCTCTGTCAAATTTCTCCTTATTCCCCCACGTTCCAGGGAATAAAGACCACAGAGGTAGTAGGATTTTAGATGGCTGTGGTCATGGTGCAGGTCAATGGGAATAAGCTGTTTAAAACGGTTTTGGCGTGGACTAGATGGGCAGAAGGGGCTGTTTTATGCAATATTTCTCTAGACATTATTCAACCTATAACTGAGCTCCCCAAGTCCCAGCAACTTTCTATAAATTTTCTCTGCACTCTTTCAATATTACTAACATTTCCTGTAGGTCAGTGACCAGAACGACACACAATACTCCAGATAAGGCCTCACCAATGTTTTATATAATCTTGTACAGTCTTACAGGTAATCCTGTAATTTGAGTCAGATTTGCATGCAAGTCTCTTTTAGTCAGCAGGAACAAACGATTTAGTCTGATCCTAAACCCTGTATTTTCTGAAATATATTCAACATGTTCTCATACACTTCTTTTGACTTGTTCAAAATGGTTTTAGTTTTATTTTTGAAATGCTTTCACAGCTGCAGTGCAAAATTTGCAGCAAGCAATTTTTGCATCTCACCGCGTGCCGTAAATAGCTCTATGATAATGATAAAAAAAAGTTGGTTAATGCATTTTTTTTCTCTTTCCCTCTCACAATAACTCCTTGCCTTTTCTCTGTCTTCCTCTGGTGCTCCTCTCCCCCTTTCTTTCTCCCTAGGCCTTCCGTCCTATGATATTCTCCCCTATCCAGCCTTGCACTCCTTTTGCCAATCAACTTCCCAGCTGTTAGCTTCAGCCCTGCCCCTCCTGTCTTCTATCACTTTGGGTCTCCCACTTTCAAATCTCTTACTATCTTTTTTCCGTTAGTCCTGACAAAGGGTCTCGACCTGAAACATCGACTGTACTTCCTATAGATGCTGCCTGACCTGCTGCGTTCCACCAGCATTTTGTGTGTGTGTGTTGCTTGAATTTCCAGCATCTGCAGATTTTCTCATATTTGGGTTAATACATTTATTTGGCATTCTGTTCATTCTGAGGAACTATGGCTGTGCTTGCCTCAGAAACTAGTCGTGATATTTGTGTTATTGAAGAGGATCTGAGGTCTTGTCCACTGTTCTTGTTACTGAATTCATCTGGAATGTTCGGTTCCTTTCTCCCATTTACATTGAAGAGGAACCATTCTCAATATTATTTATTGTACTGAATTTTTGTATTTGCAGTTTGCCTTCTTTTGCACATTGTTTGGCTTTGTACGTGGTTTTTCAAAGGATCGTTTATGATCAAAGAGTACGTATGCAGTATGCAACCCTGAGATTCTGCCTGTCCAGGTAGCCATGAAACAAAGAAAACCATGGGTCAGTTCAAACCCCGCTGAACCTGCCTCCTCCCCACACAAAACACAATGAGATCATCGATCTCCAAATCCCCCTCCCCCACACAAAAAACTAACAAGAACGTTGACCCCCCCCAAGCCCCCTCCCCCACACAAAAAACAAGAAAGAACAGGTGACAACACAAAATACAAAAACCATAAGACAGAAGAAGACATAAAATTTTAAACAATTCTTCAGGTGCCTATAACTAGTCTACTTTTTTTTGTCACGTAAACAGGTTATTTGAGAAAGTGCTTGGCTGGTGACATTCTGATTGTTTGGTCATTGAGGTGACCTCGTGTGTGCAAGCATAGCTTTGGATGTTTTTCTTCAGTTTTACTGGCAAAAGAAGACAATCTTGCAATTCTGTCACATCTTTGATCACATCAGGATGTCTCAATATGTTGAGGCTGTGAAATACGTTTTAAATTCAGTGATGTTTAAGCAGACATTATATGCTACTATAGGAGAGTTCTGAGCAGAACAAGTCACATGTATTTCCTGGTCTATTCTGTGGTGACTAAATGTACTAGCCCCTTGTTCTAAACTTGGTATAGTGACTACTTGAAAGCAAATCAAAAGTCATTGAGAGGCTAAGTCAGGGAGTATGATGTGCTTCCAACTAGCTGAATTCCAAGTCCCCACCTTCCCATTGTGTCTCTATGAAGACTCATCACACCTTCCCAGAAGAATGAGGCGTGATCTATTTGAAGCCTATCAAATAATGAAAGGCCTTGATAGAGTGGATGTGGAGAGGTTGTTTCCTGTGGTGGGAGAGTCTAAGACCAGAGGGCACAGCCTCAGAACAGAGGGACTCCTTTTAGAACTTAAAAGAGGAGGAATTTCTTTAGCCATAGAGTATTGAATCTCTGGAATTTGTTGCCACAGGCAGCTGTGGAGGCCAAGTCTTTATGAATATTGGAGAAGTTGACAGATTCTTGATTGGTCAGGACAAGAAGGGATACGGGGGAAGGCAGGAGATTGAGGCTAAGAAGAAAATTGGATAAACCATGATAAAATGGTAGAGCAGACTTGATAGTCCAAGTGGCCTAATTCTGCTCCTATAGCTATGGTCGTATGGTCTTAACTGGTCTTTGTAAATTGTCCCGTAATTAGGCTAGGGTTAAATTGAGGTTCCTGGCAATGCCACTGGAAGTGCTGGAAGGGCCTGTTCTGTGTTGAAGCTCTGAGCAGGTAAATAAGTAAGTAAATAAATAAACAAATGGAAAGTCTTTGGAAGCCAGAGCACCCAGAGGAATCCCATGTGGTTTTCAGGGAGAATGTACAAACTCCTTACAGACAATGCTGGAATTGAACTCTGAACTCCAGAACGCACCAGTAATAGCATCGGGTTAACTGCAACACTACTGTACCCAGATCTAAAGTGACATGACAACATGGCAAATCTCTCTCAGCATGAAATAGATGCCTGAATGATGTTCTCATCTCAGTGTTCCTCAAATCAATCTTCCTCAACTTCTGCCCTTCAAAGGGAGTGCTGTGTGTAACTGTGGCCAGATGCTGTGTATCTGTGTCTTCTCTTCGGTTGTCCATCAAAATCCGATGACGACGTCCACTCCTTTAACGGTGAGATCTTTGACTATACAGTCCTATCCTGGACCCACAAGCTCTATTGCAGGTGGGACATGTATATGTGGTAGTGATGGCAACCATGGCTGCATTTCTCCTGGCTCTCTTCTGCCGTCTTCTGGTTGTTCTTTCCATCTCCAGGATATGAACCCTGTCCCTACATAGCTGTCACCAAGTGGTACGGTCAGCAGCGACATCCCCCAGGTCCTCGGGTCTGATCTTGCACTTCCTTAAAGTATTCTTCATCTGATCCTTATAGCGCCTCTTCGGCCCTCCAGCTGAGCGTCGACCACGATGTAGCTGGCCGTATAACAATCTGTGGGATAGCCGACATGGGGGCATCCTTATCACGTCTGAAAGACTCTACGCCGAAGTCTCCAAAAGGCAGCTGATGCCTGTTTAATGTTTATGTATCTGTGTAAAGGATGTTAACAACATAGCTGAAGCTTATTATAGGAAGGATGTGGAAGCTTTAGAGAGGGTGCAGAGGAACTTTAACCAGGATGCTGCCTGGATTAGAGAGGGTGTCTTATGAGGAAAGGTTGCGTGAGCTAAATCTTTTCTCTTTGGAGTGAAGGAGGATGAGAGGTAAGTTGACAGAGATGCTCAAGGTGATGAGGGGCATAGAGTGGACAGCCAGAAACTTGCCTGGGATTGAAATGGCTATTATGAGGAAGCATAATTTTAAAGTGATTGGCTGTCAGAGGTAGGGTTGTACATAGAGAATGGTGGGTGTGTGGAACGCACGATAAGGGTGTGATGGGCTGCACATCAGAGAAGACACCGTCCTCTCCGTTTAAACTTTTCACTGGCTCAGTAAAGCAGCCAATATAATGGTGGTGACTCTGTGGAATTCATTGCCACAGATGGCAGTGGAGGCCAAGTCATTGGGTATACTTAAAGTGGAGGTTGATATGTTCTTGATTAGTCAGGGCGTCAGAGGTTTCGGGGAGAAGGCCTGAGAATGGTATTGAGAGGGATAACAAATCAGTGGAGCATACTTGATGGCCGAATAGCCTAATTCTGCTCCTATGTCTTATGGTCTTAGAATCAAAAATCAGAACTGAACAGAACACTCCAAGTCAAATTGGTCACCTCTTGAAGTTGCAGTTAATTTTATCGTGCACTCGACCAGGCTCACTGGCCTAAATGATTCTTTAAAGCGCTTTAAGCAGCAATCTACTAATAGCTTTCTAGTGCCAAGCCCAGTTGTCACTTCCTTTGTTCACTGTGGAACAGCTTGCATGGTTTCTGCCCTGCGGTTCACTCACTACAGCACAAGCATTCCTGCGTGCTCCTGGCGGGCCTGTCTGACAATAACAGTTCCACACATGGCAAATGGATATTGGTTGCAGCTTATCATTTGGCCTTTTTTACCCTGAGAGGTCCTTTCCCTGTGTGCATTTGGTTCTGTTGAGAGCAGCTCACGAACAGGCCACTTGGCCCACAATGTTGTGTCAAATCAAATAAATTAATCATGAAATGGCCAACTAAACGAATCCTTCCATTTCCTCACATTCTAAATGTCTCTTAAAAGTCCCTAATGTATCTGCCTCTACCACCACCACTGGCAGTGCGTTCTAGGCACCCTGCACTCTCTGTGTAAAAGAAACTTGCCCTTCACATCTCTGGGGAACTTTGGGATTCATGTTCCATGTGTCCTGGATTCTGGTTCCTTTATTTCGCTGTTTTTGAGCGGTTTGATCGGGGTGGTCGATGTGGTCTGGGGCGCTTCAGCAAAGAATGCTTTTCCCTACGGCCTGCAGTGCACCAGTGGTGTGGTGCTGAACGGAACTAAACTCAATACGACTGGACTCCTGGTTTGATGTTTGGTATTCTGTGTTATCCACTTGCTTTTTGCCATTTGCACACTTTGTTCTTTTTTCACACGTTGGTGTGTAAAGTTTTCTTGAACGGGTTCCATGGTGTTTGTTTGTTTCGTAGCTGCCTGTGGGAGGATGCATCTCAGAATTGTCTCCTGTATACATACTTTGATAACAAATGCACTTTGAATGTTTGAATATGAATCTTTTGAAATTACTTCTTTTCACCTTAAATACATGCCCTCTTGTATTAGACATCTCAACCCTTGGAAAAAGATGCCTCTCATAGTCTTTTAAACCTCTATCGGATCTCCCCTCAGCCTGAGAGAAAACAAAACCAGAACCAATATCACTGGCATATGTCGTGAAATTTGTTAACTTAGCAGCAGCAGTACAATGCAGTACATGATAAACGTAGAGGAAAAAAGTAAATTTATCAGTTACAGTAAGTATTATAGTTAAATTTAAAATAGTGCAAAAAAAAACCCAAATTTGTCCAACCTCTCATTATAGCACATTCCCTCAAATTCAGGTTTTACCCTTGTTTTTACACTTGTCTCTTTAAATGCCAGCTAGCTTCATGTTGCCACTAACAAAGCTCACCAATGCCTCTACTCTCTGTGGAGGCTGACATGATCTGATCTTTGCACATCTGTCATCACAAGCTTCGACAGATGTGCAGCAGAGAGTATCCTAACGAGCTGCATCACTGCATGGTACGGAAACTGCACTGCGGCGGACAGGAAGGCTCGACAGCGGGTCGTCAAAACTGTCCAACGCATCACCGGTACCAGCCTATCCGCCATCAAGGACACCTATACAGAAAGCTGCCAGGAAAGAGCCAACATCATCATGAAGGATCCTACCCACCCCACTTGTGGTCTGTTTGTCCCACTCCCATCAGGGAGGAGGCTACGTAGCATCCATACCAGGATCACCAGACTCAAAACAGTTACTTTCCCCAAGCAGTGAGGCTGATCAATACCTCCACCCATCCACAGCCCCATCCACCACTACGTTATCATTTCCTGTCAGTCACTTTATGTAGACACTCCTGTGCCTGGTGTTACTTTATAGACATATAATTTATGTATACAAGCTATCTTATGTATTTATATTCATTGTGTTTTTTTTTAAAAAGTTATTGTCTTTACCTTATTTTTTGTGTTGCATCGGATTCAGAGTAACAATTATTTAGTTCCCCGTTACATTTGTATGCTGGAAATGACATTAAACAATCTTGAATTTGATCTAATCTCATTTATTCATGAGGTTCTGGTTATTTTGAATCATTAGTCACTCCATGCTTTATTTTGCTTTCAGTATTTTTAGCAATGATCTCAGACTGTGTTTGCCCATTCCCCATTCCAGTTAATCTCCTGCAAAAGGTACCATAGTTACTTGATGCTAATTCAGATGAAGTAGCTCTTCCAAAAATGTGTTACAGATGCCCAGCTATGTGTGAGGAGAGAGAAACAGCTGAAGTTTTAAGTTCGTAAATATGAGATACTGGAAATCCAGAGCAACCTACTCAAAATGCTGGAGGAAGGGTTTCACCCAAAGCATCATCTGTTTATTCCTTTCCATAGATGCTGCCTGACCTGCTGAATTCCACCAGCACTTTGTGGTGTGTTATTCTGAAGTTGTAAATTGACCTCTTGTTAGAACTGACTAAGATTATTGACCTCATGAAGGTAGTATCACGGTTTGGTGCGGCAACTGCTCTGCCCGTGACCACAGGAAACTGCTGAGAGTTGTGAACACAGCTCAGCGTATCATGGAGAGCAGCCTCCCCTCCATGGACTCTGTCTGCACATCTCGCTGACTCATTAGAGCAGCCAGCATAATCAAAGACCCCACCCACCCCGGACGTTCTCTGTTTTCCCCTCTCCCATTGGGCAGAAGATATAAAAATCCTCAAAGCATGTACCACCAGGCTGCAGGACAGCTTCTATCCCGCTGAATCGATCAACCTCTGCCTTAAATATATATAAAGACTTGGCATTCTTGGCTGCCTGTGGCAACGAATTCCACAGATTCAATACTCTCTGGATAAAGAAATTCCTCCTCATCTCCTTTGTAAAAAGACAGCCCTCTATTGGGAGACTGTGTCCTCTGGTCTTGGATTCCCTACCATAGGAAACATCCTTTCCACACCCACTCTTATCAAAAGCCCTTTCACCATTTGTTAGGTTTCAATTAGGTCACACCTCATTCTTCTGAATTCCAGTGAATACAGGCCCAGAA
This sequence comes from Mobula birostris, assembly GCF_030028105.1. Classification (NCBI taxonomy): domain Eukaryota; kingdom Metazoa; phylum Chordata; class Chondrichthyes; order Myliobatiformes; family Myliobatidae; genus Mobula; species Mobula birostris. Next base: position 4,721,534 of record NC_092376.1, read on the forward strand.
TCATTAAAGGCTCTTCGTATGACAAGCCGTTCAATTCTGGAATCATTTTTGTGAACCTCCTTTGAACCTTCTCCAGTTTCAGCACATCCTCTCTAAGATAAGCAACACTTTCAGTACGCTGGATGAACTCAGCAGGTCGGGCAGCGTCAGTTAGAAACGATGAGTCGATGTTTTGGGCCGGAACCCTTCGTCAGTACTGAAGAATGAAAGATGGAAAGGATTTGAAGAATGCTTGTAGCTTCAGTTGAAAGACCAGTAATTTGAAAGACAAAGAGGTGGGGGAGGGAAAGCATTGACGTCATAGCCCTGAAAACAATGAGTAGTAGAAGAAGGAGGCGGAACCATGAGGGAGCTGGGGGAGGGGGCAAGGTGAAATAGGGATAGAAGAAGGGAGGGGGAGGGAATTACCAGAAGTTGGAGAATTCAATGTTCATACCAAGGGGCTGGAGACTACCCAGACGGTATATGAGGTGTTGCTCCTCCAACCTGAGTTTAGCCTCATCATGGCAGTAGAGGAGGCCATGTATGGACATATCTGAATGGGAGTGGGAAGCAGAGTTGAAGTGGGTGGCTACTGGGAGATCCTGTCTGTTGTGGCAGACGGAGTGGAGGTGCTCGACGAAGTGGTCCCCCAATCTGCGTCGGGTTTCACCGATGTAGAGGAAGCCGCACCGGGAGCACCGGATGCAATAGATGACCCCAACAGACTCACGTGAAGTGTTGTCTCACCTGGAAGGCCTGTTTGGGGCCCTGAATGGTGGCAAGAGATGAGGTGTAGGGACAGGTGTAACACTTACGCTTACAGGGATAAGTGTCGGGTGGGAGATCAGTGGGGATGGACGTGCGTTTAAGGGAGTCGCGGAGGGACCGATCCCTGCGGAAAGCGGAGAGGGGTGGAGAGGGAAAGATGTGCTTAGTGGTGGGGTCCTGTTGAAGGTGGCGGAAGTTGCGGAGGATAATGTGCTGGATCCGGAGGCTGGTGGGGTGGTAGGTAAGGACAAGGGGAACTCTGTCCCTGTTGTGGTTGCAGGAAGATGGGGTGAGGGCCGAAGTACGGGAAATGGAGGAGATGCGGGTGTGGGTATCATTGACGACAGTAGAAGGAAAACCACGATCCTTAAAGAAAGAGGACATTTGAGATGTCCTGGAACAGAAAGCCTCATCCTCATCCTTGTACATAAAGTGATTGACAGGAAATGGTAAAGTAGTGGTGGAGGGGGTTGTCGAAGGGTGGGTTAGTGTGTGGAGGTTTTGTCCAGGAACAGTTAGCCTGAGTGCTGAATTACAGACTGATTCAAAGATAGGTCTCACCAGCTCCCCTCAATCCAACAGCAGATAGAAGTTACAGTTCATCGCTGTTCATCTAGTCCTCTCCTTCACAGCTACTTTACACAAAGACAAAGTGCCAGAAAATGGTTTTCAGTCTCCTGAGCTTTTTCCCTTGGTGCTTTCAATCACAAATATTCTAGCTTGGACTTCAAAGCAGTAGTAAGAGGCACGTCGATAGACCTCTACCTCACTGAGGCAAAACCTTCGTTGAGCACCTCCACTCCGTCCACCACAACAGACAGGTTCTCCCGGTAGCCACCCACTTCCACTCTGCTTCACATTCCCATTCAGATATGTCCATACATGGCCTCCTCTACTGCCATGATGAGGCTAAACTCAGGTTGGAGGAGCAACACCTCATATACCGTCTAGGTAGTCTCCAGCCCCTTGGTATGAACATAGAATTCTCCAACTTCCGGTAATTCCCCCCCCCCCCCTTCCTCTATCCCTATTTCACTCTACCCCCTCCCCCAGCTCCCTCATGGTTCCGCCTCCTTCTTCTACCACCCATTGTTTTCAGGGCTATGGCGTCAATGCTTCCCCTCCCCCACCCCTTTGTCTTTCAAATTACTGGTCTTTCAACTGACGCTACAAGCATTCTTCAAATCCTTCCCCATCTTTCATTCTTCAGTCCTGACGAAGGGTTCCGGCCTGAAACGTCGACTCATCGTTTCTGACTGATGCTGCCCGACCTGCTGAGTTCATCCAGCTACTGAAAGTGTTGCTTTGATCACAGCATCTGCAGTTTATTTTGTGTTTACTTTCTAAGATAAAGGGCTCAAAACTGCTTATAATACTCCAAGTGAGGCCTGACCATTACATCCTTGCTTTTGTATTTAGTCCTCTGCAATTGAATGCTAACATTGCAATTTGCCTTTCTCACCAAAGACTCAACCTGCAAATTAACCTTTAGGGAATCCTGCACAAGGACTTCCAAGACCCTTTGCACCTCAGGTTTTTTGCATTTTCTCTCCATTTAGAAAATAGTCAATCCTTTCATTCCTTCTACTAAAGTACATGACCATATACTTCCTGATACTGTATTCCATCTGCCACTTCTTTGCCTATGCTCCTAACCTGTCCAGGTCCTTCTGTCGCCTCAGAACTCTACTTCCTCAAAACTGCCTTCCCTTCCACCTACCTTCATATCATCTGCAGACTTTGTAACAAAGCCATCAATTCCATCATCCAAATCTTGAGTGGAATGGCCACAGGTGTACTCTACACTGGCTGTGCATTTCCCCTCCTCCTGACAGTCACCCAATTACCCGTTTCCTGTAATCTCAGGCTGACTACCTCCTCGGCAGCAATCTAGGGCTGACTCCCTCCTTGTAGCTCCCATCTATCGTCACCTCGTTCTCCTGTATGAGTTGAGGGTCATTGAACTACAGCTGCAGTTCCATAAGACATTCTGTAAGCAGCTGGTGCAGATGTGTTTATCCGGGAGAATGGAGGTCTCCCAGACTTCCCACATCCCACACACAGTGGAAAACACTGCTCCTGCAGCCGTTCTCACTAAACTACCATGCCCTAATGGATGAAGAATGAACAGATATGAACAATAAAAGAGAAACTTACCAGATACTTTACCTCGCCCCAAGCCTGATGAGCCAAAGCAGCTCTAAGACTGGCACTCTCTTAAAAAATGGCCACTCCTCAACTCAGAGAAACTGCCGCGAAGCTCTACCTGTAAACCTCGATCACAGCCCTGATTGGAAAGGTGGCTCTTTTTACCCACCCCCGGATGCTGATTGCCCAGTGATGGACTCTTGACCTCACAGGCTACCTTTTTATGACCTTGCATTTTATTGTCTGCCTGCACTGCACTTTCTCAAGTTCAACGTACATTAAGTTCAAAGTTCTCTGTAACTGTAACACTTTATTCTGTATTGTTTGACCTTGTGCCTTCTCAATTACACTGTTATATTGAAATGATCTGTGGAGCTGGTGTATATAAGACCAATTTTTCACAGGCCCTGTGCTGCCCAGTTACACCCATGTGACCAGCTAACCTACTAACCCGTACGTCTTTGGAATGTGGGAGTAAACCAGAGTGCCCGGCGGAAACCCACGCAGTCACAGGGAGAACGTACAAACTCCTTACAGACTGTGGCAGGAATTGAACCCCGGTCGCCGACACCGCAATAGCATTATGCTAACTGCTACACTACCACAGGATACTTCAGTTGTATTGAATCACCTAATGTTTTCTTTTAATCTGGCAATAATTTGACAATAATAGACCAATTCAGCAGTTATCCTGTCTGACCAGCTGAATATTTCCGAGCGTCTCATTTTTATCTCAAATTACCAGAATTTGTGACTTTTACTGCCGTTTGTTGTGGGAGTAGCAGGCTGATGGCTGGGAAAACATTTAACGTGTTGACCTTCATTCATCAGAGAATTGAGTTCAAGAGCCGTGAGGTAATGTTGCAGCTCTATAAAACCCTGGTTAGAGCACACTTGCAGCATTGTGTTCAGTTCTGGTCACCTCATTATAAGAAGGATGTGCGGAGGTGGTTTACCAGGGTGCTATCTGGATTAGAGACCATATCGTATGAGGGTAGGCTGAGTGAGCTAGGGCTTTTCTCTTCAGAGAAAGGAGGATGAGAGGTGACTTGACAGTGGTATCGATAGAGTGGCCAGAGACCCCCCCCCCCCCAGTGTGGAAATGTCTAATAGAAGGGAGCATCGATTAATTGCCACTGTAAGTTCCCCCTAGTGCATGTGGTTGAGTGGACCAATTTGGCACGTGTTGATTGGAATTTGGGGAGAATAAATAGGACTTGTGTAAATGGTTGATGGCCAGAATGGACCTACAGGGGGCCAGTGAGCCTGTTTCTATGTTGTATCTCTTTATGCCCCTGTCTCATTTCTTACCATGTGTTGTCGTCTTGGTTGGATCATTGAGACAAAGAGCAGTATGGTAGTGTAGCAGTTAGCATGATGCTTTACAGCATCAGTGATCAGTCGGTAGATCGGTTCGAATTCTCGCCTCTGTCCGTAAGGAGTTTGTACGTTCCCCCCTGTGACCGCGCGCGTTTCTCCGGGTGCTCCAGTTTCCTCTCACATTCCAAAGGTTAAGGTGGTGGGGTGGAGATACGTCTCTACCAGAGGAGGTGTAAGGCGTTCCTTCTCTCCACTAGTCTGCAGGTCACCCTTGGGCAAGATATGGCACCTGCTTAGTCCTCCGCTAAGGGTCATGTGAAGCCTTGCGAGAAGGTGGTGGATAGTCATACCAACGTCAGGCAGACAACCTCTGAAGAGTATTGATAATGGCTGGGGTCACCCGTCTTGTAAAGACACAGCCCAGAAGGCAACGGCAAACCACTTCTGTAGAAAAATTTGCCAAGAACCATCATGGTCATGAGACCATGATCGCCCACATCATATGACATGACTCATAATGACGATGACAGGTTAGGGTCAACGAGTTGTGGGCGTGCTATGTTGGCATTGGAAGTTTGGTGACACTTGCATGGCCCCTTGTGCATCTTCAGACAGTGATGGTCGGTGATACAACACATTTCACTTTATTTTTCCATGTACCTATGACAAATAAAGTTAACCTTTTTTTAAAAAAGTCTTAAATTTTCAGGTGCTTTCTGACTTGCTGAGACTCTCCAACACCTTTTCATTTGCTAAAGAGGAATCGCTGAGAAAAGACTATCTTCTAGTCTTTTGCTATTTCAAAAAGTTTATATTCAAGAATTTTCCATTGCAGAAGCTATAATCTTTTAAATGAGATGTTAAAACGAAGTCTCATCTGCCCTCTTGGATGAGTGTAAATGGGCACCGCAGTAGCTAGCATGACGCTGTTAACAGCTCGGGGCGTCGGAGTTTGGAGTTCAATCCCTCAGGAGTTTGCATGTCCTCCCGTGGAATGCGTGGGTTTCCTCTGGGTTCTCTGGTTTCCTCCCACACTCCAAAGATGTACTGGGGTAATTGGTCATTGTAACTTGTCCGGTGATTAGGTTCGGGTTAAACTGGGATTGTCAGGGGTTGCTGGGTGGTGTGGCTCGAGGGTCCTGAAGTGCCTATTCCACACTATATTTCTAAGTAAAATAAATAAATCTGCCATAGCATTGGTTTCACCAAGTGCAGGATGTTCCTTCCGTATATTGGGTTAGTTTTATTCACCGTTAAAACATAACTTTAAGGATCTTGTGTCTAAGTTAATTGCTTTGTGATAGTGTAATAAAACTGGCTTAATCCAAATGGGTGACTTAATAGAACGTAGAACAGTCCAGCAGAGTACAGGCCCTTTGGCCCATGATGTTGTGCTTACCTTAGCCAGCTCATCATGGGCATTAACCTCCCCAGCATCGAGGGAATCTTCAAGAGACAATGGATGCAGCCTCAGAAAGGTGGCATCCATTATTAATGACCCCTATCATCCTGGAAATGCTCTGAATCTCATTGCAATCATCAGGGGGAGATACATGAGCCTGAAGACACTCAGGAACAGCTTCTTCCCCTCTGCCATCAGATTTCTGAATGGACAATCAGCACAACCTCACTTTTTTTCCCTGTTTTTTTAACCCTCTTTTGACACTACTTAATTTAATTGTGGGTGTGTGTATAGTTCTTCGCTTGTGACGATCGGTAAGGAAGAAGAGTTCTCAGGAGCAAGGGCACGATCATTGGTGACTGTAGAGGCTGATTCTGGATCTCCAGACTCTGGAGCAGCAGGGATGCGGGAACAGAGTAGGATCCTCCCTGCGTCTCTTCTCCGCAGCAGTCACTTTTCTGGATTAGCAAGCAATGCTATCCCTGAAGAGGGCTGCTTAGTCACTCAGAGGGCTGCCAAATGCTGTGGTTGCCTCAGGTCAACAGACAGGCGACCCATGGATCTGAGCCGCCTACATGCAGAGTTGAGACTGCGGTTTCCAGTGTCATCTATGCCTATTGTTTCACCCCTTCTCCACTGCTGTAGGATTTTTCTTCCTCCACCCCCCCCCCCACACTGCGTAGGTTTATAGTGAGGTTCAGTACACACACAGACTGATTCCGCTCTTTAGGCTGGGGGGGACATTCCACAATGGCATAGTGGGCTGCAATGGCTATGGTGAGATAGTGGTATTGAAATTGGTTCATTATCACAGTACACAGTGTAGTGCTCAGTGACTCTATTATGGTTCAGGTGCAGGTCAGTGGGACTAGGTAGAATAACAGTTCGGTACAGAACAGTTCGGTTTTCGGTTGGGCGCCGGACGCTCGGAGAGATCCGACGGGGAACAGGCGCCCGGCACTTGGCCAGGGGCCATGGTCGAGTAGTCGGCGACTTGGGCCAGCTCCCCCACCGGACTTAGTCTAGTGAGGAGGGTGTGAGGATGCCCAACAGGACTAAAAAAAACAACACCTGACAAAGGGCGGATGAGCTCCTTGTGGGCCAACGGCCATCTTCCGTGGAAGAGGTTAAAGCCTCACCACGTATCTATGAATCGTATACTATGCACCTAGTTAGTAGAGATATGTTGAACTTGGGCGCTGCACCGTGTGCTTGGACCTGCCCAAGGCCTCCGCCTAAGGAAGGGCCGAGCTCAAAGAAGCGGGAGGCCGACATGGCCTCGGGCTTGAGTTCGGCGGGGTCGGCGACGGGTGGTGCCAAGGCGGCCAGCGAGAACAAACTGGAGGAGAGGCTGCTGCTGCTGCAAGATCGAAGAAGATGGAGGTGCATAGCCGCCAACCCCAGATTCGGGACTGAACCCACTGACTGACTGAGAGACTAGATGGGCCAAAGCTCCTGTTTTATGCTCTTGTGCTCTATTACTCTATTGAGCTGGAATAAGTCAAAATAACAACGCAGAATAAAAGCTACCGAAAGAGTGCAGTGCTGGTAAACAATGAAATACAAGATCAAAACGAGGTAGATTGTGAGGCCAAGAGTCCATCATAAGGTAGCAGTTAGCACAGCTCGAAGTGTTCCAGACTTTGGTTTTAGTGCCATCCTTAAGGAGATTGTACGTTCTGCCCGTGAGCACACAGGTGCTCTGGTTTCCTCCCCCAGTCCGTAAACGTACTGGTCAATAGGTTAATTAGCCATTGTACATTGTCTGCTGACTAGGCCAGTGTTAAACCGGTGGGTGCTGCGTGGTGCGGTTCATTGGGCTGGAAAGGTCTGTTCCACACTGTATCTCTAAATGAAAGAGTCATAACCGTTGGATAGAAGCTGTCCTTGGGCCAGGTGGTACATCCTTTCAGACTTTTGCACCTTCTGCCTGATGGGAGGGGTGGGGGGGAGGAGAGAACTGATTGCTTTACCTAGCACAAAGTATTGGGCTTCTGCTGATTGCTTTACCTAGCACTAAGTATTGACAGAGTCCATGGGAGGGAGGTTGGCTCCTATGATGTGCTTCACCCAGAACGTGGTCAGTGTGTGGAAGGAGGAAGTGGTTTGAGACAGGAACATCAGCAATGTTTATAAGGTGCATGGAAAGAAAAAGTTTTGAGGGATACGGGCAAAACGCAAGTGAAAAGGGCCAGTTTAGCTGAGAATTCTAGTTGTGGACCAGTTGAGGTGAAGGGTCTGTTTCTGTACTGTATGGCTGACTTTATGACAATGGCTCAAGAAATGCTTCATTCTTTTTAAAAGTTCTTTCCTCTCGGGGATTGAGAACACTGCTGTGGAAATGCAAATTGGTCTGGCATTTGTTTGGCTCACTTCTGTAAAAAGCTTTTGTTCTAGCAATATAAAATTGTCTAAAAGGGGTGATTCATTGTGAACTGCGTGCAGTCACAGCCAGTTCTCAGTTGCTAGAGATTCTGTCTGTGCAGTTTAGTGACTCCAGTTCCACGTTGTACAGCTTTTGTCACCTGGAATTTTAAAGGAAAGTGGAATTAGGACTATGACTATAACCATAAGTCATGGGAGCAGAAATAGGCCATTCAACCCACTGAGTCTGTTCTGCTATTCCACGATGGCTGATTTATTATCCCTCTTCTCCCCATTCTACTGCCTTCTCCCCATAAACTTTGACACCCTGACTAATCAAGAACCTATCAACCTTCACTAGTGCTTTATAAACCTCTGAAAAATGCTTTATAAAGCCTCAGAATTACATCCTTGCTCTTGTATTCTAGTCCTCACGATATGAATGCTAGCATTGCATTTGCCTTCCTTGCCACATACCAAATAGCACTTTACAATGAACCAGAAGTGTTCACTAACATTGTGTAGGAAACACGGGCTGTGCACATACTTCTGTCCTACAGATGCGCAGTTGAGACATCCTGACAGTCTGCATGATACAGAAACTGCACCGCGGCAGGCAGTGGGCAGTCAAACCTGCCTGGCACATCACTGGCACCAGCCTTTCTGCACAGAGTCTTGCCATCTTCAGAAGTTTTCTCATGACTCTGCCATAGTTGGATACATCAGCAAGAGAGTACAGGGCCACGGTAGGAAACTTTGTCACATGGTGTAAGCAAAATTATCTGCAGCTTAATGTGAAAAAGACTAAGGAGCTGGTGGTAGACCTGAGGAGAGCTAAGGTACCGGTGACCCCTGTTTCCATCGTCAGTGTGGACATGGTGGAGGATTACAAATACCTGGGGATACGAATTGACAATAAACTGGACTGGTCAAAGAACACTGAGGCTGTTTACAAGAAGGGTCAGAGTCGTCTCTATTTCCTGAGGAGACTGAGGTCCTTTAACATCTGTCGGACGATGCTGAGGATGTTCTACAAGTCTGTGGTGGCCAGTGCTATCATGTTTGCTGTTGTGTGCTGGGCAGCAGGCTGAGGGTAGCAGACACCAACAGAATCAACAAACTCATTCGTAAGGCCAGTGATGTTGTGGAGATGGAACTGGACTCTCTGACGGTGGTGTCTGAAAAGAGGATGCTGTCCAAGCTGCATGTCATCTTGGACAATGTCTCCCATCCACTACATAATGTACTGGTTGGGCACAGGAGTACATTCAGCTAGAGACTCATTCCACCGAGATGCAACACTGAGTGTCATAGGAAGTCATTCCTGCCTGTGGCCATCAAACTTTACAACTCCTCCCTTGGAGGGTCAGACACCCTGAGCCAATAGGCTGGTCCTGGCCTTATTTCCTGGCATAATTTACATATTACTATTTAATTATTTATGGTGCAACTGTAATGAAACCAATTTCCCTTGGGATCAATAAAGTATGACTATGACTAGCTGCCATCAAAGACATCAATACAGAAAGGTGCCAGAAAAGGGTCAGTAATATCATGAAGGATCCCACCCACCCTGCTCACGGACTGTTTGTCCCACTCCCATCAGGAGGCTACGTAGCATTCCCACCAGGACCACCAGACTCAAAAACAATTACTTTCCCCAAACAGCAAGGGTGATCAACACCTCTACCCACTAACCCACACCTCCAACCACCACTACTTTATCATTTCCTGTCAGTCACCTTACGTACAGACACTCCTGCACCTAGCGTCACTTTAGGGACATGCGATCAATCTGTGTATATTAGATTATGAGGACACACAGTCCTCTTTTGTTGTCATTTAGTAATGCATGCATTAAGAAATGATACAATATTCCTCCGGTGTGATATCACAAAAACACAGGCCAGACCAAGACTGAAAAAAACTGACAAAAACCACCTAATTATAACATATAGTTACAACAGTGCAACAATGCCATAACTTGATGAAGAACAGGCCATGGCACAGTAAAATAAGTTCAAAGTCTCTCGAATGTCCCACATCTCATGCAGACGGGAGAAGGAAGAAAACTCTCCCTGCCATGCCCGACCACGGTCCGACTCTGAGCTAGCTTATGTGTTTATTTATTGTGTGGTTTTGTTATCATTGTGATCTTTATCTTTTTGTGGTGCTTCAGATCTGGAGTAACAATTATTTCATTCTCCTGTATACTGGAAGTTACATTAACCAATCCGGAATATTGAATGGTGCCAGTTCATTCCCAGCAAGCTACAAGTAGCTACACTTGGCAATGTCATTTCGTATGTAGGCATGATTAGGAAACAGTGGGTGAATGGGATGAGTTGAGATGGTCATCTTGGAGTTCATAGTTCAAGATTTGCAGTACATGTGTGTAAAAGAGAACCTCCACGCCATCTGCCACAAGTGGGACTTCCTGGTGGCCAAACACTTTCATTCCAATTCCTGTTCCCATTCTGAATGGGACGTTCCCACTCATGGCCTCCTCGGTGCCAAGATGAGGCCATCCTCAGGATGGAAGGGCAACACCTTATGTTCTGTCTGGGTAGCCCTCAACCTGGTGGCATGAATATCGATTTCTCCTTCTGGTGAATAGATTCCCAATCCTCTCCTCCCCTCTCCTCTATTCCCCACTCTGATCTTTCACTTCTCACCTGCCTATTACTTCCCCTGGGTCTCTTTCTCCTATTGTCCACTCTCCTCTCCTTTCAGATTCTTTCTTCTCCAGCCCTTGACCTTTGCCACCCACCTGACTTCACCTTAAACCTTCCAGCTAGCCTCTCTTCCCTCCCCTCCCTCCACCTTTTTATTCCGGCATCCCCTTCCTTCTCAGTCTTGCTGAGACTCGAAACATTGGCTGTTTATTCTTTTCCATGGATGCTGTCGGATCCGAGTTCCTCCAGCATTTTGTGTGTGTTGCTTTGAATAAAATAATGTTGCTCCAGATCCGATGCACCACAAAGAAAAACGCAATAAAATAAAGAATACATTAAAAAACCCAATAAATATAAATACATAAGATAGCTTATGTACATTTATTGATTGTATGTCCATAAGGTGACTGACAGGAAATGATAAAGTAGTGGTGGTTGGGGTGTGGAGGGGTGGGTTTGTGGGTGGAGGTGTTGATCAGCCTTACTGCTTGGGGAAAGTAACTGTTTTTGAGTCTGGTGGTCCTGGTGTGGATGCTATGTAGCCTCCTCACTGATGGGAGTGGGACGAACAGTCCATGAGCAGGGTTGGTGGGGTCCTTCATGATGTTACTGGCCCTTTTCTTACTGGCTCTGTCCCTCACGGTGGATAGGCTGGTGCGGGTGATGCGTTGGACAGTTTGACTACCTGTTGTAGAACTACCTTGTCTACCACAATGCAGTTTTTGTAGATGTGCAAAGTGCAGATCTTTCAGCCTCCTCAGAAAGTAGACCTAAGTGAGCTTGTGGAGGATGTGGAGCACTGAGCTTGATATCTGAGCAGTGTCAGTGGAAAGTCGACTCATGTCGGTCTTGTCTTTCCTAGGTATCAGAAGCACGTGCATACTTACAGGATCTTGCCGGATGAAGATGATTTTCTGGCAGTACAGGTAAGAGATGCCGTTTCAGATGTTCCACATATTTTGTCGTTATTCTGAGGTAACGTTGCAGCTCTATAAAACCATGGTTAGACCACACTTGGAATATGGTGTTCAGTTCTGGTTGCCTCATTATTAGGAAGGATGTGAATGCTTTTGCAGGGGTGGCCAACCTTTTACATTCCATGCGTCAATTTTTTCACACGAGTTCAGATGCTATTTTTTTCACGCACGAGTTCTATATTAACATATTTTTACAAGAATTGAATGGGGGGTACAAGAGTTGTATGGCGCATCTGAACTCGTGAGTGAAAAAATTGAGGCATGGCATGTAAAAGATTGACCACCCCTGCTTTAGAGAGGGTGCAGAGGAGATTTACCGGGTTGCTGCCTGGATAGAGAACATGTCTTATGAAGAAAAGTTGAAGGTTTTTCTCTTTGGAGCGAAGGAGAATGAGAGGTGACTTGATGGAGGTGTAAATGATAACGTGAGCCATTGATGAAGTAGACGGTCAGAGACGTTTGCCCAGGGCAGAAATGGCTACTACAAGGGGTCATAATTTTAAGGTGAGTGGGAGAAAGTATAGCAGGATGTCAGAGGTAGGTTTTTTATAAAGTGGTAAGTGCCAGGGTGCTGGTAGAAGTGGTAGACAGAGCCAGTCCATCACTGGTGAAGCTCTCCCCATTTACAAGGAGCACTCCACAAGAAAGCAGCATCCATCATCAAAGGCCCCCACCAGCCAGGCCATGCTCTGTCCTCACTGCTGCCATCGGGAAGGAGGTCCCACACCACCAGGTTCAGGAACAGTTATCCTTCAACCATCAGGCTCCTGAACCAGAGAGGATAACTTCACTCGCCTCACTCTGAACTGATTCCACAACCTACACACTCACTTTCAAAGACTCTACAACTCAGTATTACCTATTTATTTATTTTATTATTAATATTTGCATAGTTGTCTTCTGCACATTGATTGTCAGTCTTTGTGTGTAGTTTTTCACTGACTCTGTTGCATTTCTTTGTTTTTCTCTGCAGCTTCCATGTACTTACCCATATTGCTCTTTAATGTTAAAATCGAGCTGGAGTCCACCACTTTCACTGGCAGCTCGTTCCACAGTCTCGTCACCCTCTGAGTGAAGATGTTCCCCCTCATGTTGCCCTTAAACATTTCACCTCTCACTCTTAACCCATGACCTCTAGTTGTAGTCTCACACGGCCTCAGTGGAAAAAGCCTGCTTGCATTTACCCTATCTATACTCCCTCATGATTTTGTACACCTCTATCAAATTTCCCCTCGATCTTCTACATCCTAGGGAATAAAGTCCAAATTTATTCAACCTTTCCTTATAACTCAGGTCCTCAGGTCCCGGTAACATCCTTATAAATTTTCTTTGCACTCTTTCAACCCTTATTTACATCTTTCCTGCAGGTAGGTGACCAGAACTGGGCACAATACTCCAAATTAGGCCTCACCAACATCTTATACAATTTCAACATAATATTGAGTGTATGGTGACACATACGTACTTTGATAATAAGTTTACTTTGAATTTTGAACTTCCAGGTACATAAGGGATACTTAAGCGACAATTCGATAGGCACATGAATGATAGTAAAATGGAGGCTACGTGAGAGAGAAGGGTTCGATTGATCTTGGAGTGGGTTACAAGGTCGGCACAACATTGTGTGCTGAAGATCCTGTACTGTCCTGCGTTCTATCGAGAGGATCTGTGGGCCCTGGGGAATGTTCAGAAAGGCATTAGCAGAATGGCTTCAGGTTTTATCAACTTTAATTATGTAATTAGACAGGAGAAGCTGCATTTATTCTCCTCGGACAGAGGCCATTAAGTGGTGATTTGAGAAATCCAAAACCTTGAGTAGCTGAGGCAAAGTGAATAAAGAGAAAATGTTTTTCTTGCCGGAAAGATCAATAGCTCAGAATAACGTATGGAGCTTTTTCTCTGCGCACACAGTTGTCACAGTCTGATGTTCATTTCCTGAAATAACCTTAGTGGCAGACAAAAGCATTGCTTTCGAAAGGGAATTTGACAGATATGTGGGATATACTGGGCTAAGGATTAAAGCTCTTGTTATTGCTGCAGTCATTGTGTTTTTAATTTAAAAAAATAAATTTAAACTTTAAAATAAATGATTTTTTTTTACACAAGATTGTTCTTAGACAGATTGAAACGGCTGAACAAGCACTTGCCCGGCTGTAATGCTTCCATAAGTTCTGTTAACCCAGTCATAGGAGTCGAATCAGGCCATTCAGCCCATCAAGTCGTATTCTGAGGTGGTGCTGTCTGGTCATCAAGTCATAAAGCATAGAAAACTCACCCTTGCTGAGCATGGTCACTTATTTTTAAAGATACAGCACAGAACAGGCCCCTCTGGCACACCAATCCACTTATTTAGCCTAATCACGGGGCAATGTACAATGACCAATTAACCTACTAATCACTACACCTTTGGACCGAGAAACCCAGAGGAAGCCCATGCGGCTCATGGGAAGGACGTACAAACTTGCAGGTGATGTCAGAATTGAACTCTGAACTATGAATGTCCGGAACTGTAATGGCATCGCGCTAACCGCTAGGGTACTGTGGCGCCCCATTTTCTTGCCAAGAGGAATATAGCATCTTTTCTATATTGAAGTGAAAAATGAAGAAAGGGAGATTTTGCCCATGGGAATACCTCCCTGGCAATATTTTCTGTCAGCAGTTTGTCAGAGGTTTCTTCCTCACAGATACAAGTTAATGAGCAAATTATATGGCCCTCCAAGGCTAAAACTGGAGCAGGATAATGCTTTGATTTTCACTTGTAAATCAGCCAAGATCTGGGCAATTTCATCAAGCACGTCATTACAGGTTTTGTTCACATTAGAAATGGGTCTGAATTTGAAATTTAATGTCATGAACTGCAGTAGTTTTGAAAGAAAAGTTTATAGAAAAGAGCCATAAAGCAGGGGGTGAGGAGATTTATTTGTACTCTGTACAGTACCATGCAAAAGTCTTAGGCACATGTAAAAAAAAATCTGTAAAGCAAAGATACTTTTAAGAATAATGAAATGAAAAATTTCAAAATATCAAAAAATGTCTACAAAGAACAGTAAAAATAATCAAATCAGTATTTGGTGTGACCACCCTTTTGCCTTTAGAACTGTATCAGTTTTCTAAGGTACACTGTCATGCAGTTTTATAAGAAAATCAGCTGGTAGGTTTTTCAAAGCATCTTGGAGAAGTTGCCACAGCTGTTCTGCAGATTTTGGCTGTCTCGCTTGCTTCTGTCTCTCCAGGTAATCCAGACAGCCTTGATGCTGTTGCGATCAGGGCTCTGTGGAGGCCATACCATCGGAAACCATACAAAAAACCTTCTGTGCCCAAGGGTTTTGTTCAGTACGGTATATAGTCATAGGACGTCACAGTAGCGTAGCGGTTAGTGAGATGCCGTTACAGCTTGGGGCGTTCCGGAGTTTAGAGTTCAGTTCCTCTGTAAGAAAGTTTGTGCATTCTCCCCATAATTGTGTGGGTTTCTTCCAGGTGCTCCGGTTTCCTCCCACTGGTCAGTAGGTTAATTGGTTGTTGTAAATTGTCCCGTGATTAGGCTAGGGTTAAATTGGTGGGTTGCTGGGCAGAAGGGCCTCCTTTGTGCTGTATGTATCTCTAAATAAATCAAAATTAAAAATAAACCTCTCCTTTTAACTCAGGGTTTGTGTATTGCTGCTGTAAATCAACAAATTTCAGTAATAATAACCCTGATTCTGATTTACCTGCTGGTTTGCAGTGAACTGGGGTGGGCTCTAGTTACCTTGTGCTTTCCATTAACACAGACCTCCCAGGGTGTTCAGGTGAGGAGATTCAAAACTCTGAATGAGCTCATCACGTCATACCTGCAGCCAAACCAGGGCCTGGTCAGCACCCTGCTCTACCCCGTGGAGAGGGAGGACAAGAAGGAGACAGCAGAGGACAAAGACTACTCGGGTAACTGTTGCTGCAGGAAGAACTAGTTATCCTGTCGGTACCGACTCGTTTCCCTGGCTCAGTCGCTGAGTCTGACATCCATTTTCACTCACAAGAGATTCTGCAGATGCTGGAGATCCAGAGTAACATACACAAAATGCTGAAGGAATTCAGCAGCCCAGGCCATCTTTGGAGGGGAATAAACAGTTGATGTTTTGGGCTGAGACTCTTCATGCTTGAAGGTGAAGTCGTGATGATGATATTAGTCCTTCTCTTCCTCTGGTGTCCCTTCTCTTTCCCTTTCTTTCATGGTTCATGCTCCCCTCCTATCAGATTCCTCCTTCTTCAACCCTTCACCTATTCCACCTATCCTCTCCCAGCTTCTTAATTTATCCCCCCTCCCCCACCCAGCTTCCCTCTCACTTTTTCACACCATCTCCTTCTAGCTTGTGCACCTCTTCCTCCCCCACCTTCTTATTCTGGCTTCTTTCCTCTTCCTTTCCAGTCCTGATGAAGGATCTTGGCCTGAAATTTTGACTGTTTATTCCATTCCACACCTGCTGAGTTCCTCCATGCCTACTCGCCCTCCACTCTGAACCGCATTGTGGGAGAAGTTTGTTTGTTTGAAGGGCTACTTTTTTGACAGAGTGATTAAACTTTCCCCTTGACGCTTTACAAGATGCATTTTTGAGATCTGGGCGAGGCCGGCATTTACTACTGATCCACAGTAGGTTTTGAGAAGGGAAGAGTGAGCTGCTGCTTTCTGAGTGAAATCTACCGAATATTGAAAAGCCTAGGTAGATTAGATGAGAGGATGTTTCCTACAGTGGGGAAGCCCAGCACCAGAGGGCACAGCACAGCCTCAGAATAGAGGGACGTCCGCTTAGAACAGTGATGAGGAGCAATTTCTTTAGCCAGAGGGTGGTGAATCTGTGGAATTCACTGCCGTAGATGGCCATGTAGGCCAAATCATTGAGTATATTTGTATCACAGGATGTTAGGTTCTTGATTATTCAGAGTGTTAAAGGTTACGGGGAGAATGCAGAGAATGATCTTGAGATTAAAAGTAAGTCAGCCATGATGGAATGGTGGAGCAAACTCAGACATCCCCACCTCTCCTGGAAGTTCCGGGAGTCTCCTGCAAATTAATAGTGGCTCCCTGATGCCCGCAAATTATATACAATGTCCCGGAAATTGATTTTTTTGAGAGCGAGTGTGAGAGAACGCACGAGAGTGAGAGCAAGAAAGCAAGCGCGAGACAGCGAGAAAGCAAGCGTGAGAGAGAAAGAGAGAGTGAGAAAGCAAGCGCGAAAGAGCGAGCACGAGTGAGAGTAACCATGAGAGAGTGCGGGAAAGCAAGTGAGAGTGAGAAAGCGAGAGAGAGCAAGAGCAAGAAAGCAAGCACGAGTGAGAGCAACCACGAGCAAGAGAGTTCCAAAAAAAAGTCAGAGTGGCAGAGTGTTCCAAAAAAGAAAATATAAAACGTACATCACCCCAGACTACACTAAAGTGTACCCCTGCCTAATAGGGGTCAAAAATAATGACAGTGTTACTTGCTGTGGGTTAATACTGTAAAAGACATGTTGAGGTGAGTTTAACAGGTGTCATTCGTTCATTAGCATAGCTAACGTTATTTAAACTAGCTGGCTAGCTGCTAAGGAGCTACTCTATTGCAGACATCCCACCTCTCCCAGAAGTCTCCCGCAAATTGATGGTGCTACCTCTTTGAAATGAGTTTTTGCAGGGTGGGATGTCTGCAAACTTGATGGGCTGAATGGCCTCATTCTGCTGTGTCTTATAGTCTCATGGACAGAATTATGACTGGCACAGGGTAGATGGAGCTGTTTGCCCAAGATCGAAATGTCACAATTTAGTGAGCATTGGATTAAGGTGAGGGGGAAGTTTCACGCAGATTTACGGGGCAAGTGTTTTTACAAGAATTTTTCTGCAACGTGGAGGCTGAGGGGAGATCCGACAGAAATTTATAAAATTGAGAGGTATAGATAGGGCTGACAGTCCAGATCTTTCTTACAAGGTGGAAACGTTAGATAGCAGTGGGCATAGTTGTCAGGGATAGAGAGGAATATTGAAAGGAGATGTGTGGACAAGTTTTCCTTGCGCACAGCCTGGAACATGCTGCCAGGAAGGTGGAGAATGCAGCTGCAAAAGCTTTGTTTAAGAGGTATTTAAACACACACATATATGGGCTGGGACCATGTTGTGCAGTGTAAATTGGTATCATTAAAGATTTAAAGATTAAAGATGAGCTTTCTTTTTCACGTCTATATCAAAACACAGGATAAAATGTGTCGTCTGAGTCAACAACCAACGCAGATTAAGGATGTGTCACCACACTTCTGACACTAACGTAGCTTGCCCACAATTTACTAACTCCAACTTGCCGGTCTTCGGAATGTGGAGGAAACTGGTACACCCGGAGAAAACCCACACAGACATGGGGAGACATGCAAACTCCTTGTGGGCAGCGGCAGGAATGATACCCAGATCGAGATCGTTGGCATTGTGAAGTGTTACGCTGAACATTGTACTGCAGTGCTGGCACTAACTGCTGCTCTCGTTCAGATCAAAGGGCCTGTTTCTGTAGCAACGCACACAAAATGCTGGAGGAATGCAGCAGACTAGGCAGCATCTATGGAAAAGAGTGAACAGTTGACGTTTCGGGGCCGAGACCCGTGATCAGGACTGAAACGTCGACTGTTTATTCATTTCCACAGATGCTGCCTGACCTGCTGAGTTCCTCCACTATTTTGTATGTGTTGCTTTGGATTTCCAGCATCTGCAGATTTTTTCACGTTTGGAGCCTATATCTGAACTGTTCTGTTTGGGTGAAGGTGTTTCCACTGTGTGAAGGAGATGGTAAGCGAGAGACCCATGTTTTTCCTCCCAGCGACTGGATGACTGGTGATATTTTCAAGTTAGTATGATGCACTTGGGGTGGCAACTCATCCATTCACTTTACCTGACAGGGTTCCCTTGTTTCCTAGTTGATACGGTACCCTTTATCATTTCCTGTTCCTTTCGCAGATTGTGAAGATGAGAGGCCACCATTGCCCCCTCGCTCTGCCTCCACCAGCTTCCCAGGCAGTCCTGGTACCTGCCTCTCCCCCGTGGCTCAGGATGGGACAGGAGAGAGGTAAATGCAACAAAACCCGGTGTAGCATGGTGGGTGTCTGTGCTGAGCTGGGGGCTGGCCCCTCTTATTGGTGCTGCCCTCCAGTGTTCGTTCAGTAGAAGACAAGCTGGATTGAATTCATCTATAGCTGTGCTAGTGTTAGATGAGAAACTGCTGCAGTCTTGCTCTTGTAGAAACATGGCTCCAGAACAATATCCCATGCGCCATGATTCTGCAGACCATGACACTCAGGGACTTGGGCCATTAAGACCATAAGCGATGAGAGCAAAATTAGGCTATTCAGCCCATCGAGTCTGCTCCACCATTTCATCATGGCTGATCTATTTTCCCTTTTACCCACATTATCATGCCTAATCCCTGTAATGTTTCACACCCTGACTAATGATTTTGAGAGGGCTAGAAGTTAAAAGCAGGGATATAATGCTGAGGCTTTATAAGGCACTGGTCAGATCACAGGTGGAATATTGTGAACAATTATGTGGGTCTCATAATTAAGAAAGGATGTGCTGGCTTTGGGGAGGGTCTAGAGGTGGTTCACGAGAATGACTCGGGATTGAAAAGGTCAATGATGAGCTTTTAATGGCGTTGGGCCAGTACTCGCTAGAGTTTAGGAAAATGAGGGTGGATCTAATTGAAACCTATTAAATATTGAACGGTCTGAATGGAGTGGATGTGGAGAGGATGTTTCCTGTAGTGGGGGAGTCTAGGACCGGAGGACACAGCACAGCTTCAAAACAGAAGAACGTCCCTTTAGAACAGAGACAGTGAGGAATATCTTTAGCCAGAGGATGGTGAATATGTGGAATTCATTGCCACTGACGGATGTGGAGGCCAAGTCATTGGGTATATTTAAAGTGAAGATTGATTAATTGGGACATTGAAGGTTATGGGGTGCAGGCAGATTAATGGGGTTGAGAGGGACATTAAGTCAGCCATAATGAAATGGTGGAGCAAACTCAATTGGCCAAATGGCCTAATTCTGCTTCTAAGAATGAAGATGTATATAGGAACGAAGGTTTAGATTGATCTTGGAGTAGGTTAAAAGGCTGGCACAACATTGTGGGCCGAAGGGCCTGTATTGTGCTGTGTAATGTCCCATGTTCTAAAAACTAGAGCCAGCCATTCAGGATAAAATTGGGAAATATTTCTGTGTATAGGAGATAATAGAAATTTGGAATGCTGTTGCACAAGCCTTTTAATCTAAAATTGATTTATTTTTATTAATCCAAGGTACAAAGCTTTGTCATGTAAAACTGCATTGAAAGAGTTCGATCCTGGATTAAACTGCAAAACAGTTTATTCTTTTTCCAAATTCCTAATCCAGTTCTACACCTGTTGATTTTTTTTCGTGTACGGGGTCTTTCTTTTGTTACATTTAAAATGGCGATTTTTGTTATGTTAATCTGTGGAATGCGGCTTTGTTGTGTTTTAACGCTGCAGAGAGTTTGCGCTAGCAGTTTATTGTGGTTTAGAGGGTGATAAGAGGGTGCTATTAGCCAATGGGTGGTTATGTATCGTTTTGTTTTCGGATGCCATGCTGTATGATATGACTGTGGACTGAGTTTTGGCGGAGAGTCGGGAGGAGAGACGAGGAGGACGGCGGACGTGCGGAGAGGCTCCGGTCGATCACTTCGGGTGGTCCCGAGCCGTGGGTCGACGGAATTCGGGTGGTCGTCTGACGTCGAACTTGAGCTCCAACGGTAGCGCGCGAAGAACTTGGACTTTGAATAAGTGTTGGCGCCTTTTTTTTTCATTACTTTCCTCTCTGTATCACATGTATATTAATGCCCTAGAATTAGTAATATCTATAAAGTGTATGTGTTAAAATTTACTGGGTGTGCTGGCTGATGATTGATGTTTGTGATTGATTCGGGCGACGATTGACCCTGAGGGGACTGCTGAAGCAGGTGCTGGGCGGGATTTCCCCTAGACATACACGAGCCAAAATAACGGAACGTTACAAGTGGGGGCTACCGTCAGGGATTTGGATTTTTTTTCGGGAAAGTTGTACTTGTGGTTGCGGTAAGTGGTGTGAAGATGGAGCGAGATAAGATTGTAAGTTGGTGTGAAATGGAGGAGGTACCGGTGAATCATGCGTGTGTGGTAAGCGGGGTCGATTATCGCATTCCGGCAGAGGTACTGGTGCGAGGGTTGAGTTTGATTAAAGGTATCGGGCAGGTAGAACTTGTAGCTAGAAGGGGTGGGAAAGAACTGGAGGCTTGCTGGATGTTGGTGTGGGCGAGTGCCGACGTCATGGCTTTAGAATTACCAGCGACAGTCCATGTCCAGGGGGAGGCGGGGCCGTGGGGTCTCCATACCCTCCCCGAGGACGCAAGTGAGGAGGTGCCGGAGGAGCTAGTTGAGGCCCCCGGCCGGGTGCCCGTAGCAAGAGGTAGAGGTGCGGAGTGGGAAGGTTTGGCCAGGCCTCGCCCCCATGGGCTTGAGGAGACTGCCGAGTTAACGGCTGCCATTATCTCCCTGGCGAGAAGGGTTGAGGTGCACCGCCCGAAGCTGAGAATTTTCTCGGGAGCCAAGCCCACCCCGGAAGGGGAGGATGACTATGAGACCTGGGTTGAAGATACATCCCAATTGTTAGAGGTGTGGCCAGTTTCGGATGAGGAAAAGAGACAGCGATTGGTGGAAAGCTTAAGGGGCGGGGCAGCCCGGGTGGTCCGCGATCTGAGAGCGGCACGCCCCTTGGCTTCCCTATCGGAGTGTTTAGACGCTTTGGAGGAAGTGTTTGGACTGTCAGGGGATCCCTGGCGGCATTTAGCAGAGTTTCAACGGATGGGGCAGAGAAGAGGGGAAAAGCTCTCCGACTATGCTTTCAGGCTGGAAGGAAAGCTTACGGGGTTGCTGCGACGAGGTATAGTGAGGGAGGACGATGTGGCGGAGTTAAGGATGAGCCAGATATGTAGCGGTTCCCGGGAGGATGACAGGGTGGCTTGGAGTGTACGGCAGTCATTTAAGCAGAGCTCCCCTCCATCATTCGGACGGCTGATCCGAGAGGTACGGGCCGAGGAGTGTGCTTTGGGCCGACCAGGGGGCTCGGACCCTCAGGGACGGTTTTCAGCGGTTCAGGAGGTGGTAGCCGGGATGAGACCAGAGAAATCCAAGGGGTCCTCGGGGGCCCGTATCGGGAGGAGAGAGGCGGCGAGTAGTGGGTGCTATAACTGTGGGAGAGAGGGGCATTTCCGCCGGGAATGTGAGTGGCCGGGGGCGTGCTACCACTGTGGGGAAGCTGGCCACTTACGGAAGGATTGTGAGAGACGAAATGCGCCGAGGGGGGAGGGCCCCCAGGCCACCAAGAAGGGAGAGGTGTCGGGAAACTTAAGAGAGGCTCAGTGAGGGAACGGACTGGAGTCTCGGGAGGAACACGTTCCCAGAAAACCCCTATGGAACCCCGGAACAAACAAGCCCAAATTCCTGATGGGCTGGTGGGACCCCGTTCCAGCGTGTCCCTACGGATAGAGGGGATCTTTGCGAAAGCCATCCTTGACACCGGGTCGCAGGTTACCTTACTGTACCGGTCGTTCTACAACCAATATCTGAAGCATTTGGCAGTAACTCCGTTTAACGCATTGGAGATTTGGGGCATAAGTGATGGTGATTACCCGTACGATGGATACTTGTCAGTGAGAGTGGAATTTTCAGAGGGAGATGTGGGAGTATCGGAAGCCTTTGAGACGCTGGTGTTGGTTTGTCCGGATCCGGTGGAGACCGGTGGTGCTGCCCTGTTGGTGGGGACTAACTCCCCTCTGGTGCGACGGCTCTTGGGAGCCTGTAAGAAGAAGGGGGGGGAGAACTTTTTGGAGACCCTCTCGGTACACCCCGTGTTCCGAGGAGTGTACGAAGGAGTGAGTGACCCCCAGGGGCTGGACCCGGAGTGCAAACGAGGGACGGTGTGGTGCACTCAGGCGAGGCCTAAGGTGATACAGCCAGGGGAGGCGGCATTAGTGATGGGAACCCCCAGATTCCCCGGATTGCCGCCGGGAGAGGCCCTGCTAGTAGACGCCCCCGACGACCTGGAAAGGGAGTTCTGGTTCCCGGCTGGGGCGCTGGTGAGACCTGAATTGCAGAGGCCCTCAGCTGTACAGGCACGGCGGATGGGGGTGATGATACGGAACATAACGGAGAGGGAGATCACCTTTAAGCGCGGGATGCCCCTCGCGCACTTGTTCCCGGTGACGGTGATGTCCAGCGCCCCTGTGAAGCCCACTGGAAGAGAACTATTGGGAGACGGGGGGCGGCTGACCGAGGAGGCCTTTAATTTTGAAAACTCCCCTGTACCGCCGGCGTATAAGAGCAGGCTGGTGGAGAAGATGCTGAAGTTAGGGGATGTCTTTTCTCAGGGCGAGTTTGATGTAGGGTTTTCCAAGAGCACTCGGCACACCATTCGGGTAACAAATGACACCCCGTTTAGGGAGAGGTCGCGGCGGTTGGCCCCAGCAGATGTGGAGGATGTGCGGCAGCACTTGCGGCAGTTGAAAGATGCCGGGATTATTGCGGAGGCCCGAAGCCCATATGCGTCCCCCATAGTGGTGGCAAGGAAGAAAAATGGGAAGGTACGCATGTGCGTGGACTATAGGACCCTGAACCGCCGCACTGTTCCCGACCAATATACGGTCCCGAGGGTGGAAGATGCATTGGCCTGTCTAAGTGGTGCACAGTGGTTCAGTGTATTGGATTTGCGGAGTGGGTATTACCAGATTCCGATGAGCGAGACTGATAAGGAGAAGACAGCCTTTATCTGTCCCCTGGGGTTTTTCCAGTTCGAACGAATGCCCCAAGGTATCTCGGGGGCCCCAGCCACCTTTCAGCGGCTCATGGAGCGGACAGTGGGGGACATGAACCTGCTGGAGGTATTGGTGTACCTGGACGACCTGATAGTGTTCGGATCTACGTTGGAGGAACATGAGGAGCGGCTGCTGAAGGTGCTGAGTCGGCTGAAAGAGGAAGGGTTAAAACTTTCCCTGGATAAATGCCAGTTCTGTAAGACGTCAGTCAGTTATGTTGGGCACATAATCTCGCGAAATGGAGTGGCCACCGATCCGGATAAGATAGCCGCAGTCACCACCTGGCCGAGACCTCAGAAGGTGAGCGCCTTACGCTCGTTTTTGGGGTTTTGCGGATATTACCGGCGATTCGTGAAAGGATATGCGAAAATGAGTCATCCATTGAACCAGCTGTTGTGTGGCTATCCACCTATGGGGGGGAGGAGGAGGAAGGGAGACCGAGGGTCGGAGGTAGGAGGATACTTGAACCCGGGGGAGCCTTTTGGAGTGAGGTGGGATGCTCAATGTGAGGAGGCGTTCCAATCTCTAAAAAGGGCGCTGACACAGGCCCCAGTGTTGGCTTTTGCTGATCCCCGGAAGCCGTATGTTCTACACACTGATGCCAGTCACGAGGGTCTTGGGGCTGTTCTGTACCAGGAACAGGGAAACGGATTGAGGCCAGTGGCGTTTGTCAGTCGGAGCTTGTCGCCATCTGAGAGAAACTATCCCACTCACAAGCTGGAGTTCTTGGCATTGAAATGGGCGGTGGTAGACAAGTTGAGTGACTACCTATACGGGGCCCAGTTTGAAGTGAGAACTGATAACAACCCCCTCACTTATATCCTGACTTCGGCGAAGCTGGACGCTACTGGGCACCGGTGGGTAGCAGCCTTGTCTGCCTATGAGTTCAGCCTGAAGTACCGCCCGGGGAGTCGGAACATCGATGCAGATGCCCTGTCTCGTCGGGCGCACGACGAGTCGGGCACGGCCGAGGAGTGGAAGAGTGTCCCTGCCCAGGGAGTAAAGGCCATGTGTCAAGTTGGGAGCGACGGGGAAGTAGGAGCACAGATGGGAACGGATCGGGCAGTAGATCAACTGGGGGCTGACGGTGACGCGCTGCCCACTGGTTACTGTAATGTGACTGCTCTGAGGAACCGGCAGCTGCCGGAGTTGAGTCACCAGGAAGTACAGGCGGCTCAGCGTGATGACCCAAGCCTTGGCACTATCTGGTACGCGGTTAGCCAGGGTGATATGGGGCAGGTGGAGAAGGCGAAACATGCCTCCGTTCCTCTACTACTGAAGGAGTGGCCCCGGTTGAAGCTGAAGAACCACGTCCTGTACCGAGTCACTTCGCCTCCGGACCACCCCCGGCGCTGGCAGCTGGTCATGCCCGAGAAGTATCGAAAGGCTGTGCTTCAGGCTCTACATGATGATTCCGGGCACTTAGGGGTAGAGAAGACCTATGGATTAGTCAAGGACCGGTTTTACTGGCCCCGGATGAGGGGGGAGGTGGAAGAATACTGTAAGACCTGTAGCCGTTGCGTCAGGAGGAAGACCTTGCCTGCGCAGGCGGCTCCGTTATCCCACTTGCAGAGTGCAGGACCCATGGACCTGGTGTGTATGGATTTCCTGTCTATTGAGCCGGACACCAGCAATACCGCGAATGTTTTGGTCCTCACGGATCACTACACTAGATATGCGCAGGCTTTTCCTACTAAGGATCAGAAAGCGACTACAGTGGCGAAGGTGTTATGGGAGAAGTACTTTGTTCATTATGGCCTTCCCCGGCGGATCCACAGTGATCAGGGACGGGACTTCGAGAGCAGGCTTATCCATGAATTGCTGGATATGCTTGGGGTTGAAAAGTCCAGAACCACCCCCTATCACCCTCAGGGTGATCCTCAGCCCGAGAGGTTTAACCGGACCCTGCTGGACATGCTCGGCACCTTGGAGATTGGACGGAAGAGTAAGTGGAGTCAGCACATCGCCCATTTGGTTCATTGTTACAATTGTACTCGCAATGATGCTACGGGGTACTCGCCCTACTATCTGATGTTCGGACGGGAAGCGAGGTTGCCCATTGATCTGTGTTTTGGGACTGAAGCGGGGGAAATACCTTCGAAGCCATGTCTGAAGTACGTGTCCGATATGAGGAGAGAGTTGAAAAGGGCGTACGAGTTGGCTGAGGCGGCAGCCACCAAGCAGAACCAGCGGAATAAAAGGAGGTATGATCAGAAGGTAAAGTTCGTCCAGCTATTGCCGGGAGACCGAGTCCTCATCCGGAATTTAGGACTACAGGGTAAGCACAAGTTGGCGGACCGTTGGGCAGCCACCCCATATGTGGTGGAGAGTCAGATGCCGAATCTCCCGGTTTACCGGGTGAGACCTGAGGGCGGGCAGGGGCCTGTCAAGGTACTCCATCGGAACCACCTGTTGCCTCTGGGTCGAGAGGTGAAGATGGACCTAGAGTCCGAATGGGAGTTTACTCCTAGTACGAGGACTCTGCGAGGGCGCGGGGCGCGGGAAGAGGCCGCTGCGAAGAAAACGGGGCCGGTCCCCACCTCGAGAAGGGATACGTCATCGGAAGATGATGATTCGGACGTGTGGTACCTGCTTCCGTTCGCTGATTCCCCGGTGCGGGGAGAAGAGACTCTTGGCCCTTCCATCACTGAGTCAGGGGGACCGAGGGAGGGTGTTGCAGAGCCGCCTGTATTACAGCCAGCATTGGGGGAGGAGAGGGTGGAGGCAGAACCCGAGCCAGAGGGCTCACCGGGGCAGAGGGATCCCGGTGAAGGGGAAGGTCCGACAGATCGGCTCGAGGGGTCACCTGGGGTGTCTGAACAGGGAGAGTCCACAGAGGAAGTCCTGAGGCCTCAGAGGAGTAGGCATCCCCCGGAAAGACTCACTTATATAGCGCCGGGAGAGCAGGGTGTAATCTCTACTGCCCTGCAAAGTTATGTCACTGCTTTATGCACCTGGGTTGGGTTTTGTGTTTTACAAGGAGTACTAGTGAATTCTGTTAACGTCATGAGGGCATGACTTTTTTTAGGTGGGGGGAGAGTGTACGGGGTCTTTCTTTTGTTACATTTAAAATGGCGATTTTTGTTATGTTAATCTGTGGAATGCGGCTTTGTTGTGTTTTAACGCTGCAGAGAGTTTGCGCTAGCAGTTTATTGTGGTTTAGAGGGTGATAAGAGGGTGCTATTAGCCAATGGGTGGTTATGTATCGTTTTGTTTTCGGATGCCATGCTGTATGATATGACTGTGGACTGAGTTTTGGCGGAGAGTCGGGAGGAGAGACGAGGAGGACGGCGGACGTGCGGAGAGGCTCCGGTCGATCACTTCGGGTGGTCCCGAGCCGTGGGTCGACGGAATTCGGGTGGTCGTCTGACGTCGAACTTGAGCTCCAACGGTAGCGCGCGAAGAACTTGGACTTTGAATAAGTGTTGGCGCCTTTTTTTTTCATTACTTTCCTCTCTGTATCACATGTATATTAATGCCCTAGAATTAGTAATATCTATAAAGTGTATGTGTTAAAATTTACTGGGTGTGCTGGCTGATGATTGATGTTTGTGATTGATTCGGGCGACGATTGACCCTGAGGGGACTGCTGAAGCAGGTGCTGGGCGGGATTTCCCCTAGACATACACGAGCCAAAATAACGGAACGTTACATTCGTATTAGGCACCATCAGGAAATGTGCATTTAAATGCAGCACAGTCAGCTTAAAGGACCTTTGGAGGAAGGAGTTTAATTTGAGCAGTTTTATTAATTGTATTCAGGGATACAGCGTGGAACAGGCCCTTCAAGCCTAATGAGCCGCACCACCCAGTAACTCACCTATTTAACACTTGCCTAATCACAGTGACCAGCTGGTATTACTAGCCTACTAACCCGTACGTCTTTGGACTGTGGGAGGAAACAGGAGCACCCAGAGGAAAACATCACTGTTCACGGGGAGAATGTACAAACTCCTCACTGGAATTGAACTCTGAACTCTGGGACGCACCGAACTGTAATAGCATCACGCTACCATGGCATTCCAATTCCGTGTGCGGTTCTGGGCAGGTCTGGAATTATGACTTTTAATTCCTGCCGTATTTGCTCCTTCTCACCCATTTCTCGTTATCCACACAGCGCGGCCAATGGGATGACCACCATGTCCCACGAGTACCTGAAGGCGAGCTACGTGTTGGATCTGGAGGCAGTCAAGGCAGGTGCCACCACCCTCCCTCACCTCAACAAAGCATTAGTGACGTCCTGCAAGAGGCTCAACAGGTAGGCTTTGTAGAATGGTTGGAGGAGCTATCCCTCCCTGACTGTAATGTCAGTTGATCGAGTGGACAGCCAGCACCTTGCTTCCTGGGTGGAAATGGCTACCACGAGAGGGCATAGTTTTAAGGTGATTGGAGGAAAGTACAGGGGGAATGTCAGAGGTCGGTTTTTTGCGTAGAGAGTGGTGGATGCGTCGAACGTGCTGGCCGGGTTAGTGGTAGAGGCAGATACATTAGGGACATTTAAGAGATTTATGAATAGATAACATGAATGAAAGAAAAATGGAATTTACAAGGATGATGCCGGGACTTGAGGACCTGAGTTGTAGGGAAAGGTTGAATAGGTTAGGGCTCTTATTTCCTAGAGTGTAGGAGAATGAGGGGACATTTGAAAGAGGTATACAAAATTGAGTATAGATAATGTAAATACATGCAGGCTTTTTCCATTGAGGTTGGGTGAGACTAGAACTAGAGATCATTGGTTAAGGGTGAAAGGTGAAATATTTAAAGGGAACATGAGAGGGGAAATTCTTCACTCAGAGGATGGTGCGAGTGTGGGACAAACTGCCAGCAGAAGGGGTGATTTCAACATCGATGAGAAATTTGGATAGGTACATGGATGGCAGGGGTATGGTGAACTATGATCCAGATGTGGGTCAATGGGGCTAGGTAGAGTTAACAGTTCAGCATGGATTAGATGGGGCAAAGAGCCTGTTTCTTTGCTGTAATGCTCCATGACTCTCATGTTGGGCCATGTGAGAGGGAAAGGTTAGATTGGTCTTGGAGTAGATTAAAGGTTCGGCTCAACATCATGGGTTAAAGGGCCAGTGTCCTATGCAGATTGTACTGAGACATGGGCAGTTCCAGGATAGATCCTCTGAAATGATAATGCCAAGGAATTTAATGTTACTGACCTCTCCCCCTCTGTTTCCGGAATGAGGACTGGCTCATGGACCTCCAGCGGCTTCTTCCTGTAATTGACAAGTTTTAAGCAGTTGTGTTTTGGGGCACTATCCCTTTGGCAGTAGTATGAAGGGTTGACCACAGCGGATCTGGGAAAAGGTGAAGGCTTATTTCTGCTGGGGAGCCAGATAATATCTCTTTGCTCGTTAGCATTGGTTAAGGAGCATTGCATGTAACTTAGAACAGTACAGCCCCTTCAGCCCACAATGTTGTGCTGATCCTTTAACCTGCTCTAAGATCAATCTAACCCTTCCCTCCCACACAGCCCTCCATTTTTCTTTCATGCATGTGCCTATCTAAGAGTCTGTTAAATGCCCCCAATGTATTTGCCCCTGTCACATTCCCAGCAGGGTGTTCCACTCCATGTGTGGATTAAAAAACACCTATGCCTGACATTTCTTCTCTCTCCTCCCTCCCCCCAAACTTTTCTCCAACCTCCTTAAAATTATACTCCCTCGTATTAGCCACTTCTGCCCTGGGAAAAAGTCCATTTCCTCTATGCCGCTTATCAACTTCTCCTCTTCCTTCCCTCATTTGCTCCTTCACAATTAAAGCACAGTACTATAATTGTGAAGGACAAATGATTTGAAATGTCACCAAAGACACTCGCAAATTTCCACAGATGTACCGCACAGAGCATTCTTACTGATTGCTTCACCATTTGATACGGATACTCCAATATGCAGGTTTGGAAAAGGCCTTAATTCAACCAGGTCCATTATGGGGACTAACCTCCCCACCTTCAGAGACGTCTGCAAATGGTGGTGCCTCAAAAAGGTGCCACCCATCATTACGGACACCAATCATCCAGGACCAAGGGTGGAGATATGTCTCTACCAAAGGAGGTGGAAGGCGCTCCTCCCCTCTGCTAGTTTGGGCAAGGGGTAGCACCTGCTTATCCCCAGATCAGGGTCACGTGAAGCCATGGGAGCAGGTGGTGGATGGTCGTATGAGCAGCTGGTGCATATCACAAGTCCTGGTTATGTGACCACTGACACCAGGCAGACAGTCACTGATGGGTATTGATAATGGTTGGGTCATCATACGTGTAAAGACATTAACCAGAAGAAGGCAATGCCAAGCCACTTCTGTAGGAAAAACTTGCCAAGAACAGTCATAGTCACGGAAAGAGCATGCTTGCCTACGTTATACACCATGACACATAATAGTCATAGTCATACTTTATTGATCCGGGGGGAAATTGATTTTTGTTACAGTTGCACCATAAATAATTACTAGTAATAACACCATAAATAGTTAGATAGTAATATGTAAATTATGCCTGGAAATAAGTCCAGGACCAACCTATTGGCTCAGGGTGTCTGACCCTCCAAGGGAGGAGTTGTAAAGTTTGATGGCCACAGGCAGGAATGACTTCCTATGATGCTCTGTGTTGCATCTCGGTGGAATGAGTCTCTGGCTGAATGTACTCCTGTGCCCACCCAGTACATTATGTAGTGGATGGGAGACATTGTCCAAGATGGCATGCAACTTGGACAGCATCCTCTTTTCAGACAGCACCGTCAGAGAGTCCAGTTCCATCCCCACAACATCACTGGCCTTACGAATGAGTTTGTTGATTCTCTTGGTGTCTGCTACCCTCAGCCTGCTGCCCTGGCACATAACAGCAAACATGATCGCACTGGCCACCACTGACGCTACATGATGCCCCCTTCCCATTTCAGCTATCAGAGGAGATGCAGGGGCGTGAAGTTTTAGGAACAGCTTCTTCCACTCACAGTTTGTGACAAATGTCAGTGATAATAAAGCTGATTCTGATTCTAAATGCAGTATCCTGTAGTCTGCCGTTGCCCCTTGCCTGGGCACACAAGCGAATGATTGCCACTCCTTTGAGGCACCGGCAAGTACCTGCAGGCACTCGGGATCTGCTATCCTTGCACAAGAGTTCCTGCAGATTCTGGAAGTCTTGAACAAAATGCTGGAGGACCACAGTCCTGATGAAGTATCTTGACCCGTATGTCACCCAGTACAACCCTGACATTCATTTTTTTGTGGACATTCACGGTAAGTAGAAAGAAACATAATAAAATCAAATGAAACACAAGATGGATAAGCAGTCATTGTACAAGAGACAGCAAGTTGTGCAAATATAAAAAGAAAAAAAAGGCAATAAATATCAAGAACATGAGGTGAAGAGTCTTTGAAAGTGGTCGTACTTTCCTGGAAAGGAAACTGTGTCAGGTTTTCCACTTTACCCTGGTGTTGTCTGCTTAAGCTGAGCAGGCCTGGTATGGAGAAAAGCAGCAGTGTTCCCGAGCTGAACCGCAGGCTGAGGAGAGGAAATGAATCATACGTTGTTGCAGCTGTGGACGGGCCAAGAGGAATCTGAGCACAGAGCCACACTTCTCTGAAACCAAAAGCTTTCTCCGTCTTCTGATTCTTGGCTTGGAGGGAGCAGCGCCGTATTCCCACCCTCTGTATCTAGCTTCCAGCATACCTGCAACACACACTGAAATTGCTGGTGAACGCAGCAGGCCAGGCAGCATCTCTAGGAAGAGGTACAGTCGACGTTTTGGGCCAAGACCCTTCGTCAGGACTTTGTACCTGTTCCTAGAGATGCTGCCTGGCCTGCTGCGTTCACCAACAACTTTGATGTGTGTTGCTTGAATTTCCAGCATCTGCAGAATTCTTCATGTTCCAGCATACCTGCATGAGGTTTCTTCACCTCCCTGTTGTGTGTTCAGAATGTGGCTAATGTATAACCTGGGTTCAGTTCTCCCTGTGACTGCCTGGGTGACGTGTGGGTTAGTCGATTAATTGATCACATTGGTGTACAGAGCAACACATTTTTAAAAAACTGCAAATATATTGTTTTAAAATAAAATAAATAAGTGGTTCAAAAAGAACAAAAATAGTGAGACAGTGCTCATGGGGTCATCGTCCATTCAGAAATCTGATGGCAAAGAGAAAGAAGCCGTTTCTGAAACATTGAGTGTCTTCTGACTCCCCAATGAGAAAGGAGCATGTCCTGGGTGATGAAGGTTGTCGGTGATGGAAACCACCTTCTTGAGGCATCACCTTTTGAATATGTCCTTGATGGTGGGGAAGATTGTGCCTGTGATGGAGCTGGCTGATTCTACAATCCATTGCAGCTTTTTGTGATGCTCCATACCAGGCAGTGATGCAAACATCAGTCCACACAATTCCTGCCTGTCGACCCAGCATTGCAGGAAGTACTTAATGGGCTGTAAAGTACTTGGCCAACCTGAAAGGGCCTACAAGATGCTTGATAGAAATACCTCCGTCTTTCTTAAATCCAGTAATGTAGCTCGAATGTGTTTATTATTAGAAGTTAGAGGATTGGGAAGCTTTTAAACCCGTAAGGAGAGAAAATATGAAATATTGTTGCGGTGTGCTACACACAGCGCTAGAATAGCGACACGTAGTCGGTGCGTTGTAGTTGCGAAGAAAGAGGTTTATTCAAACTTGGCGGCCTCCTTTAAAGCCTTCCCATTCCCACCCTCCCCGGGGGGACTGCTGTGGGGAATGCATATTCCTAGACCCTTCCCACGTGCGGGATTTTCCCCCTGCTGGTGAACATGGCCTGGCGCCCTTTTTGGGGCCGGCCCTCTGCCTGCGCGCGCTGTTGTGAGCCGGTTTGTGTGTGTCAGAAAGTGGGTTGCCACATAACCCCCCCGCCCCCCCCCCCCAGAACCGGCGATACCTCCCCCAATGTCCACAGTCTGGATCGGCCTCTGTTTGGGAGGTCTGCCTCTGCGCCGCGGTGCCTGAGCCCGGACCGGCTGCGCCAAGTCCACATGGGCCGGTTTGAGTCGGTCCACCTCTCTCCCGCCAGTGTCCAGCACGAACATGGACCCGTTGTTCCTGATCACCTTAAACGGCCCCTCGTAGGGCCGCTGTAGCAGTGCCCAGTGTCTGCCCCATTGTACAGAAAGAAACTTACAGTTCTGCAGGTCTTTGGGTACGCAGGTCGGGCTCTGTCCGTGCTGTGAAGTGGGTATGGGGGCCAGGTTACCGAGCCTCTCCCGTAGTCTGTCCAGGACTGCTGCGGGTTCCTCCTCTTGCCCCCTTGGGGCCGGTATGAACTCTCCTGGGACGACCAGGGGTGTGCTGTACACCAACTCGGCCGACGAGGTATGCAGATCCTCCTTGGGCGCCGTGCGGATTCCAAGCAGGACCCAGGGAAGTTCATCCACCCAGTTAGGCCCTTCCAGGCGGGCCATGAGAGCCGACTTCAGGTGACAGTGGAAATGCTCCACTAGTTTGTTCGACTGTGGGCGGTAGGCAGTTGTGTGGTGTAGCTGTGTTCCTAAAAGGCTGGCCATAGCTGACCACAATATGAAGGTAAGCTGGCTGATAATATAAGAGAGGATACCAATTGTTTTTTTCGGATTGAATTGAATTTATTTAAATCTTACATCCATCCCACAACGTGAGGGAGTAAAAATCTTTGAGTTATGATTCCATTGCAATGTACAGACATGTGAATTTATAAGTCTAATGGCTTGTAGAAAGAAGCTTTCCCGTAGCCTGTTGATCCTGGCTTTAATGCTGTGGTACCGTTTGCCAGACGGAAACAGCTGGAACAGTTTATGGTTGGGGTCACTGGTGTCCCTGATGATCTTCCAGGCCTTCTTTACACACCTGCTGCTGTAAATTCCCTCAGTGGAGGGAAGTTCACATCCACAGATGCGCTGGGCTGTCCGTACCTCTCTCTACAGTGCCCAGCGATCAAGGTTGGTGCAGCTCCTGTACCCGGTGGTGATACAGTCAATCAGGATGCTTTCAATGGTGCCCCTGTAGAAGGTCTTGAGGATTTGGGGGCTCATGCCAAACTTCTTCAGCTGCCTGAGGTGGAAAAGACACTGTTGTGTTTTTTTTTGCACACAAAGCCAGTGTGTACAGTTCAGGTGAGATCATCGGTGATGTGTATACCAAGGAGCTTGAAACTGCTCACCCTCTCAACTGCAGACCCATTGATGTTGATCAGGGTGAGCCTGTCTCCGTTCCTCCTGCAATCCACAATCAGCTCTTGTTTTTTCGTACATTGAGGGAGAGTTGGTTTTCTTGTCACCACTGTGTCAGGGTGTCAACCTCTCCTCTGTAGGCTGTCTCATCACTGTCAGAAATCAGGCCGATCAGTACAGTATAAAGAGTAAAAGAGAGCTGCGGGTGGATATCGGACCACTAGGAGATGAAGCTAGAGAAGTAGTAATGAGTGACAAATAATAATGAGCAGACAAACTGAATAACTATTTTGGATCAGTGTGGAAGACACCAGCAGTATGCCAGAAATTCAAGAGCGTCACATGAAAGTGTGTCTGTAGTTGCTATTACTAAGGAGAAGGTGCTCTGGAAACTGAAAGGTCTCAAGGTAAATAAGTCACTTGGATCAGATGGACTACACCCCAGGGAACTGAAGGAGGTGGCTGAAGAGACTATGGAGGCATTAGTAATGATCTTTCAAGAATCACTATTTTCTGGAATGGTTCTGGAGGATGAGAAAATTGCAAATGTCACTCCACTCTTTAAGGAGGAAGGCAAAAGAAAACAAATTATAGGCTCGTTAGCCTGAACTTAGTATTTGGGAAGATGTTAGAGTCTTTTATTAAGAATGAAGTCTCAAGATACTTGAAGGCATATGATAAAGTTAGCATGGTTTCCTGAGGAGAAATCTTGTTTGACAAATTTGTTGGGATTCTTTGAGCAAATAATAGGCAGGATAGACAGAGAGTCAGTGGAAGTGTTTTTTTGCATTTTGAGAAGGCCTTTGACAAGGTGCTGCACATGAGGCTGCTTAACATGGTAAGAGCCTGTGGTATATCAGGAAAGATACTGGCATAGATGGAAAATTGGCTGATTGGCAGGAGGTAATGATTGGGAATAAAGGTGCCTTTTCTGATTAACTGCTGGTGACTGGTGGTGTTCCGCAGGGGATGGTATTGGGACCCCTTCTTTTCACATTTTATGTCAATGATTTGAATGATGGAGTTAATGGCTTTGTGGACAATACAAAGACAGGTGGAAGGGCAAGAAGGGTTCAGAAAGCAGGGAGTCTGCAGGAGAACTTAAATTGGGAGAATGTATATTTAATATTTGTTTTTTTTCTATTTACACAGTTTGGTATTTTTGTACACTGGTTTCCCACCCTATTGGGTGTGGCCTTTCATTGATTCTATTATGGTTATTGAATTTACTGAGTATGCTCGCAAGAAAGCGAATCTCGGGGTTGCGTGTGATGGCGTGTATGTACTTGGATAATAAATTTACTTTGAACTTAGAGCCAAGAGGTGGCAGATGGAATACAGTGTGGGGAAGTGTATGGCCATGCACTCTGGTAGAAGGAATAAGGCAGAGACTATTTGGGGAGAAAATTCAAAAATAGAGGTGCAAAAGGACATTGGAATCCTTGTGCAGGATTCCTTGTGGGTTAACTTGCCAGTGAGTCAGTGGTGAGGAAGGCAAGTGCAATGTTAGCATTCATTTTGAGAGGACTAGAGTATAACAGCAAGGATGTAATGCTGAGGTGTTATAAGAGATTGATGAGGATTGTGAGCAGTTTTGGGCCCCCTATCTAACAAAAGATGTGCTGGCATTGGGAGGGTCTAGAAGAGATTCACAAGAATGATCTTCGGAATGAAAGGGTTAAGATATGAGGAGTGTATGATGGGTCTGGGCCTGTACTTGATGGAGTTTAGAAGAATGAGGATGGGATTTCATTATATAGCCTAGAATGGATGTGGGGAGGATGTTTCCTGTAGTGGAGGAGCCTAGGACCAGAGGGTGCAGCCTCAGAATAGAGGAACGTCCATTTACAACAGAGATGAGAAATTTCTTTAACCAGAGGGTAGAGAACTGTGGAATTCATTGCTACTGATGGCTGGGCAGGCCAAGACATTGAGTATATTTAAAGCAGAGGTTGATAGGATCTTGATTAGTCAGTGTGTCAAAGGTCACAGACAGAAGGCAGGAGAGTAGGATTGAGAGGGGTAATAAATCAGCCACGATGGAATGGCAGGGCAGACTCAATGCACTGAGTGGCCTTATTCTTTCTTATTTTTGATGTTGTTATAGTTTTATAATATGCCTTGCAAATTAGTGTGGATAACTTCACTTAGCTCAACACTGAACTGATTCTTGAACCTGTGGACTGACTCTGCAGCTCACGTTCTCGGTATTGTCCGTCTGTCTGTCTATCTATCTATCTAGTCATAGAGCACTACAGTAGGGAATGGGCCATTTGGTGCATACCAAGCTATTACTCTGCCTAGTCGCATCGACCTATCGACCTGCACCTGAACCATAGCCCTCCGTAGTACGTGGTGCCATCCATGTACCTATTCAAATTTCTCTCAATTGAACTTGCATTCACTACTTCTGCTGGCAGCTCATTCCACACTGTCACCACCCTCTAAGTGAAGTAGTTCCCTCTCAGGTTCCCCTTAAACATTTCACCTATCACCCTTAACCCATGACCTCTAGTTCTCACCCAACCTCAGTGGGGAAAAAGCCTGTTTGCATTTACTTATCTATACCTCTCATAATTCAATATATCTCCATCAAACCTCCCCTCATTCTCCTACAGTCTTGGGAATATAGTCCTAACCTATTCAACTTTTCCCTATAAGTCAGGTTGTCAGGTCCAGGCAGCTTCCGTGTAAATTTTCTCTGTACTCTCTCAATCTTACTGATAAATTTCCTGTACGTAGGTGACCAGTTCTGCACAGTATACTCCAAAATAGGTCTCACCAACTTGAACACAGCACCTCAACTCCTGTACTCAACACTTTATCTATTTTTTATCGTTGTACTACAGTATCTATCTATTATTTGCACAGTTTGTCTTTTGCACACTGGTTGTTTACAGTGTCTGGAGTTTTTCATTGATTCTATTGTATTTTTTTGTCTAAGTGTAAATGCCCACAAGTAAACAATGTTGTCTATGGTGACATCTACGTACTTTGATAAATTTATTTTGAACTTCTGGCTCGTACAAGTAGTTGTTGGAGCTCTCGGTTGTTGACTCAAGATTTCTTTATCCTTGCAGTGAAGTTGATAAGGTCCTGGCTGGCCTGGAAATACTCTCGAAGATATTCGACCAACAGAGCTCACCACTGCTAACCCGACTGATACAGCAGGTAGTGACGACTATTGTTAGATGCCCCTCCTTCTCCTATGGTCCACTTTCCCCTCCTATCAGATATCCTCCTCTCCAGCCCGTTACCCACCTAGCTTCACCTATCACCAAGCTCTTCCTCCTTCCTTTCCAGTCCTGATGAAGGGTCTCGTCCTGAAACGTCAACTGTTTGTTCCCGTCCGTAGATACTGTCCAATCTGCTGCGTTCCTCCAGTATTTTGTGTGTGTTACTCTGGATTTCCAGCATCTGCAGAATTTCTTGTGCTGATTGTTTTGATGTTTGTGTTGTGTTTGTTGTGGCTGTGATGCCTTTTCTGAGCGATGAGCGTGACTGATGTGTCTAGCGGTATGCCCGCCACCTGCACACCCCACTGCCCTTGCATTCTAGTTCCTAAACTATCAGCACCTCAATTTTAGAAATCTTCTCAAATCTTTCCCTCCTAGACAGCTGGACATATTCAAGTCATAGGGTCATCCAGCATGGAAAACAGGCCCTTTGGCCCAGCTCAGATGTGTTCATGTAATGAATCAGTCCTTCTGTTATCCATTTTCGAGGGTCTCCAGCCAGAGGGTGGTCACTGTATGGAATTCATTGCCACATTCAGCTGTGGAGCCCAAGTCATTAAGTATATTTAAAGCAGAGGGTGATAAGTTCTTGACCTGTAAGGGCATCAAAGGTTATGGAGAGAAGGCAAGAGATTGATGTTGAGAGAGATAATTAATGAGCGAAAATCAATTGGCAGAGTAAATACGATGGGCTGGATGGCCTAATTCTGCTCCTATGTCTTATGGTCTTAATGCCAACTAAGATGCCCCATCAAAGCTCGGCAAATTTACCTGTGTTTGTCTTCTCAATCCATGTACCTGCGCAACTGTCCTTTTAAACATTGTTATTGTATCTGCCTGTACCATCCTCTGACTGGAGAAGGCAGGAGAATGGGGTTGAGAGGGAAAATAAATCAGCCCTGATGGAATGGTGGAGCAGACTCGACGGGCTGAATGGCTCCTTTGTCTTATGGTCTTTGGTTTCTGACACCTCTTTGCACATGCATTTTACCTTTTGTGTGTAAAAATAAGTTTCTCCCCCAAGTTCCAATTAAACCCTTTCCCTTTAACCTTAATCCATTTCTTCTAGTTGTAATTAAAGATGCAGCTAGTCCTAGTTTTGTGCGTTTAGCTCATATACCCCCCGAGCCCCACCCTGCCATCTGCCTATCCAAGTGCTTTTCAAGCAATATTGTTGAACCTGCTTCAACCACTTCCTCTGGCAGTTGGTTTTCATAAACCAACCACCCTCTGCGTGGAAAGGTTTCCCCTCAGTTCCCTTTTAGTTGCTTACCCTCTCACCCTAAACTTGCGCCTTCTAATTTTGGTCTCTCTTATCCAGGGGAAAAGACTGTTACCGGCCACTCTGTGTATGCCTCTCATAGTTTTAAACATTTCTATGGTCAGCTCTCATTCTCCAACATCCAGAGGCCTAAGCTGGCCAACCTTTCCCTGTAACTCAGGCCCTTTGTTCTGCAACACCCTCGTACATCTTTTCTGAACTCTTCCCCATTCAGTCACGTCGTTCCTAAATCAGGGTGACCAAAACTGTACAAGTGGTGTATGCAGGTTTGATTGCTTTCATCCAAGAGAGACTTAGATTGGTACATGGATGGGAGGGCTATGGTCTGGGTGCGGGGTCAAAGAGACTAGTCAGGATAACAGTTCAGCATAGACTAGATGGGCCGAAGGGCCTGTTTCTGTGCTGTAGTGCTCTATGACTGAACAGGAAAGATATGTGTTTAAGCGTGTTATCAAATACTTCTGGTGTGTTGCAGGAAATTTATTAATATTTTACTGGATGTGAATGAAGCACTAAGTTTTATCTTGATGTTAGTCTGGTTGTATGCAGCTGGTTAAAGAGAAGCCTCCCC
The DNA here is from genome assembly GCF_030028105.1 of Mobula birostris. NCBI lineage: Eukaryota > Metazoa > Chordata > Chondrichthyes > Myliobatiformes > Myliobatidae > Mobula > Mobula birostris. The sequence goes on from NC_092376.1 coordinate 4,760,271, forward strand.
TGATCTATTCAACAGCAGCAGTGACGTGCCTTGGACAACACCCTTCATGGCAAAATGCTCCAAGAAGGTTCACAGTCAGACAAAGCAATGCTCCTTCCCCACCACCCCCCACCTTTTTATTCTGGCTTCTTCCCTCTTCTTTCCAGTCCTGATGAAGGGTCTTTCCCTGAAACGTGCACTGTTTATTCCCCTCCATAGATGCTGCCTGTCCTGTTGTGCACCTCCAGCATTTTGTGATTCATCGAGCAGCTTCACTCCATCCCCCACAAAAGGCAAGACTTTCCGGTGGCCGCCCATCTCAGTTCCACTTCTCATTCAAATTCTGACATGCTGGTCCATGGCCGCCTCTACTGCCACGATGAGGTTATTCTCAGATTGGAGGTGCAACACCTCAAATTCCAACCTCATGGCATGAACATCGATTTCTCCAACGTAAAAATAAACCCCCACCCCCCATCCCTTTTACTTTCCCATTTCTGGTTCCCCTCTCACCCCTCTCCTCCTCAGCTGTCCGTCCTTTTCCTCCGGTTCCCCTCATTCTATTCCTTTCTTTACTTTCTTCTCCTATAGGATTCGTCCTTCAGCTCCTTTACCTTTCCACCTATCGTCTCCCAGCTTCTTACTTCATACCCATCTCCCACCCACCTAGCTTCCTCCTCACCTGGTCTCACTTAGTACCTATCAGTCCCAATGAAGGGTCTCGGTCCGAAACGACAATTATTTACTCTTTTCTATAGAGGCTGCCTGACCTGCTGAGTTCCTTCAGCATTTTGTGTGTGTCATCTTTCACCTGCCAGCTTCCCCTCCTCCCACATTCTTATTCTGACTTCTTTCCCATTCCTTTCCAGTCTCGATGAAGATCTCGGCCCAGATTCCCCTCCGTCAATGCTATGCTGCTCCAGCATTTTGTGTGTGTTACTCTGGATTTCCAGCATCTGCAGAATCTCTTTTGTTTATGACTTACTGATATAGTTTGATGATAGGTGAGATGACCCAGGATTAGGTAGGTTTGAAGGAATGCCTTTTGAGGAGTTGCAGCTGTTAAGGACCAGTATTCCAAAGCTGAAGATGAATGTTTGAGTACCAATGCAGATATAGTGAAAATCCCGAATGAGGATTAGGGCTGAAGTGGAGTAACCATAAAACTTTTATAGGATTCTAATTTCTCTCCAAGCAGAACCTGCTTGAACTGATTAAGTAATGGGTGACTCGTTTCTTTTCTTGCAGGCCAGTAGTCAGGGTGGAGATCAGCAACTGGAAAACCTGGTCATGAAACTCTCAGTCCTGAAGGACCTGCTGTCTTCCATGGAGAGGAAGGTGAGTGCCGATGTTTAATCAATGTTTCATCACGAAGATCACAACTATTCACATGTCATTCTCTCGCTCCTGCCCCCTCTCTCCCCGCCCCTCTCCCCTCTCCTCACCCCCACACTGATCCCGCCACCACTCTCCCCCCACGCCCCCTCTGCTGTGCTTTCTTCCTTCTCCCCTCCAGCCCCTCAATTTTCTATATGCGTTGCACACTCCACAGGCCGTTTGAGATGATTATTCACTCAGTCTCTTCCCATTCATCGGTACAAAAGTGATTTGTATTTCTCCATTTGATCAGTCACAGAGAACGCTACCATTAACATGAACCTTCCTGTAGCAGCATTACTCAGGTTTGAGCGAGAGAATTAAGATTATCGTTAGAATTTTATTCCTTACATCCATCTCACAACATGAGGGAGTAAAAATCTTTGTTGCGTCTCCATCGCTATGTACAAGCGATAAGGAAGGGAAATATGTGAGGATATTGCCCAAACACTAAGATTGTATACATAATTGCTTTGCCTAATGTACGTACAGTCAGATACACAATCAGATCAGTGTGTATTGATCAGTCGGATGGCCTGGTGATAGAAGCCGTCCCGGAGCCTGTTGGTCCTGGCCTTAATGCTGTGGTACCGTTGGCCAGACGGAAGCAGCCGAAACAGTTTGTGGTTGGGGTGGCTGGAGTCCTTGATGATCCTCTGGGCTGTCGGCACCACTCTCTGCAGTTCCCATACCAGGCGGTGAGACAGCCAGTTAGTATTATTGAAGGGCGCCCATTCAGAACAGAAATGTGAAGAAATTTTTTTAGTCAGAGGATGGTGAATCTATGGAATTTGTTGCCACGGGCAGCAGTGGAGGCCAAGTCATTGGATGTATTTAAGGCAGAGATTGATAGGTATCTGAGTAGCCAGGGCATCAAAGGTTATGGTGAGAAGGCGGGGGAGTGGGACTAAATGGGAGAATGGATCAGCTCATGATAAAATGGCGGAGCAGACTCGATGGGCCGAATGGCTGACTTCTGCTCCTTTGTCTTATGGTCTTATGGATACTCTTGATGGTGCCCGTATAGGAAGTCCTGAGGATTTGGGGACTCATGCCAAACTTCTTCAGCTGTCTGAAGTGAAAGAGGCTTTTGTGCTTTTTTCACCACACAGCTGGTGAGTAAAGTTCAGGTGAGATACTCAGTGATGTGTTCACGAAGGAACTTGAAACAACTCACCCTCTCAACTACAGTTCCATTGATGTCAATAGGAGCTAGCCTGTCTCTGTTCCTCCTGTAGTCCACAATCAACTCCTTTGTTTTTCTGGACATTGAGGGAGAGGTTGTTTTCCAGGCATCACTGCGTTAGGGTGTTGACATTTCCTCTGTAGGCTGTCTCATCATTGTTAGAAATAAGACCTATCAAAATTGTGTCATCTACAAATTTGATCAGCAGATTGGAGCCATGTGTGGCAACACAGTCGTGGGTGCACAAAGCAGGATGAAGGCCGACGTCTCTGTCACAGCCCTGGGGGGCTGGTATTGTAGGTCAGAGGGGCAGAGGTAAGCGTGCCCATCCTTGCCACCTGCTGCAATCTGACAGGAGGTCCAGGATCCAGCTGGTCAAGGCAGAGGTCTCTCAGCTTCTTGTCAAGCCTGGAGGGAATTATGGTGTTGAATGTTGAACTGTAGTCCAAGAACAACATTCTAACATAAGAATTCCTCTTCTCCAGGTGAGTGAGGATGGTGTGTAGTGCTGTGGCTATGGCATTGTCTGTCGATCGGTTGTGTCAGTAGGTTAATTTGGGGGGGGTCCAGTGTGGGTGGTAGCAAGCTGCAGATGTAGTCCTTGACCAGCCACTCAAAGCATTTGCTTATGATTGAGGTGAGTGTGACAGGACACTGATCGTTAATACATGACACCTTGGTTTTCTTTGGTACAGAGACAGTGGTGGATGTTTTGAAGCAGGAGGGCACTACACACTGGGAGAGGGAGAGATTAAAAATGTCACGTTGCTGGCTCTCCTCAGGGGTTCAGCGTTAACGACTTCAAAATGAGCATAAAAAAGATTTAGCTCGTTTAGGAGAGAGGCACGATGTTGGCTGCATCACTGTGTTTCCTTTTGAAGTCTGAAATGGTGTGCAAGTTAGGCCGCGTGTGTCATTGGCACAGAGTTGTGTCTGGATTTTATCCCTGTATTGACGTTTTGATGTCTTGATGGCTCTTTGTAAATTGTAGTGACGTTTCTTGAGCTCCTGACGGTTTCCGGAGGCAAAGGCTTTATCTTGTGCAGTGAATGTGTGGAACTATCAATCCAAGGTTTCCAGTTTGGATAGGCCAAGTGTATGAGATTCATCATGGGAAGGGCAGAGATTGTCCCACCCCCTCCCACCTGCCCCCTCCCATCACCCCCAGTCTCCTCCTACTCCTCCACCCTCCCACTACCCCGTCTCCTCTCACCACTCCACCCTGCCCACTGTCACCCTCCGTCAGCCTCCACAGCCCTCCTCCTCCCCCTCTCCACCCCTTTGCCCCTCTTCTGGCTATTTGAGGGACAGAGTGAGTATTGTTGGCAAGCACCTGTACGGTTTAAATGCAGAATTTGGGACGTTACTGTCATGTTTTGTTGTGAACACATGAATATTGGAGAAGTGGTGAAAGTATGAGACTCCTGGGACCAGACTGCACACTTGAAGTCAAGTTCAGGTGGTGACTGAGCACGTTGCATCTTTCTACACAAGAATGATGCTGACAGTATTACCTTGAAGGAGAGAGTCATGGAGAGATCTGATAAAACATTGGTGAGGCCTAATTTGGAGTACTGTGTGCAGTTCTAGTCATCTACCTACAGGAAAGGTATCACTGAGATTGAAAGAGTGCAGAGAAAATTCACAAGGATGTTGCCAGGACTTGAGGACCTGAGTCACAGGGAAACGTTGAGTAGGTTTGGACTTTATTCCCTAGAGTGTAGGAGAATGAGGGGAGATCTGATAGAGGTATACAAAATTATGAGGGGTATAGATAGGGTGAATGCAAGCAGATTTTTTTCCATTGAGGTTGGTTGAGACTAGGACTGAGGCCATGGGTTAAGGGGGAAAGGTGAAATGCTTCAGCAGAACCTGAGAGGGAACACCTTCACTCAGAGGGTGGTGAGAGTGTGGAACGAGCTGCCAGCAGAAGTGGTGGATGCAGGTTTGATTTCAATGTTTAAGAGAAGTTTGGATAGGTACATGGATGGGAGGGGTATGGAGGGATGTGATCCAGATGGGACTAGATTGATGTGGACTAGGTGGAACAAAAGGCCTTTTTCTGTGTTGTAGTACTCTCTGATTGACTTGCATGGAGGGGACGTATTTAATGGTTGGAGAACTCAGTAGGAAAGGTAATTACTGCAAATTAAGTGTATTTGGGATTGCTGTGGGAACTTTGCAACCCCTACTGACCTGTAAACCACCTACAATTTGGGAGTGGTGTGGGAAGACTCCAGCATCGCAGCCCTGTTCACGGTAGCAGAGAAGGATAAAGCCCGAAATACTGCCGAAGGAAGAAGTCTGAAAGACACACCGAACACTAGGTTAGGCGGTGTGCGTGGAGAGAAAAACAGAGTCGTTGACTTTATTCGAACTTCGTTGCTGAGGAAACCTGGAGTGTCCACTCTGGCTGTAGAGATGAACAGGGACTTGCAGGAAGAGGGAGAGAACAGGACCTGACCTCACGGAGGGAAAATCTTTTGGTAGAGAGAAATAGAACTACAGTAGAATTGTGAATCTGACTGAGTAAACCTCATTTTAAGTTGTTTTTTTTAACAAGTAAGGCACTTTGCCCTACCTTCTTTACACAGATTGCAGCTCTGTAAAACCCTGATTAGACTTCACTTGGAATACTATGTTCAGCTCTAGTCGCCTCATTACGGGAAGGAGATGAAAGCTTTCGAGAGGGGGCAGAGGAGATTTACCAGGATGCTGCCTGGATTAGAGAGCATGCCTTGTGAGAACAGGTTGAGTGAGCTGGGGTTTGTCTCTTTTCTTTTTGGAGCGCAGTAGGTTGAGAGAGAGGTGTACAAGACGATTAGAGGCATAGAATGGGCAGCTAAAGACTTTTTCCAGGGGCAGAAATTGCTGATACCGGGGGGAGGGGGGGCATAATTTTAAGGTGTTTGGAGGGAAGTATAGGTTTTTTTTACGGGTGGGTGGGTGGAAATGTCCTGTCATAGATGGTGGTAGAGGCAGATACATTAGGGACATTTAAGAAACTCTTAGGCACACGAATGAAAGGAAAATGGAGGGTTATGTGGGACGGAAAGGTTAAGCTGACCTTGGAGTAGTTAAAGGGTTGTGACAAATCATGGACTGAAGGACCTCTACCATGCTATGTTGCTCAAACGTTTGAGTGCAGTTGAAAGCCACCCCACATTTTGGGGCCTCCAGACTGGATAAGGAGAGTAGATTTCCTTCCTGGAATCTGGTGTTAATGACCATCTGACAGCTTTTCAGTTTCACCGAAAATGTTTTTAAATTTCAAGATGTTATAATTGAGTAAGTGTTTTCAAATCTGTCTTTCCCTCCTCAGCCCTCTCCATCTGCCCCATTACCTGCACACTCCTCCCTCAGGTTTGCGTCCCTTCCTTCCCTCTCCTATCAGATTTCGTCGTCTTCAGCCCTTTGTCACTTCCATCAATCACCTTTCAGATTCTTACATCATTCCCACTTGCTCCCCCCACCATTCCATCATCCACCAGGTTTTTGGATTGTGGGAAGAAACTCGCGTGGTCCCGTGGAGAATCTTAACCCTAACTCCTTAAAGACAGCAGTGGCAATTGAACCCAGGTTGTGTGTTAGCCACGTTCTGTGCACACAGGAGGGAGGGCACAGAACGAGGTAAGGGTAGCTGGCAGCTAGATACCGGGGATGGAATCACCTCACTCTTCCCTCCAGGCTGAGAATCACAGTGACTGAGAAAGGTCAGAGACTGAGACTGCTGCTGGTGTGGCCTCCTCTACATTGGTGAGACCCGACGTAGATTGGGGGGGGTTTGCTTTGTCAAGCACCTCTGCTCCATCTGCAAAAGCGGACGTACCCAGTGGCCAACCACTTAAATTCCTATCCCCAGTCCCCTTCCAAATTGGTCACTAGCGCTGTAAGGCATTGCGCTAACCACTACACTGCTGTGGTCACCTCCTCCCTCACCCTGTAGCGGAATGCTGACTACTGTCCCACCCCCAACCTTTCCAGTCCTTATCTAGGGTCTCAACATGAAACCTTGTCTGTCCATTTCCTTCCACAGATGCTGCCTGACCCGCCCAGTTTCTCTGTCTTTCTGTACATTGCCCTAGCTCGAGCATCTGCAGTATATTCAACCACACTCGGTTACTTGTACATTCTCTTTTATAGGGTGTATTTATTGTGCTTTTTTCTGTTTATTGTGTTCTGATTGCATCGGATCCGGAGTAATAATTTTGTTCTCCTTTACACTTGTGCACTGAAGAATGACAAGAAACAACCTTGAATCTTGATTCTCGTGTGTCCTCTAAACCGCTTTTAGCTCCGTTAATATCTTCCTCTTTTTCTTTACAAAAATACCTGCATTTATTATGAATGGTCACCACTACAGTACTATTGTACAGTCACGGTACACACAAACCAGACAAATCATAACTACCACAGACTAAACTAATACATCGAGGATGGCATTTATCTCCCATGGTCTCGAAACATCTCTATGTTACGGGTGGACACCATGTGTTCTTTTTGCACAGCTGCCAGAGCACAGATATACCCCCTGAACATTGCCAGGCTGTCAGCCCAGGCAGCACCCTGCGCTTTCCGTCTCTAGGACCACGGTTAGCTATCATAGCCAGCCCCACAAGATATATAACACCATAAGATATAGGAGCAGAATTAGAGCATTGGGCAGATCAAGACTGCTCCCCCATTCCATCATGGCTGATTTGTTATCCCATTCAACCCCATTCTCCCTTCTTCCTTTGATCTTTGAATCCCTGACTAAACAAGAACCTATCAATATACCCAATATACTCTGCTTTAAGTATACCCAGTGACCTGGCCTCCCCAGCCGCCTGTGACAAAGAATTCCACAGATTCACTACCCTCTGGCTAACACAATTCCTCTCATCTCTCTTCTAAAGCGATGTCCTTGTATCCTGTGGCTGTGCCCCCTGGTCCTAGGAAAGATCCTCCCCACATACGTTCTTTCTAGGCCCTTTAATATTCGACAGGTTTGAGTGCAGACATCCTCCTCCCTGCCCTGCTCCCTTCCGTACTGGATAACCAAAGATGAAGCGAATGGGCCAGAAGGCCAGGAGCAGCCTCCTCAGATATGCAAACACTGGCTGCAGCCTCATACACTCCATGTACAGTACATACAGTAGCGTAGCAGCTAGTATGGTGCAGTGACAGCTTGGGCCGTCAGAGTTTGGAGATCAATTCTGGCATCCTGGAAGGAGTCTTTTTGTCTTCCCTGTGGAACGTGTAGGTTTTCTCCGCGTGCTCCGGTTTCCTTCCACAGTCCAAAGACGTACCGGTTGGTAGGTCAGTTGGTCATTTTAAATTGTCCTGTGATTAGACTGGTGTTGAATTGGGGTTGCTGGGAGGAGCAGCTGGAAAGGGCCTGTTCTGCCCTTCATCTCGATAGGTAAATAAATATGGACAGCGTTGGGAGTGTTGAGCTGTCAGTTAGCTAAGGACGTGTGCAATTCCAGTCTCACAGTGTGAACATTCTTCCTCCCCCAGGCTCTGAAGGCGCTGCAGGATATGAGTTCCTGTCCCAGCTTCACGTCGCAGTCATCCGTGTTCTCTCATACAGCACCTCGCAAGGCAAAGAGCATTCCCGTGCAGGCCTTTGAGGTAACAGTCTTCTGCCTTCTGCACGCGTCAGTATGTCAGTGTTCGCTGAGGTGGTGTGTTCTGCTCCTCCTCCCCGGTCAAAATGGCAGCTCTCCCACTGGAGTGGACCCAATTTTATAAAATCCTGAGAGAAATATGGATCAAAATCAGGAGGGGATAGGATAGAGGCCCCAGATGTGGGGTGGGAGGGAGGGTGGATAGAGGCCTTGGGGTGGGGGAGAGGTTGGATGGAGGCCGCGGGGTTGGGGATAGAGGTCGCGAGGTGGTTGGAGGGGGCGGGATAGGTAGAGGCCACGGAGGGGTTGGGGGGATAATGGATAGAGGCTGCGGGGGGGTGTGTGTGGGGGAACGGATAGAGGCCACGGGGAAGGGGGAAGGGTGGATAGAGGCCGCGAGGTGGGTCGTGTGGGGGTACAGATAGAGGCCATGGGAGGAACAGATAGAGATTGCTGGAATTATACCCTTCAGAGAAAAATTTAGGGAAGATGTTTAAAACTGCGAATAGTTTTGATAAAGGTAAATTGAGAAACTGTTCCCAGAAGCTTTCCAACTGTCAGACGAAGATTAAACAGCAAGAGGGGATTCTTTTTGAACAGTGTATTATTGTGCTGCCTGCTTTCTATGACAGCATTGATTCCAGTTTATCTTCCATTCAGTGTGACTGAAGCACTTCACTGCAGCACTGTACAAAAATGAGCCATTCTCATGGCAAAAGCCACATTGGAGCAGAATGAGGCCATTCAGCCCATCAATCCTGCTCCTTTGACAGTAATGTTTCAACTGTGTAAAGGGTCGGTCAAAACTGGAGCTTTTGTTTTTCTGCTCACCCGAAGACAAAAAGGAACAGAGGCCAACTCTTCGGCCCATCTAGTCCATACTGAACTATTAATCTGCCTCATCCTATCAACTGGCACCCGGACCATAGTTGTCCCTACCTCTCCCATCCATGTACCTATCCAAATTTCTCTTAAATGTTGAAATCAAACCCATATCCACCACTTCCACTGGCAGCTCGTTCCACACTCTCACCACCTCTGAGTGAAGATGTTCCCCCTCACGTTCCCTTTAAACATTTCACCTTTCACCCTTAGCCCATGACCTCTAGTTGTAGTCTCACCCAACTTCAGTGGAAAAGGTAACACAATGGCCACTCTGCTTAAATCTTCCCTAGCTACTTGATCTATCGTTGCCCTCTAATTGTGACAGCAGAAATTTAGAGTGCGAGATCACATTCTCAAAATGCACAATTTTCTACACTTGTGCTGTTTGTTAATAGTAAGCATTAGCCCCACGTGGCAATAGAATCTGGAGTCCAGCTGTCTGCCCAGTTACCACCAGATTTGCTGTGACTTTTCCCAAATTAACGTGAAGCGCACTCAACATGACTGTCGACAGAACAAATGTAGCTCTACAGCACAGAAACAAGCCCTTCAACCCATCCCCTCCCCAACAAACTGCTATATTGCTGGTCCCAACGACCTGCGCCCATGTATCTATCCGAACATCCTTTGCCTTATAAAATCAAACCCACATCCACTGGCAGCTCATTCCACTCTCACCACCCTCTGAGTGAAGAGGTTTCCCTTAAACATTTCACTTTTCACCCTTAACCTATGATCTCTAGCTCTAGTTTCACCCAAGCTCAGTGGAAAAAGCCTGCTTGCATTTCCCCTATCTATACCCATCATAATTTTGTATACTTCTATCAAAACTCCCCTCATTCTCCTATACTCCAGGGAATAAAGTCGCAAACTATTCAATCTTTCTCTCTAACTCAGGTCCTCAAGTCCCACCACTCTCCGTGTAAAAAAAAACTACCTCCGACTTGCCCCCATTACTTTCCTCCAATCACCTTAAAATTATGACCCCTTTAATTAGTAATTTCTGCCCTGGGACGTCAGGCTGTCCGCTCAATCTATTCCCTTTAACTACTCTTTGCCAGTACATCGCCCCTCTAGTCAGCGCTGAAATGGTTGCCACAACAGGACACAGGTTTAAGGTGCTGTGGAGTAGGTACAGAGGAGATGTCAGGGGTAAGTTTTTTACGTAGAGTGTGGTGAGTATGTGGAATGGGCTGCCGGCAACAGTGGTGGAGGCGGATACAATAGGGTCTTTTAAGAGACCTTTGGATAGGTACTTGGAGCTTAGAAAACTAGAGTGCTATGGGTAAGCCTAGTAATTTCTAAGGTAGGGACATGTTCAGCACAACTTTGTGGGCTGAAGGGCCTGTATTGTGCTGTAGGTTTTCTGTGTTTCTATGTATATCTGCCTCTCCACCATTGCACAGTGTTAATCCCCTCCACTGATCCTATTATCAACAGGAAGCTCCTTCAGTTGCATCTTTCCAAGAGTGTAGCATTCCCCCAGGAAGTTTGTATCCACGAACCTGTTGATTTCACTGAGCCAGCACATAACTAGTAATGTGCCATCGGGGCACTATGGTAGCTGACCACCAGTTGCCAATCAGGCTTCAATTTCCGCCGCTGTCTGTACATTCTCCCCGTGACCACATGGGTTTCCTCCGTGCTTCGGATTCCTCTCACAGTCCAAAGACGTATGGGGTTCGGGTTAGTGAGTTCTGGGCATGTTATGTTGGCACCAGAAGCATGGCAACATTTGTGGGCTGCCCAGCACAATCCTCGGACTGCAGTGGTTGTAGATGCCAACGATATATTTCACTGTATGTTTTGATGTTTTCGGGAGGAGAATAGGATTGAGATGGATAATAAATCAGCCATGATGAAATGACAGAGCAGGTGTGATGGGCCAGATGGCCTAATTCTGCTCCTATCTCTTCTGCTCTTATGTACCAGTGACAAATAAAGCTAATTTTTTTTTAACAGTAAGTAGCCACAGCTCTTATAACTTTGCACTCATCTTCCTCCTCAGGTGAAGCTAGACGTGAACCTGACAGATTTAACAAAGATTGGTAAATCACAGAAGTACTCGCTCAGTGTGGATGTGGAAGGGGGTAAACTGGTGGTAATGAAGAAATCCAAGGACACTCAGGAGGACTGGAACACATTTACTCATGATAAAAGTAAGGAGGAGGGCCGCTCCTAGAATCCACTCCGTAATTCAGTTGAGCTTTGGGACTAGCCTGAGGTTTTAAGAATGATGTTAAATGTTTGGCACAATGATCAGTACAAAAAAAAACCCTTTTAACAATCTTTGTTATCAATCTCTTTGTCCTGCATGCTGCTCATATAGAACAATTCATTACACAGTGCTTTGAGGTAGTACAATAACAAAATGCCGAATAAAGTCTAACAGTTACAGAGCAGGTAGATTGTGAGGTCAAGACTGCATCTTATACTAGGGAACTGTTCAATAGTTTATAACAGGGTTTTGTATCTACTATCGAATGAGAGGGTGGAGGAGAAAGAATGAGAGGGTGGAGGAATATTTGGGCGCTGTGTTCGCATAGTGGATAGCACAACACTATATATCAGTAACTTCTATGATGGAATTGATGACTTTGTTGCAAAGTTTGCAAGATTTCAAGGTAGGTGGAGAGGTAGGAAGTTTTGAGGAAGTAGAGAAGCTACAGAAGGACTTAGATTAGGAGAATGGGCAAAGAAGTGGCAGATGGAATACAGTGTCGAGAAGTGTATGGTCATGTACTTTGGTAGAAGAAATAAAAGGGAAGACTTTTTTCTAAATGGTGAGAAAATTCAAAAATCTGAGACAGAAAGGGACTTGGGAGTCCTTGTACAGGATTTCCTAAAGGTTAATTTGCAGGTTGAGTTGGTGGTGAGGAAGGGAAATGCAGTGTTAGCATTCATTTGAAGAGGACTGGAATATAAAAAAGAAGGGATGTAATATTGACTATATAAAGTGCTGGTGAGGCTTCACTTGGAATATTATGAGACGTTTTGGGCCCCTTATCATAGAAAGGATGTGCAGACACTGAACAGGGTTTAAGGAGGATCACGAAAATGATTCCAAGTTTAAATAGCTTGTCATATGAACAATGTTTGATGGCTCTGAGCCTGTATTCACTAGAATTCTGAAGAATGAGGGGTGACCTAATTAAAACCTATTCAGTGTTGAAAGGCCTTGATACAGTGGTAGTGGAAAGGATATTTCCTATGGTGGGAGAGTCTAGGACCAGAGGATACAACCTCAGAATGCAGGGGGCATCCTTTTTGAACAGAGATGAGGAGGCTTTTCTTCAGCCACAGAGTGGTGAATCTGTGGCTGAGAAGGCCAAGTCTTTATTTATATTTAAGGCAGAGGCTGATAGATTCTTGATTGTTCAGGGCATGAAGGGATGTGGGGAGGAGGCAGGGGATTGGGGCTGAGAGATAAAAATAGATCAGCCATGATGAAATGGCGGAGCAGACGCAATAGGCCAAAAGGCCTAATTCTGCTCCTGTATCTTATGGTCTTGTGGTCTGAATTAGTGGGCTGCTGAGCGGTGTAATCTGTTGGGTTGAAAGGGTGGGTGCTGCACTCATCCTAAATAAATAAATAAATTGGATTAAGCTGGCTGCTTTACTGAGGTAGTGATTATAAAGGCCAACAGTAAAATGCAATCTTCGGGGAATTATTGAGTAAATTATTATAAGGTAAAAATTATAAGGTAAATTGTTACCAAGTGAATTGTTATGAATAAGTTATTATAAAGTAAATTATATTTACTCTCTCCATCAGTTCGGCAGCTGATAAAGTCACAACGTGTCCACAACAAGTTGGGAATTGTGTTTGAAAAGGAAAAGGATAAAACGCAGAGGAAGGACTTCATTTTTGAAACCACGAGGGTGAGTGGCCGGGCCGCTGGTGTTTCATTCTCAAACCGTTCTGTCTGGATTTGTCGTGTCAAACAACAGCCTGTCCCGATGCACGGTTTCGACCCGAAACGTCAACAGTTCCTTTCCTCCACAGATGCGGCTCGGCCTGCTGACTGGGGTAGGACATACGCAGTGAATGGTAGGGCACTGAGGAGTGTGGTAGAGCAGAGGGATCGGGGAATACAGATCCAGAATTCCTTGAAAGGGACATCAGAAGTAGATAGGGTCGTAAAGAGAGCTTTCGTACATTGGCCTTTATAAATCGGAATGTTGTGATGAGATGTCATGTTAATATTTTATAAGACATTGAGGAGGCCTAATTTAAAGTACTGTGTGCAGTTCTAGGAAAATGTATCTGCAGGGAAGATACCAGTATCTTGTGCTGGGTGGCAGTGTGAAATGTGAGGAGGATGTTCTGAGAATGCAGGGTGACTTGGACAGGCTGGGTAAGTGGGCAGATGCATGGCAGATGCAGTTTAATGTGGATAAATGTGAGGTTATCCACCTTGGTGGTAAGAACAGGAAGGCAGATTATTATCTAAATGGAGTCAAGTTAGGAAAAGGGAAAGTACAATGAGATCTAGGTGTTCTTGTACATCAGTCACTGAAAGCAAGCATGCAAGTACAGCAGGCAGTGAAGAAAGCTAATGGCATGCTGGCCTTCATAACAAGGGGAATTGAGTATAAGAGCAAAGAGGTCCTTCTGCAGCTGTACAGGGCCCTGGTGAGACCACACCTGGAGTACTGTGTGCAGTTTTGGTCTCCAAATTTGAGGAGGACATTCTTGCTATTGAGGGAGTGCAGCGTAGGTTCAGAAGGTTAATTCCCGGGATGGCAGGACTGTCATATGTCGAAAGATTGAAGTGACTGAGCTTGTATACTCTGGAATTTAGAAGGCTGAGTGGGGATCTTATTGAAACATTTAAGATTATTAAGGGATTGGACACGCTAGAGGCAGGAAGCATGTTCCCGCTGATGGGTGAGTCCAGAACCAGAGGCCACAGTTTAAGAATAAGGGGTAGGCCATTTTGAATGGAATTGAGGAAAAACTTTTCCACACAGAGGGTTGTGGTTCTGTGGAATGCTCTGTCTCAGAAGGCAGTGGAGACTAATTCTGTGGATTCTTTCAAGAAAGAGTTAGATAGAGCTCTTAAAGATAGCGGAGTGAAGGCAGGAACAGGGTACTGATTGTGGATGATCAGCCATGATCACAGTGAATGGCGGTGCTGGCTCGAAGGGCTGAATAGCCTACTCCTGCACCTATTGTCTACTGTTTAATATCACTGGCATACTGTATGTCAAAAAATTCGTTGTTTTGCAGCAGCAATGCATTGCAATACTTAATAAAAAAAAATAGAAATTACATTAAAATATATATATGTATTGCAAAAAGAGCAAAAATAGTGAGGTAGTGTACATGGATTCATTGTCTATTCAGAAATCTGATGGCAGAGAAGAAGAAGCTGTTCTTAAAATGTCAGGTGTGTGTCTTCAGGCTCCTGTACTTCATCCCTGCTGGTGGCAATGAGAAGAGAGTATGTACTGGGTGACGGGGTCCTTCATGATGGAGACCACCTTCCTGAAGCTTTGCCTTTGGAAGATATCCTCAGTATTGGGGAGGCTAGTGCTTATGACGGAGCTAGCTGAGTTCCAGTGTCAATATCAGTAGAGTAGAGTTCCTGTAGCAGATTGTTTCTTGCTGCAGATTCCAGTATCTGCAGTCTGTTGTCTACATTAATGGCAACGCCTATGACATCATAAAATGTTCCACGGCGCTTCAGGGGAAAGACCCTTGTTACTGTGTGTCTGAGATGTTAAGAAGTAACCAAAAGCAAATAAACCACTCTGCCATTTCCAGAGTTATGATTACGTATAAGAAGTGTTTGATGTCTCTGGGCCAGTACTTCACAGAGTTCAGAAGGATGGTGGGGGATCTCATTAAAACTTACTGGATACTGAAAGGCCTAAATAGAGTCTTGATGAAGGGTCTTGGACTGAAACATCAACTGTTTCACTGTTTTCCATAGATGCTGCTTGGCCTGTTGAGTTCCTCCAGCATTTCGTGTGTGTGTGTGTGTGTGTTACTTTGGATTTTCAGCATCTGCTGACTTTCTTGTGTTTGGATAGAGTGGTTGTGAAGTTGTTTCCATCGTTTAGGGTTGTCAGAATAAAGGCACGTCTCCAGGGTAGGGGAATCCAGAACTAGCGGCCATAGGTTTAGGGCGAGAAGAGAAAGATTTAAAAGAGACTTGAGGGGCAATGTTTTCACCCAGAAGGTGGTGAGTTTATGAAATGAACTGCCAGGAAGTGGTTAAGACAGGTGCAATAGTATTATTTAACAAGCATTTTAGATAAAGGTACATTAGATTAGAGCAACAAACACAAAATGCTGGAGGAACTCAGCAGGTCAGGTAGCATCTCTGGAAATGAATAAACAGTCAACGTTTCGGGCCAATACACTTCATCAGGACTGGAAAGGAAAGGGGAAGATGCCAAAATAAGAAGGTGGGGTGCAGGGAAGGTGGACAAGCTAGAAGGTGATATGTGAAGCTAGTTTCGTGGGGGGGGGGGTGAAGAATGAAGCTGGGAGGTGATAGGTGGAAAAGGCAAAGGGCTGAAGAAGGAGGAATCTGATAGAGAAAAGTGGACCATGAGGAAAAAGGAAAGGAGGACAGACACCAGGGGAGTTGATAGGCAGGTGAGGAGACGAGGTGAGAAGCCAGAGTGGGGAATTGAAGTAGGGGGAATTGGGGGGGGTGGGGGGAATTACCTGAAGTTGGAGAAATCGATGTTCCTGCTGTCAGGTTGGAGACTACCAAGTCAGAATATGAAGTGTTACTCCTCCAACTTGAGAAAGGCTTCACCATGGCAGAAGAGGAAGCCGTGGACCGAATGTTGGAAAGGGAATGGGGGTTGGAATTAAAATGATTAGCCACCGGGAAATACTGCTTTTTGCAGATAGAGTAGAGGTGCTTAACAAAGATGGCTCCCCATTCTACATTGGGTTTCACTAATGTAGAGGAGACCCCATTGGGAGCACCAGATACAGTAGATGACCCCAACAGATTCGTAAGTAAAGTGTCGCCCCACCGGGGAAGATTGTTTGGGGCCCTGAATTGAGGTGTTTACTTGTCGACTATTTATTCATTTTCATAGATGCTGCCTGACCTGCTGAGTTCCTCCAGCATTTTGTGTGTGTTGCTGTAGATTTCCTGCATCTGCAGAATCCCTTGTGTTCAGATTAGATTAACTTTGCGCATGAACATCGAAACATACAGTGAAATGCGTTGTTTGCGTCAACAACTAACACAGCCCACAAAGGTTGCCACGTTTCTGGCGCCAACATAGCATGCCTACAACATGTGGGGCTTAGCGGTTTATGGTCAGACACTACGGGTTGGAACTAAGTGGGTGGACTGTGGCTAGCATGGGCGGGTTGGGACGAAGGGTCTTCATCCATGCTGTTTTGTTCTGTGATTGTAAGGACTTTGAAAACACAGTTGGCAGCCACTCTACCCAGGCCTTTACTAGCTGTTGTTCACTGTTCTCCCCGTACAGAAACGTGAGGCGTTCTGCCAACTCCTGCAGCTAATGAAGAACAAGTATTCAAAGCAGGATGAACCGGACATGATCTCCATCTTCATTGGCACCTGGAATATGGGTAAAGATTGACTTTATTTGTCACTTAGAACAGTACAGCACAGCCTGTTCAGCCCACAGAGTTGAGCTGACCTTTAACCCTACCCTCCTGCATGGGCCTCCATTTTTCTTTCATCCATGTTTCTATCTATGAGTCTTTTAAATGTCCCTAATGTTTCTGCCTCTACCATCATCGCTGACAGCATGTTCCACGCACTCAACACTGTGTGTAAAAAAAAACAAACAACTCCCCCTGACATCCCCCACTCTACTTGCCTCCAATCTCCTTAAAATTAGGCCCTCTTGAAACATACAGTGAAATGCATCTGAGAATTGTGCTGGGCAGCCCACAATTTACTAATCCTAACCCATTTGTCTTTGGACTGTGGGAGGAAACTGAAGTATCCGGAGGAAACCCACGTAGTGACGGAGAGTATGTACAAACTCCTCACAGATAGTGGTGGGAATTGATCCTCGATTGCCTGCACTGTACAGCATTACACTAAACACTACCCTACCATGACGAAGGGGGATGTGGAATGAGAGTTATATACTAACCTGGCCATGAAGGCCTGTGTCCTGAGGATATAGTGTGTTGGTCCATTGCCTCCTCTGCTGTCACAATGAAGTTGGAGGAGCTAAACCTCCATTTGTGTGTTTGTTCGGGTAGCCTCCAACCTGATCGCATGAACATGGAGTTCTGTAACTTCCAGTAATTTCTCCCCTCTCCACCTTCTCTCCTTTTTCTTTTCCTGTTCTGGTCCTTCTCTTACCCCTTCTCTTCTCCTCACCTGCCCTCACCTTCTCCTCGCCTTTGGTCCCCTCTCCCTTCCCTTTCTCCCATGGTCCAATGTCCTGTCCTATCAGATTCCTCATTCTTCTGCCCTCTACACCTTCCACTTATCCCGTCCCACCTATTACCTCCCACCCTCTTTCCCCCTCACCTGGTCTTGCCTATCACCTGCCAGCTTCCCTCTCCCCCCACCTACTTATTCTGGCTTCCTCACCCTTCCTTTCCAGTCCTGGTGAAGGACACCGGCCTGAAATGTCAACTGTTTATTCATTTCCATAGATTCTGCCTGACCTGCGGAGTTCCTCCAGCATTTTGTGTGTGTTTCTGCAGATATGGTGTTTGTGGTTGGGTGGAATTTTGAAGCGTGTCTCCCTCTCAAATATTTTGTTGACCAGGAAGTGCCCCCCCTCCGAAAGTCATGGCGTCCTGGCTGGTTTCCAAAGGCCTTGGGAAGACTCTGGACGAGATGGCGGTCACCATTCCACACGACATCTATGTCATTGGGACCCAGGAGAACTCAGTGGCAGACAAGGAGTGGGTTGACTTTGTCCGAGGCAGTCTGAAGGAGTGCACCGACCTGGACTTCAAGCCGGTAAGGTGTGCAGTGGAGAGACAGCTGATGTTCAGCTTTCTCCTTGTGGTGGTCATAAGGATGTCTGGCGCACTTGAGTTTCCGGATTGGAGTTTGGGGTATCCCTTGATCCTCCTACATCCCCCACACCCACGTCCATTCATATTCTGAGATTAGCGACACCATTATATAAGATTGCCTTTATTTTGTTCCCTACTTGTGAGTCCTTGTGCAGGATTCCTGAAAGGTTAACTTGCAAATGCAACTTTAGCATTCATTTCCAGAGGACTAGGATATCAAATCAAGGATGTAATGCTGAGGCTTTATAAGACATTGGTCACACTGCATTCGTGAGCCATTTTGGGCCCCTTATCTAAGAAGAGATGTTGTGTCATTGGAGAGAGCCTGAAGGAGGTTCACAAGAATGCTTCAGGGAATGAAGGGGTTAACATGAGGAGTGTTTGATAGCTTTGGGCCTGTACTCACTGAAGTTTAGAATGAGGGAGGATCTCATTGAAACTTCTCAAATATTGAAAAACCTAGATAGAGAGGATGTGGAGAGGATGTTTCCTATAGTGGGAGAGTCTGGGATCAGAGGGCAAAATTTCTGAATAAAGGGACATACATTCAAGTCAGAGATGAGGAATTTCTTTAGCCAGAGGGTGGTGAATCTGTGGAATTCATTGCCACAGGCGGCTGTGGAGGCCAAGTCAGGTACTTGGGCGAAGGCAGGAGAATGGGATCGAGAGGGATAATAAATCAGCCATAATGGAATGTCAGTGTCGACCTGATGGGCTAAATGGCCTAATTCTACTCCTAATTCTATTCTGTTGGTAATGCGAGGTTGTCCATTTTGGAAGGAAAAATGAAAGAGCAGATTATTATTTAAATGGTAAAAAAATTGCAGCATGCAGAGGGACTTGGGAGTGCTTGTACATGAATCACAAAAGGTTGGTTTGCAGGTGCAGCAGGCCATCAAGAAGGCAAATAGAATGTGGCCTTCATTGCTAGAGGGATTGAATTTAAGAACAGGGAGGTTATGTTGCAACTGTACAGGGTACTGGTGAGGCCGCACCTGAAGCACTGTGTGTAGTTGTGGTCTCCTTACTCGAGGAAGGATATACTGGCTTTGGAAGCGGTGTGGAGGAGGTTCACCAGGATGATTCCAGAGAAGAAGGGGTTGGACTATGAGGAAAGATTGATTCGCCTGGAACTGTACTCGCTGGAATTCAGAAGAACGAGAAAAGATCTTTTAGGAACTAGGGGACATAGCCTCAAGATTCAGGGAGTGGATTTAGGATGGAATGAGGAGGAACTGCTTTTCCCAGAGAGTGGTGAATCTGTAGAATTCTCTGCCCAATGAAGCAGTGGAGGGCTACTTCAGTAAATAGGTTTAGGACAAGGCTGGATAGAATTTTGCATAGTGGGGGAATTAAGGGTTATGGGGAAAAGGCAGGTGGTTGGAGATGAGTCCATGGCCAGATCAGCCATGATCTTATTGAGTGGCGGAGCAGGATTGATGGGCCAGATGGCCGACTCCTGCTCCTATTTCTTATGTTCTTATGTCCTTTGGTCTAATGGTCTGTGTACATCTCCAGGTTCCTCCATCAATCTCAGAGTCTTTTAGTTCCTATCTCTGGACTGGGCAAGCTAGCATATTGGTAAATTGGTTTATTGTTGGCACAAGTGCTGAGGTACAGTGAGAAACGTCTTGAATACTGTTCATGCAGGTCAATTCATTACACAGTGCAGAATGCAGAATAAGGTGTTACAGTTACAGAGAAAGTGCAGGTGCAAGATCCATAACAAGGTAGATTGTGAAGTCAGGAGTCCAACTTGTTGTACTAGGAAACCATTCAGTGGTCTTATAATAGTGGGGTAGAAGGTGTCATTGAGCCAGGTGGGACGTGCTTTCAGGCTTTTGTATCTCCTATCTGATGGGAGAGAGGAGAAGTTAGAATGTCCAGAGTGGGTGGGTCTTTGATTACACTGGCTGCTTTACTGAGGCAGTAAGAAGTGTAGACAGAGTCCATGGAGGGGAGGCTGGTTTCCTTGATGTGCTGAGCTGTGTCCACAAATCTGCAGTTTTCTGTAGTCATGGGCAGAGTATTTGCCGTATCAAGTTGTGATGTATCGAGACAGGATGCTTTCAATGGTGCATTGATAAAAAATTGTAAAAGCCCCAAGGTCCAATGCAAAGATCTCTTCTCCTGTGAGAGAATTGAGAACCAGGCATTTCAGAACCAGCATGGTCAGTCACTTGAGGTCTGGAGTCTTCCCTGAAATTTACAAGGATGATTCTGGGAATGAAGGGGTTAACATATGAGGAGCATTTGGCAGCTTTGGGCTTGTACTCACTGGAGCTTAGAAGAATGTAGGGGATGTCATTGAAACCTACTGAATGTTGAAAGGACTAGATAGGGTGGATGTGGGGAGGATGTTTCCTATGGTGGGTGCACAGCCTTAAAACTGAGGGACAACCTTTTAGAACAGAGGTAAGGAGGATTTTTTTTTTAAGCCAGAGAGTGGTGAATCTGTGGAATGCTCTGCCACAAACTGAGGTGGAGGCCAAGTCCGTGGGTATATTTAAGGTGGAAGTTGACTGTTTCCTGATTGGTCAGGGCATCACAGGATATGGGGGGGAAGGCAGGTGTGTGGGGTTGAGTGGGATCCGGGATCAGTCATAATGAAATGGCGGTGCAGACTTAATGGGCTGAATGGCCTTATTCTGCTCCTATGTCTTATGGTCTTAAGAAAGGTAATGAAGGGACAGTGGTAAGGGGATGAAAGATTTTTATTGGTAAATGAGTTTGACATGTTGATGTGACAATCTGATCTACTGTAAACACAAAATAATCTGCACATGCTGGGGTCAAAGCAACACTCACAACACGCTGGAGGAACTCAGCAGGTCGGGCAGCATCCGTGGGAAAGATCGGTCAATGTTTCAGGCCGGAACCTGATGAAGGGTTTCGGCCCGAAACGTCGACCGATCTTTTCTACGGATGCTGCCCGACCTGCTCTGTTCCTCCAGCGTGTTGTGAGTGATCTACTGTAATCTCATTAAATCTCATTACAGGCACCATGACTTGCTCTTGCAGCGAATTTGTATGTGAGTATCCTATTTCATGTTGATTGAACCAACCAGCTCTCCCCATGGACAAACCAAGCATCATGGGGTCATAGAGCACCACTGCACAGAAACAGGCTCTTCGGCCCATCCAGTCAATGCCAGCCTGTTATCCACGTTACTTATCCAAACTTGTTTTGAATGTTGCAATCCAACCCACCTCCACCACTTCCTCTGGCAGTTAATTCCACACTCGCATGCTCTCGATAAAGAAGTTCCTCCTCAGGTTCCTCTTATTACCTGTTAACACCCGCTGGGAGTAAAGGAACGAGAAGGACTTCTGGCTGTTAGCCTGTTCCCTGCATTATCTCAATCATTATTTGGCGATCAGAATCAGGTTTACCGTCACTAACGGATGTTGTGAAATTTGTTGTTTTGTGTCAGTACATTTCAATACATAGTAATTAAATAAATTATATAAGAAATATGCTGTGTGTAAAATATTAAATTAAGTAGTGCAAAAAGAGCAAAAAAAAGAAGTGAGATCGTGGTCATGGACCATTCAGAGATCTGGTGGCAGAGAAGAAGCTGTTCCTAAAACATTTGTGTGTTTGCCTTCGTGCTCCTGTACCTCCTCCCTGATTGTAGCAATGAGAAACCATAGAAACCATAGAAAAACTACAGCATAGAAACAGGCCTTTTGGCCCTTCTTGGCTGTGCTGAACCATTTTCTGCCTAGTCCCACTGACCTGCACACGGACCATATCCCTCCATACGCCTCCCATCCATGTATCTGTCCAATTTATTCTTAAATATTAAAAAGGAACCCGCATTTACCACCTCGTCTGGCAGCTTGTTCCACACTCCCATCACTCTCTGTGTGAAGAAGCCCCCGCTAATGTTCCCTTTAAACTTTTCCCCCCTCACCCTTAACCCATGTCCTCTGGTTTTTTTCTCCCCTTGCCTCAGTGGAAAAAGAAGAGGGTATGTGCTTGATGGTGAGGGTCCTTACTGATGGATGCCTTTCTGAGCATTGCCTTTCGAAGGTGGGGACATTAATGCCCACGATGGAGCTGCCTGAGTCTACATCCTCTGTAGCTTTTTCCGATCCTGTGCAGTGGCCCCTCCACACCAGACACTGATGCAACTATAGCATGTCTCCACAAAGAATGTCTCCAGCCTTTTGGTCGATACAGTGGGTCTAGTGTCCGATTGGTGCTTGTGCTGTGAAGCGGTAAGTGACCATGTAGTAAATGTGTCCATTTGCAGATTGCAATGCAGACACTGTGGAACATTAAAATCGCCGTCCTGGTGAAGCCGGAGCACGAGAACAGGATCAGCCACGTCAGCACGTCCAGCGTGAAGACTGGAATAGCCAACACTCTGGGTATGTAAACCGGCGACAGCACTATGCTTGTGCAGCTCACTGTGTGTTTGGAGGTCAGTTCCCGAACAGTGTAGACGTTCACAGTGAGGACAAGGAGAACGTCGTGATTCCACAGGCACGGCTGTTGCTGCTCCTTTCCTCTTCTGTTGGGCAGTCTCCAGGTCCACGTGACGTCTTTCTTCCAAGTTGCTGTGAGCAAGTCTAACCAAGGCTCACCAGCCAGTTCTGTCTTGTGCCCTATGTTCCAGATGCTGGGATGCAAGCCCCAGCTAGAGCTTCTAACTATCCACGTTAAGGAGTCGGAGCTGCAAAATGGATGCACTCCTGATTATTCCGGAGGCTGAAGGAGTGATAGGACATACAGAGAGGTAGTTACACCCGAGGTGCAGGACACAGGGAACTGGGAGAGGCAGGAAAGGGAAAGGAGTTCAGGAGCCAGTGATTTAAATGGAGAGAAAATACAAAAAAACTGAGGTGTAAAGAGACTTACGAGGCCTTGTCCGGGATTCCCTAAAGATTAATTTGCAGGTTGAGTCTGTGGTGAGGAAGGCAAATGCAATGTTAGCATTCATTTCAAGAGGACAAAATATAAAAGTAAGGATGTAATGTTGAGACTTTATCAAGCACTGGTGAGGCCTCACTTGGAATATTGTGAGTAGTTTTGGGCCCCTTATTAAGACCATTAAGATATAAGAGTAGAATTAGGCTATTTGGCCCATCAAGTCTATTCCGCCATTTCATCATGGCTGATCCAATTTCTTCTCAGCCACAATCTCCTGCCTTCTCCCCATATCCCTTCATGCCCTAACTAACAAGAATACATCAATCTCTGCTTTAAGTATACATAAAGACTTGGCAAAGAATTCCACAGTTTCAGCACCCTCTGACTAAAGAAGTTCCTCCTCATCTCCATTCTACAAGGATGCCCCTCTATTCTGAGGCTGTGTCCTCTGGTCTAAGACTCTCTCACCATAGAAAACATCCTCTCCACATCCAAAAATATAGTATTATGGTTTTTGAGGCCTTGCAGTTGTTGTAACCGGGCGTGGTAGTGGGAATAAGCTCCCATTACCTACTAAATACTTCCAATGGCATACGTCTCAAATAGCCTCTGACAACCAGGTCCATCTCCTGGCCCTCATGTGTGGCTTAGCTGCTAAGCCTGCTGGAACTGTTTCTACTGAGAAAAAAAAAGGGCAATGGTGGGTCAGTGGCTCATCTAGGATAAGCAAAACTCTGATCTCAAACTTCCACTGCCTTGTAACTATGGGGAAAAGCTTTGGAAATAAACACCAATGAAAAATCCGGAGCTGGAGTCCATAACGCAGTTCTACATTGAGTTCAGCACTAATGGGCAAGTCCTGCAACATTGCTGGTGCCAAACAGTATGCGTCTCTGCCATTCCTTTGGGTTCAGCAGCTGTGCAGAAGAAGTGAGCCTGCTGCTTAGGCACCAGCTTGCTGTCCATATCGTACTGTGCAGGCTTGTGTATCGTAGACAGCTGGGGCGCAACATCCGTGGTCGACCCTTACCAACAGAGGGCCTCTGGGGTTTTTCAGGTGGGCTCACAAACCTGATGGTAGTGGGGAGAGACCTGGAGGGGTGGGTCTTCAGAACCCTGTACCTCCTGCCTCTGCCTGATGGGAAGAGACAGTGACCCAGATTTTTGGGGTGGGGGGGACGTTCCCCGATGATGGGTGTTGCCTTCCTGAGACCTCGACTGGTGTAGATGTTTTGGACGGTCGAGAGGGCTGTAGCTGGGTCCACCAC
This sequence comes from Mobula birostris, assembly GCF_030028105.1. NCBI lineage: Eukaryota > Metazoa > Chordata > Chondrichthyes > Myliobatiformes > Myliobatidae > Mobula > Mobula birostris. Next base: position 4,784,452 of record NC_092376.1, read on the forward strand.
CGTCTGTATCCTCTTTGTATTCCTCTGAGGTTTTCTATGCCAGGCGGTGATACAGACAGGCAGTTGGCCTTTCATCATAGATGTCACTGACACAGTGTACTATGTTTTTCTCCTTGGCCCTGGAAGAAGACTGTTTCATTTAACTGTCTATACATGTGTGGTTGAATGACAATTAACCTAGAACTTGAACTTGTATCAGGTCCAATTCACTGAAGATTTTCCTTCATCTTTCACAGGTAACAAAGGTGCAGTTGGCGTTTCCTTCATGTTCAATGGCACATCGTTTGGATTTGTGAACTGCCATTTAACATCTGGTAATGAGAAGACTGCAAGGTAAGTCTAATGTGGAGCCTCCTTATTGGTCATTGTACTGGGAAAGGAAGCTCACCCGTGAGTTTCTGTCATGCAGAGGTGAACCAGGTCCACCAGGTTTTACTGATGGTAGCTACTGTGTGTCAAAGTCAGTTTATTATTAAAGTGTGTATATGTCACAGATTCACTCTCCTCTGGCTAATATCTTCCACGGTAGTGTAGTGGTTAGCGCAACACTATTAGAGCTTGGGATGTTGGAGTCGGGAGTTCAATTCTGGCACCATCTGTAAGGAGTCTGTATGTTCTCCCCATGGAATGTGTGGGTTTTCCCTGTGTGCTCTGGTTTCCCTCCACAGTCCAAAGCCGTACTGGGTAGGTTAATTAGTCATTGTAAATTGTACCATGATTAAGTTTGGGTTAATCAGGTTTAATGGGGGGGGGGGGGCACGGAATAATGGTCAGCATGGCTCAAAGGGCCAGAAGGACTGTTTCGCTAAATAAATAAATATGTTGATTCATTAATCAGTCTGTGGAATTCATGGCCACTGACAGCTGTAGAGGCCAAATCATTGAGTATATTTAAGTAGAGTTGATCAGTCAGGGCATCAAAAGTTACGGAGAGAAGGCAAGAGAATGGGGTTGAGAGGAATAATAAATCAGCCACGATGGAATGGCAGAGCAGAAAGATGGGACAAGTGGCCTAATTCTGCTCCCATGTCTTATGGTCTGATTTACTGCCCTGATGTTCATTTTGATAGAGAATCAGATTATTACTGACACGTGACATGAAGCGGGTTGTTTTGCAGTAGCAGTAGTACAGTGCAAGACATAAAATTAATATAAAGCTACAGAAATGACCAGTGCAAAACAAAAGGTACAGTGACAGTGAGATACTGTTTCTGGGCTCGTGGGTCATTCGGAAATCTGTCGGCGGTGGGAAAGAATCTTCGAGCTCCTTGTACCTCCCTCCCAATGCTGGTAATGGGAAGAGGGCACATCTTGGATAGTGAGGGCCTTTAGAGATGGAAGGCACCTTCCTGGGGCACTGTCTCTTGAAACATAGAAAATGTAGAAAAAGGAGGGGAAGAGAAGATGGCAGCGTGACGCAGCGCGCGCGGCTGCTCCGAAATGATATCGTATTTGTTAAGTAGGGGCCGTGTACAATCCTGATTTGATGGAGACAGACATGAGAAGGACGGAGGAACATCTGGAGAAACTTCTGAAATGCCCGCTTCGCTGCCGCTGCTATTGTGCGACCGAGAATCTCCAGAGTGGAAGGCCCTGAGTCCTCGGCTTTGCTTGTTGCTCGGCAGCCGGGGCGGGGTCGAAGCGCTCAGCAGAGATGGTGCTCGGTGTCGGAGGGCTGGTCGGAGGCTTGAAGTTTTTGGACGGACTCAAGAGTCGGCTGTGGTTGGGTGCTTCCAGGGTGCTGCATCGGCAAGTTTGCAGCGCTGGAGGTTCATGGCTGGGAGAGTCTTTTTCCTTCCTTCTACTGTTTGCGTGAGATGATGGGACTTTCGAGAGACTTTGAGACTTTTTTTTTTATCGTGCCCATGGTCTGTTCTTATCAAATTACGGTATTGCTTTGCACTGTTGTAACTATATGTTATAATTATGTGGTTTTTGTCAGTTTTTCAGTCTTGATTTGTCTTGTGTTTCTGTGATATCATTCTGGAGGAACATTGTATCATTTCTTAATGCATGCATTACTAAATGACAATAAAAGAGGACTGCATGTCCTCATAATCTAAAAAACATACAGCACAATACAGGCCCTTCGGCTCACAAAGCTGTGCCGAAAGATGTCCAAGATCCTGTGCAGTGGTGCATCTGTACCAGATGGTGATGCAACCAGTCAGAATGTTTTCCTCCAAACTTTTGTACAAGTCTGTAAAAGTACTGAATCTCCAAGTTTGTAACAAAATAGATCCACTGGCATATCTTCTTCACAATTGCATCAATGTTTTGGGCCCAGAAACTCGAAGCTTTCACTTTCCACTGCTGACCCCTCATGTGTTCTCCTGACTTCCCCTTCCTGAAATCTACCATCTGTTCCTTGGTCTTGCTGACATCTGTAGATGACCAAATGCCTTCTCTTTTTTCCATTTCATGTTTCCTTGTGAGGAGGTTCGTTACAGATGGTGGTGGTGATTAGATTGTTTGCAGATTTTGTTGAGACAGCACTCTGTCCTGTAAGTGGTTGGCGTGTGCAGGAAGAATTCAGCTGACAGAATTGTACTATCAAGAACAAAAATAAATAATGTAAAGGAAAAGGAATAATGAGTTAGTGTTTGTGGGTTCTTGGATTGTTCAGAAATCTGATGGTGGAGGGGAAGAAGTTGTTCCTAAAATGTTGAATGTGGCTCCTGTACCACCTCCGTGATGGTAGTAGTGAGATGAGGGCGTGCCCTTCATGATGGAAGCTGCCTTTTTAAGACCAGCTATTTGATAGAACAGGAGAAGATTGAACCGGAGTGAACGCTGTCTTTATCCAGTCCTGTCTCTTGCACCCAGGCGAAACCAAAACTACTTGGACATCCTGAGGTTACTTTCCCTGGGCGATAAGCAACTCAGCTCTTTCGACATCTCCTTACGGTTCACCCATCTCTTCTGGTTTGGAGACCTCAACTACCGGTTGGACATGGAGCTGCAGGTAGGTAGTGTTACCACATGAGCATGCTGCTTCCGGTCCCCTCAGACCACTTCCCCTCTTGGCTTTGACCATTCCCAGCTTGCTTCCCAACTAGCCCAGGAGCAGGCTACAGACTGACGATTCTGCAGATGCTGCAAGTCCAGGGGAACACACACAAGCGGGTCAGGCAGCATCAATGCAGAGGAATAAAGAGCCAATGTTTCGGGCTGAGGCCCTTCATCAGGACTCTACAGTTCTGATAAAGAGCCTCATCCAAAAACGTCGGCTGTTTATCCTCTCCATAGATGCTGCCTGCCCTGCTGGGTTCATTCAGCATTTTGTGTCTATTGACTGTTCATCTAAACCAATTGCATTTGCCTCTGTTTGAGTCATATCTATGGATACAGATTTATCACGTGTATATCGAAACACAGTGAAAGGAATTATTTGAATTAACAACTAACACAGCCCAAGGGTGTGCTGGGGGCAGCCCGCATTCTCGGCAGAACAACACAAGCAACCATCACAACAAGGGAGCCAAGGTGGTGTAACTTTCCCTCTCTCCCACACTTCCAACACCAGGAGAGACCACTTCTGGGCCTCCAGTGGACTCCCCACACTTTGAGCCTCCAAATTCCCCAGTAGACTTGCAGACTTTAAAGCTTAACTGTACCTGTCCAAGTGCCTTTTAAACATTGTTCAAGTTTATTGTCACCCGACTGCGTGTATATATACAACCAATTGAAACAACGTTCCTCTAGACCACAGTACACCCACTAAACAGCAGATAAAACAAAGGGGGGGACGTCGACTCAGACCATGAGAGGCCTGCGTCGGGCATTTTCATGCCTTACGAGGCGCAGATTGGAAGTCTGTGTGGGGCGCCACTCCTTGCACAGACACTACAGCAATGTGTGATTAAGTGCCTTGCTCAAGGGCACAAACATGCTGCCACAGCTGAGGCTCGAACTAGCGACCTTGAGGTAACTAGACGAACGCCTTAACCACTTGGCCACGTGCCCAACCAAAAACAAAATATTACCTTAAATAATTTAATAAAATGTAATTCAAAATGCATGCAGGTAAACAGTAAATAGCTCCCAGTCCTAGTGATGAGACCTCAGTGGTGACAAGGTATTCATTGTTCTCACAGCCTGAGGGAAGAAGCTGTTACTCAGTCTGGCTGTCCCAGTGAGTCGAATAGATTGTGGAATGGGTGAGATTGTGCAATCGGTCAGTCCTCAGCCTCTCTCACTCCAGAGCAAGCAGTCCCAACCTGACCAGTCTCTCCTTTTAACTCAAACCCTTTGGCCCGGTAACTTCCCTGTCAACCTTTTCTGTACCTGCTTCGGTTTAACCACACCCTCTAGCTGGCGACCAGAACTGCACACGATATTCAAGTTCAAGGGCAGTCCTACCAACACAGCACAGGAACAGGCCCTTCGGCCCACAATGTTGTGCCTAGCCGATTAAATTAGTATTCAGATGGCCAACTAAACTAATCCCTGATGTCTACACAAAGTCCATATCCTTACCTTTCCTCACATCCATGTGCCTATCTAAACCTTTGTTAAAAGTCTCTAATGTATCTGCCTCTACCCCCGCCCCAGGCAGCTCATTCCAGACACCCACCACTCTGTGTGTATAAAACAAAATAAACTTGCCTCTCACATCTCCTTTAAATTACTCACTCTCACCTTAAAAACATGCCCTCTGGTATTAGACATTTCAAAGCTGAGAAAAGGATACTGTCTGTCTACTCTGTCTATGCCTCTCATAACCTTATAAACCTCCATCAGATCTCCCCTCAGCTTCTACCATTCCAGAGAAGACAACCCAAGTTTATCCAGCCTCTCATTAGAGCCCATTTTCTTGCAGGCATTCACGGTAGAACAAATAAATACAATAGGATCAGTGAAAAACTATACACTAGGACTGACAAACCAATGTGCAAAAGAAGACAACTGCGCAAATAAAAAATAAATATGTGATCTAATGTGCTTGAAAGTGGGTCCATGGGATGTGCAGTTAGTTCAGAGTTGGGGTGAGTGAGGTTATCCATGTTAGTTCAGGAGCCTGATGGTTGAAAGGTACTTCCTGTTCCTGCCCTGGTGGTGTGGGACGTAATGCTTCTGTACCTCCTGCCTGGTGCCAGCAGCAAGAAGAAAGCTTGGCCTGTTCATTGCATCAGCAACCGATAACTGCCACATCACCAAAATGAAACAGTGAAGATTAACCCTTTAAAAGAATGTCTTTTGAAACTTGCACGTCCTCTGACTGCCAAAGAAAATTACTCCTGGGCTTCAGGCTGGTGTTGCATCTACTGTAGGGTGCCAGGGAGAAGGCATTGTTTTGGCGGTAATATGTTGTGAGGATCTTCATCTCTGAGCATGGCCTTCACATTCATTGGGATCTTGATTTTCTCCATTATACATTGGAGCTGAATTAGGCCAATCAGCCCATCAAGTCTGCTCTAGCATTCCATCATGGCTGACTTATTATCCCTCTCAACCCCATTCTCCTGCCTTCTCCCCATAACCTTTGACTCCCTTACTAATCAAAAACGTATCATTACTAATCAAAATCGTATCAAAAACGAATCCACTTTAAATATATCCAATGATTGGTCTCCACTGATGTGTGTGCAATGAATTCCACAGAATCACCCCCCTCTGGCTGAAGAAATACCCCCTCATATCGGTTCTAATGAGATTCCTTTAATTTTGAGGCTGTGCCTTCCCCACTCTAGGAAACATCCTCTCTATATCGACTCCATCTCCAGCAGCTGATGACTACTGCTGGGCCACAGCTGCACAGACCACAAAATAACTATAGAAGCTGTTTGATGAACATCAACCTCACCAAAGCATCACCACTACTCCCCATCCTTTTCCCATCTACCATTCATAATCTTTCCATGACACATAATTTAATTGGAATTGGAGACTGAAACCTGGCTTATTTCTGTATTAATGACTAATATAAGGGGGCATAATGTGAAAGTGTTTGGAGGAGAGTGTGAGGTAGGCTTTATTACAGAGAGTGGTGGGTACATGAAAAGCCCTGCCAGGGCTGGTGGCAGAGGCAGATACACTCGGGACAGTGAAGAGACTCTTAGAGGGGCAGATGAATGATCGAAAAATGGAGGCAATGTGGGAGGGAGGGGTTAGGTTGATCTTGGAGTAAGATAAAGGGCCAGACGAGGTTCACGTGAATGATCCCGGGAGTGAAAGGGTTAATGTATGAGGAGCACTTGATGGCTCTGGGCCTGTTCTTGCTGGAATTTAGAAGAATGAAGGGGATCCCACTGAATCCTATTGAATATTGAAAGGCCTAGATAGAGTAGACATGGAGAGGATATTTCTTATGGTAGGGGGAATCGAGGACCGGAGGGCACAGCCTCAGAACCGAAGGACGTCCATTTAGAACAGAGATGAGGAGGGATGTCTTTAGCCAGAGAGTGGCAAATCTGTGGAATTCATTGCCACAGATGGCTGTGGAGGCCAGGTCATTGGATGTACTGAAAGCAGAGGTTGATAAGTGCTTGATTAGTCAGGGTGTTGGAGATTACGGGGAGAAGACTGGAGAATGGGGTTGAGTGGAATATTATATTAGCCATGAGGAATGGCAGAGCAGATCCGATGGGCTGAATGGTCTTATTCTGCTCCTATGTCTTATGGTCTTAAAGGGCTGGTACTACATTGTGGGCCAAATGGCCTGTTCTTTTTAATGTGTTATGTTCTATTAGCCCCCTTCGCCCCTCCCCTTTCCACCTTTTCCATTCCTCAGGGAGCCTGAAATGAATATGGCCATACGGTCAGCTGGAGTTGAAGTAAGCTAAGTGGGCGCTGGGGAGCTGGCTCACCCCTCACCTCTCTGGGATCCGCGGCCCTTCCCTTCCCTTCTGATCTCTTGCACTCTTTGCTCCTGTGTTTAGGACATCCTGAATTATATCAATAGGAAAGAGTTGGAACCTCTGCAGAAAGTTGACCAGCTCAACCTGGAGAGAGAGAAAAATAAAATATTCCTTCGATTTTGTAAGTATTATTGGTGTATTATTGTCACATATGCTTAGTTTTTCCCTGTTAATTTGATCATCCATTCTAACTAGTCCCCTCTGTCTAATATCCCCATCGCTGCACTGTAAACACTTGAAACCACTTTTCATAATGCTGTTTATATTGTAAATACAGTACATGCTGGTGTTTATACATATTTTACGCTCTATCCATATCATACCACTGGAGCTGGCCGTCTGAGCTCGAGAGAGAGTAGAACCGCTCCAGTGCAATGGCTTTTCTGCTTTAAAATCTGTCCTGCATAGGTCTCCTGTCATTGTTGGGTATGACAGACAACCACCACAGGATAGTCTGTATCCATACTTTAACCCCTAACTTTATTTTTATACAATTCTTTACCCATTATAATTGTTGGATCTTTTTGTTGTATGCCACGCCCTGACCACACCACAGGAAATTCCTAATGCATGCAATTGTATAAGGGGAACAAGGCTGATCCTTGATGTAGTGAAATCAATTAATCTATGTATTTGAGCTATCATATATATTTATATATATTGTGATTTTTTTTCTTATTGTCAGTTCATTAACTTTGAGAGAGGTATGTTGGCTTGACACCGTGCCAGAGTCTGTCTGTCTCCTCCCTGCAATCCGTCTTGTCATTGTTTGAGATCTGGCCCATCCACAAACATGCAAATGAAGTCAAAGTAGAACTTGGCCACACGGTCACAAGTGTGTTGTTTGTTTCTGGTGGGCAAGTCCTGGCTTCTAGTGTTTGATTCAGGTGTTTTGTTATGCTTCCTGTTCTCAGTGGAAGAGGAGATCACCTTCCCTCCAACGTATCGGTATGAGAGAGGTTCCCGGGATGTGTATGTCTGCCACAAGCAGAAACCTACTGGGGTGAGTGAGGACTTGGACATTTCTAAACATCTTGTCTTTCATCACTGGCACCTGTAACATGTAAAGGTTTTAAAGATTAGCTTTATTAGTCATAGTCATACTTTATTGATCCCAGGGGAAATTGGTTTTCGTTACAGTTGCACCATAAATAATAAATAGTAATAACACCATAAATAGTTAAATAGTAATATGTAAATTATGCCAGGAAATAAGTCCAGGACCAGCCTATTGGCTCAGGGTGTCTGACCCTCCAAGGGAGGAGTTATAAAGTTTGATGGCCACAGGCAGGAATGACTTCCTATGATGCTCTGTGTTGCATCTCGGTGGAATGAGTCTCTGGCTGAATGTACTCCTGTGCCCACCCAGTACATTATGTAGTGGGTGGGAGACATTGTCCAAGATGGCATGCAACTTGGACAGCATCCTCTTTTCAGACACCACCGTCAGAGAGTCCAGTTCTATCCCCACAACATCACTGGCCTTACGAATGAGTTTGTTGATTCTGTTGGTGTCTGCTACCCTCAGCCTGCTGCCCCAGCACACAACAGCAAACATGATTACACTGGCCACCACAGACTTGTAGAACATCCTCAGCATCGTCCGACAGATGTTAAAGGACCTCAGTCTCCTCAGGAAATAGAGACGGCTTTGACCCTTCTTGTAGACAGCCTCAGTGTTCTTTGACCAGTCCAGTTTATTGTCAATTTGTATCCCCAGATATTTGTATCCTCCACCATGTCCACACTGACCCCCTGGATGGAAATAGGGGTCACCGGTACCTTAGCTCTCCTCAGGTCTACCACCAGCTCCTTAGTCTTTTTCACATTAAGCTGCTGATAATTCTGCTCACACCATGTGACAAAGTTTCCTACCGTGGCCCTCTACTCAGCCTCATCAAAACCTGCTCATGGACTGTTTGTCCCACTCCCATCAGGGAGGAGGCTGCAGAGCATCCACACCAGGACCATCAGACTCAAAAACAGTTACCTTCCCCAAGGAGTAAGGCTGAACCACCCCTCCACACCACCAACCACCACTACTTTATCATTTCCTGTCAGAATCACCTTGTGTACAGACACTCCTGTGACTAGTGTCACTTTATGGACATACAATCAATCTGTGTATATAAGCTATCTTGTATTTTAAATTTACTGTTTTTTTTATTATTGTTTTAATCTTATTGTGGTTTTTTTTTGTGCTGCATTTGATCTGGAGTAACAATTTTTTTTTCTCCTTTATATTTGTGTACTGGAAATGACATGAAGTGGTCTTGAATCTTGGAGCAGCAAAACAGACAGTGAAGTGCATTGTTTGTGTCAGTGACCAACACAGTCCGAGGATGTGTTGGGGCAGCCCACAAGTGTTGCCGTGTTTCTGACGCTCTTATAGCATGCCCACAATTTTCTAACCCGCAGACATACGTCTTTGGAATGTGGGAGGGAACTGGAGTACCCACATGGTCATGGGGATGGCATACAAGCTCCTTACAGACAGTGGTGGGAATTGATCCCGTCGTAATCATAGTGCAGTCAAGCTACTGTTTTGCGAATACCATTTTGCATGGGTTTTTTCCTGGAAACTCCACTTTCATCAGAATGTGCCTCACAGTTTGAGTCTCCCAATCCAAAGAATGCAGTCTCTTGCTCCCCTCCCCCCTCCCCCAGCCTGTCCAACACCAGCGCATGCCGGCGGCCTCTGTACCTCGCTGTGGTGGCCCCCTCCACACTGACACGTGCTGTTGAGTTCACTTTAATTACTGTGAAAGTGCCTGCATGTGGCGGGGCTTTGCTGGACCAGGACACAGCTGATGCCCAGAGTGATGTCTTACACTGCGGTGGTGAGCGTTGCGTTGTAAATGTGGGTGTCCTGTCATGTTTTACACTGCAGTGGTGAGCATCGCGTTGTAAATGGGGGTGTCCTGTCATTCACAGGTGCGCACAAATGTCCCATCATGGTGTGACAGGATCTTGTGGAAATCATACCCTGAGACTCACATCATTTGTAACTCGTATGGTGAGTACAATTCCTTCCTTATACCACCTCCTTTATGCACACCCTCCTCCTCCCCACACATTCCCAAAACACAGTCCGCTCTCCCCCTCCCTGTCTCCCGCTTTCACCCTCCCTCAGCTTTCCTACCCCCCAACATGTTCTCTTCCTGCCCTGTCTCCTGCCCCCTCAGTTCCCCTTCCCCACACTCTCTCGTTCCCCCTTCCCAATTTAATTTCTCTGTCAACCCCATTCTCCTGCCTTCTTCCCATAACCTTTGACACATGACTGATCAAAAATCAGAATCATGTCTGATATCACTGGCATATGTCATGAAATTTGCTGTTTGGCAACAGTACATTGCAGTTCATAATGGTAAAAATAAATTGTAGGTTACAGTGAGAAGTGTATATATAATTATAAATAGGTAGTGCAAAAAGAGAGGAAAAACATACTGAGGTAGTGTTTGTGTCCATTCAGAAAACTGATGGCAGAGGGAAAGAAGCTGTTTCCGAAAGTGTTTCTTCAGGCTCCCTCCCGTGCCTCCTCCCTAAGAAGAGGGCAGGGTGTGTGCTGGGTAATGGAGGTTTTTCATGATGGATGCCAGCTTTTTCAGGCATCACTATTTGAGGGTGTCCTCAATGCTGGGGAGTCTAGTACCCATAATGAGCTGACTGAGATTACAACTTCCTGCAGCTTTTTCTGATCCTGTGCAGTGGCCCCTCCATACTGAACGGTTAGAATGCTCCCCCAGTACATCTGTAGAAACTTGTAGTCTTTAGTGACATACCAAGTTGTCTCAAACTCCTCATGAAATATAGCCACTTTGCATATACCCAATGGCCTGGCCTCCACATGCATCTGTTGTGATGAATTTCCTCAGGTTCACCATTCTCTGGCTAAAGAAATTCCTCCACATCTCCCTTCTAAAGGGATATACTTCTATTCTGAAGTTGTGCCGCCTTGTCCTATTGGAAACATCCTCTCAAAGTCCAGTCTGTCAAGGCCTTTCAGTAGAAGTAGCTCTGGAGAGGCCTTTTAATTCTGGGACCCTCCGCTGTTTGGTCAAGTACTTGATCAAGTCAAGGACGTTTCAGGAACAGCCTTTTCTCCTCTGCCATCAGATTTCTGAACAGACAACAAATCCATGAATACTACTACAATATTCTTTGGTCTTTTTGAACTACTTATTTTTTATGTATATGTATGTATGGGTGTGTATATACATATAAGTGTGTATGTATATATTTATAAAGAGATTTGTTTATAGTTATTTTCACTTTTTTTTATTATGTATTACACTGTACTGTTGCCGCAAAACAATAAATTTCACGACAGTGTGAGTAATGTTTCACCTGATTCTGAACTTAGTTTGTGCAGCTGACTCACTGTTCCCTGCCCCCTCACTCCCACGCATGTATTCCTGTGCATGTCTCTCCCTCTGTAACTTCACTGTTCAGTGGAGTTTTGCTCACGTGTTTACTTTATCAATTCTGGCTACATGTCGGAGCTGAGCCTGAATTACTTGCCCTGCCAGCACAGTCTGTGTGCTGTTGGATTCTGATGTTTTTAATCCAAGCTTCTTTCGGGAGTCAGAAAGAAGCACAAAGCCAGCTGCTTCGCAATCGTCCTATTAACCATAGATAGGAAAAAGAAAGTTGAAAATGGACAGAGATAGAGGTCTAGTAATTGAAGATAGGGTGAGGCAAAAGGCAAAAGAAAAAGGTGAGGAAAATGAAGATGGCGAGGCCTCATGGTCAGCTCTTTTTATACTGATTCATTCCATTCAAATTTGCAAAAGTTCACCAATCAAATAGCTTCTATTCAAATAATGCAGCTGCAGAGCTTTGTAGAATGCAACCACGAGGGGACATGCGAAGTAACTGCACGTATCAGAATCAGGCTGAATATCACCCGCCTATGTCGTGAAATTTGTTAACTTTGTGGCTGCAGTACAATGCATTACATAATAATAGGGGGAAAAAAAAAGAAAACAGTGAATTGCAGTAAATATATATATTAAATAGTTAAGTAAGTAGTGAGGTAGTGTTCATGGGTTCAATGTCCATTCAAAAATTGGACGGCAGAGGGGAAGAAGGTGTTCCTGAATTGTTATGTGTGTGCCTTCAGGCTCCTGTACCTCCTTCCCAATGGTAACAATGGGGGATGTCCTTAGTGATAGAGCTGGCTAATTTTACAACTCTCTGCAGCTGTGTCCACTAGGATGCATACTGAACAGCTACATGTATGTATATAAAATATAAGCAGACAATTAATTGTTAAGCTACAAAGGAAATAACAGTTAAACAGTCTAATCCAACTGTACTAAACTAACGCAAATCCCTGTACAAGTTGAGATGAGAAATGGCCCATCAGTTCCACTGGGAACAACCTCTTCTGGAGAGATGGTATTCACAGATTTCTCCTCCCTCCCACAGGGTGCACGGACGATATTGTGACGAGTGACCATTCGCCAGTCTTCGGTACCTTCGAAGTTGGTGTAACATCTCAGTTTGTATCTAAAAAAGGTTGGTGTGTTTACATTGGCTGGAGAGCGTGGGAACAAAGTTCAAAGTTTGTGTGCGGAATACAACCCTGAGATTCTTCTTCCCACGGACGGTCATGAAACAAAGAAAAACATCAAACCACCACCCCACCCATATGGAAAAAAAATCATGCAAATTACAAAAAAGACCGAGCAAAAGCACAGAATATAAAACAACACAGCAACCTGCAAAGTCATTGAAAGAGGCCAGGCATATTGAGCTCGGTACCATTAGTTACCTGCAGGCTGCCCCGATCAAAATCATGTGAATTAGCAACACAAAGAAAGGAGGGGCCAGAAGAAGGATGATCCAAAGAGTTTTTACAAGTATATTAAGAGCAAAAGGATTGTAAGGGATAAAATTGGTCCTCTTGAAGATCAGACTGGTCGGCTTTGTGCGGAACCAAAGGAAAAGGGGGAGATCTTAAATAGGTTTTTTGCATCTGTATTTACTAAGGAAGCTGGCATGAAATCTATGGAATTGAGGGAATCAAGTAGTGAGATCATGGAAACTGTACAGATTGAAAAGGAGGAGGTGCTTGCTGTCTTGAGGAAAATTAAAGTGGATAAATCCCCGGGACCTGACACAGTGTTCCCTCGGACCTTGAAGGAGACTAGTGTTGAAATTGCGGGGGCCCTGGCAGGAAATATTTAAAATGTCGCTGTCTACGGGTGAGGTGCCGGAGGATTGGAGAGTGGCTCATGTTGTTCCGTTGTTTAAAAAAGGATCGAGAAGTAATCCGGCAAATTATAGGCCGGTGAGTTTAACGTCAGTAGTAGGTAAGTTATTGGAGGGAGTACTAAGAGACAGAATCTACAAGCATTTGGATAGACAGGGGCTTATTAGGGAGAGTCAACATGGCTTTGTGCGTGGTAGGTCATGTTTGACCAATCTGTTGGAGTTTTTCGAGGAGGTTACCAGGAAAGTGGATGAAGGGAAGGCAGTGGATATTGTCTACATGGACTTCAGTAAGGCCTTTGACAAGGTCCTGCATGGGAGGTTAGTTAGGAAAATTCAGTCGCTAGGTATACATGGAGAGGTGGTAAATTGGATTAGACATTGGCTCAATGGGAGAAGCCAGACAGTGGTGGTAGAGAATTGCTTCTCTGAGTGGAGGCCTGTGACTAGTGGTGTGCCACAGGGATCAGTGCTGGGTCCATTGTTATTTGTCATCTATATCAATGATCTGGATGAAATGTGGTAAATTGGATCAGCAAGTTTGCTGATGATACAAAGATTGGAGGTGTAGTAGACAGTGAGGAAGGTTTTCAGAGCCTGCAGAGGGACTTGGACCAGCTGGAAAAATGGGCTGAAAAATGGCAGATGGAGTTTAATACTGACAAGTGTGAGGTATTGCACGTTGGAAGGACAAACCAACGTAGAACATACAGGGTTAATGGTAAGGCACTGAGGAGTGCAGTGGAACAGAGGGATCTGGGAATACAGATACAAAATTCCCTAAAAGTGGCGTCACAGGTAGATAGGGTCGTAAAGAGAGCTTTTGGTACATTGGCCTTTATTAATCATAGTATTGAGTATAAGAGCTGGAATGTTATGATGAGGTTGTATAAGGCATTGGTGAGGCCGAATCTGGAGTATTGTGTTCAGTTTTGGTCACCAAATTACAGGAAGGATATAAATAAGGTTGAAAGAGTGCAGAGAAGGTTTACAAGGATGTTGCCGGGACTTGAGAAACTCAGTTACAGAGAAAGGTTGAATAGGTTAGGACTTTATTCCCTGGAGCGTAGAAGAATGAGGAGAGATTTGACAGAGGTATATAAAATTATGATGGGTATAGATAGAGTGAATGCAAGCAGGCTTTTTCCACTGAGGCAAGGGGAGGAAAAAAAACCAGAGGACATGGGTTAAGGGTGAGGGGGGAAAAGTTTAAAGGGAACATTGGGGGGGCTTCTTCACACAGAGAGTGGTGGGAGTATGGAATGAGCTGCCAGACGAGGTGGTAAATGCGGGTTCTTTTTTAACATTTAAGAATAAATTGGACAGATACATGGATGGGAGGGGTATGGAGGGATATGGTCCATGTGCAGGTCAGTGGGACTAGGCAGAAAATGGTTCGGCACAGCCAAGAAGGGCCAAAGGGCCTGTTTCTGTGCTGTAGTTTCTCTGGTTCTATGGTTCTATGGTAAGAGCTTCTAGTTCAGTTCAGGGTCAGTGTGAACCCCAGACACGTACACCCACCTCGCTCCATCCCCTTGCCATTCGGTCCCAGAAGCTAACATTCCAGTTTCTGGATCCAAGGGTCCTGGAGTCAGGTCCCTTTGAGAGGTTCAAGTGGAAGTGAGTTGAAGGGACACTGCTCTGTCAGTGCATCAGTAATGAGGGTGTTGTTGGCCAAGCGAGCAATGTGGTAGGGTGCTGCAATGTTGAGGGAACACTGCAATCCTGGAGGGAATGGTGTTGAGGGAGCGCTGCATTGCTGGAGGGAATGGTGTTGAGGGAGCGCTGCATTGCTGGAGGGAATGGTGTGGAAGGGGCATTCCAATGTGCAAGGGTCCAGTGTTGAAGCACTGCATTGCTGGGGGGAGGTGTGGAGGGATTGCTGCAGTGTTTGAGAGGCAGTGTAAAGGGGGTGCTGTATTGTTGGTGTGTTGTCAGGGACAGCACTGCAGAGGAAACACTGCTTTAATGGAATGAAGTTGAGGAGGTTGTGTGGTTCCAGTCAACTCAATCATTGATCATTTGGTGCTTTGCTGTGGCCTGCATTGTAATTTAAATGCAGCATCTCTTTAAAACTCATACTAAACCTGCACTGTTTTCAAATCGTGATGGTCTGGGCAATGGGTTCAGCACTTCGGAATGGTAAATAAAGAAGGGTTAATAAACAGCCAGGGGGCTGTGTCTGCTCATGGAACATACGGACCCTTCCCTCCCACAGAGTCCTCTTACTGCCTAAACGTCTCTTCAATGTCCCGAATGTATTCACTTACATAATGAGCACCCGGCACAGGTGTATGATAATGTGTGTGGATATATGCACACATATAATGTGTGCCAGGGGAGTCCATGGTTTAATAGTTACCTTGCCTCTGTGCTGCCAAAGGCAAGTGGGGGAAGTTTCTTCCAGGTGTTGGGCTGATAGCTGTGAGATTGCTATAGATGTGTAGGAAGTGACTTGTCCTCCAGAGACAACATTCCCAGAGCAAGGCACCAGTGTCGCCAGAATCAGGTTTATTATCGCTGATGCACATCATGAAGTTTGTACAGGTCTTACTACCCGTTATGTCACTGGCGTTTAGGGCAGCAATAAAGGTTCTCCATCTCTATTGGTGTTCAGGGCTTCCTGCATTGTGCCAGTAGCTTCCTCTTGAGCAGTTTCGAGCAAAACATAAAATATACAGTCCTATAAATTACAATTGTTCCTTTGTTTTGTGCCATGTCATATGATGTGGGCGATCATGACCATGATTGTTCCTGGCAAATTTTTCTACAGAAGTGGTTTCCCATTGTCTTCTGGGCAGTATCTTTACAAGATGGGTGACCCCAGCTATTCTCAGTGCTTTTCAGAGATTGTCTGCCTGGCGTCAGTGGTTGCATAACCAGGACTTGTGATATGCACCAGCTGCCCGTACGACCATCCACCACATGTCCCCATGGCTTCACGTGACCCTGATCGGGGTGGGGGGATGCTGCTAAGCAGGTGCTACACCCTGCCCAAGGGTGGCCTGCAGGCTAGCGGAGGGAAGGAGCACCTTACTCCTCCCTTGGTAGAGACATATCTCCACCCCATCATCCATATAAATTACATTAGGAATATATAATCAATAAATAAATCGTGCAAGAAGAGAGCAAAATACTGAGCAACTGACAGGAAGGAGGAGGTTGTCAGGTCAGACAGAGGGGAATAAATAACCTCCGATTCATGGATTCCTGTTCCTTTCATAAATCTGATGGCAGAGGGTGGACAAGCGGGTCCTAAATCACCTTCCTGTTTAACGCTCATCCCTAGTTCTTGTTTAAATCCAGGTCTGTCCAAGTCATCGGACCAAGCCTACATCGACTTTGAGAACATTGAAGCCATCGTCAAAACCGCCAGCAGGACGAAGTTCTTCATCGAGTTCTATTCCACCTGCCTGGAGGGTGAGTATTCTGGTCAATGGGAGCCATCTTCCCCACCCACCACCTCACCCCCATCTGCACTCCCTCTAAAACTTGATGTACTCTGGCAATTCGGCATCTGCAGTTGTATAACCCATCAATGAGGGCACTCTGAGAATATTGTGCTTGGCTTTGGTCACCCTGCTATAGGAAAGCTGCCACTGAGTTGGTAAAAGTGCAGCGAAGATTAGATTATCTTTATTTGTCACAAGTACATCAAAGCCCACAGTGAACTGTGTCCTTTGCATCAATGACCAACACAGTCTGAGGATGTGCCGGGGCAGCCCACAAGTGTTGCTACGCTTCCAGTGCCAACTTACTAGCCCTAACCCATACCTCCTGGGAACGTGGGGGATACCGGAGCATCCAGCGGAAACCCACGCGGTCACAGAAGAACATACGGACTCCTTACTGACAGTGGCAGGAACTGAACCCCCGAGCCGTGAAGTGTTACATTGACCAAACCTCCCCGCACTGTGAAGTGTTACGCTGACCGAACCCCCCCGCGCTGTGAAGTGTTACACTGACCGAACCCCCTGCACTGTGAAGTGTTACGCTGACCGAACCCCCCCGCACTGTGAAGTGTTACACTGACCGAACCCCCCCGCACTGTGAAGTGTTACACTGACCGAACCTCCCCGCACTGTGAAGTGTTACACTGACCGAACCCCCCCCCGCACTGTGAAGTGTTACACTGACCGAACCCCCCCGCACTGTGAAGTGTTACGCTGACCGAACCCCCCGCACTGTGAAGTGTTACGCTGACCGAACCTCCCCGCACTGTGAAGTGTTACTCTGACCGAACCCCCCCGCACTGTGAAGTGTTACACTGACCGAACCCCCCCGCACTGTGAAGTGTTACACTGACCGAACCCCCCCCCGCACTGTGAAGTGTTACACTGACCGAACCCCCCCGCACTGTGAAGTGTTACACTGACTGAACCCCCCCGCACTGTGAAGTGTTACACTGACTGAACCCCCCCGCACTGTGAAGTGTTACACTGACCGAACCCCCCCCGCACTGTGAAGTGTTACACTGACCGAACCCTCCCGCACTGTGAAGTGTTACACTGACTGAACCCCCCCCCGCACTGTGAAGTGTTACACTGACCGAACCCCCCCCCGCACTGTGAAGTGTTACACTGACCGAACCCCCCCGCACTGTGAAGTGTTACACTGACCGAACCCCCCCCGCACTGTGAAGTGTTACACTGACCGAAACCCCCCGCACTGTGAAGTGTTACACTGACCGAACCCCCCCCGCACTGTGAAGTGTTACACTGACCGAACCCCCCCGCACTGTGAAGTGTTACACTGACCGAACCCCCCCGCACTGTGAAGTGTTACACTGACCGAACCCCCCCCGCACTGTGAAGTGTTACACTGACCGAACCCCCCCCGCACTGTGAAGTGTGACACTGACCGAACCCCCCCCCCGCACTGTGAAGTGTTACACTGACCGAACCCCCCCGCACTGTGAAGTGTTACACTGACCGAACCCCCCCCCGCACTGTGAAGTGTTACACTGACCGAACCCCCCCGCACTGTGAAGTGTTACACTGACCGAACCCCCCCCGCACTGTGAAGTGTTACACTGACTGAACCCCCCCGCACTAAGTGTTACACTGAACGAACCCCCCCCGCGCTGTGAAGTGTTACACTGACTGAACCCCCCCGCACTGTGAAGTGTTACACTGACCGAACCCCCCCGCACTGTGAAGTGTTACACTGACCGAACCCTCCCGCACTGTGAAGTGTTACACTGACCGAACCCCCCCCCACACTGTGAAGTGTTACACTGACCGAACCCCCCCGCACTAAGTGTTACACTGACCGAACCCCCCCGCACTGTGAAGTGTTACACTGACCGAACCCCCCGCACTGTGAAGTGTTACACTGACCGAACCACCCCGCACTGTGAAGTGTTACACTGACCGAACCCCCCCCGCACTGTGAAGTGTTACACTGACCGAACCCCCCCGCACTGTGAAGTGTTACACTGACCGAACCCCCCCCCGCACTGTGAAGTGTTACACTGACCGAACCCCCCCCCGCACTGTGAAGTGTTACACTGACCGAACCCCCCCGCACTGTGAAGTGTTACACTGACCGAACCCCCCCGCACTGTGAAGTATAACACTGACCGAACCCCCCCCCGCACTGTGAAGTGTTACACTGACCGAACCCCCCCCGCACTGTGAAGTGTTACACTGACCGAACCCTCCCGCACTGTGAAGTGTTACACTGACCGAACCCCCCCGCACTGTGAAGTGTTACACTGACCGAACCCCCCCCGCACTGTGAAGTGTTACACTGACCGAACCCCCCCGCACTGTGAAGTGTTACACTGACCGAACCCCCCCGCACTGTGAAGTGTTACACTGACCGAACCCCCCCGCACTGTGAAGTGTTACACTGACCGAACCCCCCCGCACTGTGAAGTGTTACACTGACCGAACCCCCCCCCGCACTGTGAAGTGTTACACTGACCGAACCCTCCCGCACTGTGAAGTGTTACACTGACCGAACCCCCCCCCGCACTGTGAAGTGTTACACTGACCGAACCCCCCCGCACTGTGAAGTGTTACACTGACCGAACCCCCCGCACTAAGTGTTACACTGACCGAACCCCCCCGCACTGTGAAGTGTTACACTGACCGTACCCCCCCGCACTGTGAAGTGTTACACTGACCGAACCCCCCGCACTGTGAAGTGTTACACTGACCGAACCCCCCCGCACTGTGAAGTGTTACACTGACCGAACCCCCCCCGCACTGTGAAGTGTTACGCTGACCGAACCCCCCCGCACTGTGAAGTGTTACACTGACCGAAACCCCCCCCGCACTGTGAAGTGTTACACTGACCGAAACCCCCCGCACTGTGAAGTGTTACACTGACCGAAACCCCCCCGCACTGTGAAGTGTTACACTGACCGAAACCCCCCGCACTGTGAAGTGTTACACTGACCGAACCCCCCCGCACTGTGAAGTGTTACACTGACCGAAACCCCCCCCGCACTGTGAAGTGTTACACTGACCGAAACCCCCCGCACTGTGAAGTGTTACACTGACCGAAACCCCCCCCGCACTGTGAAGTGTTACACTGACCGAAACCCCCCGCACTGTGAAGTGTTACACTGACCGAACCCCCCCGCACTGTGAAGTGTTACACTGACCGAACCCCCCCCCGCACTGTGAAGTGTTACACTGACCGAACCCCCCCCGCACTGTGAAGTGTTACACTGACCGAACCCCCCCCGCACTGTGAAGTGTTACACTGACCGAACCCCCCCGCACTGTGAAGTGTTACACTGACCGAACCCCCCCGCACTGTGAAGTGTTACACTGACCGAACCCCCCCGCACTGTGAAGTGTTACACTGACCGAACCCCCCCCCGCACTGTGAAGTGTTACGCTGACCGAACCCCCCCCCCGCACTGTGAAGTGTTACGCTGACCGAACCCCCCCCCGCACTGTGAAGTGTTACGCTGACCGAACCCCCCCCCGCACTGTGAAGTGTTACGCTGACCGAACCCCCCCCGCACTGTGAAGTGTTACGCTGACCGAACACCCCCGCACTGTGAAGTGTTACGCTGACCGAACACCCCCGCACTGTGAAGTGTTACGCTGACCGAACCCCCCCCGCACTGTGAAGTGTTACGCTGACCGAACCCCCCCCGCACTGTGAAGTGTTACGCTGACCGAACCCCCCCTGCACTGTGAAGTGTTACGCTGACCGAACCCCCCCCGCACTGTGAAGTGTTACGCTGACCGAACCCCCCCGCACTGTGAAGTGTTACGCTGACCGAACCCCCCCGCACTGTGAAGTGTTACGCTGACCGAACCCCCCCCCGCACTGTGAAGTGTTACACTGACCGAACCCCCCCGCACTGTGAAGTGTTACACTGACCGAACCCCCCCCGCACTGTGAAGTGTTACACTGACCGAACCCCCCCGCACTGTGAAGTGTTACACTGACCGAACCCCCCCCCGCACTGTGAAGTGTTACACTGACCGAACCCCCCCGCACTAAGTGTTACACTGACCGAACCCCCCCGCACTGTGAAGTGTTACACTGACCGAACCCCCCCGCACTGTGAAGTGTTACACTGACCGAACCCCCCCGCACTGTGAAGTGTTACACTGACCGAACCCCCCCGCACTGTGAAGTGTTACATTGACCGAACCCACCCGCACTGTGAAGTGTTACACTGACCGAACCCCCACCCGCACTGTGAAGTGTTACACTGACCGAACCTCCCCGCACTGTGAAGTGTTACACTGACCGAACCCCCCCGCACTGTGAAGTGTTACACTGACCGAACCCCCCCCGCACTGTGAAGTGTTACACTGACCGAACCCCCTACACTGTGAAGTGTTACGCTGACCGAACCCCCCCGCACTGTGAAGTGTTACACTGACCGAACCCCCCCCCGCACTGTGAAGTGTTACACTGACCGAACCCCCCCGCACTGTGAAGTGTTACACTGACTGAACCCCCCCGCACTGTGAAGTGTTACACTGACCGAACCCCCCCCCGCACTGTGAAGTGTTACACTGACCGAACCCTCTCGCACTGTGAAGTGTTACACTGACCGAACCCCCCCGCACTGTGAAGTGTTACACTGACCGAACCCCCCCCGCACTGTGAAGTGTTACACTGACCGAACCCCCCCCGCACTGTGAAGTGTTACACTGACTGAACCCCCCCGCACTATGTGTTGCACTGACCGAACCCCCCCTGCGCTGTGAAGTGTTACACTGACCGAACCCCCCCGCACTGTGAAGTGTTACACTGACCGAACCCCCCCGCACTGTGAAGTGTTACATTGACCGAACCCACCCGCACTGTGAAGTGTTACACTGACCGAACCCCCCCGCACTGTGAAGTGTTACACTGACCGAACCTCCCCGCACCGTGAAGTGTTACACTGACCGAACCCCCCCGCACCGTGAAGTGTTACACTGACCGAACCCCCCCCGCACCGTGAAGTGTTACACTGACCGAACCCCCCCCGCACCGTGAAGTGTTACGCTGACCGAACCCCCCCGCACCGTGAAGTGTTACGCTGACCGAACCCCCCGCACCGTGAAGTGTTACGCTGACCGAACCTCCCCGCACTGTGAAGTGTTACGCTGACCGAACCCCCCCGCACTGTGAAGTGTTACGCTGACCGAACCCCCCCGCACTGTGAAGTGTTACCCTGACCGAACCCCCCCGCACTGTGAAGTGTTACACTGACCGAACCCCCCCGCACTGTGAAGTGTTACACTGACCGAACCCCCCCGCACTGTGAAGTGTTACACTGACCGAACCCCCCCCCGCACTGTGAAGTGTTACACTGACCGAACCCTCCCGCACTGTGAAGTGTTACACTGACTGAACCCCCCCCCGCACTGTGAAGTGTTACACTGACCGAACCCCCCCGCACTGTGAAGTGTTACACTGACCGAACCCCCCGCACTAAGTGTTACACTGACCGAACCCCCCCGCACTGCGAAGTGTTACACTGACCGTACCCCCCCGCACTGTGAAGTGTTACACTGACCGAACCCCCCGCACTGTGAAGTGTTACACTGACCGAACCCCCCCCGCACCGTGAAGTGTTACACTGACCGAACCCCCCCCGCACCGTGAAGTGTTACGCTGACCGAACCCCCCCGCACCGTGAAGTGTTACGCTGACCGAACCCCCCGCACCGTGAAGTGTTACGCTGACCGAACCTCCCCGCACTGTGAAGTGTTACGCTGACCGAACCCCCCCGCACTGTGAAGTGTTACGCTGACCGAACCCCCCCCCGCACTGTGAAGTGTTACCCTGACCGAACCCCCCCCGCACTGTGAAGTGTTACACTGACCGAACCCCCCCGCACTGTGAAGTGTTACACTGACCGAACCCCCCCGCACTGTGAAGTGTTACACTGACCGAACCCCCCCCCGCACTGTGAAGTGTTACACTGACCGAACCCTCCCGCACTGTGAAGTGTTACACTGACTGAACCCCCCCCCGCACTGTGAAGTGTTACACTGACCGAACCCCCCCGCACTGTGAAGTGTTACACTGACCGAACCCCCCGCACTAAGTGTTACACTGACCGAACCCCCCCGCACTGTGAAGTGTTACACTGACCGTACCCCCCCGCACTGTGAAGTGTTACACTGACCGAACCCCCCGCACTGTGAAGTGTTACACTGACTGAACCCCCCCGCACTGTGAAGTGTTACACTGACCGAACCCCCCCCCGCACTGTGAAGTGTTACACTGACCGAACCCCCCCGCACTGTGAAGTGTTACACTGACCGAAACCCCCCCCGCACTGTGAAGTGTTACACTGACCGAAACCCCCCGCACTGTGAAGTGTTACACTGACCGAATCCCCCCGCACTGTGAAGTGTTACACTGACCGAACCCCCCCGCACTGTGAAGTGTTACACTGACCGAACCCCCCCCCGCACTGTGAAGTGTTACACTGACCGAACCCCCCCGCACTGTGAAGTGTTACACTGACCGAACCCCCCCCGCACTGTGAAGTGTTACACTGACCGAACCCCCCGCACTGTGAAGTGTTACACTGACCGAACCCCCCCCCGCACTGTGAAGTGTTACACTGACCGAACCCCCCCGCACTAAGTGTTACACTGACCGAACCCCCCCGCACTGTGAAGTGTTACACTGACCGAACCCCCCCGCACTGTGAAGTGTTACACTGACCGAACCCCCCCCCGCACTCTGAAGTGTTACACTGACCGAACCCCCCCCCCCGCACTGTGAAGTGTTACACTGACCGAACCCCCCCGCACTGTGAAGTGTTACACTGACCGAACCCCCCCGCACTGTGAAGTGTTACACTGACCGAACCCCGTCCCCGCACTGTGAAGTGTTACACTGACCGAACCCCCCCGCACTAAGTGTTACACTGACCGAACCCCCCCCCGCACTGTGAAGTGTTACACTGACCGAACCCCCCCGCACTAAGTGTTACACTGACCGAACTCCCCCGCACTGTGAAGTGTTACACTGACCGAACCCCCCGCACTGTGAAGTGTTACGCTGACCGAACCCCCCCCGCACTGTGAAGTGTTACGCTGACCGAACCCTCCCGCACTGTGAAGTGTTACGCTGACCGAACCCCCCCGCACTGTGAAGTGTTACGCTGACCGAACCCCCCCGCACTGTGAAGTGTTACGCTGACCGAACCCCCCCCCGCACTGTGAAGTGTTACGCTGACCGAACCCCCCCGCACTGTGAAGTGTTACACTGACTGAACCCCCCCGCACTGTGAAGTGTTACACTGACTGAACCCCCCCGCACTGTGAAGTGTTACACTGACCGAACCCCCCCCGCACTGTGAAGTGTTACACTGACCGAACCCTCCCGCACTGTGAAGTGTTACACTGACCGAACCCCCCCCGCACTGTGAAGTGTTACACTGACCGAAACCCCCCGCACTGTGAAGTGTTACACTGACCGAACCCCCCCCGCACTGTGAAGTGTTACACTGACCGAACCCCCCCGCACTGTGAAGTGTTACACTGACCGAACCCCCCCGCACTGTGAAGTGTTACACTGACCGAACCCCCCCCCGCACTGTGAAGTGTTACACTGACCGAACCCCCCCCGCACTGTGAAGTGTGACACTGACCGAACCCCCCCCCGCACTGTGAAGTGTTACACTGACCGAACCCCCCCGCACTGTGAAGTGTTACACTGACCGAACCCCCCCCCGCACTGTGAAGTGTTACACTGACCGAACCCCCCCGCACTGTGAAGTGTTACACTGACCGAACCCCCCCCGCACTGTGAAGTGTTACACTGACTGAACCCCCCCGCACTAAGTGTTACACTGAACGAACCCCCCCCGCGCTGTGAAGTGTTACACTGACTGAACCCCCCCGCACTGTGAAGTGTTACACTGACCGAACCCCCCCGCACTGTGAAGTGTTACACTGACCGAACCCTCCCGCACTGTGAAGTGTTACACTGACCGAACCCCCCCCCACACTGTGAAGTGTTACACTGACCGAACCCCCCCGCACTAAGTGTTACACTGACCGAACCCCCCCGCACTGTGAAGTGTTACACTGACCGAACCCCCCCACACTGTGAAGTGTTACACTGACCGAACCCCCCCCCGCACTGTGAAGTGTTACACTGACCGAACCCCCCCGCACTAAGTGTTACACTGACCGAACCCCCCCGCACTGTGAAGTGTTACACTGACCGAACCCCCCCGCACTGTGAAGTGTTACACTGACCGAACCCCCCCCGCACTCTGAAGTGTTACACTGACCGAACCCCCCCCCCGCACTGTGAAGTGTTACACTGACCGAACCCCCCCGCACTGTGAAGTGTTACACTGACCGAACCCCGTCCCCGCACTGTGAAGTGTTACACTGACCGAACCCCCCCGCACTAAGTGTTACACTGACCGAACCCCCCCCCGCACTGTGAAGTGTTACACTGACCGAACCCCCCCCGCACTGTGAAGTGTTACGCTGACCGAACCCCCCCCGCACTGTGAAGTGTTACACTGACCGAACCCTCCCGCACTGTGAAGTGTTACACTGACTGAACCCCCCCCCGCACTGTGAAGTGTTACACTGACCGAACCCCCCCCCGCACTGTGAAGTGTTACACTGACCGAACCCCCCCGCACTGTGAAGTGTTACACTGACCGAACCCCCCCCGCACTGTGAAGTGTTACACTGACCGAAACCCCCCGCACTGTGAAGTGTTACACTGACCGAACCCCCCCCGCACTGTGAAGTGTTACACTGACCGAACCCCCCCGCACTGTGAAGTGTTACACTGACCGAACCCCCCCGCACTGTGAAGTGTTACACTGACCGAACCCCCCCCGCACTGTGAAGTGTTACACTGACCGAACCCCCCCCGCACTGTGAAGTGTGACACTGACCGAACCCCCCCCCGCACTGTGAAGTGTTACACTGACCGAACCCCCCCGCACTGTGAAGTGTTACACTGACCGAACCCCCCCCCGCACTGTGAAGTGTTACACTGACCGAACCCCCCCGCACTGTGAAGTGTTACACTGACCGAACCCCCCCCGCACTGTGAAGTGTTACACTGACTGAACCCCCCCGCACTAAGTGTTACACTGAACGAACCCCCCCCGCGCTGTGAAGTGTTACACTGACTGAACCCCCCCGCACTGTGAAGTGTTACACTGACCGAACCCCCCCGCACTGTGAAGTGTTACACTGACCGAACCCTCCCGCACTGTGAAGTGTTACACTGACCGAACCCCCCCCCACACTGTGAAGTGTTACACTGACCGAACCCCCCCGCACTAAGTGTTACACTGACCGAACCCCCCCGCACTGTGAAGTGTTACACTGACCGAACCCCCCGCACTGTGAAGTGTTACACTGACCGAACCACCCCGCACTGTGAAGTGTTACACTGACCGAACCCCCCCCGCACTGTGAAGTGTTACACTGACCGAACCCCCCCGCACTGTGAAGTGTTACACTGACCGAACCCCCCCCCGCACTGTGAAGTGTTACACTGACCGAACCCCCCCCCCGCACTGTGAAGTGTTACACTGACCGAACCCCCCCGCACTGTGAAGTGTTACACTGACCGAACCCCCCCGCACTGTGAAGTATAACACTGACCGAACCCCCCCCCCGCACTGTGAAGTGTTACACTGACCGAACCCCCCCCGCACTGTGAAGTGTTACACTGACCGAACCCTCCCGCACTGTGAAGTGTTACACTGACCGAACCCCCCCGCACTGTGAAGTGTTACACTGACCGAACCCCCCCCGCACTGTGAAGTGTTACACTGACCGAACCCCCCCGCACTGTGAAGTGTTACACTGACCGAACCCCCCCGCACTGTGAAGTGTTACACTGACCGAACCCCCCCGCACTGTGAAGTGTTACACTGACCGAACCCCCCCGCACTGTGAAGTGTTACACTGACCGAACCCCCCCCCGCACTGTGAAGTGTTACACTGACCGAACCCTCCCGCACTGTGAAGTGTTACACTGACCGAACCCCCCCCCGCACTGTGAAGTGTTACACTGACCGAACCCCCCCGCACTGTGAAGTGTTACACTGACCGAACCCCCCGCACTAAGTGTTACACTGACCGAACCCCCCCGCACTGTGAAGTGTTACACTGACCGTACCCCCCCGCACTGTGAAGTGTTACACTGACCGAACCCCCCGCACTGTGAAGTGTTACACTGACCGAACCCCCCCGCACTGTGAAGTGTTACACTGACCGAACCCCCCCCGCACTGTGAAGTGTTACGCTGACCGAACCCCCCCGCACTGTGAAGTGTTACACTGACCGAAACCCCCCCCGCACTGTGAAGTGTTACACTGACCGAAACCCCCCGCACTGTGAAGTGTTACACTGACCGAAACCCCCCCCGCACTGTGAAGTGTTACACTGACCGAAACCCCCCGCACTGTGAAGTGTTACACTGACCGAACCCCCCCGCACTGTGAAGTGTTACACTGACCGAAACCCCCCCCGCACTGTGAAGTGTTACACTGACCGAAACCCCCCGCACTGTGAAGTGTTACACTGACCGAAACCCCCCCCGCACTGTGAAGTGTTACACTGACCGAAACCCCCCGCACTGTGAAGTGTTACACTGACCGAACCCCCCCGCACTGTGAAGTGTTACACTGACCGAACCCCCCCCCGCACTGTGAAGTGTTACACTGACCGAACCCCCCCCGCACTGTGAAGTGTTACACTGACCGAACCCCCCCCGCACTGTGAAGTGTTACACTGACCGAACCCCCCCGCACTGTGAAGTGTTACACTGACCGAACCCCCCCGCACTGTGAAGTGTTACACTGACCGAACCCCCCCGCACTGTGAAGTGTTACACTGACCGAACCCCCCCCCCGCACTGTGAAGTGTTACGCTGACCGAACCCCCCCCCCGCACTGTGAAGTGTTACGCTGACCGAACCCCCCCCCGCACTGTGAAGTGTTACGCTGACCGAACCCCCCCCCGCACTGTGAAGTGTTACGCTGACCGAACCCCCCCCGCACTGTGAAGTGTTACGCTGACCGAACACCCCCGCACTGTGAAGTGTTACGCTGACCGAACACCCCCGCACTGTGAAGTGTTACGCTGACCGAACCCCCCCCGCACTGTGAAGTGTTACGCTGACCGAACCCCCCCCGCACTGTGAAGTGTTACGCTGACCGAACCCCCCCTGCACTGTGAAGTGTTACGCTGACCGAACCCCCCCCCGCACTGTGAAGTGTTACGCTGACCGAACCCCCCCGCACTGTGAAGTGTTACGCTGACCGAACCCCCCCGCACTGTGAAGTGTTACGCTGACCGAACCCCCCCCCCGCACTGTGAAGTGTTACACTGACCGAACCCCCCCGCACTGTGAAGTGTTACACTGACCGAACCCCCCCCGCACTGTGAAGTGTTACACTGACCGAACCCCCCCGCACTGTGAAGTGTTACACTGACCGAACCCCCCCCCGCACTGTGAAGTGTTACACTGACCGAACCCCCCCGCACTAAGTGTTACACTGACCGAACCCCCCCGCACTGTGAAGTGTTACACTGACCGAACCCCCCCGCACTGTGAAGTGTTACACTGACCGAACCCCCCCGCACTGTGAAGTGTTACACTGACCGAACCCCCCCCGCACTGTGAAGTGTTACATTGACCGAACCCACCCGCACTGTGAAGTGTTACACTGACCGAACCCCCACCCGCACTGTGAAGTGTTACACTGACCGAACCTCCCCGCACTGTGAAGTGTTACACTGACCGAACCCCCCCGCACTGTGAAGTGTTACACTGACCGAACCCCCCCCGCACTGTGAAGTGTTACACTGACCGAACCCCCTACACTGTGAAGTGTTACGCTGACCGAACCCCCCCGCACTGTGAAGTGTTACACTGACCGAACCCCCCCCCGCACTGTGAAGTGTTACACTGACCGAACCCCCCCGCACTGTGAAGTGTTACACTGACTGAACCCCCCCGCACTGTGAAGTGTTACACTGACCGAACCCCCCCCCGCACTGTGAAGTGTTACACTGACCGAACCCTCTCGCACTGTGAAGTGTTACACTGACCGAACCCCCCCCCGCTCTGTGAAGTGTTACACTGACCGAACCCCCCCGCACTGTGAAGTGTTACACTGACCGAACCCCCCCCGCACTGTGAAGTGTTACACTGACTGAACCCCCCCGCACTATGTGTTGCACTGACCGAACCCCCCCTGCGCTGTGAAGTGTTACACTGACCGAACCCCCCCGCACTGTGAAGTGTTACACTGACCGAACCCCCCCGCACTGTGAAGTGTTACATTGACCGAACCCACCCGCACTGTGAAGTGTTACACTGACCGAACCCCCACCCGCACTGTGAAGTGTTACACTGACCGAACCCACCCGCACTGTGAAGTGTTACACTGACCGAACCCCCCCCCCGCACTGTGAAGTGTTACACTGACCGAACCCCCCCGCACTGTGAAGTGTTACACTGACCGAACCTCCCCGCACCGTGAAGTGTTACACTGACCGAACCCCCCCGCACCGTGAAGTGTTACACTGACCGAACCCCCCCCGCACCGTGAAGTGTTACACTGACCGAACCCCCCCCGCACCGTGAAGTGTTACGCTGACCGAACCCCCCCGCACCGTGAAGTGTTACGCTGACCGAACCCCCCGCACCGTGAAGTGTTACGCTGACCGAACCTCCCCCGCACTGTGAAGTGTTACGCTGACCGAACCCCCCCGCACTGTGAAGTGTTACGCTGACCGAACCCCCCCCCGCACTGTGAAGTGTTACCCTGACCGAACCCCCCCCCGCACTGTGAAGTGTTACACTGACCGAACCCCCCCGCACTGTGAAGTGTTACACTGACCGAACCCCCCCGCACTGTGAAGTGTTACACTGACCGAACCCCCCCCCGCACTGTGAAGTGTTACACTGACCGAACCCTCCCGCACTGTGAAGTGTTACACTGACTGAACCCCCCCCCGCACTGTGAAGTGTTACACTGACCGAACCCCCCCGCACTGTGAAGTGTTACACTGACCGAACCCCCCGCACTAAGTGTTACACTGACCGAACCCCCCCGCACTGCGAAGTGTTACACTGACCGTACCCCCCCGCACTGTGAAGTGTTACACTGACCGAACCCCCCGCACTGTGAAGTGTTACACTGACCGAACCCCCCCCGCACCGTGAAGTGTTACACTGACCGAACCCCCCCCGCACCGTGAAGTGTTACGCTGACCGAACCCCCCCGCACCGTGAAGTGTTACGCTGACCGAACCCCCGCACCGTGAAGTGTTACGCTGACCGAACCTCCCCGCACTGTGAAGTGTTACGCTGACCGAACCCCCCCCGCACTGTGAAGTGTTACGCTGACCGAACCCCCCCCCGCACTGTGAAGTGTTACCCTGACCGAACCCCCCCCGCACTGTGAAGTGTTACACTGACCGAACCCCCCCGCACTGTGAAGTGTTACACTGACCGAACCCCCCCGCACTGTGAAGTGTTACACTGACCGAACCCCCCCCCCGCACTGTGAAGTGTTACACTGACCGAACCCTCCCGCACTGTGAAGTGTTACACTGACTGAACCCCCCCCCGCACTGTGAAGTGTTACACTGACCGAACCCCCCCCCGCACTGTGAAGTGTTACACTGACCGAACCCCCCGCACTAAGTGTTACACTGACCGAACCCCCCCGCACTGTGAAGTGTTACACTGACCGTACCCCCCCGCACTGTGAAGTGTTACACTGACCGAACCCCCCGCACTGTGAAGTGTTACACTGACTGAACCCCCCCCGCACTGTGAAGTGTTACACTGACCGAACCCCCCCCCGCACTGTGAAGTGTTACACTGACCGAACCCCCCCCGCACTGTGAAGTGTTACACTGACCGAAACCCCCCCCGCACTGTGAAGTGTTACACTGACCGAAACCCCCCGCACTGTGAAGTGTTACACTGACCGAATCCCCCCGCACTGTGAAGTGTTACACTGACCGAACCCCCCCGCACTGTGAAGTGTTACACTGACCGAACCCCCCCCCGCACTGTGAAGTGTTACACTGACCGAACCCCCCCGCACTGTGAAGTGTTACACTGACCGAACCCCCCCCGCACTGTGAAGTGTTACACTGACCGAACCCCCCCGCACTGTGAAGTGTTACACTGACCGAACCCCCCCCCGCACTGTGAAGTGTTACACTGACCGAACCCCCCCGCACTAAGTGTTACACTGACCGAACCCCCCCGCACTGTGAAGTGTTACACTGACCGAACCCCCCCGCACTGTGAAGTGTTACACTGACCGAACCCCCCCCCGCACTCTGAAGTGTTACACTGACCGAACCCCCCCCCCCGCACTGTGAAGTGTTACACTGACCGAACCCCCCCGCACTGTGAAGTGTTACACTGACCGAACCCCCCCGCACTGTGAAGTGTTACACTGACCGAACCCCGTCCCCGCACTGTGAAGTGTTACACTGACCGAACCCCCCCGCACTAAGTGTTACACTGACCGAACCCCCCCCCCGCACTGTGAAGTGTTACACTGACCGAACCCCCCCGCACTAAGTGTTACACTGACCGAACTCCCCCGCACTGTGAAGTGTTACACTGACCGAACCCCCCGCACTGTGAAGTGTTACGCTGACCGAACCCCCCCCGCACTGTGAAGTGTTACGCTGACCGAACCCTCCCGCACTGTGAAGTGTTACGCTGACCGAACCCCCCCGCACTGTGAAGTGTTACGCTGACCGAACCCCCCCGCACTGTGAAGTGTTACGCTGACCGAACCCCCCCCCGCACTGTGAAGTGTTACGCTGACCGAACCCCCCCGCACTGTGAAGTGTTACACTGACTGAACCCCCCCGCACTGTGAAGTGTTACACTGACTGAACCCCCCCGCACTGTGAAGTGTTACACTGACCGAACCCCCCCCGCACTGTGAAGTGTTACACTGACCGAACCCTCCCGCACTGTGAAGTGTTACACTGACCGAACCCCCCCCGCACTGTGAAGTGTTACACTGACCGAAACCCCCCGCACTGTGAAGTGTTACACTGACCGAACCCCCCCCGCACTGTGAAGTGTTACACTGACCGAACCCCCCCGCACTGTGAAGTGTTACACTGACCGAACCCCCCCGCACTGTGAAGTGTTACACTGACCGAACCCCCCCCCGCACTGTGAAGTGTTACACTGACCGAACCCCCCCCGCACTGTGAAGTGTGACACTGACCGAACCCCCCCCCGCACTGTGAAGTGTTACACTGACCGAACCCCCCCGCACTGTGAAGTGTTACACTGACCGAACCCCCCCCCGCACTGTGAAGTGTTACACTGACCGAACCCCCCCGCACTGTGAAGTGTTACACTGACCGAACCCCCCCCGCACTGTGAAGTGTTACACTGACTGAACCCCCCCGCACTAAGTGTTACACTGAACGAACCCCCCCCGCGCTGTGAAGTGTTACACTGACTGAACCCCCCCGCACTGTGAAGTGTTACACTGACCGAACCCCCCCGCACTGTGAAGTGTTACACTGACCGAACCCTCCCGCACTGTGAAGTGTTACACTGACCGAACCCCCCCCCACACTGTGAAGTGTTACACTGACCGAACCCCCCCGCACTAAGTGTTACACTGACCGAACCCCCCCGCACTGTGAAGTGTTACACTGACCGAACCCCCCCGCACTGTGAAGTGTTACACTGACCGAACCCCCCCCCGCACTGTGAAGTGTTACACTGACCGAACCCCCCCGCACTAAGTGTTACACTGACCGAACCCCCCCGCACTGTGAAGTGTTACACTGACCGAACCCCCCCGCACTGTGAAGTGTTACACTGACCGAACCCCCCCCGCACTCTGAAGTGTTACACTGACCGAACCCCCCCCCCGCACTGTGAAGTGTTACACTGACCGAACCCCCCCGCACTGTGAAGTGTTACACTGACCGAACCCCGTCCCCGCACTGTGAAGTGTTACACTGACCGAACCCCCCCGCACTAAGTGTTACACTGACCGAACCCCCCCCCGCACTGTGAAGTGTTACACTGACCGAACCCCCCCCGCACTGTGAAGTGTTACGCTGACCGAACCCCCCCCCGCACTGTGAAGTGTTACGCTGACCGAACCCCCCCCGCACTGTGAAGTGTTACGCTGACCGAACCCCCCCCGCACTGTGAAGTGTTACGCTGACCGAACACCCCCGCACTGTGAAGTGTTACGCTGACCGAACCCCCCCCGCACTGTGAAGTGTTACGCTGACCGAACCCCCCCCGCACTGTGAAGTGTTACGCTGACCGAACCCCCCCCGCACTGTGAAGTGTTACGCTGACCGAACCCCCCCGCACTGTGAAGTGTTACGCTGACCGAACCCCCCCGCACTGTGAAGTGTTACGCTGACCGAACCCCCCCGCACTGTGAAGTGTTACGCTGACCGAACCCCCCCCGCACTGTGAAGTGTTACGCTGACCGAACCCCCCCCGCACTGTGAAGTGTTACGCTGACCGAACCCCCCCGCACTGTGAAGTGTTACGCTGACCGAACCCCCCCCCCGCACTGTGAAGTGTTACGCTGACCGAACCCTCTCGCACTGTGAAGTGTTACACTGACCGAACCCCCCCCCGCACTGTGAAGTGTTACACTGACCGAACCCCCCCGCACTGTGAAGTGTTACACTGACCGAACCCCCCCCCCGCACTGTGAAGTGTTACACTGACTGAACCCCCCCCGCACTAAGTGTTACACTGACCGAACCCCCCCGCGCTGTGAAGTGTTACACTGACCGAACCCCCCCGCACTGTGAAGTGTTACACTGACCGAACCCCCCCGCACTGTGAAGTGTTACACTGACCGAACCCCCCCGCACTGTGAAGTGTTACATTGACCGAACCCACCCGCACTGTGAAGTGTTACACTGACCGAACCCCCACCCGCACTGTGAAGTGTTACACTGACCGAACCTCCCCGCACTGTGAAGTGTTACACTGACCGAACCCCCCCCGCACTGTGAAGTGTTACACTGACCGAACCCCCCCCGCACTGTGAAGTGTTACACTGACCGAACCCCCTACACTGTGAAGTGTTACGCTGACCGAACCCCCCCGCACTGTGAAGTGTTACACTGACCGAACCCCCCCCCGCACTGTGAAGTGTTACACTGACCGAACCCCCCCGCACTGTGAAGTGTTACACTGACTGAACCCCCCCGCACTGTGAAGTGTTACACTGACCGAACCCCCCCCCGCACTGTGAAGTGTTACACTGACCGAACCCTCTCGCACTGTGAAGTGTTACACTGACCGAACCCCCCCCCCGCTCTGTGAAGTGTTACACTGACCGAACCCCCCCGCACTGTGAAGTGTTACACTGACCGAACCCCCCCCCCGCACTGTGAAGTGTTACACTGACTGAACCCCCCCCGCACTATGTGTTGCACTGACCGAACCCCCCCTGCGCTGTGAAGTGTTACACTGACTGAACCCCCCCGCACTGTGAAGTGTTACACTGACCGAACCCCCCCGCACTGTGAAGTGTTACATTGACCGAACCCACCCGCACTGTGAAGTGTTACACTGACCGAACCCCACCCGCACTGTGAAGTGTTACACTGACCGAACCCACCCGCACTGTGAAGTGTTACACTGACCGAACCCCCCCCCGCACTGTGAAGTGTTACACTGACCGAACCCCCCCGCACTGTGAAGTGTTACACTGACCGAACCTCCCCGCACTGTGAAGTGTTACACTGACCGAACCCCCCCGCACTGTGAAGTGTTACACTGACCGAACCCCCCCCGCACCGTGAAGTGTTACACTGACCGAACCCCCCCCGCACCGTGAAGTGTTACGCTGACCGAACCCCCCCCGCACCGTGAAGTGTTACGCTGACCGAACCCCCCGCACCGTGAAGTGTTACGCTGACCGAACCTCCCCCGCACTGTGAAGTGTTACGCTGACCGAACCCCCCCGCACTGTGAAGTGTTACGCTGACCGAACCCCCCCGCACTGTGAAGTGTTACCCTGACCGAACCCCCCCCCGCACTGTGAAGTGTTACACTGACCGAACCCCCCCGCACTGTGAAGTGTTACACTGACCGAACCCCCCCGCACTGTGAAGTGTTACACTGACCGAACCCCCCCGCACTGTGAAGTGTTACACTGACCGAACCCCCCCCCGCACTGTGAAGTGTTACACTGACCGAACCCTCCCGCACTGTGAAGTGTTACACTGACTGAACCCCCCCCCGCACTGTGAAGTGTTACACTGACCGAACCCCCCCGCACTGTGAAGTGTTACACTGACCGAACCCCCCCGCACTAAGTGTTACACTGACCGAACCCCCCCGCACTGTGAAGTGTTACACTGACCGTACCCCCCCGCACTGTGAAGTGTTACACTGACCGAACCCCCCCGCACTGTGAAGTGTTACACTGACTGAACCCCCCCCGCACTGTGAAGTGTTACACTGACCGAACCCCCCCCCGCACTGTGAAGTGTTACACTGACCGAACCCCCCCGCACTGTGAAGTGTTACACTGACCGAAACCCCCCCCGCACTGTGAAGTGTTACACTGACCGAAACCCCCCGCACTGTGAAGTGTTACACTGACCGAATCCCCCCGCACTGTGAAGTGTTACACTGACCGAACCCCCCCGCACTGTGAAGTGTTACACTGACCGAACCCCCCCCCGCACTGTGAAGTGTTACACTGACCGAACCCCCCCGCACTGTGAAGTGTTACACTGACCGAACCCCCCCCGCACTGTGAAGTGTTACACTGACCGAACCCCCCCCGCACTGTGAAGTGTTACACTGACCGAACCCCCCCCCGCACTGTGAAGTGTTACACTGACCGAACCCCCCCGCACTAAGTGTTACACTGACCGAACCCCCCCGCACTGTGAAGTGTTACACTGACCGAACCCCCCCGCACTGTGAAGTGTTACACTGACGGAACCCCCCCCCCGCACTCTGAAGTGTTACACTGACCGAACCCCCCCCCCCGCACTGTGAAGTGTTACACTGACCGAACCCCCCCGCACTGTGAAGTGTTACACTGACCGAACCCCGTCCCCGCACTGTGAAGTGTTACACTGACCGAACCCCCCCGCACTAAGTGTTACACTGACCGAACCCCCCCCCGCACTGTGAAGTGTTACACTGACCGAACCCCCCCGCACTAAGTGTTACACTGACCGAACTCCCCCGCACTGTGAAGTGTTACACTGACCGAACCCCCCCGCACTGTGAAGTGTTACACTGACCGAACCCCCCCCCGCACTGTGAAGTGTTACACTGACTGAACCCCCCCGCACTAAGTGTTGCACTGACCGAACCCCCCCTGCGCTGTGCAGTGTTACACTGACTGAACCCCCCCGCACTGTGAAGTGTTACACTGACCGAACCCCCCCGCACTGTGAAGTGTTACATTGACCGAACCCACCCGCACTGTGAAGTGTTACACTGACCGAACCCCCACCCGCACTATGAAGTGTTACACTGACCGAACCCACCCGCACTGTGAAGTGTTACACTGACCGAACCCCCCCCCCGCACTGTGAAGTGTTACACTGACCGAACCCCCCCGCACTGTGAAGTGTTACACTGACCGAACCCCCCCCCCGCACTGTGAAGTGTTACACTGACCGAACCCCCCCCGCACTGTGAAGTGTTACACTGACCGAACCTCCCCGCACTGTGAAGTGTTACACTGACCGAACCCCCCCGCACTGTGAAGTGTTACACTGACCGAACCCCCCCCGCACTGTGAAGTGTTACACTGACCGAACCCCCCCCGCACTGTGAAGTGTTACGCTGACCGAACCCCCCCGCACCGTGAAGTGTTACGCTGACCGAACCCCCGCACCGTGAAGTGTTACGCTGACCGAACCTCCCCGCACTGTGAAGTGTTACGCTGACCGAACCCCCCCCGCACTGTGAAGTGTTACGCTGACCGAACCCCCCCCCGCACTGTGAAGTGTTACCCTGACCGAACCCCCCCCCGCACTGTGAAGTGTTACACTGACCGAACCCCCCCGCACTGTGAAGTGTTACACTGACCGAACCCCCCCCGCACTGTGAAGTGTTACACTGACCGAACCCCCCCGCACTGTGAAGTGTTACACTGACCGAACCCCCCCCCGCACTGTGAAGTGTTACACTGACCGAACCCTCCGCACTGTGAAGTGTTACACTGACTGAACCCCCCCCGCACTGTGAAGTGTTACACTGACCGAACCCCCCCGCACTGTGAAGTGTTACACTGACCGAACCCCCCCGCACTAAGTGTTACACTGACCGAACCCCCCCGCACTGTGAAGTGTTACACTGACCGTACCCCCCCGCACTGTGAAGTGTTACACTGACCGAACCCCCCGCACTGTGAAGTGTTACACTGACTGAACCCCCCCGCACTGTGAAGTGTTACACTGACCGAACCCCCCCCGCACTGTGAAGTGTTACACTGACCGAACCCCCCCGCACTGTGAAGTGTTACACTGACCGAAACCCCCCCGCACTGTGAAGTGTTACACTGACCGAAACCCCCCGCACTGTGAAGTGTTACACTGACCGAAACCCCCCCCGCACTGTGAAGTGTTACACTGACCGAAACCCCCCGCACTGTGAAGTGTTACACTGACCGAACCCCCCCGCACTGTGAAGTGTTACACTGACCGAACCCCCCCCCGCACTGTGAAGTGTTACACTGACCGAACCCCCCCCCGCACTGTGAAGTGTTACACTGACCGAACCCCCCCCCGCACTGTGAAGTGTTACACTGACCGAACCCCCCCGCACTGTGAAGTGTTACACTGACCGAAACCCCCCCCCGCACTGTGAAGTGTTACACTGACCGAACCCCCCCCCCGCACTGTGAAGTGTTACACTGACCGAACCCCCCCCCGCACTGTGAAGTGTTACGCTGACCGAACCCCCCCCCGCACTGTGAAGTGTTACGCTGACCGAACCCCCCCCGCACTGTGAAGTGTTACGCTGACCGAACCCCCCCGCACTGTGAAGTGTTACGCTGACCGAACACCCCCGCACTGTGAAGTGTTACGCTGACCGAACCCCCCCGCACTGTGAAGTGTTACGCTGACCGAACCCCCCCCCGCACTGTGAAGTGTTACGCTGACCGAACCCCCCCCGCACTGTGAAGTGTTACGCTGACCGAACCCCCCCCGCACTGTGAAGTGTTACGCTGACCGAACCCCCCCCGCACTGTGAAGTGTTACGCTGACCGAACCCCCCCGCACTGTGAAGTGTTACGCTGACCGAACCCCCCCGCACTGTGAAGTGTTACGCTGACCGAACCCCCCCGCACTGTGAAGTGTTACGCTGACCGAACCCCCCCGCACTGTGAAGTGTTACGCTGACCGAACCCCCCCGCACTGTGAAGTGTTACGCTGACCGAACCCCCCCGCACTGTGAAGTGTTACGCTGACCGAACCCCCCCCCCGCACTGTGAAGTGTTACACTGACCGAACCCCCCCGCACTGTGAAGTGTTACACTGACCGAACCCCCCCCGCACTGTGAAGTGTTACACTGACCGAACCCCCCCCCGCACTGTGAAGTGTTACACTGACCGAACCCCCCCGCACTAAGTGTTACACTGACCGAACCCCCCCGCACTGTGAAGTGTTACACTGACCGAACCCCCCCGCACTGTGAAGTGTTACACTGACCGAACCCCCCCCCGCACTCTGAAGTGTTACACTGACCGAACCCCCCCCCCGCACTGTGAAGTGTTACACTGACCGAACCCCCCCGCACTGTGAAGTGTTACACTGACCGAACCCCGTCCCCGCACTGTGAAGTGTTACACTGACCGAACCCCCCCGCACTAAGTGTTACACTGACCGAACCCCCCCCCCCGCACTGTGAAGTGTTACACTGACCGAACCCCCCCCCGCACTGTGAAGTGTTACACTGACCGAACCCCCCCCCGCACTGTGAAGTGTTACGCTGACCGAACCCCCCCCGCACTGTGAAGTGTTACGCTGACCGAACCCCCCCCCGCACTGTGAAGTGTTACGCTGACCGAACCCCCCCCGCACTGTGAAGTGTTACGCTGACCGAACACCCCCGCACTGTGAAGTGTTACGCTGACCGAACCCCCCCCGCACTGTGAAGTGTTACGCTGACCGAACCCCCCCCGCACTGTGATGTGTTACGCTGACCGAACCCCCCCCGCACTGTGAAGTGTTACGCTGACCGAACCCCCCCGCACTGTGAAGTGTTACGCTGACCGAACCCCCCCCGCACTGTGAAGTGTTACGCTGACCGAACCCCCCCGCACTGTGAAGTGTTACGCTGACCGAACCCCCCCCGCACTGTGAAGTGTTACGCTGACCGAACCCCCCCGCACTGTGAAGTGTTACGCTGACCGAACCCCCCCGCACTGTGAAGTGTTACACTGACCGAACCCCCCCCCCCGCACTGTGAAGTGTTACACTGACCGAACCCTCTCGCACTGTGAAGTGTTACACTGACCGAACCCCCCCCCCGCACTGTGAAGTGTTACACTGACCGAACCCCCCCGCACTGTGAAGTGTTACACTGACCGAACCCCCCCCCGCACTGTGAAGTGTTACACTGACTGAACCCCCCCGCACTAAGTGTTACACTGACCGAACCCCCCCGCGCTGTGAAGTGTTACACTGACCGAACCCCCCCGCACTGTGAAGTGTTACACTGACCGAACCCCCCCGCACTGTGAAGTGTTACACTGACCGAACCCCCCCCGCACTGTGAAGTGTTACATTGACCGAACCCACCCGCACTGTGAAGTGTTACACTGACCGAACCCCCACCCGCACTGTGAAGTGTTACACTGACCGAACCGCCCCGCACTGTGAAGTGTTACACTGACCGAACCCCCCCGCACTGTGAAGTGTTACACTGACCGAACCCCCCCCGCACTGTGAAGTGTTACACTGACCGAACCCCCTACACTGTGAAGTGTTACGCTGACCGAACCCCCCCCGCACTGTGAAGTGTTACACTGACCGAACCCCCCCCCCGCACTGTGAAGTGTTACACTGACTGAACCCCCCCGCACTGTGAAGTGTTACACTGACCGAACCCCCCCCGCACTGTGAAGTGTTACACTGACTGAACCCCCCGCACTATGTGTTGCACTGACCGAACCCCCCCTGCGCTGTGAAGTGTTACACTGACTGAACCCCCC